>NC_053149.1:53846807-54491341 GCF_016808335.1 Panicum virgatum
CGAATCCCTAAGGCCCGCCGCCGCCGGCCACCACGCCGGCCGCCGGCGACCACGCCGGCGACCGCCCCCACCCACCAACCACCCCGGACGGCGCCGAGGACGTCGAGGACGCCGGGTGGGTACCTGCCCCTATGCTGACGACAACATTTGCGCGCCGCCCCGCCGGGGTGACGGCCGACGCTGCGCCTCTCGCGCGACGGCATCTCGTATCAAACACTGATCCATCAGAAAAAAAGAAATCTTTGAAGTCCCGTATCGACCAGCTGCTGCTGCTGCACGTATCTTATCCGTTGGCCGCCGGCAAATCATGTTCTGATGCGGCTCCTCTCGGGCCAAGAAGATCGAACCCGCCGTTCGCCTCGCACGGTAGGAGGCTCCGCCGCCAGGACCACGCCGACCACCGGCCGGGTGCCGGAGTATCTGGAATTGTGGCGCAGCACGCCTGCAGATCGGATCCCCGTCACTTCGATCGCGCGCCGCTTTCTATCCGGACGAACAAGAGCATTGAGCACAAGCACATGATCGGTTCTCACTGGTTCTGGGTTCGCGATTGCTAGCCCTCTGCCGGAACTTTTTTTTTAGACCAACTGCGGTGGACTAAAGGAATTGAGCAATTTACATAGCTGGGTTTCGGTGGGACTTATCTAAAAGAACCCAACTGCACTTTTTTAGAAAAAAAAAATCGCATTTTTCCTACTCGGCTATATTAGAGTCATGATATTTTCCCCTGCCAACTGCTCAAGATGCTTGGCATCTTACACATTGGTATCTTTAAATTGATTTTAGTCGAACTGCTCGCTGATTGGCAGCAAATACACAGGTCCGATGGTATCACATTTCTTGCCTCTTGTTCGAGTACCATTTCTTTATGCCATTCTCGAAGCAGAATAAAAATGAGTCAGCAGCCATTAGATGTATAGTGCCGTGGAAGTGGTAACTTTTTCGGTATACCACTAGTCCTGCATCCTCCAAAAAAATAACTCCCCTAACCTTGGCCATCCCGGCACTGGCAGCCCTCCCGGACACAAAAGAAAAACTCCCCGGCGCCATGTGAACATACACAAGGCCAACTGAATGAAATCAAGATTTCAGTGAACTGACACATAGAAATCTGCTTAATTTTCGATTGGTTTTCTGGAGTTTACGTGGTTGCTAGTACAACACAGACATAATATTTTCACCAAAAAAACAGACATAATCTTCAAGAAAACACACCGCACAGGTTTTTTTTTTAGAATCACACAGTATAACAAAGACGCCCACAACACGCACGCACACTCACACCCTATGAATACACGTACGCAAACACTACCCCTATGAGCACCTACGAAGGACTGAGCATCGGCAGATCTGAAGATTCACGAAGTCACCACTGGCGCACCGGTAAATTCTAAGAAAATCCCAAAAAAACACACCGGACAGGTGGTTTCCTATTCTCAATCAGGTTCTGGGCTGTACAAACAACGTGGAAGAGATGCTCGAAGCGCAATAGCCAAGGTGAGCATTCCCCCGGGCCTCGGCAAACGGCCCATTAAGATACTTCCCGCGTCATTTTAAAATCCTCTCACTTGGCATACCCCCAACGACCTGAGAAATATACCATCGTCACTCGTCATCAGTACAAGAAGAGATGTTAGGACCTCTCGCGGGGGGAGCGATCTGCTTGCTTGCCCTCTCGATCGTCCTGTGCACCGGCGATCTCCGTTCCAACGCCACCAGGTCCGCCGCCGTGCTCTCGCTTGACGACTACGAGGAGGACAACGGCGCCGACTCGTCCTCCTTCTCCTTCACCTTCCCGGAGACGCGGCCGCGCGGGCTGGTGTTCGGGTTCTACGACGCGACGTGCCCCGACGCTGAGGAGATCGTGTCGTCCACGGTGCGCAGGCTTTACCACGATGTAACGAGCATGTCACCATTTATGCCATTTCGAGTAATTTTGGTGATCGAATGACAACATAATCAATGAGACTAATATAATTGTTAAGATGACCATTATCAGGCTTTTAGGTTCAAGTGATGACAAAGACAAAAAAAAAGATAGCCAAAGTTAGGCCCGAAGGGCCGCCCATACGGAGGTTCCGCTACCCGGTTAGCGGACGGGGGTCGAGGGGGAGCCGTCCCTCGCGAGTCTCAGGGCAGCGCCCTGAAAGCTCTTCGGTCAGTAGCACCGGAAGAACCGACGCATGAGCATCGGTGCATCCGATGGTTGTCGGAAGAACCGACGCCATGGTATTTTGGTGCAGAAGGAAATCGAAACCAAGTCAGTTTATAGGCACCGGATGAACCATGGTTCAAAAAGGGAGCATCGGTGCATTGGGCGTACTGTGTTCCAGAGACGATGCAAGTCGCGCAAGAGCCAAGTCTTCAGCATCGTTTGAACCGCCGCGCTCGTCCGCCTCTTCTTTCACGACTGCGCAGGCTTTACCACGAGGACTCCAACGTCGCCGCCGCGCTCGTCCGCTTCTTCTTTCACGACTGCTTCATCCACGTACGTCCGAACAAACCCCGGTGCCCTGTGCCCGGCTTCCTCGTCGTGTTGCCGTTTCTGTTACCCGCGACGCTCACGCACGCACACGCCAAGATGCCGTCTCCTCCTGGACGGTGCGTGCAGGGCTGCGACGCCTCGGTGCTCCTGGACCGCGTCGGCGGCTGCAGGTCGGAGCGGGACGCCAGCCCGAACCTGTCGCTGCGAGGTTTCGGCGCCGTCGAGGCGATCAAGCAGAGGGTGGAGGCGGCGTGCCCCGGGACAGTCTCCTTCCCGGACATCCTGGCCCTCGCCGCGCGGGACAGCCTCGTCCTGGTGGGCGGGCCTGCCTACCCGGTGCTCACCGGCCGCCGCGACAGCGCCGAGAGCTTCTACTACGAAGCGGCGGCCGGGAACATCCCGGCCCCGAACGCCACCTACGCCATGACGCTCGACGCGTTCGCGCACCGCGGCTTCACCGAGCGCGAGACCGTCGCGCTCTTAGGTCTATCTGCAGTCTGCACGGCACCATGTCTGCCAATTTGAGCTCCCTGATCTGAAGTAGTCTCTTGCGCTGACGCGCGCCTTTTGCCCTCGCAGGAGCTCACAGCATCGGGAAGGTGCGGTGCAGGTTCTTCACGGACAGGATCTAAAACTTCGCAGGGACCGGCGCGCCGGACGACTCCATCGACCCGGACATGGTCGGCGAGATGAGGGCGGTGTGCGGCCGCGACGGCGGCGCACCGATGGAGATGGGGTACTACCGGCAGGGTCGGGAGGTGGGCTTCGGCGCCCACTACTACGCGGAGCTGCTGGAGGGGCGAGGCATCCTGCGCGCGGACCAGCAGCTCACGGCCGGGAGCACCGTGCGTTGGGTGCGTGTGTACGCGTCCGGGGCGCGCGGCGAGGACGTGATCGCGAGGACTTCGCGCACGCCATGGTCAAGCTGTCGGCGATCGCGCCGCTGACCGGGTCGGACGGGCAGGTGCGGATCCGTTGCTCGAAGCCTGTCGAGGACAGTTGAACAGCTTGCCACGTGTGCTGGTAATCTTTTTCCGAAGGAAAATGTATTGATCTTAGCGTATTACACCGGCTCTTTTACAAATAGGATAAAAAAAATTAAAAAAAATCCAAAACTCCTGTTCATCTTCCTCGAAGCCTTCAGAGATCCGTTCGTCACCGCCGCCGAAGCCGCTTCCCAATCGTCGTCGGGCACCAGAGCCAATCTCCACAAGGTGGAGGCCGCAGAGGAGGGCTTACTTCTAGGCGAATCAGCCGAGTACACTGCCTCCCAGGCGCATCGGCCAACTCCTGTACCCACGACGCATCCTTCGATTCTACCGCCGGCAATCCGAGCAAAGCTCAGATTTTCACCAAAGATCATCTTTCTCGAGATTAACAGGGTCAACAACATCATCACCTGAAGAAGACGACGATGCGCCGGCCCTCGACTCTTGTACAGGTCTCCACAGCCTCTCCGTTGACGTCGGAGTAGATCGCCATCGGAGAACGGAAGAGGCTGGGAGAAATTATTCCGCTACGCCGCCGTCGCTTCCGCATCGCCGGCGTCGCCAGGAAAAGTAAGCCGCAGAGGAGCCACACTCCTCCGACAAAACCTAACTTCACCGCCGAACATCGACGACGAGCAAATTCTAGACCTAGGTGGACTCAATTAAGACCTTATAAAAACAAACGATCTGTTAAAGAGACGGACCCCCGCTCCTCGTCACCACCGGCAGCGAGGCCGGAGGCGAGAGAACGGGGGACGCAAACGGTGGCGGCGGCGGGGTCGCCCCTCCGCTTCTTTCTTTCGCGAGAGAAAAGAATAAAGTTGGATATCGTTTACCAGGCGGAGTGGTTGTGGCACTAGCCAACTGCTCTTCTTTAATCGCTGGCAATCATTGAACAGTATCATCGTGACTGGTGTGTTCCGACAGAAATAAAAAAAATCATTTCTACCCCCCCTCCCCCCCCAAAAAACAGAATATTTTCATTTCAGAAAAATGTTATTGCCGTTTAAAAAACGTGAAACTTCTGAACTTCTATGTACAGAGCAAGAGCAAGTCTGACTTTTTTCTGAGGGAACAGAGCAGGTCTGATTTTTTTTCTCTCTCTCTCTTTTTGAGGGAACAGAGCAAGTCTGATTTTTCTTTTTTTGAGGGAACAAGTCTGTTGGGCTGACGAGAGGGCCATTTGTTGCATGTGGCCTGTGACCCAGTTAAGGCGTGGGTTGGGCCGAGCTTTATCTTTTACCTGCACACCTGCACATAGGAAACCGGCAAACCTATAAATGTTCCAGAAGTTAGTTTGCAACGAAACTTGCATTTAGGCTCAGTGGGAGTGTCATCGACACAGTTACCAAGATTGGAAACTTAAAAACTGTGCCAGTGGAGTGTCATGGTGATGACACTCCTCTCACATTTCATGACACTCCTCTTTTCTTTCTTCTCATACTATTAGTATATATTAGTAAATTTAATGTCCATGACACTTCTATGACACTCCCACTAAAATTGACCTTATATAATTCGTGCAGAACGTAATTTCCTGCTGACGGGAGGGACTGAGGGAGGAGTGGACTGCTTGCATTGAACAGTGAGGCGACATGCGGTCGCGGCAGGGTTGGTCAAGCTGGTGGGCCAGAGTTTAAATTTTAAAATGCATTTTCTCTTAACCCATGAGTCTTTCTTCGATTCCATTTGAACCTGTTTAGAATTAATACAATAAAGTGAAATCTCATATGTAAATTTTTTATTATTTTTTAAAAATTCAACATTTGAAATATATACGTTCAGCATTTTTTTATATACATCTTCAACATTTCAACCTAAAAAATTGAACTAGTTTTTTTTGCAAAAAATGTTATTGAACTAATTTATTGGAATTTTTGAACTAAATCTGGATAAAGCTTGAATCTTGTATATTAAAATATTTAGTGTATTAATATAATATTCTGAATATAGTAGATCGCAAGATATTTACAAAAAATAAGAAATTATTGGTATGGATTAAAATAAAAATAAAAAAAGACAGCATACACATACTTCGCTACGTTGTGCTGTCCGTGCATGGGCTGCTGCGCCCTCCTCGGTCCTTCTCCGCTGAGTTGTCAGTTTTCACAGACTGACGTGAGCCGTGTGACATGCATGCTGCTTAACCATTTTCCGTGAGACATGTAGGGATGCCCATACGAAACACTGCAGTTCGCTTATTACCAACATCCGAGACAGGTGATTGCTCCCACCGAATGCCTTCGTTTCACATGACAAAACAATGGGACATTCTCCCTCCGTCCTGAAATATAAGTCATTCTGGTATTTTACTAGATTCATTAAACATTCTCTGAATTTAGACAAATTGTATGTCCAGATTCATTGAACATTCTATGAATCTGGACATAGTAAAATACTTCGAGGATATCTTACATTTAAGAACGGAGGAAGTACATACATGTATATGTTTCCTCCAGAAGTCCAGAGAGATACGTCTAACGGAGCACAATTGCATCTCGCTCCGTAGCCCCCGAGAATCCACTCTCCAGAATACTTTCCGTACGTGGAAACAAGGATGCACACGTACGCTTTGCGCTGACGAAACAATGGATGGCTCGGCTTTTGCGGTTCGGCAGTCCATGATGTGTTGATGACTTTGGTGTAGAAGAGGAAACGGACAAGCGTATTGCAGCAGCATGACTTGGCTATTCGAGTCATCTTTTTTTCCTCTCTCTCTCTCTCTCTACAAAATAGCCCTCATGTATTCATTGCGAGCGCTGTGCACACGGCAGCACTACTCTTGTCAAGTATCTTGTGCTCGAGCGCAATGCTGTGCCACTGCCAGTGCTAGAGAGACAGTACTGAGACACAATTTACTTTCTTCATCCCCTCTCGAATCCGAGCGGACGCTCCTGGACACTCCAGTTCCTTGTACAACTCGCAAGTCCCAAGTTAGCAGGGCTGCAGGAAGAGAGCTGCTATTTTTGGCGAGCACACCCCATGTTTCAAGCTTCACCGCAGCCTCACCAGCCAGTGAACGCCCAGAACGCGCGCGGCGCCGGGCAGCGCGCCAGTGAGCCGAAGCAGCCGAACCCCGGCCAAGGCCACTGGCCGCCCAACGCGAAGGCAGCAGAGCGGCGACGCATCACGCATGCATCAGCGCCCCGGTCAGCCCCGGAAAACCAGGGTGCGGGCAGCGAGTCCCCCGGGTTGAGTTCAAAACAGCCGGGCCGTTTGTCCCGGCGCCCGCAGGGAATCCCGATGCGCGGAGCGGGAGGGTGGAACGCATGGCATGCCAGCCCGCGCCTCCCACCCCGCGCTTGCCACCTCGCGCCCGCGCGGTTGGCCGCGCCTGCGCGCCCGCGGCCTCGCCCCGCGACGGGGAGTTGGCCTCCCCCACCCCCTGCGCCCATTTTCAGAGCCCGCCCGCCACTTGTCACCGCGTGCCCCCGCCTCCGCGTCTCCGCCGCCCGCCCCATCCGGCTATAAAAGCCCCGCCCGCCCCAACCCTAGGCGCCGCCGCCGCCGCCGCCTCCTCCTTCCAGCGTAGCCTTCTTCTCCGTCTCCGCCCGTCCCACCGGTATGGCCGGAATCAGCAAACGCCGCACCTCCCCGGCCTCCACCTCCTCCTCCTCCGGTGACGGCATACCGCGGCGGATCACCCGGAAGCCGAGGTCCGTACGCCGCGGGCCCCGCGGCCCCGCCCGGAGGCCACCGGCGCCTCGACCAGTGAGTGCCTCGGAATTCACGGTCTCCTCCTACTGTGCGGGTATATATGCGTCGGGCGCGAGGAGATGGTGGTGGGCCGGCGTGGTGCGGAGGTGCGGTGGGCTGGAGGCCCAGAGGGGAGGAAACTTGCGATCCCCCCTGTCCTCCCCATTGTGGCCGGAATTTAGAATATTTGTGGGCGATCTGGGGTCTGATCCGTACGATATTTCTGATTTGATTAGTAAATCGTTGTCCTCTAGCAGTTGCTTGCAGGCTTGGTCCGAATTCCACGATCAATTTGGGCGATCTACTGTACGGATGCGTGCTTTGCATTGGTTACCATGGCGTATTATGTGTGATCAATTGGCGATGTACGTTGCAAATGTTGGGTTAATGGATGGTAGGTTGAGGAATGTGGATTGTGGAGAGGCATAATGCTGTTGCTTATCTGTCGATTTTGTGGTAGTGATGCCTCATTACAGTGTAGTTTCAGCGGTAGTAATGCCTAATTACCCATGTTTTTGGGGTCAATTTGGAATAGTGCAATTTTGGCATTGTGAAGTTTGATCGCTTACTGCTGTCACACGTGGCACAAGGCTAGAAGATGCCATGTACATCTCATATTGCCTTTTCAGGGGTTCGGAGCATTTTGACAAGTGCAAAGTTTGGTAGATTGCCAGTGTACATGTGTGTGTTATAATTAGGAGTGCGGCCCAAATAAAATTGGTCGGAACTGGCTGTGTATAGTGTGCATCATCCTTGGTTGCCACTGAGTCACTGACACTAGCCAGAAGCTAGTAGTTATTGTAGTGTTTGTACTATACATCTTTTTTTGTAGGGATACATAAATCCTGTTTGAATCATGCAAGTGACTGATATATGTCATGGACCAGTATTCTTATTGGCAGCACTGGCCCACTATATGGAGTATAAATAATGAAACAGTGTCTCATTGTTGGGCTCTGGCGTTCTTGACCCGCAGTGGTCAAGGAGCCTTTTATTTAATTAACCAAAAGAGAATAGATCTCTTGATCTAAAGTGCTAGTTTTTTCCCCCATATTTGATATAAACATTTAGATAGTGTGAAATCTCCTCTTTAATGTGGAAACTGGAGTTTTCTGCTGTGTTCCTGAAAAGGATTACGAAGATGAGGGAACTATGTGCAAATTAGCAGAAAATTTTGTTTTTGGTTGTACGGTTTCTATTACTGGTGATGAATTGCATAAGCACGAGTCTGTTATGCATGAACAGTAGTAGAATAATATAGGTATAGTATAATACTTGTCTACAATTTGGTCGTTTGGAAATGTCATTATTCTGATTATCTGCATTGGAAGGTAGAGTAGTGAACCAGTTTTCTAACGCATAGTAGCTCTTCTGCTATTCCTTTTGTATAAACTGTTGATTTTTTGGCCTCAAGCCCTTTTCCCAGATTATATCAAGTCCATGAAAGTATATGTATGCCATATGATTGGTCTCTGAATCCATCTATCATTTGATGCAGGTACATGCTCTGGACTTGAATACGGCTGCTCTTGATCCAGATGTAAGGTTTATACAAACAATTTAGAGTAATTATTCCTTTTTGCAAAGAAAGAGTTAACAGGTTACAGTTCACTCTTCTGGGTTAATAGATTCTATAATGTTTTGTGTAGCATTATGCTACAGGATTGAGAGTTCTTCTGCAGAAGGAGCTCCGAAATAGCGATGTAAACCAACTTGGAAGAATTGTTCTCCCAAAGGTCAGTTATCAATGCAATTAATTTTCTCTTCAGAATTATTTCTCTTTTCCACTTATTCAATACACACATTTCTCTCTAACTATTGATACTGGTTGCTGATGAATGAATTCCACAGAAGGAGGCAGAGTCTTACCTTCCCATTCTGTTATCAAAGGACGGAAAAAGTTTATGTATGTATGATTTGCTAAATGCACGACTGTGGACCTTCAAGTACAGGTGGGATCTTGTGAATTATTTGGATCTAATGCTTGTTACACTGAGTAAACTGAACCCTGCACTTTGCTAAGCTTAATTTAGAAGAATAAAATATTATGCTGCGGAGCAGCTTAAGAACAATTTGTGGATTTAAAATTAATGAGATGCAACACATTAATTCTTTCCATCCTTTGTTCCCATTGTGAATTTGTGATCCTAGCCTGAGTTGAATACTACCAAAATTGTAAGTTTATCTGAAAGAAGCAAACTGCAGATAAGATTGTGGCCATCTTATGATATTGTGCTTGTATCTTTTTTTTTTTGAGGGGTAATCTACATCCAATGAATCCCATTTTGGAATGTTACATTTGGCGAGTGATGTTGAGCTTTTTATTTAATGTGGATTCTTCCTGTGAATATGAAGAAATGTGGTTTCATTCTGCTGTTATTTTTATTAAGGTTTTGCTAATCCACTAGCTAGAGTGATAGATTCCATCATCTCTTATGCAGATATTGGCCCAACAATAAAAGCAGGATGTATGTACTTGAAAATACTGGTGAGTACGTACTTTCCTTTTACCCTTGTCCTATATTATACCCCCTCTCCACTTCTGTGAGGCGTATTTTGATTTGAAAAATCAAACTTCAAAAGTTCTATCAAACAATTAGTCGAACTATATGAAGTTAAAATATTATTTTGAAAACTCATTTTTTTCATACAAACAACAATAGATGGCGGTGGTAATGGACTACTGGGGTATTATTTTAGGTCAATGCTCTTACACTTTCTAGACATCTTTAAACATTCCAGGAGACTATATAAAAGCTCATGAGCTTCAGCAAGGAGACTTCATTGTGATATACAAAGATGACGGGAACGACCGCTTTGTACTCACTTTTCCTCATGAGCATTTAACTAACTTGCTCCGCCATCCATATATATACAGTTGCTTACAGTGTGCTGTATGTATTTCATGAAGGTCATAGGAGCAAAGAAGGCGGGATATGAACAGACTGCCACTGTTCCGCAAATCCATGAGCACATGCACATCACTGCCGCCACATTGCCAGCTCCACAAGTGTTCCATGACTATGCAGCCCCCGTTGCACCAGAAGCTGACATGCTCGCACTTGTGCCCCAAGCCGACGAGATATTCGACGGGATACTCAACTCCCTGCCAGAGATACCAGTAGCCAACGTGAGGTACTCCGACTTCTTCGACCCGTTTGGTGACTCTATGGACATGGCAAATCCCCTGGGCTCCAACCACTCCGTCAACCTGGCTACGCATTTCCACGACGAGAAGGCTGGGAGCTCTTCGTTTCCCTACTACCCAAAGTCTGGGCCTCTGATGTGAGATCCATGCAGAAAGAACTGCTGGATCGGATCAGGCAACACCCTGCGTGAAGTTCAGGAAAAAAATTTCCTCGCTGACGCCATTGCTGTACATCCCAATAATTGGTGTCCTCATTTTGTATGTTGTTTTGTAGTATATGATGATTGACCAGCGGCTGCTGTGTTTATGTGTAAAAGAGTAACTCTGCAAGAACTGAACACCGCATCAGATGCAAACGCTAGGCTCTGATGTTTCTCCTGCACCTCGTGAATGTGCAGGTACATAATCGAAAGTCAGCCTGTGCATTTACCTTGGCCAAGAACCTGGTGCTGCTGGTTTGAGTAACCTCCCATTCTCACGTGGTTCTTGGGCACAGGCTCCTCATCGGAGCGTTATAGATGCCAACCCTTTTTCTGTTTAGTTTCAGCCACTTGCTTGTCCCCACAAGACGTCCGGAACTGGTTCTTGCATGTAACACCCCTAAAACTAATCTGAGCATAATCATGTCATCATATGAATCATCATTTAAATTTGAAACTGCAATTAAGTCGATTTCCGAAATGTCCGGATTTTAATCCGGAATATCCGGGTTAGGGCATACCCGGAGTATCCGAACTGAAACCCGGAGTATCCGGGATTACTGTAGCGGGCACGTGTCACCCTCACATCATTTGTTTGCAACCTCACCTCCCCGGCCCCACGTGTCATCCCCAGCCTCTCCCATGCACCAGCACACCTCCCCACCCTCTTCCTACTCACTCTCACTCTCTCCAACCCTCTCCCTCTCCTCTTGGCCATGGGAGAGCTCCCCCTCCCCTTTCACCATTGAAGCCACCCCCTACCTCGCCGGAGCTTCGCCGGAGGATCGCCGGAGCATGACGCCGGCGAGCTGCACCATCTCCATCTCATCTCCTTGGAGCTTCTCCAACAAGCTTCTTCCTCATCTCCATCCCCTTCTTCAAGCTCCAAGCAAGAGGACGAGCTCGAGCTTCACCAAGCCCTCCCCACCATCTTCAAGGACCTACTGGTGTTGCACTTGTCGCCGGTAAGCTCATCCCCATCCCCGATCCATGCCCATTGCCCTAGGTTGGAGCCATTAGAGCCTCTCTCACCATTGATGACCTAGAGCTCTCAAACCCCAATGCATGTTGGTTTTAGCTACCAAAATAGACTCCCCACGTTCCTACGAATCTTTAGAAATAAACCTCACCCCAAACCGAGGTCAGAATCGCCGGGAACGGACATTTCAATGTTCATACGTCGAGCTGCCGGATAGTCCGGAGTTACTGTAGAAAAGTTCGGGGCCCAGACTATTCGGGGCTGAAACGCGGACTATCCGGGGTTGCTTGTCCGGAGTGTCCGGGAACCCCTATAAAATGGTCCTTTGATAGTTATTTAATCCCATTGCTTTTAGTTATACTTGATCCTCATATGTAGTATATATTTAGCCTCTTTTATCATGGTTTGCACTAATTAATCATACTTTCTCATATCATATCCATCTCATTGCAATCATTCATAGCATGTATATTTATTTAGCATCATTGCATCCGTGTAGAGACCGAGACGCCGGATCAAGAGGCGGGTGAGCACGAGCCGGAGCTCGTGGGTGATGACGCTTCCTTTGAAACTCAAGGCAGGCACCTAAGCATTCTCTTACCCCATATTTTGGATCAATGAAGTATATATATGTGTCTTGATTGTGCATGAGTTACTATCTGTGTATATATATCAATGCTTGCTTAGAACCTACTTGATGCATTACCAACCTTGCCTAGGATAACCCCTCCTAGTTAAGTATGCTTGTTAGGCATCACGAATTATATGCTTAGTGAAAGTGCATCTCGGCCCCTAGTGTGTTTTGGTGGATTGATTGACACCATGATTAAAGGACTAACTATCTTGTTGAGTATATGAGCAGGAATTGATTATCATAATTGTAATCTATGTGATGAAATGAATCAAGATTCAAAGACATATGCTCATATGACAAGATGAATGACATGTTCTAGTATGAGAATATTAACAAGCAACAGCTACCATGGAAATTGGGATATGTATCAACGATAAAGAATTTATTCGTATATCCAAATGAAACTTGTTGATGTAAGTGGAATTCAAAATGACAAGCCAAGGTATTGTGAATGAGATAAAGGTGTATGCTTAGGCATAGTCTTACAATTGGAGAAACTTGTCATAAGGAATGTATGAGATAGTTGATGATCAAGCAAGCATGAAAGAAATGATGTTCAATGTAATGACAAAATCAATGTGAGTTCAAGAGGGCTCTTGAGGATAAATGGATGGGATCGAAAGGCGTGTTTCTAGAGGCTATGTAAGCAAAGACTTGGCATGAGCAAAGAAACCGATAATGATCAAGTCCAAGAATTCTAAGAGACATGGAGAATTTCATATTGACAAGTGTCATTCATTAGAGAAGAAAAATTGCTTGTGAATCAAAATGGATTTCATTGTGAGTTAAATGTGATACAAGCCTATGTGAAGCTATATATGATGTAAGGATGAAGAGTTGGAATTCGAGAATGGGTTTCTAGAAACTAAGCTTGGAGAAGGACAATTGTGGTTGTGCCGAGGAACCAATGCTAGGGTGATGAAACATTCTTTGGGTTCAACTTGAAGAATCTTGGTCATGTATGGTGTTCATGTTAGCAAGTATCAATCTTTCTAGAATCTTATTGTGAAGACGGTGACTTGAACTAGAAGTGGATTTCATTCAAGGATAAAGGTTCAAGGCCACTAGCTCAAGGAAGATGTGCTCAAAGTAAAGAAGCCAAGTTGGATGCACACCTCAGATTGTGATTGATCAACACACGGCATAGGATGAAAAAGAGAAGCTCAAGAAGTTGAAATGTAGTTTATCTTTGATCTTGAGTTTAGGTATGTCGTACTATCAAGAGGGATGCATCACAATGATCTTTGGTTTAGTCTCAGTACTCAAGTAACCCATGTGAGTTGAGAGAGACACAAAAGCCTCACGTACACATTTTAACATTGCTGCCAGGGCAAATCCGGAAGTTCCGGATTTGGCACACGTGGCACTAACGGCTAGTTGGTTTGAAAACCCGGAGGTTCCGAGTTGTAGAATCCGGAAGTTCCGGGTTCTAACTGTCACATAACGGCTAGTTTTGTTGGGACCGGCTATTTATACCCCCTTAGCCCCCTCCTTGGTGGGCTGCTGTTTCAGACTTTATTCTGTTCATTGCTAGTCATCCCAAGAATCTTGGTAGCCATAGTTGAGATCTCCCCAACCTCTCTTTGTGAGATTGTGTGATTAGTGTATATCCTTGAGTTGGGTTGAGAAAGTGAATGCTTGAGAGCACTAGAGAGCACAGCAAACCTTGAGCACTTGAGCTTAGCCGAGATTTGTGTGATTCGCTTTTATTACTCTTGGAGGTGAAGCCCCCTAAACGGCTAGGCGTCGCCGGTTAGCTCCCAAGGATTGTGGTGAGCAGCGACAAGTTTGTTACAGCACCGATCTTGTGCCACGAGGGCGCATGGTCATATAGTGGAAGGAGGAAATAGCTTGACCTTGGGGTCGATATAATCTTCCTCAACGGAGACTAGGATTCACACGTGGGTGCACGGGGTGAATCTGAACTTCGGTAAAACAAATCCTTGTGTTCATTGCATTTATATTTTTTTTGTGGATTTGAAGAGCTCTCCATTAGACACTTGTGTCTTGGAGATATTGTTGTTTCGTATGTGCAGGATCTGCGTGAACCTGCTCAAGGAACTTCTCTGAGCAGACTCTACAATTGGGGTTTGAATTTACATTCATTTATTAGAACTACTCTTATTGTGTTCACTCTGTTCTGAGTGAACTCGGAAATTCCAGATTGACAAACCCGGAAGTTCCGAGTTCACATATTGTCTAGCCCAAATCCGGAAGTTCCAGATTTGAAACCCGGAAGTTCCGGATTTGGCAGATAGTGAATTTAATCCGCTGCATTTGAGTGAAAATTTATAGGTGCGCCTATTCACCCCCCTCTAGGCGACATCACGGTCCTTTCACTTAGCCTTGCATAGTTACGGTAGAAGACGAGAGGTGGAAAGGGCACCACCACTCGCGAGTTATAGGATGTTTGATTAATTCTACATTCCTAGTTATTGATGAATAAAATATGAGCAACTATGAATGATGATTCGGACTTGAGCAAGAATGGTAGGGCCATGATGGAAAGGAGTCCAAATAGTTAGTCTTGCTTGAGTTGGTTAAGGACCGTCTCTTTGGTCGCCGGTCTCTTGATCATTTTTCCGTACAAACCACTTGCTTAATAATGGGACGGTAAGCCAATTAGCATGAGTCACACCTTGCCTTGATCGGATTCGGTGCGAGTCGTGATGGAGTGTGATCGGCGGTTCCGGTGCACTTGTCCTTCCCGACCGTTCGCTCATAGCCGATTGTGTTTATGTGAAAGGTTGGGGGCATGAATTAACACCTATCCTTGGTCGTGGGTATGGTCGTTGGTGTAACACCCCTGTGCTAATCGTGATGCTAATTATGTGCTTAACCCGCGAATTATGGACTTAAGCTCATCATTAGCGTTAATAGAGTTCGCGTGGTAAACATCAATTTAGCTGTGTTCGAGCTTGTTTTTCTCAATGATCCGAGCTTCAAATCAACTTTCACCCAAAAGCAAAGTTGTAGATCTTCTCTTCCTCTACAACTTTTATTTTGGCCAAATTTCATATTCCCATACGAAATTTGGAGTTTTGGATGGTCAAAGTTGGGTAAAAATTCATAGAAACTCCACTGTGCTTCCTCTGTTCCTTCACTGTGCGCTCACCGCGCCCATACCGGCGTTTGGCCGCCGACGAGCCCCTCCACGCGTCGCGTCGACGAACCTCACCCGTCGTGCTCACACGTCCGTCCTTATCCACATGGAGTCATGTCCGTTTTCGCCATCCCCTTCCTTCCACGCGCTCATGCCGAGCCAAGCTCGAGCTCAGTGCCACCGCCGGCGTCCTCGCTGGCCATCCTCACCACCCCCGCTCGATTCTCCGCGCCCCAAGCCGCACAACGTCGCCCTCCACCTCCTCCGCCCCATCCCGTGCCCGTTCGTGCAGTTTCCCCGGGCCGAATCGGCCCTGCGCCACCGGCCGCCATTGCCGTCTCCGTCAAAGCTTCGCCCTCGCCGTCGACGACCCCCTTCCGGCCCTCCTCCGCTCAAATCAAGCCTTTGGTGAGCTTACCCGCGCCGCTCTCATACTTCCCGACCCCGTCCCCCTCCTCCTCCTGCGCGGGCGCCGCCGGAACGCGGCCATGCCGCCGCCGGCCGGCTCGCCTATCGCCACCGCCATCGCGGGCCGCGCTCAAGCGGCCCTGCGCCGCGCCACCACGCGTGTCGGGTCCGCCCGCCCCCACTGGCCGTCGCGCCGCCCCGCTCCGCTGCCACCTAGCCCAACGGCCGCCAGGTTGCTGCACCACCGCCGTGGCCGCCATGGGCGCTGCTGCACCGCCCTGAGCTGCCCCGCATGCCCCTACGCCTCCCCGCGGGCGCCCCCGCTCCGCTGGTCCGCTCTGACCGCGGTCCAGCCAGGCCGCGCCCTGACTGGCCGCCGCCGGCGGGAGGGAGCCGCGCGGCCGCCGAGCCTAGCCACGGCCATGGCCTTGGCGCGCGTGCGAGGCAGAGCAGGGGAGCCCCCCTCTCTCTCTCTTTATTTCGCTGACGGGTGGGGCCCACTGCTCCAATTAGTGGTAGTGTTGTTTTTCTTTTTGTTTGTTTGAGTGGAAGTTTGGTAATTTGTAGAAAAATACAGAAAAATCATAAAAATACAAACTAAATTTTGTTAGTTTTCTTAAATCAAGATCTTCAGAGGAAAAATACTCATGCTTGGGAAATATCACTTTTGCCCCTGCTAAAATTTCAAGTTGTGTTTAAGATATTTTAATTAATACCAGTTGATCTATTGCTCTAAAAATTTTAAAATTTGCGCAGTGGCTTACTCCTTGCATGTGTAATCCACTGTAGAAATTTCATGTACTGGTGTTGTTGTAAGGATCACCGGGGTGTCCGACTCTAGAGGGAGAGGGGGTGAATAGGGTCGCTAATCGCTTTTTGTCCTAGGGCTCAAACTACTTGCATAAGATAAACCTAACACGTCCTACACATGCTAGTTATGACTAAGGTTTATCTATGCTACTCTCAACTTACCACTAAAAACTTGCAACCTATAGCCAATCCTAATCAAACTAACTAGGAAAGTAAAGGCATGCAAGATAGAGTAAATGCGGAAGCGTAATATGATAAGTAAAGAGGTAAGTGCAAGAGGGATGCAAACTCCCGAGTAGACACGGTCATGTAACGTGGTTCGGCACAAACGCCTACGTCCACGGGACACCGAGGCTCTTCCGATCACGTCTTGCACTACGCCACCAAGGCGATGCCGGCAAGCAAAGGCAAGTGCCCACAAGACACTAAGTCTCGTGCACCGCCACCGTCTCTCTCGGTCACCCGGCCGAAATCCACTACGGAACTTCTCCACCAAGGAGGGGGCCTCCTTCTCCCCCGCACAAAGTGTCGTTGCCACTCCACACCAAGACGGAGGGTCACACGATGGATCACAAGTTGCTTGCCACAGCAAGGCTTCTCTCAAGGGAGCTCTCGCAAGAACTAATCCCTATTACAAGCACTAAGCACTCTCACAAGTGTGCTTAAGCCTATATGATGTACAATGAAGCTCTAGGATGGTTGGAGATGATCTTTTACTCTTGTATGCTTGTATGGTCTCCAGCACTCTCAAATGAGCCGTGGGGTGGCATATATATAGCCTACACACCCCAAACTAGCCGTTGGAAAAAGGCTGACAAAAACTGCTATCATCGGTTAAACCGATGCTCCCATTTTTGTCATCATCGGTTTAACCGGTGAGTGCATTTTCCAACTATCTGTTATACTTCAACGGCTACTTCAATCGACCGACGTAATCAACATGTGAATGTAATATAAACATCGGTTTAACCGGTGAGTGTAGTTGCTGAAAAACTAACTCTCTGGACAACTGCACCGACGTTCACCAATATCTAATCGTCGGTTTAACCGGTGTATAGAATTTCCTCTGTCTTCATTTGTCAATGCACCGACGTATGCAATTTCTTTAGCATCGGTTAATCCGGTGTAAAACCCTAGCCCGCAGACCTTCTCTGTGATTGCACCGGTGAGTTCATTTTGCCCTACGTCGGTTTAACCAATGATAGCGGAACCCCCGTAGGGGCGGCCCTTCGGGCCTTGCTACGCCTCTCTTCTCTTTGTCATCACTTGAACCTAAAAGCCTGAGAATAGTCATCTTAACAATCACATTAGTCCAAGTGTTATGTGTGTCATCAATCGCCAAAACATTATATTGAAATATGGCATGAGAGGCCATTTTCGCTACAATCTCCCCCTTTTTGGTGATTGATGACAACACAACCAAAGCAAGGAAGATGAATTGCAAGGATATGACTTGGTCTTCTTCTTCCCTTGTCCAATCTTTCTTGATCAATTGATACCAAATGTAGGGTTAATTGCAATGTGCATCATCTTGATATCAAAGGATTGAGTGTATTACCAAATGAACTAAGGGGGTGTGACTACAACAAATAGCACTTGTAAAGCATGTTAGTCAAAAAAACACAAGCTATAGAGTTAGCTCCCCCTAAATGTGTGCATTAGTGTTTGAATCACTTTAAACAAATGTATGCATTTGTAATTCACATAATGGGGATCAATCTCTACAACTTGAAAACATGACACAAAATGAATACCAAAAAAAAAATTGGATTGATACCGATTGTAGACTTTGGTATCTTCTTTCTAAAATATGTGTCATGGAGAAGCAACGGTTTTTCACCCATGTAGGTTGCACTAGATAAGAAGTTAGTACCAAAACAACCTACCATATGATATTTCTTGCTCATTACCTCATATGTAGGGGCGGGGAATTTGGGTCACTAATCTTTAATCCACAACTTGGCTTTAATTCAAAAACTTTGCATGATGCATCCCTACTCATGCATCCAAACCTTGTCAAGCCTCCAAATTCCCCGTGACTTGGATGCTTACCACCATCCAATGATGGCTTGGCCTCCCCCTAAAACCATGATTCCCTCTTTGATTCTCCCTCATGACTTGGTTCACTTAGGTATTTCTCCCCCTTTGGGATATGCTTCCTCTCCTTGAGAAAATACCTTGCTTTGATCCACATTTCTCCCTCTTTGGAATCAAATCACTTAAAAGGTCTTGCTCCTAAAGAGGTCTTGCAAAACAATATAGCTCAAAAGAAGATTAGTGGCCTAGGGAGTTAGTTTCATGACTCATGATCCAATTGTATGATATCAATGAAGATACCAATTGAGAATTTACTATGGTGGATCACAAAATCACGAAACTAGCATGACATGAGCTAAGCTTTCCACAAGTATGTGCACAAAATGATAATATGAAAATCAAGTGCACAACTAGATGTTATAACTAGGAAGCTTAGTTCATATCATGCATGGAAGTAGCTCTAAAAAGGATAAGAAATTGACAATTATACCAATTTGAATGAGTTTAGAACCTAGCATACCTCCGGGGGAACAACTTAGTTTACCATGCATGTACCAATTGAAAGTGACTTGCAACCAATTTGAAAGTCTTTGAAAGAAGAGTACTTGGTACACCAAGGTTACGCAAATGTATGAGCACATAGCCTTATGAACTTAGATATGAGCATTTTAAGTTCAATAAAGCATGGCTCAAAATGCATGAAAGTACAAATTATCTAATCACTCTTATAGAGTTATTTGTTCACATTGATCGTGAATAACATTCTCTTAGAGTGTTAACTCCACGTGAGACTACAAAAGATAAACTAGCAAACACATTAGTCTCAAAATCACAAGCTATAAAGTGAACTCCCCCTAAATGTGTGCATTTAGTGTTTGAATCACCAAGCAAATGTATGCATATTGATTTTGACACAATTAGGAAGTTTACCCTATAGCTTGTGTTCATGGTACATATATGAAATACATACCTCATGAAGTCCGTGTACCATTAAAGGTAACCTTGTGTAGCTTTCTACACACTTATCAAACCATGTAGGTTGCTCATGGGTTAGAGTCATGGCACAAGCAACCCATCATATATGACACTAGGAGATGCAAAACAAGCAAACATTCTAGCAAAAGCAATGGAGCTACATGATGCTTGAATTGAAATCTAGCTACCATTACCTTATGAGGGACTTGGGTAACAAATGTCCAAGTTGTGAGCTTAGCTTGTTTTGGCTTGAACCTTCACTTTAACTTGTAAGCTAAGCATCCAAATCCCCCGTTGCACTTGTTTGGTGCTTAAGTCTTAGGAACCCAAACCTTTTGAGAGCCATCCATGGTATGAATAATATCCTTGGGCACCCAAATAGGTCGGTTCCATCCATATGTTCTCCACCCCTTGACATGAGCCACCACCTTGCCATTCTTCTTCTTTTCAAGTATGTAGTGGTTGCTCTTTTGCTTGTTCTTGTGGGTGGGCTTGGTGTACATGTAGGACGCCTTCAAGTATGGAGATGTGTTTTTCTTGATCTCCTTAGCCTTCTTGTTCTTGTTCAAGTTCTTGGGCTTGCTATTTTCTTTGCCCTCTTTCTCCTTGCATTGGTAGGACTTGTGGCCTTCTTTGTGACACTTGAAGCAAGTCACGGTTTCTCCCTTCTCAAGCTTCTTCACGCACGCGGAGGTGTTATCTTGAGAAGGTTGGACTTGCTCTTGAGTGTACTTTCCTTTGAGCCGCCTCAAGTCCGTCATTAGCATTTCTACCTCTTGTTTAAGCTCATCATTTTCCTTAGCAATGAGATCATCACATGTTTCTACAATCACATTCTCATTGCAAGGGGTTAGATCACAAGAGGTAGACGCATCTACCTTGTCAAAAGAGATAGCACAAGGAATATTGCAAGGAAATGATTTATCCGATGATGATTAACTTTTAGACTCAAGACTCTCATATTTCATTTTAAGTTCTTTATGCTCATTGTCTAACAAATTGAATTTGTTTAGCCAGTTCTCATATCTTGAGACAAATGAAGCATGAAGTTTTTCTTTACTCTTGAGAGCTTTGATTTCTTCATTTTGTTTAGTGAGATATTCTTGTTGATTATGGAGGAGTGTCATCATCTCACAAATTTCATTGGTTTCAACATCGGATTCATCATTGGAGGAGTCATCACTTACATCGTTATTACCTAGTGCCATAAGACACATGGGAGGTGGTGATAATCTCCGAGGACGATGGGTGGTGGAGCTCTTGGAATTTTTCTTGTGACTTGAGCTTTCACCACTTTTCTTGGGCTTGTGGATGGCGGAGAGAGCTTGGGCTCTTGACTCGTTCTTTTTCTTCGCCATCTTCTCCATCCCAACCGCACTTCCTCTAATGAGTGTTTTGTACCCAAGCTCATAGAGCTTATGTACATGCTCGGCAATCTTGCAGTGATGGTATAGCACGATCCTTGGATATTCTTCATCACTTGAACTTGATTCATCATCACTATCTTCCTCATCCTCTTCTTCTTGTTCACTTGAGCTTGATGAGTCTTGTCGCCTTGGTTGGTGCTTGCATGAGTGCTTGGCGGCGAGACTCTTTTTGCTTGAAGAGGAGGTGGACTCTTGCTCTTTCTTCTTTGTCATCCGCATACTATATTCATGGGCAATGATTTGATTGATGACTTGGTTGGGTGTAAGCTTGACCAAGTCTTCCTTTTGCAAGAGTGTGTTGATGATGTCATAATCGGGCTTGCGAAGGCTTCAGAGAATCTTGCGATTGATTTCTTCATCTTTCACTTGATTGAGACCTAAGGCATTAATTTCATTGACAAGAGTATTTAATCGTGAGTACATATCATGAGCATTTTCATTTGGAAGTTGCTTAAAGCTACTAAGCTCATCGCCGAGAATATGATATTTTTGATTGGCAACATCCTTTGTGCCCTCATGATTCTCGACAATTTGCTTCCATAGCTTATGAGCATTTTCATTAGCAAAAACACGATTAAACACACTATCACATAGAGAAGACAATAGAATTGATTTTGCAATGGCATCATATTGTCTCTCGGCCTTATTCTCATTTTTCATGCCTACTTCGGTGACACGCCAAACATCAAGCCCACGGGCTTGGAGATGTGCTTGCATAAGCACTTTCCATCATGGAAAACCCGTGCCATCGAAAAACGGAGCCCTATCGGTACTCATCCCTTCCCCGGACATAATACTCACTCGACGGTGAAGTCGACGGGTCTCTTACGAGCTTTCTCACAAATTTACCAATAGAATTGGCTAATCCTCGTAAGAGGTGTGAGACCAAGCTCTGATACCAATTGTAAGGATCACCGGGGTGTCCGACCCTAGAGGGGGAGGGGGTGAATAGGGTCGCTAATCGCTTTTTGTCCTAGGGCTCAAACTACTTGCATAAGATAAACCTAACACGTCCTACACATGCTAGTTATGACTAAGGTTTATCTATGCTACTTTCTACTTACCACTAAAAACTTGCAACATATAGCCAATCCTAATCAAACTAACTAGGAAAGTAAAGACATGCAAGATAGAGTAAATGCAGAAGCGTAATACGATAAGTAAAGAGGTAAGTGCAAGAGGGATGCAAACTCCCGAGTAGATACGGTCATGTAACGTGGTTCGGCACAAACGCCTACGTCCACGGGACACCGAGGCTCTTCCGATCACGTCTTGCACTACGCCACCAAGGCGATGCCGGCAAGCAAAGGCAAGTGCCCACAAGACACTAAGTCTCGTGCACCGCCACCGTCTCTCTCAGTCACCCGGCCGAAATCCACTACGGAGCTTCTCCACCAAGGAGGGGGCCTCCTTTTCCCCCGCACAAAGTGTCGTTGCCACTCCACACCAAGACGGAGGGTCACACGACGGATCACAAGTTGCTTGCCACAGCAAGGCTTCTCTCAAGGGAGCTCTCGCAAGAACTAATCCCTATTACAAGCACTAAGCACTCTCACAAGTGTGCTTAAGCCTATGTGATGTACAATGAAGCTCTAGGATGGTTGGAGATGATCTTTTACTCTTGTATGCTTGTATGGTCTCCAGCACTCTCAAATGAGCCGTGGGGTGGCATATATATAGCCTACACACCCCAAACTAGCCGTTGGAAAAAGGCTGACAAAAACTGCTATCATCGGTTAAACCGATGCTCCCATTTTTGTCATCATCGGTTTAACCGGTGAGTGCATTTTCCAACTATCTGTTATACTTCAACGGCTACTTCAATCGACTGACGTAATCAACCGGTGAATGTAATATAAACGTCGGTTTAACCGGTGAGTGTAGTTGCTGAAAAACTAACTCTCTGGACAACTGCACCGACGTTCACCAATATCTAATCGTCGGTTTAACCGGTGTATAGAATTTCCTTTGTCTTCATCTGTCAATGCACCGACGTATGCAATTTCTTTAGCGTCGGTTAATCCGGTGTAAAACCCTAGCCCGCAGACCTTCTCTGTGATTGCACCGGTGAGTTCATTTTGCCCTA
The DNA here is from genome assembly GCF_016808335.1 of Panicum virgatum. Lineage (NCBI taxonomy): Eukaryota > Viridiplantae > Streptophyta > Magnoliopsida > Poales > Poaceae > Panicum > Panicum virgatum. The sequence continues at coordinate 53,869,785 of NC_053149.1, forward strand.
CGTTGGTTTAACCAATGATAGCGGAACCGCCGTAGGGGCGGCCCTTCGGGCCTTGCTACGCCGCTCTTCTCTTTGTCATCACTTGAACCTAAAAGCCTGAGAATAGTCATCTTAACAATCACATTAGTCCAAGTGTTGTGTGTGTCATCAATCGCCAAAACATTATATTGAAATATGGCATGAGAGGCCATTTTCGCTACAGTTGTACACTTTTGTGTAAATCTATTTAAGTTTTGTTTACCTTGCTAGAGTTAAATAAATATTTTCAGTCATCAATAAATGTTGGAGAATTTATGTGGCATGCTTTATCAAAATCATGTTATGCTGATAAATTCTTGTGGCTTGATCATATCTGCAAGTTAGGTGCTTGCTTTTTAATTTGTTCCTAGCTAGGCTCTTTTCTTTTATAATTGTTGTAATTAATTCTTTCATGCATGTGTTCTTGTAACAAAACAAGCCCCTGGTTAATTTGATCCATGTTGTTCTAGGGTTGTAATTAATACTTCGAAGCAAGTTTAGTAACTTTTGCTTGATAGGAAACACTTCAGGCTAAAATACTTTTGGACCAGGAATTCATCTCAGCACTGAACCATCCCTTTTGAACCATAGTTAGGACTGTTGTTATCCGTTTTATCCATGCATTCTTGTATGTTTACTGCATTGCCTTGCATCATTTCATGAGTCTCATGCATGGCATATTTTAATCGTATAGACGTGGAAACTGAAGTCGCATATGAGCTGATTGCCGAGCCGGTCCAGGAGCCTTCCGCAGAAGAACCGCAACTAGGAGAAGTCGTTGATCAAGCTCCCAAAGAAGCCACTAACCCTGCTGACCTGCAAGGCAAGCCCCGGAGCATATCCCTTATTTTAATTACTCCATGTTATATTTAAAGTATTGTGCATTTACGTTCAAGGAATTGATTGGAACCATAGATGCATAATCTTGAATACCCAGTGTCTTTACTAGTGCAGTTATCGCTAGCACCGCTATGCTTAAGTAAACTCGGTAGAAGGCGGGTGATTTCCTGTCACCCGCGAGATATAGGGTTGTTACTTCAGGCAGTGTTATGAGAAATAATGCATGAGAAGGGAATTGGAGACCGGGCGGAGGGAAAGTGGGACATGATTATGGATTAAAAGAGAGTTGAGTCTCCGCCTGTGTCGATTGAGGACCGTTCCGTTGTTGGCCCTTTGACTGAGGATTGAACAGTACTAACCACGTGCCGGAAGTAGGAGTTAGTCGAAACCGGTAAGCTAATTACCTAAATTGCGTCGGAATCTGAGTCTCGACCTGCGGTGCTGGGTAGGGTTGACGGATGGTGAAGTGGCCCACGGGTTCACCGGGTGTTCGCACGTGCGGGGCTCATCATCCGGGTGTTTGCGGGCTTGATTCAGACTTCGGGGTAATTATGGGAACAGTTGCGTGATGTGACTCGACGGGGTCGCTCTGGGCGTGTGAGTTAGGTCCACCTTGCAAGATTAAATTGGATCGATTCGCCGTGACTCGCGGATATGAGAGCCTTGGTCAATGCGTCGCATCGTAGTAAGGATTGAAAGAACAGAAAGATGAAAGGTGGATGTATGGTTATGTTCTGGAAAAGATAATATGAACAACCATGTGTGTATTAGCTGTTCAGGCAAATCTAGTGTTACTTATCAAACTAATTGGAGCTAAAATATTGACAGTAAGGATCCAGTACTAGTGGCTTTTCAGCAAAAGAACTCCAGAGCCAAAAGCCGTGCATATTTAGGAGTCGGCTAAGTATATACCAATAGTCGGGTAAGCCTTGCTGAGTATTAGAGTACTCAGGGTTTGGTTGTAACCTTTCTGAGCAGGCTGTATGCCAGAAGACTTCGAGGAAATCGGTGCGTCCTGGATTGGTCAGCCTCTTCCTCCAGGTTGGACGGTCGAGTGGGTTCCGCCTTCTCCGTGAAGTGCAGGCAGGTGAGCCTCACATCAGTGGGCAAGATGTGAAGCTCTTCTTTGTGATCGACGTTATCTACCATACTGTATTTTGAAGTTTGTTTCAAACTGATCATATTTTCCGCTGCGTTTGAACTCTGTATACGAAATGTAACCCTGGCTTGTAAAACTTTATTGTAAATTAATTTGGAGACCTTTTGTTTAATTCTGGTTGTAAGTTAAGTTTGAAAACTTTTGTTGCTTGTAATCACCTGTGCTCGTCTTTTGGCGAGAGTTCCCGTGTAATCGATCCTGGTTATAGCATGCAGTCTGGGTGTACTGGTGAAGTGCAGTATCAGAGGATTAAGTTAAATGGTTATTTAGTGCACTTGATCGGTATTATTTGGACTGTTTTGTGACAGTTGGTCTTGCCCTCGTGTGGGAAAAGTTGTACACCCCTGCAGGGTCTTTAATCTATTGCAATAGCCGCGCTCTCGGACAGTGAGCATGCTTTTTGAGGTTCACCCCCATTGTAGAGTTTCGTGATGGAGTTCATGGAAGATTGATCTCAAGTTATATATGATCACTTTACTTATGCAATTGTATTGACGAATGACATAGAGATTATAGATGCTTTGTCTTTTGCTTATTATAACTTGATCAAAGTTCAATGCTTTTATGCAAAAATTGTAACTCTTGACCTATTCTTGCTACTAACCAAATGCATTCTCCTTGAGGTTGGGCTATATACCCATGTCGGATAAGTCCTACGAGTACCCTTTGTACTCATGGTGCTATCGTTAAAGTTGTTGCAGGTGATACGCAGCCGAAGGCTGTGTTTGGCTATTTCTACCCCGCGGACGGAGGTGCGGGTGATGAGTAGATGGCCGGTGGCTACGAGAAGGGCACTATCGGCATATAGTGTTACCTTCTATTTTGCGTATGCATGGAGTGCGTGTAGTAGAACATTTCCGCCGCAAACTCTGAAAACTTAATGAAATGTACTTTGAACCTCTTTGTAATATAGACTTGTGTGTGGATATGCTTATGTAATGGTATTATTGTTGTGCTAGTGGAGTGTGTTTAAATTCTGGGCGGTGCTCATGACACATTCCAAGAACTACCTGGATTAGTTCTTTCTAGTTGGGATTAACTTGGGCCAGGGGCGAAGCCACGTTCATGGTGCCTGGTGAACTGGCACCAGGGTAAAAACGATTTTTCCACTGTTACCACTAGATTTTTCTAATGCTTAGAATATAATGCTAAGCAGTGCACCAGGGTTGTTTGAGCTCTAGCTTCGCCCTTGACTTGGGCTGGTTCCTCACGTTGCACCGGCTAGCCAGGTTTCTTTGAAATGCGCCAGGTCAGGTTTCTTCGAAAGCTAAACCCCGCTATGCTGCGCCAGGTCAGGTTTCTTTGAAAGCTTAACGGAAACAGATCGAACCATGGATTGTTCTGTTCGGATGCATGGCTAGTCCTGCTGCTAGCTGCCCTGCCACTGAAGTAGCATGAGGGATAGCCACCGCGCACGAAAGCACAGGCGCGTGCACCCCACGCATGAGACCCTGAGCAGACTAGCCGTCGTCCCAGCTTGCTGGCATCTCATCGAAGGAGGCTCAGATGCTGCAGTTCGATTGGCGTGTCCTAGTCATCACCCAAGAAGGGAAACGCTGTAACCGATCGCCTCTGTGCATGTTTGGTCCGTAACCTCGGCTTATAAGCAGCTTGAAGTGGCAAAATCTGTTGCTCGATCTGAGGTCACGGCGAACATGTGCGTGCAGAACGAATGTGGAGTTCGTGGACTGTGTGTGGCCACGTCAGAACGACACGGATAGATAACCACTTGAGGTCTTGAGCAAGCACGCCTGACCTGAGGCAAGCTCGCCACCATGAACGTCCCAGGACGCAGGAGCTCGGGGACAGAGTAGAAGTACTTGTTTGTACGCAACCAATGCGCTAACCACTTTGCCCCCAGTTGATGACAGGCCAGGAGGGGAGGAGCAGCGCTGATGTTGGGCCCCTCTGAGTCGTGCGTTTTGGTTGGGTACTTAGTTAAGGGTGTGTGTCGTTGTTTTCTGTCTATGGCTCACCTGGGTGAAACAATGGCTCTCTTCACTCAAATTTCTCAGCCATCTATTATCTTATTATTTGGCCAACAAACGGAGTCTCCACATTTGCTCTCAAGACCTAGAAATTCCCACGTTAATCGGAGAAAAATAGAAAAATAAAAATTACCCACCACTGCCATTACGATAAAAGTAGACTAAAATACCCCTATGCCTAATTAAAAATCACTCACCAATGTCATTATGAAAAATTAAATATAAAATATCAATTAGCTATATATCAGTTACAAACATATACTATTAATAAAAACTAAAGCTAACAATAATCAATCAAAATAAAATAAAAATAAGAATAATTATTTGCATAATATTATTAAAGCTCAACAAATCAAATTATTATTACAGAAGATCATATTTGAATTATTTTAACCAATAATAAGACATAATTTACGATAATGAACAGGTGATGAATGGTAAAAAAATAGTATAATCTTTAAGTAAGGATACAACGACATGCGATTTTTTGAATTTTCAATACTAGCCGCGCAAATGCGCGGGCTGTACGCCTAGTTAGACCTAAATGGAGGTTTCAGATTCATCCACCTTCTCTTCACCTTATCACTTCCACCTTCTTCTTCCCCTGGCTCCTTGCGTCGGCCCGCCCCTTGCTCGCCGCTATCGCCCAGCCCCGCTGCCACCCCTCCGGCGCGAGCGGGCTAGGGTTCCTACTGCCGCCACTTCCCGCCGCCGTCGCCCCCGCCCAACCATCGTCCTCCACCACCGGGGCTGGCCTGCCGCCGCAAGGCCCTCCATTTAATTAAGACCGGCGGTGAGCAGCATCCCCCCTAGCAACCCCAAACTCTAATCCTAACCCGAACCCTAGCCTCGCCAGGGTTGGAGAAGAAGGTGTAGATGAGGAAGAAGAAAATTCGAGTGAGGAGAGCCTCCAAATCACTGGGGTGAGTTTAGTTTTCCCTTTTATGTTTCCTGATGATGTGTGTCTTAGGGTCTATTTGGGAGCACTTCACTCCACTTTTTAGTTCTACTCCATAAAGAAATGTCCAAACAGATCTAGATGCTCCACTCCACTCTATAAAAAACTAGCTCCATTCCGCCATTGAGGTGCTTCACCGATTCTTGGAGCTCGAGAGAAGTTGGTGGAGTTAAAAAAATTACCCACCATGTCACCAATTATAAAAGAAAACATTTTGTTGCTTCTTCCCCGCCGCGGTCAACTCCTCGGGGTTCCCCATGGCCACGCCGCCCCCAGCCGGACTCGCGCTGAGCCGCCGCCAACCTCGGGTCGCGCGCCACCGCCATCGTCGGGATTGCGCCACTGCCCGTCACGAGATCTTGCTGCCTCCCCGCCGCTCATGGCCCCACCACTCCCTTAGTCGGGATCCCGTCGCCGCCATCGCCACCCAGAGTCGCGCCGCCGCCATCCTCGGGTCGCGCTGCCCATCGGCCTCGCCCCCCGTCTTCCTCCTTGTGAGCCAATACGGCGCGGCGGTATGGGTGGAGGAGAAAGAAGACTTCCTCCCTTGCCACTCTATGACAGTATGGGCCCCAAGGGTTGGTGGCAGTGCAGTGGAGCCAAATAGGATGGGGAAAAAATGATGGAGTGGAGCTAGAAGGTTGAGTGGATTTTCTGGAGTGGAAGACTTTTTTTAGGTGGAGTGCTGTTAGGCCCTTAACTGAATTTAGGGTCTATTTGGATGCATTAAAATAGGAATGCTAAAGTTTAGCTCTAGATGTGCTAATAGGACTAAACTTAGGCTAATGAGAGTTAATCTCGAGATAATGGACTCTAACAATCAATTACTATCAATTAGAGTAGCAATTAGCTCATGTTTATTTCTCCTATTTGGCATGCAAATAAGTGGGCTAAAGTTTAGCATCTTAATTTGATCCAAAGATCCCCGTTAGCCCTAATATTGTTTGGTCTGATTGTGCTAGTGGCCTGACCGACTGAGGCATAGGGCCCTTGATGTTGAATTCTAAAAAGAATTTCCTGCCCATTTAGCAGTTCCTCAATAACCAATTCCAACACCAACACTACCCTATAACCATTTCAGCCTATAAGGAAGCACTCCAGCAGCTCAAAGCTGCTAATACAATCTATTCTAAACTCCATTTCAACATCGTAATAATTCAAACTTTTGCAATTCAACCGCGCACAAATCAACAGCATTTCAAATACATAATTCAAATTCCAAGCACAACATGCTCCAAATGCACTAAATAATCCTAAACATGAAGAAACATTGCGAAATCAAATTACCTATACAATGAAGATTGGGAAAAATTTATCATATCAGATTAGTGCCAACATCTTTTGAGCGTAATAGGATAGAATCGCTGTTGTTCGATCAAGAAGAAAAGGAGTTTAAAATACGGTTAGCAACAGCGTCAGGAGTCAGGACCTCGTCATCGTTACATGACATAAAACCAGTCCAACAGCTGGACACAAAAGAAGCTATGCATGATTATTTTCCAACATCAGGTTTGGTTAGTTTGTCGCCTCATTGCGTGTGGTGCCTAATCTTTCCGTCATTTTTTTTTGTGTTCATCCACCGTGACAGGCTGACCGGGCAAACATCACACACATTGCGTGAGTTGTGTACTTGTGTTTGTGCCTCTATATATAACAAGGCCGTGACGCCCCCTCACCACACGTCCACACGATCCTGAATCCCGACTCCCGAGAACCCCCCCTGTTCGACGCGCCGGCCCCACCCGCTCCAGCACGGCCACGTCCCCACCTCAAAACCGGACCACGCCCTGCCCGTGTACACCTGTCCCCTTCCCTTCTCCCGCCACGGCTCGCCGTCGTGATGGCGACGCCGCGCCTACTGGATAACGTGAAGCTGACGGCGGGCCCCGCCCCGGCTCCGGGAGCCGCGGCAAGCGGAGGAGCGCGTACCTCGTGGAGTACGCGCCGGCGTGGGGCTCCGCCGCGACGCGCGGCCGCCGCGCGGCGATGGAGGACGCGAGGGCCGCCGTGCCGCGCTTCGCCGAGGTGCCGGTGCGGATGCTCGCCGGCGCGCGGGAGCTGGACGCGCACGGGATCGGCGCCGGCGCCGGTGCTGCCCTTGCACCTGTTCGGCGTGTACGACGGGCACGGCGGCTCCGAGGTCGGTCGGTCGGGCGTCGCCATGCATTCTTAACTCGAGCGGAGGCAACGGCAACCTTTTTTTTTTTTCTCCCACTCTATTCATCACCTCACCGGCCGTCATGCTCCGGCGTTGTTCGTGCATGTGGCGAACTACTGCCGGGACAGGATGCACGTCGTGTTGAAGGAGGCGCTGGGCCGAGCCGCGTGGGCCGCCGGGCTAGAGGAATCGGGGGACCTGCTGGACATCGCGGAGCTCTGGGAGAAGGTTTTCAGCGGTTGCTTCCAGAGGGTAGACGACGAGGTGTCGGGGCAGGCCAGCAGGTTCTCCAGCGGCGTCGGTAGCGAGGCCCAGTGCAAGCCTGTTGCCGCCGGCGACGTCGGCTCCACCGCCGCCGTGGCGGTCGTCTGCTCCTCTCATATCATCGTCGCCAACTGCGGAGACTCGCGCGTGGTGCTCAGCCGCGGGAAGGAGCCCGTGGCTCTGTCCGACGATCACAAAGTACAGTCGACACCCAGTGTGTTCAGTCAGGCCGCGTTCAGTAATGGCGAACCCTGTCTTACATGCTTTGATTTTTTTTTTTGGAAATAAGGAGCTTACAAGCTTTGTTGGTTCGTTCAGCCCGACAGGGAAGATGAGCGCGCAAGGATTGAGGCTGCAGGAGGGAGGGTCATCGACTGGAATGGTCATCGAGTCTCCGGTGTACTTGCAATGTCACGGTCAGTCAGCGCGCAAGGTGAGTCAGTAAAAACCACTTTCCGTCGTCTTCTTTATATAATAACCTGTACTGCTATTGACATGTGCACATATATTTGAATTAAACCTCTGTCACATTTCGTGATCATGGTTCTTTTCCTTTTCCTGTTGCAACTAGTGTTATACTATTAGGATCGACTAGAACATAGACAAGTGAGGATCTCTTTCTCTTTTCTTGATCTGAGTACGAGAAGTTTCTAGATCTACATAAGTACACAGAGAGATAGAGGACCTTCAGTGCCTACAGAGGAGCTTGAGCTGGCCATCTCGGGTTCGTTGATAGAGATCCGCTCAAAGGCGGTGACGAGTGACGCAGCGAGGTCGATGCCGGCGCGACGGCGTCGAGGACGGTGGCAGCGACGGCGGGACGGAGCTGGCGGCGGCGATGGTGGAACTTCCCGCTGATCTAGCGCCCCCTAGTAGATCGGCTTAGGGTTTCTGTGGGTGAGGGTGTAGGCGGCGTGGTGAACCTTGTACCGAGTGCCCCGGCCCCTCACCCCCTTTTATTTTGCGCTGTACAGCGGGGCCCACCAACCATTAAGGGTTGGGCGCCCCCGATCAGGGCGCGGATTAAGGGCCTAATAGGCCGTTGGGCCTATTAGGAAGGAGATCAATCCAACATTCTCCCCCTTGATCTCACTTTTTACTTTAATTTTATACTTTAACTTGAAACTTTTTCCTTTAGTTGTTCCATCACAAATTAATGAATAGAGCATGCTTTATCGTCACGGTCCAAGACCGATAGACTCAACAGCTATCACACACATCACTGTTTTGAAACAAATTCTTTATCTTTTGGGCCCTTTTATTCTCCAGAAATCACAGGCTTTCCCTTAAACCCATGCCGGCTATGTGTTCCATGAACACATTGGGTGGTAAGCCTTTAGTGAGCGGATCCGCAAGCATTTTCTTTGTGCTTATATGCTCGAGTGTAATAGAGTGATTCTGGATTTTCTCCTTCACAACATAAAACTTTATGTCAATGTGTTTGGCAGCACCACTTGACTTATTGTTATGAGCATAAAACACTACTGGTTCATTGTCGCAGTACATTCTGAGTGGTCTTTGAATGCTGTCTACCACTCTTAAACCGGGTATAAATTTCTTTAACCATTCAACTTGCCCCGAAGCCTCATAACATGCCACAAATTCAGCGTACATCGTTGATGATGCAGTGACGCTTTGTTTGGAGCTTTTCCACGATATAGCTCCCCCTACGAGTGTGAACACATAACCGGACGTGGACTTTCGGTCATCGATGTCCTCCGCAAAATCCGCATCTGAGTACCCTTCTATCTCTAGGGAATCGGATTTTCTGTATGTTAGCATGAGGCCTTTTGTGCCTTGCACATAACGTAAAACTTTCTTTACCATGATCCAGTGTGCCTGTCCTGGATTACTTTGATATCTGCCAAGTATCCCGGTAACAAATTGTAAGTCAGGGCGTGTACAAACTTGAGCATATTGTAGGCTTCCGACAGCTGAAGCATATGGAACCACTTTCATTTGATCGATCTCATACTGGTTCCTGGGACATTGAAATTTCCCAAATCTATCGCCCTTGACTATTGGAGCAGGTGAAGGCTTGCACATATGCATACTGTACTTCTTTAGAACCTTTTCTAAGTATGCCTTTTGTGATAGTCCTAATACCCCCTTTGTTCTATCTCGGTGAATTTCAATTCCCAAAACAAATGAAGCTTCACCGAGATCTTTCATATCAAAGTTTGAAGACAAGAATTTCTTTGTCTCCAGTAGCAGACCAACATCGCTACTAGCAAGTAGAATGTCATTCACATACAGGATTAGAAAAATAAATTTTCCACTTCTGAACTTTGCATAAATGCAATTGTCCTCCTCATTTTCTTTAAACCAGAATTTCCTTATGGTTTCATCAAATTTTAAATACCACTGTCTAGAGGCTTGCTTTAATCCATAAATGGATTTCTTTAAGCGACATCCCATATGTTCTTTTCATTTCACAACAAAACCTTTCGGTTGTGCCATGTAAACATTTTCATACAGTTCCCCGTTAAGGAATGCCGTCTTTACATCCATCTGATGTAACTCTAAGTCATAATGTGCCACCAATGCCATTATAATCCTGAAGGAATCTTTACACGAAACCGGAGAAAAGGTTTCGTTATAGTCTATCCCTTCCCTTTGCGTAAACCTTTTTGCCACAAGTCGTGCTTTGAACCTTTCTACACTCCCTTTGGAGTCATGTTTTATCTTGTAGACCCATTTACAGCCTACTGTTTTGGCTCCTTTAGGAATTTCCTCTAAGTCCCAAACACCATTGGAACTCATTGATTTCATCTCATCCTTCATAGCTTCCAGCCATTTAGATGAGTGAACACTTCTCATGGCTTCTTCATATGAAGTGGGATCACCCTCCATATAAACCTCTTCTGTATTATAAACTTCATAGTCGCTAGAAATGGCCGACCTTCTTTCTCTTTGTGACCTTCTAAGGGCTACTGCTTGTGGCACATTCTGTGCCTCAACTTCTGGCACATTTTTCATAGGGGGCTGTAGCTCCTCATCCTCATGTCCAACCGCGGGTTCAGGCGGTTCCTGGATGACAAGCTCCAAACCTTCGCTCACTGTAGGTATGGGTGGAGTTGCGACAGATGTTGACACCGTAATATTTGGAATAGTTGGCGCAGCAACAACCGAAGAAGGTACTGGCATCACTATTTCAGGAACTTTTGGTGCAGCATCAACAGGTAGTGAGAAAAATGGCTCTTGAATCATAGGAGTAGGCACATACACCCGCTTTTTCTCAAGGTCAATTTCTCTAGGTACCATTCTCCCCTTGATCATTTCATTTTCTAGAAAGACAACATGTCTCGTTTCTACAAACTTTGTATGTCTGTCTGGACAGTAGAAAAGAAAACCTTTCGACTTTTCAGGATAACCGATAAAATGGCAGCTTACAGTTTTGGGATCCAATTTTCCAATACTTTGATTAAACACTTTAGCCTCAGCTGGGCTCCCCCAGACCCGAAGGTGAGTCAGTGAGGGTTGTCTTCCTGTCCATAGCTCATACAGTGTTTTGGGCACCGATTTGCTTGGCACTCTGTTGAGAATATAGATGGCGGTTTTTAACGCCTCCATCCACAGACTCAATGGCAGTGTGGAATAACTCATCATACTACGCACCATATCCATCAGTGTACGGTTGCGCCTTTCAGCTACTCCATCTTGCTGAGGCTCCCCTGGTGTGGAATATTGGGCAACTATTCCATTTTCCTGTAAAAATCTTGTAAAAGGTCCAGGAACTTGACCATTAGGGGTATGTCGACCGTAGTACTCCCTTCCACGGTCTGATCTTACTATTTTAATTCTTTTGTCAAGCTGATTTTCAACCTCAGCTTTGAATATTTTAAATTTATCGAATGTCTTAGATCTTTCTTTAATTGGATAAATGTAACCATAGCGGGAGTAATCGTCTGTGAATGTTATGAACGAATCATAGCCATCTACACTTTTCACAGGAAACGGGCCACATATATCAGTGTGGATTATTTCTAATGTTCCTGCACTTCGTTTGGCACCCTTTTTAATTTGATTTACAAATTTTCCTTTAATGCATTCAACGTATTGTTCAAGATCAGAGAACTCTAGCTGAGGAAGAATTTCACTCTTCACTAATCTTTCAATTCTCCCCCTCGAAATATGGCCTAAACGACAGTGCCATAATTTCGATGAAGTATTTTGAGTTCTCTTTCTTTTCTTTGTTTCTTTCTCTGACAAGGATTCATTTACATTCACATCACATACAGAATGCACTTTATCACGCATAGATAATAAATAAAGATCATTGTAAAGGAAAGCATCACCAATACAATTATTATCAAACCATAGTTCACATTTGCCATTCGCAAAATGACAACCAAAACCATATGTGTCTAAGCGTGATACACTGATCAAGTTTCTTTGAAGCGAAAGAACAAATAAAACATCTTTTAATACAAGCATGAAACCATTAACTATCTCGAGGGAGACATCGCTAACAGCTTCCACATCTGCTTGTACTCCGTTCGCGACTTTAATGTGTCTTTCGCTTCTTAGCGTAGTCCTTGTCGAACGGAATCCCTGTAAAGAATTTGCAACATGCACAGTTGCACTAGAATCAATCCACCAAGTAGATTTAGAAAACTGTATATACAGGGATTCATTAACAAATGAAATTACATTCTCACCATTCTTTGTCATTATCATCTTTAAGTAGCCAGGACAATCTGCTTTACGATGCCCCTTGTCATGGCAGTGGAAGCACTCATCTTGAGCTGGAGGGCGTTGTTGCTGATACTTCTGTAGCATTGGGGCTTTTGTCTTTGGACCTCGGGGAAGAAGCAGCATGGAAGGGCCTTTTCTTGTTATTATGCACAAAATTGATAGACCCACCATTCTGTTTCTTGAGTCTATCTTCCTCTTGCGCACACATGCCAATTGCCTTTTCCATATACCATTTCTCTGGCTGTGAGTTATAGTTTACAACGAACGCTGCAAACTCTTTTGGCAGAGAGGCGAACACCAGGTGCACCATAAACTCTTCCTTGAGATCCAAGTTCATTGTTTTGAGATTGGAGTTCAAGGAGCACATCCCCATGATATGATCTCTTATAGTACCGTTATTGCCATAGTACCTCTTTGTTACCAACTGCTCTATGATCTATGTGGCATAAGTCTTTGAAGAACCAGTAAACTGGTTCTTGATCTTTTCAAGGTACTCTGCAGCTGAATCACACTCTCCAATTGAACCCAAAATGTTAGGATCAATTGTGTTCTTTATCACTGTCACACATTTCTTGTTGGCATTATTCCACTTTATCTTTTGGAGATCATAAGCCATCTTCAAAGGAGCATAGTCCCTTTCCTTTTCCTACCACTCAGCATTAGTGTCAGATTCCCCTCTCACTGGAGCCGGTGGCTCAGTGGGCTTTGGAGTGGTGATTATCTCATCCACCTCTTCACAGACGAAAGCAAGATCAACCTTCTTGATCCATTCGCCATAGTTGTCTCCTTTTAGAGTTGGGATGTGATTGATGAATCCCATCAAGTTCTTCCCCGCTGAAAATTTCAAAAAATAGTGAGAACATAATAACAACAATTGCATGTAATAATTCCAACGTTGGTCAAAATAGAACATACAACTGTTTATGCAATTAAATCTATATCACCGTTGGGCAGAAATAGAAATAAATGCACAAGAACTATACCAAAAATTATAATACTGCTATTAACAACATTGGTCAGAAAATAACAATATCATAATTCACTTCTCAAGAAAACTCTTTAAACATGCTCTTAAATTTAATTCTCGTTGGTTCGAATTAAATTAAAGAGCAATAAATTCAATCTTTGCAGCGGAAACATGTAAAACACATTTATTCAGAAACAATATGACTGTACAACTTTACTTTTCTCTAAACAAATTATCTCGTTGGTTCAAATTTGAATAGAGATCAAAACTATTCACAAAATAATAAGAAAATGCTTCTGAATAAAGATGAAATTCGTAAGGTAATCGTGACTGTGCTCGCGGCCCAAACGGCCTTTCGGCCCGGATCTGGGCGATCCGCGCCCGTCTAGGCCCGCGGCCCAACAGCCGACGGACGGGCTGCCAATTCAGCCCGCCGCGGCGCACGCCCTTCGCCCTCTTGGGCCGAAAGCCGGCCCAATCCGCACTGGGGCGATCTCAGCCGTCCACGCCGATCGGACGGCTGGACGGTGTTCTCGGAGGAGCAAAACCGGCTGGCGGCCGGTTCCCCAACCAAACCCTAATCAGTTTTCTCTCCTCCCCCGTTTATTTTGCGCACGGCCGGCGGCTCTCTGGGCGGAGGAGGAAATGACCGGCGCCGCCGTCACCCCCTTCGCCGGCGCGCGCGCTCTCCCGTGCGGGAGCGCGCCGCCGTCGAGCGGGTTGGCGGTGGAGCCCTTTCCGGAGCACCCGCACGCGCGGAGTCCGGCTCTGTGCCGCTCGCCGACGAGCGGCGGAGCGGGTCCATCCCATGCGCCGGCGTACAGGCGTCGCGGGTGCCCTTGATGTGCTGGCGACTAGAGCCTAGGTAAGCCTCGCCATCTCTGTTCTTTGACTAGGGTTAGGGTTTATCACTTTTTCGATCCATGACCGATTTGCCATTTCTGTTCTTGGTTTCTTTCGATTCGTCTTTGAATCATGCTTTCCCCTACTGGATCTATGCGCTAGCAAGGCAACTGATACCATTGTTATACTATTAGGATCGACTAGAACATAGATCAGTGAGGATTATTTCTAATGTTCCTGCACTTCGTTTGGCACCTTTTTTAATTTGCTTTACAAATTTTCTTTTAATGCATTCAACGCATTGTTCAAGATCAGAGAACTCTAGCTGAGGAAGAATTTCACTCTTCACTAATCCTAATAGTATAACAACTAGGTCATAGCTTTTTTTTTCTTGGAAAAATCCAATTTTCACCATCGAACTATCGCAACATAGGCCATCAAACTGTCAAAACCGGTCAAATTTGACCCTTAGGGTGGTTTTAAAGGTGGTTTTGTATTTTCTAAAAAAATTAAATAAATCTAATTAGATTTAAAAAAAATCAAAACTAATTCACTTTAAATCAGAAAAATATGAAACTAGTGCCAAAATTTTTCTATAAATGTAACCTATATATTATTGCTCTATTTGAATCTTAGTTATTAAAAATAATAGGCATAACTGTAAGTAGCCAAATATTATGAACATAAAAAAATTAGATCCGAATAGCTCACAAGTGATGTGACAATAGATAGGTTACATTTTTAGAAAACTTTTGATACCCATTTCATAATTTTTTGACTTAAAATGAATTACTTATAAATTTTTTAGTGTAAAACTGAATATTTTTAATTCTCACAAAATGGAAAACCACCTTCAAAACCATCATAAGGCCCAAATTTGACCGGTTTTGGTAGTTGGATGGCCTATGTTGTCCGGTTTCGTAGTTGAAAGTTGAAAATCGGACTTTTGCGATAGTTGGAGGGTGTAAACCGAACTTTTCCTTTTTTTCTCTCTCTCTTTAAACTATTTGTTGTGTATACCAGTTCACTTGAGTTGTGCGGAGAATAATTACGTGACATGGCTATTTGGCAATATGCACTTGTCATTCCTAATCAAGTCTTGGATGCTAATCTTAGCCATTTTTTCACTTAATCTGCTTTCCTCCGTCATGTTCTGCAGGTTCCCATCCTACTCTCCTAGAGATACGGATACGGATACGAGGCTTCTAGTGAACTTACTTTTTCTTGGGTTTGCTTTGGTAAATTGCTTTCGACAAAAAAAAAAGTGAAACTGAAAGCAATGCAGTTAATATTAGGGTGGAGCTTCACCTAAAAAATATTAGGGGTTGAGCGAATCAAAATGAAAATAAAAAAGTTAAATAAAAGATTTTATCCCCATCGAATTTTTAATCCTACATTAGTATCGAGTATTGACATGGCTTATACTGGTTTTTAGTTGTATTTGTTGACACATCTGGCTCCAATGGAACATTTCCACTACTATAATTTTGGCAGTTTTTTTTTTTCTTCAGTTCAACCATGGAAATTTTGTTATTGTCCTCTTTAGTTCAGCAAATTTTCTCTGGGCACTGGATAACATTATTTGTCTACCATCCATTACTAGTAACATCAACCGGATATTTTCGTCGCCTTGCAGGGGATGGATATGGAAAACCATTTCTCATTCCAACGCCAGAAGTCTAAGTTATCCCTCGGGCGAAAGACGATGACTGCCTCATTATAGCAAGCGATGGGCTGTGGGATGTCATCTCAAATGCGGAAGCATGCAGAGTTGCTCGCCTACAGATCCTTCGGTGGCACAGGAAAAAGAATGGTGTATGTTCTGACGAAGGCGGTGCGCCAACAATAAGCCATCCAGCTGCGCAAGCAGCTGCGGATTATCTTGTGAAGCTGGCTCTTATGAAAGGGAGCGCGGACAACATCACTGTCACTGTGATCGACCTGAAACTGCGGAAGAAGACCAAGGACAAGTCCATATGCTTCGTTTGATCAGCTGACCGTAATCTGACATTGGAGCCTCGGTTGCTAGTCTACAAGTGACAACTGTTGGAAGACAACTTTTCTGTTATTGGAGTGCCTCTGCTGCTTACTAGTCTACAATCATTACAAGACAACTTTCCTTTTATGGCTTTAAATAACTGTATCTACATATGTTTTCTTTTTCTAAAGGACGGCAAAAACGTTGCCGAATTGCCATAGTTTTATTAGAAGAAAAGATGAAACAGACCAGTTTTAAAGGGAAAACCACCAAAACCTTGCAACAATGAGGGATGGAAACTACTCAAACAAAACAAACCACAGACAACCAGCTCAATGGTTTGGTTAGTTGTCTATACGCTTTATACATGTAATTCCATTGGTTTGGCTATTCTTCTGTAGTTTCAGCCTTTCAGGCGGTTCAAATATTGTGATTCGCTTCATTATCTTAAAAAAATATTGTGATTCGCTTAAGGTTCAGAAACAGCCTTGTGAATGCAGTTGTTCACTCAAACTTGCATGTGTACGGTGCACCGGTAGAATTGTCTCCTAGTAATGTGTGCTCCACGACCATCAGGTCAACTTCGAGTCCGTTCGGGAGGGCTCCTGCTCCCAGCAAAAAGGATGGAGCCGGAGCTAGAACTAAGTGGAGCTGAGTTTTCTGGCTCCACCTACTCCACCTTCTTGCAGGCAAAAATTGATTTCACGGCTCTCACAATCTACGGGACGGGGTTGCTCCACTTCAGATCGTTTGGTAGAGCTCCAGCAGGAGCTGCCGAGGGAGCATAGCTGGAGCCTACCAAAAAGACCCTTTTTTTTTCTCTATTGACATGATGAAGGGCCATCAAAAGACCTTTGTCGGAAGTGTTGATTAGGAGAATATATCTAGTGCAAACCATAACTTCGTGAAAACCCATGCAAACTATGGCAAAAAAATCATCTAAATTCACCAAAAAAACACACATGTAGATGGTATGATGATACGCAACCTTGTAAAATATCTTGTCCAAACTCGACTTCATCTGTGAGATATAAAAATAATAAATTTCTAACAAATCATCTGGACAACTTCCTGGCTTGAAATTTGTTTTTTTTATATCTCACAGACGAAGTCGAGTTTGGACAAGATATTTTACAAAGTTGTGTATCATAATATCATCTAGATGTGTGATTTTTTTGTGAATTTAAATGACTTTTGTATCGTAGTTTGCACGGATTTTCACAAAGTTATAGTTTGCACTAGATACGTTTCCGTTGATTAGACCCTGAATTTAAGCATGGTTGTTATTAAAGTTAGAAGGCCGTGGTCTTCTCACAGTGATCATCGTAGCACCGCAAAAGCCCAAAAGCCCACGCGAACCCAAAACCCCCAAACCCTCTTCCCGCATTCCATTTCCATCCCCATCCTCTTCGTCCCCGCCGGCGGCAACCAAAGCAACCAACCCTAATCTGCACGGCGACCGACCACGCCGCATCCTACTGCTCCGTTCCTCGAGGCCCCACGGAACTCTAGCCCTCTTCAGTTCAGCCATGGCGTCGGAGGACGAAGCTAACGCCGCGGCGGCGGCGGCGGAGGCGCCGGAGGGGAAGAACTGGCGGCGGAAGGGGAAGCACGACAAGCCCAAGCCGTGGGACGAGGACCCAAACATCGACCACTGGAAGATCGAGAAGTTCGACCCGTCCTGGAACGAGGGAGGCATGCTCGAAGTCAGCTCCTTCTCTACCCTCTTCCCCCAGTACCGAGGCAAGCGCTCATCCTACTCTCGTCCTCCCTTCTGCGATTCCTTCGGAATGTGACGCGAATTCGTTCTTAGTCGGACACATTTTGAGTTAGTTGGAGGGGAATTGGTAAGGTGTTGCTTGTTTGGGTGCAGAGAAGTACCTGCAGGAGTCATGGCCGATCGTTAAGGGCGCATTGAAGGAGCACGGGATCTCGTGCGAGCTTAATTTGGTACCTGATTAGCGTATTTTCCGGTTGCTATTAGGTGGCGTGATCGTTATGTGGTATTCTATTGATTTGAGACCTCTTTTGGCTCATGCTGTGTGTGTAGGTGGAGGGATCCATGACTGTTTCGACCACCAGGAAGACCAGGGACCCCTACATTATTGTCAAGGCCAGAGAACTGATAAAGCTATTGTCCAGGAGTGTCCCTGCACCTCAGGTATGACTCCTTGTGCATCAGATGTCAGAATCTGCGCATCATGTGCAGAGCTTGTAGTTCAACTTTTGAAATCATACTTGCTTATCTTAGCAGGTTTTAGTTTAGTTTGCTATCTTTTTTGAGTATACTACTATAGTATGCCATCTATATGTTGCATGATCTACTCCTGCAGGCTGATTGGCTAATTTTTGAGAATTTCATTTGTTTGGGATAGCTGTATGGATTATGGAACTTATCTGATATTGCTCTTGCTATTTTTGCAGGCGATCAAAATTCTTGATGATGAGATGAACTGTGACATTATAAAGATTGGTGGCCTTGTAAGAAATAAGGTAAGCATCTTTTTCGTCATTCAACTTTAAGTCTATATGTCCCTAGATATTATCCTTAATTAACTCAGTGTCATGAGGTGCTTCTCTGTGTGCTATGAAATATGTACCCCCTGGAAGAACAATGTAAAGATCATTCTTATATAAAGTTAAATGATGTACTTATTTGACGAGAATACTAAATAACCTTTTTAAACTGTCATAACATGGTCAACTGCATTCTGTTGTTGCCAAATTACTTGATTCTCCATTGTCATTTGTTATTTTCGAGGTGGTGTTAACATTTGGTGTTCATTTTTTTTTGTTTTATCCATTTTTTAATGACACTACATAGTTGGTAATGTTTTTTTAGACGGACAGGCAAAAACGCCCTGCCCCATTTCCATTGAAATGAAGCAACATGAAACACGATTCAGTTCAGGTTTTCAACAGGGAAAGCAAAGGGGGGGGGGACCTGAAGCTTGCCTACAGCAAGTTCAGCCCCAACAGGCAGATATATCCCCAAAACAAACCAACACAGTTCAGATACAGGGGACCAGAGCAACATCCATGGAGGGTCAACAACCAGTAGCCTCAGTTCCCCAGCCAGCTCCAATCGAACTCCCCATGCTTGAGCTTCTTCACGAAGCCATTGTCACCGAAGGGGTCGCGATCAGAACCTCCAAGCAGTTGCACCAGCGGTCCACATCTTGCACCATGCTCTGCTTGAACATCGCCCTCCATAGCTGCATGCACCTCCAGATTCTTCGGAACACCTGTTTGATATCCATCCAAAGCTGTGAATGAAAAACCAAATCATTCCTTGTTAGGTAGATACACCATAAAACGCCTGCAGAGATGGTGTTAGCACGCTCAATTTTTATGCAATCTAGCCATCTACCCGCTACATCTGCATAACAAGACACAGAGAGGCCAAAAAAATCTGAAAACGTGTTCCACAGGATTTTCGCAACAGCACAGTCACAAAAAAATGGCAGATTGATTCTTCTAAGCAAAACATACACTCTTTAGGTTTTTCTATCCCTCTCTTCAAGAGGTTGTCTTTGGTCATTAGCTTATTGTGGGAAAGGAGCTAGAGAAAGATTTGGATCCTAGGAGGAACATTAACCTTCCACACACAGCTGGGATGTAAACTGGCTGCACCCCTCTAAAATTAATGACAGCATAGAGAGATTGAGCAGAATAAGTTCCATTGCTCTCATAAGCCCACACTAAGGCATCACACTCTTGGTCATAGACCACACTAGAAACTATCTCCTTCAACTCTTACCACCTCTCGAGCATCTTACTATCAAAATTCCTTTTGAAGGTCAGCTTTACCTCCTGTCCATCCCAAATTTTATCCAAGGTCACACCTATTTGATTATTAATGCAGTACAAGTCCCAGAACTGAACTGGCATAGGAGCATTACCAAACCAAGTATCTTCCCAAAACCTAATGTTTTTACCCCCCGCCCCCCCACCTTCCACCTATACCCAAACTTGAGGGCATTAGCTGCCCAGATTACACCTTTCCAAAATGTTGAAGGGGAAGGGCAACTGGGGAGGCAGAAAATGTTAGGCGCTCTTCTAACATATTTTTGTTTAACTATTTTTTGCCACAACTTATCCTCATTTTTTTTATGAATCTCTTGACCCATGACCCCAACAGGGCCAAGTTTAGGTCCCGAGGTCCCGCAAATCAGGGACCCCAAGACCAGCATGTTCTTTTCTCATACTAACAAGTTGCCAATTGGCAAGATGAATTTTTCCATGTCCCTCAAAGTAATTTCAAAGAAAGTTTGCCATGTGAGAGTTTATGAGTTGCAAGGCCCATTTTGGAAACTTAAAGGAGAGGAGGTAAATAGGAATGCTTGCCAAGCAAGTTTTGATTAGTATTAATCTACCAGCATAAGAGAGTAGTTCCCCTCCCCAGTCCCCACCCCACAATTCTTCTAAGAATTTTGTCAATTAGGGGTTGCAGGTCCTTTCTTCTAAGTTTCTGATGATGCAGAGGAATCCATAGATCTTTAATTGGGAAAGTCCCCTCAGGACACCTAAAAACTTCCGAAATCCTCTGTTTCTTATGCTCCTCAAGGTTCATAGGGATCAATTCACTTTTGTGGTAATTTGTGCACATCCCAGACATTTTTTCAAAATGTGTTAGAATCCATCTCATGTTATAAGCCATTTCTGTATCACTTGCTAGAAAGAGAACCGTATTATCTTTGCCAGATTCGGTAGAAAGCTAGTAAGATATTTACATAGTTGGTAATGTCTTGTATAAAAACAATGTTTGGTTGTTCACTCATTCTATAATGCTAATTTCTCATGTTTGCTAGGTTCATGCTTTCTACCTAATCTGTGAATTTTCTGTTCTGTTCATATAATCACAAATGGGGAAGCCTTTTTGTAATATAGTCATCTGCATAACACTTACTCTGTTGCTTACTTGTCTTAAAAGAATTTCTCAAATCTAACTATCTAAGCCTACAGATACTGATTTAGTAGCCTGTTTCATAAGTTTCTTCAGATGGCGTTCTGTTACTTAAGAATCACTGGAGTGACCTTATGATAATGTGCTAATATAATTAGAGATTTAGTGTGCTCGCTCACAATTTGTTGGTTCTATTGAACTTAATTCCAGTACACTTATAATGTTATCTACAGGAACGATTTGTTAAAAGGAGAGAACGCCTTTTAGGCCCTAATTTATCTACGCTTAAGGTAAAAAATGTTCTCATTCCCACGGGTGCCTCATTTAATGTCAAAATTAGAATAATCATAATTCCTTTTGTTGCTTACACATTGTTTTGTGATATACAGGCCATTGAGATTTTGACTGGCTGCTACATCTTAGTGCAGGTTTTTCGTATTTTCTTATCTTATGTCTACACTTTGAATTTCCTCCCTTTGATGCAATTTGTAAATGTTATTTCTTCTGTTGCCATTCCCAATGAAAGGGAAACACGGTTGCAGCCATGGGTTCCTATACGGGAAGGGGACTGAAACAAGTTAGAAGGATTGTAGAGGATTGCATGAAGAATATCAAGCATCCAGTGTACCACATCAAGGTGACTGGTTTCTCCCTTCTGAGATGTTATTATTATGTAGGGATGTTAACAAGAAAACGATTTATTGTTGCTTATTGGTTACTATTAAACTATACAGGAACTCCTAATCAAACGCGAGCTAGCCAAAAATCCTGCTCTAGCCACTGAAAACTGGGATAGGTTTCTACCGAAGTTCAAGAAGTAAGTAACATCATAATTCTGTTAGAGGTTCAATATCAAATATACTGTATGTATCTGATTCCCTGCCACCAATTTATTTTTTAGGAAGAATGTCAAACAGAAGAAACCTCAAACTAAGGAGAAGAAACCATACACACCCTTTCCGCCACCTCAACAGCCTAGCAAGGTAAGCAAGTGACTTTCTTTTGTGTCTTATTATTACTTAAGTCTGTACCTCTTTATATTCAACCTTCGTGACCAGTGGGCTAGTGATGATTAGGGTAAGGTGCCCTGTCCTAGAACTTACGCTTATGTCAACTGTCCATGCACACATAAAATTATATCATGCCATTTTCTTTATAAGTTAGTGCTATTCCTAGTATGCTACTTGGATTTGGAGTGCAACTTCCTTTTTCTGCTGTACTTTGTGGGCTTAGCAGTTCTAGTTGAAGGTGCTTCATTTTTTTTTATATATTCTCATTTCACACATTGTGCTCCTTGATTTGTAGATCGATGCTCAACTTGAAACTGGTGAGTATTTCATGAGTGAGAAAAAGAAATCAGCAAAGAAATGGCAAGAGAAGCTGGAGAAGCAATCAGGGAAAGCTGAAGAAAACAAAAGAAAGAGAGAGGCTGCATTTGTTCCCCCAAAGGTTAGAATATTTTCCCTCTTTAGGTATTGTTTTTATGATCCTCTTGCATTGATGATTAAAACATACCTTATAATTTGTTGCAGGAGAACACTGCAGGTCCATCTGAATCTGTCAAGACTGCCAATGACAATAGTGAGATAGCTGATATAGCCAAGTCATTAAAGGTACATAGCTGTAACTATTGACCGTTTTTGTTAAATTTTTCAGGAATATTGGGAAACTTTCAATTAATATATCATCCTGAATTTGTTCTCTATTTACAGGAAAAGGCAAAGGAATTCAGAAAGAACAAGACCCAAGAGAATGTCAGAGTTGAATCGTATCTTGCAAGTAATGAAGAATCACGCCCAAAAAAGAAGAAATCAACCAACTCCAAGTAATCATAATTCGTTTGCATCAGACAGTGAGAATCGAGAATGATTACACAAGCCATCCCTATAATTAGTTCATTCATGCCCGCATCACTTTAGAGTGCATGAGTTGCAATTGAAGATGATGGAACAAAAATTAAAACCTACTGAAGGTCTGTTCTTGATGCAATAGTTGCTCTGCATGGTTTGTTGGTCTGTCATCAGATCAGACCAAGGAACAGAACAGATTCGAGTCTTTCTGGCTCCTCGCATAAGTCATCGCTTGGTCCCATATACCCTTGAATGTTTTTGCGTGAACCTACTGCTTGGATGATTTGGTTGATTTGCGCAATGAGGAAATGGATGAATCTACCTTTTCTTCAGCATCGACAGCCCTGCATCTGTTTGACTAGCCCGTCGTGCGAGCATGCCTCTGCTCTAGATTTGAGTCTCGATGGTTTTTGGGAACATCTCAAACTGTATTACTGGAGTCCCTGCCGACCTGCCCGGGAGTCCAGCGGTATGCCTATTCTGTTGTGTTTGTGTGGCTGCACGCTGTGGTGCACCAGTGTTGGAAACTATGTTTCAGTGGCTGCACCGCAGTGGTACACGCCAATCTGTAAACTAGAAGGCATGGGATGTGAAAAAAGTGAAGTACCGATGTCTCTAGAAGTCGTTATCTACTTTTTATAATGCCACTGCACTGCAACTGCGTCTAGGTACGTCCAAGTTCTAACTGTCTAAGTACCGGAGCCACTACATTTTCCTTAATAGAACTTGCATAAAAAATTTTATTAGCATTTATCAAATACAATGTTGACTTGTGAGTCAAATCGCCCAAGAAAACCGAAATTCTTATTCGGCGCTGGTGCGCCGCTAGCGGAAGCGGCGAACGGGCATCCTCAACCCGTCGTCTTCAACCTCGCGTCGCGGCCGCAAGCTAGGGTTTGGGGGGAGGGGGGAAGGGGAGGGTGGGAGTGGGCGGAGCGGCCGCCGGCGAGGTTGCCGGCGGCCGGGTGGTGGCGGGAGGCGGCGGCCTTAGAGTCCGGGTTGTTGGGGGTAGGGGACGGCTCGCCGGCTCCCATGGCCGCCGGCCATAGAGGAAGGGGCCGGGGGTGGCGGCGGCCCGGTGGTGGAGGCGGGTTGTCCGGCGGAGGGCGCGGCGGCGCGGGAGCGCCGTCGGCCGGGCGGTGCCGGACAACCGGTGGGTGGTGGCCGGTGGCGGGGGCGACGGGACGGCGCGACAGCGGCGCGGTAGCGTGCTCGGTTAGTGCGGCGGCGGTGGAGGGCGGTGGCGGAGGCGGCGGTCAGCAGCATGGGCGTCGGGAGGAAGAAGGAGGAACGGGAGGAAGAAGAACAGTGCGTACCTGTTTGCTGGCGACCCACGCCCGTCGACCAGCGTCCCCCCAAGAAAACCGTTGCCCTTTAATCACCGAGTAAATAATTCACATCTTGCTACTATTCTACCAATTTCTCTTAGCTTGTCCTTTATCGTTACTGCATCCGTTTCTAAGTAACACGCAAAAATTTGATCTTCAAATCACGCTGAACACAATTGCAACACAAACGAGTAGAGTAAGGCAACACAGCGTGATTTTGGTGAAAGAAAGAGAAAAAGAGACGAAAGTGACTTGGGTCATTGGGTGTTCGTCCGCCGACCGCGCGCATGGAGGCAGTTTGTGCTCCACTATAGTTGGCCATGCAACCCGAGCCCGTTAGCCCGGCACGGGGCCCGGTTTTTTGGCCCGGCCCAAGCTCGGCCCGGCCCGGCCCAAGCTCGGCCCGGCCCGGCCCATTGACCTACGGGCCCGGGTAAGCACAGCCTGGGGGAGCAGGACAGGCTTGGGCCGCTCCCCAGGCCCGTGACACGGCACGGGCACGGCCCGTCCCAACGGTCGGCCCGGAGGCAGCCTGTTAACCCCTCCTCCCCAACGGTCGCCGGACTTTTGGCCCAACCCAGCACCGCCGTGCCCCCGCCCCATATAAAATCCAACTCAGCACCCCCCTCCAAACCCTAACCAGCCACTCGCTCTCGCCTCTCGCACCCGCCGCACTCGCTCTCGCTGTCGCTCTCGTCTCTAGATCCGTCGGCCACCGCTCTCCTCCGACCGTCCCCGGCTCCGGTGACCACGCCGCCGCTCCTCCACCTCGCCTCGAGCTAACTAACCCCTGTCTCCTCGGCTCCTCCCTCCCTCCTCTCCTTTCCTCTCCTCTGTCCTCTCAATCTCGCCGAACTATGTGAGTTCGTGTACTGTCCTCCTCCGCCGGTCGCCGTCGATTCTAATTTCTAATCGGTGCTTGTCTCGTCTCCTCTGGGTTTCCCTCGTCCTCTCCGGCACCGAGCTCCGGTGGTAGCACAGGTATGCCGGCGAACCCTAACTCTAACCCTAGATCTGCTAACCCTAACCCTAGATCTGCTCACCCTAATCCTAGATTTGCTCATCCTAACCCTAGATCTGTTCTTTACTGTCTCTCTAACTCTCCTTCTCTACCCTCTGCATAGGTCGGTGTTTGATGCTGCGTCTTCCTTCTCTGGCCTAGATATGGCTAGGTGTCACCAGCGTGCACCGTTGAGGAACAGTGCTGGAGGGCAGGGTCGGCCGTCCGGTCCGTCCGAGCTCGGGGTCGCCATGGCGGGGGCGGATGAGTACCCCCTCCACGGATCTGACTCCTAGGCGGAGGCGGACGAGCTGGAAATCGAGGATGACGTTGACGTCCGTGAGGATGCTGCGGCGTTGTTCGGTATCGATGTCGGTGACAACATCGTTTCGAACAACGTCGTCGATGTCGATGCCGGCGACGGTGGAGGAGGGGACGCGCCCGTGACAGGGTGCTGCTCCCTCGACACTCAAGGTACCACATCTTCTGGTAAGCGCAAATCTAGTGTTTGGGCTGATTTTAAGGAGGTCAAGGAAAATGATGTTAGAATTGCTGCTATCTGTAACATGTGTGGTAAGAGATTGTCTGCTAGATCTTCTGCTGGTACTGGTCATTTGATTAGGCACCAGTCATCTTGTAGGAAAAACATTGACCATGCTCAAAGGTTCCAGTCTAGGATTGATCTAAATCGTGATGGTTTCCATAACTGGGTCTATAATCCTGTTGTAGCTCGTATTGAGTTGTGCTGGTTGATTGCTAGGCTGGACCTTCCATTAGACATAGGTGAGATAGACCTGGGAGGATTACATTACTTGTGCTCATAACCCTCGGTTTGCTAAGGTTTATAGACAGAGCACCACTAGAGATCTTGGTAAATTATTTATTGATCGACGTGATGTGCTTATGAAATCTGTATTGACTGTTGCTTCTTCTGTTTCTTTAACTTCAGACATTTGGTCTGGTAATGCTAGGAGGACTATATTAGTGTGGTTGCTCATTATGTGAATGCTGATTGGGAGTTGCATAAAAGGGCTATTGGTTTTAGACTGGTTGAGGTTAAACATTCTGGTAAAACATTGCTAAAAGGTTATCTAGTGTGGTTGAGGAGTTTGGTTTGATTGATAAGGTTTTTGCTGTCACTCTAGACAATGCTTCTTCTAATGCTAAGGCTATGGAGACTTTGACACCTATGTTCTTTGGTTACTTGGGTTTTGATCCTGCACCTACACTTTTTGATCCTCATAAGCGTAAGTATTGTCTTGTGCATCAACGTTGTGCCTGTCATATCATTAATCTTATTGTCAAATCTGAACTGAAGAGGTTGAAACATGTTACTGAGGATTTTAGAACTGCAATTAATTTCTTGAATTCCTCTAATCAAAGAATTACAATGTTTAAAGAATATTGTAATGCTAAGGGTGTTAGACCTAGAAAGTTTGGCTTGGACATGAATGTTAGATGGAATTCCACTTATCTGATACTTAAACACTTGATTCCATACAAGGATTTCTTTTCTGTGTTTATTAATTATCATTATGGTTCAGAATTGTCGACTAGAAATCATTGGTATGCTGCTGAAAAGGTAATGGAATTCCCGCAACTCTTCTATAATTCAACTATTATTTTATCTGGTGTTTATTATCCCACAAGTCTACTTATTTTGCACCATATCTTAGAGATTGCTTCTCATTTGTATGCTGCTGAAAGAGATCATAACCTTAGAAATATTGTTGGTCCAATGAAGCTTAATTTTCTTAAATATTGGGAGGACATACCAGTGCTATATTTATATGCTTTTATTCTTGATCCTAGAGCTAAGATGAAAGGATTCTATAATGTGCTGCAATAACTTTATGAAAGTACTAGAGCCTCTTACAGTTTATACTATGCTAAAGTCAAATCTGAATTGTATAAACTATTTACAAAATACGAGACTAAGTTTGTTGCAGCAAGATCTCAAAGGGTTCCACATCCATCAGCTCATTCTGTAAGAAAAAGCAAGCATGGGCAAAGATCTTTGGAGAACAAGCTGGTTCAGGTGTTGTTGGTCCTCCCCCTATCTCTTCCTCTTCATCTGGTGGTGTTGTTAGTGAGTTCACAACTTACTGAGACAGTGATTGTGTCACTGCTTATGATGATGATTTTGACTTAATTCTCTGGTGGCGTGACCATAAGCTAACCTATCAAATCCTATCTATAATGGCTAGAGATATCATGTCAGTTCCTGTATCTACTGTCTCTTTCGAATCTTGTTTCAGTTTGACTGGCAGGATACTTGAAGAGCGGCGGCGGCCCTGTCACCAGAGAATGTGGAGATTCTCACTTGCATCAAGGACTGGGAGCTAAGAGCAAGAAGGGAACAACATGAAACTGAGGACACAAAGCTTGAGGAGTCATTCGAGAATTTGTACCTTGATGAAGAAGAAGCAACTATTGGTGGTGGAGATGCTGTGAGCTGAGAGACTTGAGGATTTGAGAGACTGAGAGTTAGCTTTTGGCTTTTACTGTGAGATGAGTGACCATTTAAACTCACATTTTGGGTGGCCATTTGAACTATACCACTGTGGATTGTAATGATTAACTAATTATGACTTTATGAGGTGGCTGCACTCTTTTTTTTCTTTCTAGGATTTCTCACAAGGGTGAGTTTTATCTAGAAAGGTTTTTAACGAGGCAACATTGCCCATCAACTCATTTTGATTATCATGTTCTTGCTATCTTCTTGTGTTGTGTTCTGTGTGATGAATTGTAATTGTGAAATGTGAATGTTGGTGAATGTGAAGAATTATGAATTGTTTGAGATATTTTGAGGGAGATGGGCCCGGGAAGTGTGCCATGCTACATGGACTGGCACGACACGAAAAACGGCCCATAGGGCCGTGCCTGGGACGAAGACTAGGCATGAAGCATGCAACGGCACGACCCGTGTGGGCCCGTCCACTACCGGGCCGTGCCGGATCTAGCCGGGCCGGGCTAGCCCGTTGGCCATCTATATGCTCCGCACACCGCTGCTGCTCCACCAAACAAGGAGCAGCAGATGAATCCCTACATCCATCGTCGCTGTAGTGAATTGGCTCAACAAGACAAGTTAGTGCAGCAATTAATAAATCATATCCATGAGGCCACACGAGATAGATAGCTGCGTGAGGAGACATGTGACGGTGTAAACGAAAATACTTTTATTGATGCAGTCAGTTTCAACGTACGTACCTACCCACTAGCTAAGCTATATTGTCAGACGTGTATTTCTTATTTCGTCCCCCCTCCCCTTTAAATTTAAATTAGCTTCTCTTCTTTTTTTATGTTTCTCTCCTTGTTTCCTTCTATTTTTTCCTTCTCCCATTGATGCAATTTTTGCTTGTGTTTTGTTTTTTCTTCCTTGTTTTATGGTAGCTTTTCATTTTTCTTTTTTTTCCTATTCTTTTTTCCCTAGCATGTTATATTTGACTATAACTTCTTCTAAGATTCTATACAATTTGTAATAGATATAATTTATTTCTTTATTTTCTATTTTTAATTTTTCATTTATATAGATTTTTTAATACAAAATTATATGTTTTGTGACTATAACATTCGATCTTTCCTTTCGGCTGTTTCTTTTTATTTTTTTACTCATTATTGTTTATATATCCTCTTACTTTGTTTATAATTTAGTTTCCTTTCTTCTCTTACTTCTTATGCTTAATTTATCCCTTTAGTTTTTCCATGCACCATAGTATTTGTTTGGTATTCACTTTTTATTTTTTGTAGATGTACAATTTTTATTTTCCGAGTCCTAATAGCATGTATTTGTTCTAGTAGTTCATATAATTTATTCATTTTGTTAAGTAAACTCCAGAAATAATTTATTCATGATATGTTAATATATTTCGTTCACTTTTGAGAATAACTTGTTCACGATGTTGATTCTTTTGTCCTTCATCCAGAATTAGTTTTTAAATATGTATCTATCAACTTATGCAAACTGGTTTGTTTGTAACATTTATTTATTTCACTAGATATAATAATTCATTTGCATATGCAATAATTATTTATGGTGTTTAATTTCTATAATTTGCTCTATTTATAGAACTTTTCGCGATGTTCAGTATTTTATTTATAATATAATATTATTTGTCTGTTACGTTGAGTCCTTTTGTTCGAAGAAAATAATAATTGATTTTCATAGCTCAATTGTTTGTCCATAGTGGAAAAAACATCCTAAAAATTATTAAAAATATTATTCAAAATGTAGTCACGTGTGATCTTGTTTTAAATGTCATATTGCAGGAAATATGATGGTGCAATTATAATATAATTTTGATGCAAGATTTAAGGTTTATAGATTTTTTTATTTGAAATGTTTTTTGCAATAATTAAGGAAGATGTCATGGCAGCCTTACACACAATTTGGGGAAGAAACTTCAGGAACCTGTGGCTGCTAAATTCAGCCTATATCACCTTGATCCCTAAGAAATCTGAGGCAGAACAAGTTCGCTTCTCTTTTCCCGGCTTATTTCGGCTTGTTTTGGCTTATTTCTTCTCACATGGTACTATTAAATCAGCCAAAATCAGCCGGCTTTTAAATCAGCCGAACAGCCCCTAAAGGACTTCCGGCCCATAAGTTTGGTGGCACAGTTTCGCTAAATTGGTAACTAAAATCCTTTGCTAATAGATTGTCCAGTCACTTGGATGCAATGGTCTCACCAAACCAAAGCGCCTTCATAAAAAAACAGTTAATCCAGGACAATTTCATGTTGGTTCAGCAAACTGTGAAGTTCTTACATAATCAAAAATAGCCTAGAATCCTCCGCAAATTGGACATCACCAAAGCATTTGACTCTGTCTCGTGGTCTTTTTTATTGGAGGTGCTTCGAAAGCTTGGCTTTAGGTCAAGGTGGTGTGATCTGATTTGTGGGCTCCTGGCCTCTTCATCTACTCAAGTCCTACTGAATGGCATTTCTAGGGAGTCCATACAACACAAGCGAGGGCTGCGACAAGGGGATCCTCTCTCTCCAATGCTATTTATTTTAGTTATGGATGTGCTGAATTGGATGGTAGCAGGAGCTTCAAAAGCTGGTTTGCTGCAACCACTGTCCACACGGCCAATTCAACACAGAATTTCACTTTATGCCGATGATGTGGCCATTTTCTTCCGTCCAGTGGCATCAGATATCAATCTAACCTTGCAGCTACTTAACCTCTTTGGGGATGCATCTGGGCTAAAGACTAATGTGCAAAAAAGCAATGTGTTGCCAATTCAGTGCTCTAATGATGACCTGGCTACCTTACAGGATCTGCTTCCTTGTGAAGTGCTGAATTTTCCGTGCAAGTACCTTGGTCTGCCACTGTCCATCAAAAAGTTGACCAAGGAGCAGTTTCAACCTATTATTGATGAAATAGCAGATCAATTACCGGGTTGGAAGGCTGACTTGATGACCCGGGCAGGAAGAGTGGTGCATGTTCAATTTGTCCTGACCGTATGCTGGTTTATGTGGCTATGGCGACGTACCTGCCACCTTGGGCAATAAAAGCCATTGATAAAATTAGAAGAGCATTTCTTTGGAGAGGACGGAAGGATGCAAAGGGTGGTCATTGCCTCATTGCTTGGCCTAAGGTTTGTAGGCACCGTGAGCTAGGAGGACTGGGTATCTCTGATCTGAAGAGACTGAGATGTGCACTTAGAGCAAGATGGCCTTGGCTTAGGAAATCCGAGCCAAACAAGCCTTGGGCAAACCTGCCTCTTTAGGTCAGCAAGGAAGTTGATTGTCTTATTTCCATGGCTGTCATTACTAAAGTTAGAGATGGGTCTAGCACTTTATTTTGGAGGGACAAGTGGCTGGATGGCCAAAGCATTCGAAACCTTCAACCTCAGGTATATGCCTTAGTCTCTAAAAGAAAATCAAGTAGGTGAACAGTGAGTGAGGCTCTTACCAATGCAAGCTGGGTGGATGATATCCAAGGGGCAATCTCAGTTGAAGCTCTTGTGGAATTCTTTGAGATTTGGGACCTCCTTATCCCGGTGCAACTGCACGAAGGAACTCTTGATAAACATATTTGGAGACTATCTAATACATGAGAATACTCCGCAAAATCAGCGTATGATGCTCTCTTCCAAGGTGCTACTTCTTTCGGTCCTGCCCATAGGATCTGGAAATCTTGGGCTCCTCCCAAGTGTCGTTTCTTCATGTGGTTGGCAGCCCACAACCAATGATGGACGGCGGATAGACTTGCTCGGCGAGGTCTGCCCCATCCGGCCAGATGTCCCCTCTGTTATCAAGAGGAGGAGAACATCCATCACCTACTTGTTGGATGCGTCTTCACTAGACAATTCTGGTTCTCTCTTCTTCGACGGTTCGGTCTCTCCCCACTCGCCCCACAGCCTCAGGATGTTTCATTTGACAGCTTGTGGGAGAAGGTGGAAGCTTCAGTTGCGGGTGACATGTGGAAGCAGGGGCGGAGCCAGGAAGTTGATTTTTTTCATTGTTAGGGGAGCCAACCATACAAATTTATATAAAAATTTAATCAAAATTTAAATTTCTAATGTAAATTTGGGGACCGGGGGGGGGCCAGCCCCCTGTCTCCGCCCCTGTGCGGAAGGGGTTAAACTCCCTGGTTATCCTCGGCGCCTGGAGTGTTTGGAAGCACTGGAATGATTGCTTTTTCAATGGGGTGGTCCCAAATGTAATTACTGTTCTATCTTTGGCTATGGATGAAGCACGGCTGTGGTGCTTAGCAGGTCCTAGGGGCCTCACCCTGCTCTCTTTGCAGGGGTAGGTTAGCTAGCTGACACCTAGGAGTGGTCACTCTTTATTGTGCAACGGGTGATTAGTCTCTCTTTTTCAGTATGTGTGTGTGGAGTGTGTCGGGTCTATGTAAGACTCTTTTTTTTTCTATCAATACAATGATACACAGCTCTCCGGCGTATTCGAGAAAAAAAAATATTTTTTGCATATGGGTGATGCCATCAATTTTATTTCTTTTTTTTGAAAGGAATCAATATTATTTCTGTGAGGTGAGGGAGGACTAGTTTGTAATATTAATTAATCTATTTATATATAATCACAACCACGCTCTAGCCTGCTGGAGCCGGTCGATCGCAGCGCAATGGCGCGTACGTCGTAGTGGCACCCGAAGCTGCTTCGTCGGAGTGTCCGTGGGCTGCGCGCCGGCCCCCCTGGTGTGGAGTTGTACTCCTAAGGCTATCTGCACCGGCATACTGGACCGGTTCCTGCAGGAGGCATATAACGTTTTGGGCGCTGCAGCGGCGTCCGCTACGCCTCCTCTAAACCAAGCTGGCAGTCGCGCTCCCTCCAAATTAAGCGCAGTAGTGGGCGGACGCCATCGCCGCGCCGGCCCCACCTTGGATCCACTCGCGCCGCGCGCAACTGCCTAGCCACGCAGCTGCAGCTCCGCCGCTCCTCGCCGCCGCCGCCGGACCTTGCGCAAACTGAGCCTGCCTCGCCGCCGCGACCGGCGCGGCCATGGCGAGGGAGCAGGAGCCGCTGCCGTTCCGCCCTGGGGCTGCGCGTCGAGGAAGTAGCCGTGCCCGCCCGCCGTAGGGGGTGGCCGGAGCTCAAGGTCCCCTCCGCGCCATGGCCGCCGGAGCGCGAGGAAGGGACGCCGGCTAGATCCAAGCCGGAGAGGGAGGGAGGAGGCCGCGGCCGGCGCGCAGGGGCCGGGGCGGGGAGGGAGGAGCTCCCGGCCGGCATGCAGAGGAGGGTGGCCTCGCCGCGCATCCGCCTTCGTCGCGCCTCTGACCCTGCCACACGCCGCCTCCACCGCACGCCATGGTCGCCGCGCGTCGTCGCCATGGTCGCCGCGCCGCCGCCGGGGCCGCCGTTCCGCGCGTGCTCGGCCGCCATCCCGCGCGTGCTCGTGCCGTCCCGTGCGGATCCAGCGGGCGGCTCGGGTGCACCGTGGCGCGGAGCGGCCCGCTCTAGGCCGCCAACGACCCTGGCGGCGAAGGACGCCGCCCCCGCGGCGTCGGCTCGCCGTGGTGCTGGGGGGACGACGCCCGCGCGGGTCCGTGTCGCAGCGCAGGGGCGGGAGCGAGGCGGCGATAGCGAAGGGGGCAGGAGCAGGAGGCGAGCACCGAAGAGGGAGGAGGTGGGGCGTCGCCGGGTCGGAACGGAGGGAGGAGCCGCGCCGGCGAGGGGGTGGGAGGAGCAGCACCGGCGACGGGGGAGGGAGCTCCGCGGGGGGCGCGCCGGGTAGAGCAGGAAGAAAAAGAGAGGAGAGAGAGGGGGGGATGTGGCGGTGGGAGAGAGAAAGAGGTTTGGGTGGATAAAACAATCTGATTTGTGGGTCCGAGAGTGGGTAGTTGGGATAGAATATGAGATGGAGAGGATGGTGGATGCAGCGAAACTGAATACAGAAAAAATAATCTCGATGATCAAGCAAAAATATTTTCTCTAGAGGATAGATATAGGGGCCGTTTAGTTCCCAAAAATTTTCACCTCCCCTTTAAACACATGTATGAAGTACTAAATGTAATTAAATAACAAAACTAATTATACAGTTTGGATGTACACGACGAGACGAATCTTTTGAGCCTAATTAGTGCATGATTAGCCATAAGTGCTACAGTAACCCACATGTGCTAATGATACGGTCAAAGGCCTCAAAAGATTCGTCTCGCGGTTTCCAAGTGAGTTTTGAAATTAGTTTTTTAATTAGTGTCCGAAAATCCCTCCCGACATCTGGTCAAACAGTCGATTTAACATCCAAAAATTTTCGTTTTTAGAACTAAACGGGCTCATAGAGGATACCACTCATCTCATCTGCGGGGCACTCCAGGCCTGCAGGGCAAGATGTTTCACCTCATCCAGGCAAAATGGCATAACAATCGTGCCTTCGCAAGGCCAGCCATGGTCCCTCGACTGGAAACAACTGATAATTGTTAAATGGTGTTATCAGAGAGGACAAGAAAGTAAGCATGGCATGCTTGTAAGTTGTCACACATTACACATTCAGACTGTCACCACAGGGCAAGTCTTCAGCGTGCAAGTTATGTTCATTAGAACTGATGTAAAATACAACAAAGAAAGCAACTAAAAGTACATGATATAAAAAAGGACACCGACACACCAACCACAAAGCCACCATTACATACCAGCTAGACAATGGGATTTCTATTTCTTTTATCATTTACAACACATGTACACCTATCCTACTTACAGCAAACCCCTTTGCTTCTATGCTCACTGGGCAGGGCCTTCTGCCCTTAGCCCCTAGTATACAAGCCCAAAAATGACTAAGAAAAAACAGCAAGAAAACCTGAATACAAATATACAATCAACGAATAAATCAATGAAAACCAGAAGCCTATAAGCTCACCTAGCAGCTAATCTTCAATGCCTTGCTATCTGGTATAAAAAGAATCACACATACTGTACATCCTAGACAGGAATCCTGATTTATCCACAGGTCGGCGAAATCTCAATGGTGAGAAAAATGACTACTCCCCTCTTTGCAATAAAAACGCAAAGCTTGGGTTTTCATGGAGAAAAGGCAGCAAGTCGTCATCAGCCACCTCAATGACTGGCAGTGTCTTTGTAATATCATCAAGTGAAAAAGGTATACTGCATTGAGGAATGAATGGGCAACACCATGAGATATAAGTAGTATTATAAAAATAATATGGCTAACATTTTTCACATATAACAAACCTCGAATCATCATCTAGGAGTATAGAAAAACTTGTGGCCATATTCGATTCCTCACGTACCGCGGATTTCAAGCTTGATGTAAACTACAGATAGATAGGTTGGATTTGTCAACTGATATGTCATTTGGAAAGGAACACAAACCAAATGTCCCAAGACCATAAACTACATTATGGAAGCTGACCAACATACCTCTGCTGAAATAGTGTTTGTACCATTCACATCATCCCAGTACATACTAACTATCCGCTCTAGCTGTTGTATGCTGAGGGCCTAAAGATATCATAAAAAATATTAGTACAACCGTGAGAGGAAAGATAAGCAGCTGAAGAAACTCGGTCAAGCCAAATACTTACAGGGCACACGTCAGTGCGTATCTCTCTTAGTGTCCTCATTGGTTTAAGAGAAATCACCTGATAAAAGAGTAGCAGAGACCAACACATTTATGATTACAAACTTGTTACCCGAAAAAATATCAGAAAATTATCAGGCATTAAAGATAGTGTTGTCGCACCAGGAAATCGACAGCTTGTCTGATATGCCTCAAGGCCTCCCATGCTGAACCTGCAAACTGTGTGAAATATAGAACATATAACCTCTCTAGTAGCATTATCTGATATGCTAAGCCAATGACATTTGGGAAACCCATCTCAAAACAGGAAAGTGACTAACCTCTCTAGTAGCATTATCGGACCAATGTTTTAGTTCAGCTAGTCCAGCTCTGACATATTCCCCGTTACTAAACGAACAGCACTCACGCCGCAAAAGTAATCTAGTTTAAAGCAAAGATCTTAGAGAAACGTCACACAGATCAAGACAAGATAACATCACACATAACAAGGACAAAATCTTTACCGGTTAAATAGTTGAACATCAATCAGTGAGAATATTTGAGTGAAAAGTTTGTGCACCAAAACTGATGGAACCTACAAGTTCAATAGAGTAAGACCTACATTCCAAATATTTTGCTAATGGATGCCACGTGTCAATAGTAGTTTAGCACTCACATGATTTGCCTTCAGTACATCCAAGTAGCTAGTCAGGATTTTCACA
Source organism: Panicum virgatum (assembly GCF_016808335.1). NCBI lineage: Eukaryota > Viridiplantae > Streptophyta > Magnoliopsida > Poales > Poaceae > Panicum > Panicum virgatum. The sequence continues at coordinate 53,905,440 of NC_053149.1, forward strand.
ATGCCCAACCAGTGTGTGAGTTGGTTCTGCTGACCCATGCCATTAATATGGCCTTTTGCGAGACTTGAGTGAGAAGTTCGTGGATCCTGACAAGTTTTATGTTTAGACATCTTTCAATTGGGGACAAAAATTTCGAATCAATGCTCATTTTTAAGGTAGCAGTACCTGTATACACAATTCAAGCAAAGGATTTAGCTCCTTCTTCACACTGTCACTTATCATACCATAAACCTTTTCAATTAGATCCACGAGCTGCTGTTTGAATAGCAAAGCTGGATATTTTGCTTCAACTTGAGGCAATCCAGCAGATCCAACAACTGTCTGTCCACTGAGATAAGCAAGCCCAGCATTTGAAGTTTGATTTCCATGAAAGATCCTATCTGACGAAAATCTTCTCCTTTGTGGAGTCGAGATCGCCGTCCTTGTAGTTTTGAATGACCGCTGAAGGAGAACTGTTAACGTTGACAAGTTGGACAACCAATATGCCAACGTTCTCATATCATTTTGAGCCTTTTGAGGGGAAGAAAATAATAGGACAATTAGCCAAATTCTAGTACAATAGCATGATGCAGTCTTGTATGAAATATAAAAATAAATGAAAAAAGAATTGCCAAAGTTGTCATGTAACTGCTTTTCCCTTTTCATTTTTATCCAAAATTCTAGGCTTCCAGAGTGTGCATGTAGGCTCTAATATCGCCTATCTTTATTTCATATTAATGTTGAATAGATTACTGAAAGATTTGAATTCTCTAGTTCTCTTTTCACCAAGTAGAAGTAGTGCTTCATCAGCAACAATGGTTCTTAAAAAAGCATCATGATGAAATTTTTAGAACAATCAAGCTAAGTGGCAGGAACCTCTGTGGCCATGTTTATAGCATGCAAAATGCTGTCAAAGACACCCGTCTTCATTGCTTCAAATGATTTCCAGTGGAGAAGACATTGATATATAAGAAGAGCTGCAACAGGTTTGCTCCCAGAAAATCCAAGATATTGTGAAATACAAGTGAGTAACCACTGCTGATCGTCCTGAGGCTGCTGGTGATGGGAAGACTTCCAAAAAATAACAAAACTATCATTACAACAGTAAAATTAAGAGTTCAATTCAACGAACAGCATGTACCATACCTGATATTTCTGTTTTGGTATTCTTTGCAGTTTTTCTACATGTTTGAATTCTTTTTGGTCACCCAAGTCAGGAACAATGCCCTATAAACATATTTTAAAATGCCCAATTTAAAAGCTCAATTTTAGAGATATTCTTCAGATGCATTATGAAGCTGTATACATGGTTAAACTCACTGATGAGGTTATTGCTTCTGATGTGCTAGTCGAGGGCTTCATTTCAGTTTGCCTTATGTCACCATTCAAAATATGTCCATTCTCTGGACTTCTCTGTAAAAACAGCAGCAGTTACAGTTTTGAGTATTGAATGACTGGGTAGGTATATTAAAAGAAGGTTCTTTAAAGAGACATTTACATGGATCCTTGCGATCTTTGAGCGTGAAGCTGGAGATTTAGCAGTAGATGGTGGAGTTGAAGTTGCTTGTTGACGAAGAACTTGGTTCTCAGCCTCTAAGTTGGCTGCTTTTCCTTCAAGTCTGTTTATGTAAGGATAGGTAAGAATTATTTGGTCCGAGTTCGTAATGATATTATAAAGAAGTACCTGATATATCTATTTGAGATTATGGTACATGAAGTATGGAAGAGCACACCTTTGTAGAGCTTCCTGAAGTTGAGTGACAATTTTACTGGACTCTTCAATTTTCTTAATCAAAGCATCATTCCTGTTGAGGAGGTCCTCATTTCTCTTCAGTAAATCTTCATTTCTTTCATGAGCTTCAGTAACAGCTCTCTTTGCAGCATCACTTTCTTGTTTTTCCATTACAAAAGAAGACAATCTTGATATTGCATCTACTTGAAGCCTTGTTTTAGAGAAGAAAATAATTAGATTTCAAAACAATAATATCAGCACATGGCAATTCCAGAAAGATACATAGAGAATGGTGATACTAACTTTTGTACTGTGTCTTGAAGTAAGTGGATCCTGTATTCACTGTCACTTATTTTCTTGAGTAATTCATCATTTCGCTCTTGAGCTTCGGCAAGAGATTTCCTGATTGTGTCATTTTCCTTTGTTGCAGCTTCCAAAGAAACATCTTTTGCAGCTATATTATCTTCAAGCCTGTTTTATTCAGGAACAATATTATAATTTGATATAGAAAATGATGGCCATTTGAACAAGCAATGCATGATGGGAGGTGCAGAATATGGATAAACATTGTAGATAACTAGCCAAGGTACAAGTTCATTTATTGTATTGCTACTGTGTTGCCCATGAACAAGCATGCATCCAATGCACGGATTGGGTACGTGTACAATATGGATAAAGTCATGATAAGCACCAGTGAAGCTACGCACTTATTAATCATAGTTTGAAGGTGTTCAATTTTTTCATTAGCATCTTCAACTTTCATCAGCAACTCTTCATTTTTCTCGTCGGCCTCAGTAAGTGCCTTTTTAATTGCATCCTTTTCATGTCTCTCTGATAGCAACAGAGCATCCTTTGTTGTTGTATTTTCTCCAAACCTGAATTGAAGGAATGATTAAAATCTCATAACAAGACAGTAGTCTATATGCACAGCCAAATCATACAAGCCTCGAGTTAGGCCCAATAAGTAAAGGCAGATGACATACCTTTCGATGGTACCTTGAAGAAGGTCGATTTTCGTGTCAACATCAACAAATTTCTTTAGTAATTCTTCATATTTTTCTTGAATTTCAATGTGCGCTTTTGTTGTTGCATCATTCTGCTCCTTCTCTCTCAACAGCAAATTCTCCTTCGCAACTGTAGTTTCCTCGAGCCTGTGTTTGTAAAAGAAAATAAGAGTTGATATGTCAAAGTAAGTGAGGGATGAAATTTATTCTGCTAATAATTACTACATACAATCTAGCATAAGTCATATGTAGCAAGAAGTAAACCAAGGAACAATAATGGACCTCTGTATAGTAAACTGAAGCTGAAGAATATTTTTATCATTATCATGAATTTTCTTCAGCAATTCTTCATTCCTTTCCTGAGCTTCACTGAGATTCTTCTTTGTTGCCTCATGTGCCTGCTTTTCTGCAAGCAATAAGGCCTCTTTGGCAGTGCTATCTTGTTCAAGTCTGTGAATGGTAAAGGGAAAAAAATCACTACAAAGTCATATCTTGACAAAGATTGACGTTGATGTTTTATCCCTACAAAAGAAACACCGAATCCAAAAAAAAAAAACAATGCATGTTGTAAACACTCCAGACCATTGACATTAGAAAAAGAGAAAATCGATGGGTCCCCCCCCCCCAGTTTTCCACTCTTTTGGAGACCATTTCAGGATTTCCCGCTCCGTTATCTTACTGATGTGTGAACAGTGTGGAAAAATCCTCGAGACAACGCAAGAAAACGGGGAAAGAAAAGAAAGCAATCTGACCTTGTTATTGTATCCTGAAGGCTATCAGATTTTCTATCTGCACCTTCAAGTTTCTTTATTAAATCTTCAATTCTCAATTGTGCTTCTGAAAGTAATTTTAATGTGGAAGCATTCTGTTCCTTTTCAGTTAGCAATAAAGCTTCAGTTACTCCCAAATTGCCTTCAAGTCTATACATATGAATTGGGACACATCATCATGTTATGCAATTGAAGTAAAAATAAGGTTAGTGCACTGAAGTCAGAATAGAAGGATGACACATCCCTATAAGGAGAACATACAGACCTCCTAACGGATTCCTCAAGTTCTGCAATATTTACATGAGCATCTTGCACTTCAGTTAGCAATTCCTCAATCTTTTTCTGAGAACCAGCTAATTCTTTCTTGGTTTCACAGTTTTCGTGTCTTTCAATAGCCAATAAAGAATCTTTATCTGCGGTACTTTCTTCGAGTCTATGTACAAGAAGAGAAGTATTATACTTAGTGGAAAGTTGCTTTGAACCTCGCAATACTTGAAAGAAAAGAGATTAAACCTTTTTACTGAATCTTCAAGCAGAACAACTTTGCTATCTGAGTCCTCTACTTTGTGCATTAACTCTCGATTTTTCTCTTGAGCTTCAAGTAGCAATTTTGCAGTTTCATCATAACTTTGCTTTGTCGTAAGCAGTATAGACTCTCTTGCAGCTGTATCTTTTTCAAGTCTAATATTGATCGAATAAAATTAAGAAAATCAGTGTTAGCTCAGAAGGTGAAAAAGGATCAATAGTGGAACTTTACTATGCAGTGCACGGCAATTCAGTTTTTCTGCTAGTTATTGCAAACTACCAAATAGAGTTGGCAAAACAAAACGGACCTTTCCACATTCTCCAGAAGCTGATGTATATTTTTCTCAGCTTCCTCAATTTTCGTTAGTAATTCCTTGTTTATCCCTTGAGCCTCAGAAAGTGATTTCTTCGTATGATCATGCTCTTGCTTTTCTGCTAAGTAAAGTGCATCTGTTGTTGTTGCGCCCTCTTCTAACCTACGTTCATGATCATATTACAACAGCCATGATCCATGAAATTGATGACCAAATAGACAATCAAACGAGGTGTCATCAAATTGCCAAGTAATTTTCCAAGTATACCCATTCAACAAGCTAGCAATTACTTAGCATCTCCTGCGTGAACACATAACTGTTGGGCTCGACAGAATCTTTATTAGCACAAGTTGAAAGAAATCTCACGATACTAGGTTAATAGGTTCTCTTCGCCCCACTTCATAGTTTCATGAACATGGCTTCCTTAATTTACTACTTCACTTAATGGTCAACCAGCTGGCCAGCCCTGAGTCATGGTACAAAAATCCACTATCCAAAACGATGTCATCATCTTCCTAGTCACATATTTTTCTCCCAATCCAACAACTATTCTATGATTCTATGGAGGAAATGGGCTGATAGCTGCAACAGCATCTACTCCAAATTATGCATGGCCACTGACAACACTAATTATGCAGTTCAAAGTGAGAAAGATTATGAGAGTACATGAGCAATCTTTAGCTGTAAGGAATTCCAGTGCAGCAGGATGTTTGCAGACAGATGCAAACACAGGGCATGTACGTGATTTTCTGGCAACAAAGACAACAAACCTTTCTATAGTATCTTGAAGTTGATCAATTTTTCTATTAGCAGAATTAATTTCCTTCAATAAACCTTCGATCCTTCCTCGTGCCTCTGCTAACTCTTTTGATATTGTATCTTTTTCCTGACGTTCTGTTAGTAAAGTTGTCTCTCTTGCAACTGCATTCTGTTCCAGTCTACGTTCATGGATAAACATGGTAAAAATCAAGACATACAATTAGGTACCATAAACGACTGCTATGATGCAGTACCTCTGTATACTATCTTGAAACTGATGCACACTGTGGTTAGCCCACTGAACTTCTTTGACTAATTCCTCAATTTGATCGAGAGCTTCTGTTAGTGTCTTTTTTGTCACTTCATTTTCTTGCCTTTCAGTAACCATTATAGCCTCTCTTGCAGTAGCATCTTCTTCGAGTCTAAGTTGTATCAAGAAAGAATACAACATGACTACTGAAAGGCCTCACAAAAAAATGACTGCTAAAAGAATGACACTGGGATCTCTAGAAAAAGAAAAGAAGAAAAGAAAAGGGAAACTTGATTCACCTCTATTGGAAGCTAAAATTATTCTAAACAAATGAGTAATGTAAGCGGTAAGCCTGACAAGCTTACAGTTCTTACCCACACTTCTTTGTATTCTATTTCTCTTATCCTGTGATTCTCCCACACAATATTTTTCTTCTGAACCTCAGATGGTTCTTTTATTGCCGCTTCATTTTTATTGCTTTGCCGTTAGCAACAAGGATTGTCAATTTGTCATGATATTGCAGTTCCTCAACCAAAAGAAAAAAAGATGCCACTAGATAGTAGGTCTATTAGCATCAATTAGTGGGAATCCTTTTAGTATAAAAGCCACCTATTCCTCCTAGGTTGGTCTAGGGATTTTCTTTTCCTTTTTTTTCTTTTTTTTTCTCTTTTGCAGTGCCTTCGACTTACATGATCAACTCAAGTTTCTCTTTCAGTGCTGGTAAGTGTTTTTTTTTTCGATTTTGTTATTTTAGTTGCTTTGAAAGAAATTTCACTAATGCTTCAAGCTTTATTCCACAAGAAATCGACAACAAGAAAGGATGGTAAATCCAGAAAGCTGAACTGGTTTGGAGAGAATTTAGGAATAATTTTAGCAGAATGTTGATGCTAGCACATATACAAGATGATGTAAACACAAAACTTCTACTAGAACTTTCAATTAAAAAAGAAAGAACTTTTACTGGAACAGCAATGGAAACGGGAAAGCCTTGAGCGAAATAATGCAAAACCGAACACATGGCAAGCTAGAATAGAACAGAAACAAGCTACAATCAGAACAGGACCTGGTTCCCAGATGGCGACTAGGATCAACTTAGAGGCAATAAAACCGCATGAACACTACCTTTTATACACATGAAAGAAAGCGAAAATTTCACTTATCCATACCATTTGGAAAGCTCTTATATACTTAGGTTTGAACAGAAGTTGGTACCGTAGCCTCGAAAGTATCAAATCTAATTTAATCGCTAATAAATACCTATATACTCCCTCCGTCCCAGTATATAAGGCGTAACCACCTCTGGTTGAAAGGCCAAGGAACACATTTAATTCTATCTATCAACACTAGTATTACTGCATCGATGTGCGTGTATCTAGAGAGAGAGCGCCTTATATTATGGGACTTGAGTAAAAAAGTGGTTACGCCTTATATATTAGGATGGAGGTGGATAACAACAGCTTCACATTTCTTACATATCTACATTCATAGAAAAGCGTTGCTAAGCATGATGATCAATGAGTTCTAACTACTATTTGCCGAGAATCTCCCTGGGACATACTTACTAGTGAGGGTGGTTGTCACCCAGCCAACCAGGGCTTGATTCTAACCTTCTACATGCTAATGTTGGGGCTCCTACTCGAGTTCTTTTTCTTCCTGACAACTAGCTGCTAAGGTTCTCCTGTTCTATGGTTCATGTGAGAATCTGATTGAGCATGCAACATGGACAGTTTAACTGTGTCCGATATCTTCACCCTTTTAGCTATTCTTGTAATTTTTTTAAAGTCTTTACTTATTGCTTGATTTTTTTAAAACTATTCAGCAACATGTTAATCTTGTAAAAGAAATAACCTATATGGTTATAGGACAAGAGTGCTTATCCATGTGAGTTCACTAAAATGATGTGTGCATTTTGACAGATGAATAAATAGGCAACTGAGAGACCACATTGGATCAGTCTAAGGTAAGAATGTAACCTCTGTAAAGAATCTTGAAGAAGCCCATTTCTTCCATCAGCATCTTCTAGCTTCCTTTGCAGCTCTCCTATTTCCCCCCGAGAGTCAGCTAGTTGTTTCATGATCACATCAGTTTGCTGCTTTTCAGATCTTAACGAAGTTTCCATTGCTGCGATATTTTCTTCATGTCTAAAACAATGGGGAACAAATGATAAGCTAAAATAGTAGTGAGATAATAGAATGGTTCACTAACTAATAACAGGCAGCTCTCCTGCCAGTTCGAGAGAAAAAAAAAGATCATGAGATTGCAGGATTAGCAAGTGATATTTGGAAATCAGAAATGAAATGTTCTCAAGCATAAAAATAGGGCAAGCTAAACAGTAACAGACCTTTGGATAGTTTCTTGGAAGTGTGCGATTTCTTTTTCAGCAACTTCAATTTTCATGAGTAAATTCTGGTTTCTATCCTCAGATTCACTAAGGGATTTCTTAGTTGCTTCACTTTCTTGTCTTTCTAATGTCAATAGAGCATCCTTCTCCCTTAATCTTTCTTCAAGGCTTTGTCCATCCATGAAAAAAAAGGAACAACTGTTAGTCTACCAAAAAGTAAGGGGTTAATCTTTTCCCTTTCTCTATGCAAATAGATTCATACATCGTATCTTTTTAGTTTATTGTCTCCTAAACATCTTTTCTATTTACTACATATATTTATTACACCTGGCTCTCTCCTGATGCATCCCCTCAGAGGGTAAAAGGAAATTATGAATTTATGAAATATATAGTTGCAAATAAAACATCAAATAAAAAATGTTGAAAAAACTTGATGCACGAAGGAGGTTAGAATATTAAAAAACACTCGACCTGCGAGGGGCAAGCCGCCCCCCGGGCATTAATGTAAGAAGAAGACCTCTCACGCAGGCCGAGAAAACCTCCGAACCCCTGCCCCACCTGTTAGCTTTCTTGTAGTCCAGTCTTGAACACCGCTGCGCCGGTAGTTCAGACTGCGGGGGGGGGGGGGGGGGTTGGAGTATATTGAGTCCATGTATAGAGGCCCATCTAGAGGCACATGTATAGGATCTATATATCTACGGCCGCTGGCGGGACCAGGTCCTCCTCACCCTCTGCCGCTACGCCCTCGATGACCACGTCCTCGTCGACTCGCAGATCGAGGCGCGGGACGTGGCGTGGCTGCGCCTCGACAGCGTCGCCATGTCCTGGATCTTCGGGACCATCTCCCTAGATCTTCAGGACCACGTCAGGACCCACGGCGGCACCGCGCGGCAGGCCTGGGTGGCGCTCGAGGGGCAGTTCCTCGGCAACGCCGAGTATCGCGCCCTCCAGCTCGATGCCACTTTCCTCACCTTCGTGCAGGGGGACCTCTCCGTCGGGGAGCACTGCCGGCGGATGAAGAACATGGCAGATGCTCTTCACGACCTCGGGGATCCGGTGTCTGATCGGGTCTTGGTGCTCAATGTCCTGCGGGGCCTGAGCAGCAACTACGACCACCTGAAGAGCTGGATCGCCCGCCGGAGGCCCTTCCCCACCTTCCTGCAGGTCCGGGACGACCTCGCCCTCGAGGAGATCACCAGGGGTCTCGCGCCCGGATCGTCATCGCCCACCCCGGCCGCGCTCGTTGCTGCTCCACCGGCCTCCTCCGCTGCTCCTGCCACCTCCCTCCCTGGTGCTGCTCCCGCCGGACAGACCGGAGGAGGGGGGGGGGACGTGGTGGCGCCGGTGGCCCTGCTTCTGGGGGTACCGGTACCGGTGGGGGCCGTCGGGCCGCGCCGACTCCGGCTCCGACTCCCGCTCCTGCCCCTGGAGGTACGCCCTGGCCATCCTTCAGCAACCCATGGTCAGGGCGCATCTCGATGTGGCCGTTCCAGGGTCCGGGAGGGGGGGCCTCGTCCTCAGCTCCAGCCGGCGGCCATGTTCACTGCTTCTCCTGCTCCACTCTTCGCGCCGTCCTGGACCCCGCCCACTCAGCCCAGCTAGCAGCCGACCTGGCCTGGGGGGTGGGACCAGGCCGCTCTGGCGCGGTCCTTCCACACCATGGGACTGACGCCGCCGGCCAGCACCGAGTGGATCGCCGACTCAGGTGCCTTGTTCCACACTACTCCTGATGCTGGTATCCTCTCTTCTGTCCAACCCCACACCCCTCTTGTTCTTCTTCAATCATGGTTGGTGATGGGTCTTGCCTTCCTGTCACCACCGTGGGTTCTGCTCGTCTTTCCTAATATTCTTGTTGCTCCTCAAATGGTTCACAACCTTCTTTCTATTCGCCAGTTTACTGCTGACAACTCCTATTCTATCGAATTTGACTCCTCTGGTCTTACTGTGAAGGATTCGGCTTCCCGGCGTCCGCTCCTCCGATGTGACAGCCCGGGGCCCCTTTACACTCTTCGGCTTCCTGCTTCCAGTGCCTCGCCTTCGGCTTCTTCGTCTACTGCTTTTGCCGTGACGTCTTCTTCCACCACCTGGCACCGCCGGCTTGGTCACCCCGGCCGCGACGTTTTGGCTCAGCTCATCCGTAGTACCGATGTTCCATGTACTAGGGCTCCTGCTGAGCACCTCTGTCATGCGTGCCAGTTAGGTCGTCATGTTAGACTTCCGTTTTCTTCTTCTTCTTCGCATGCTGCGCATGCTTTTGATCTGATTCACTGTGACCTGTGGACATCTCCTGTACTCAGCATGTCTGGCTATAAATATTATCTGGTCATTGTTGATGATTTTTCTCAATACTCTTGGACTTTCCTTTTGCGCGCCAAGTCTGAGACCTTCCCCACTCTCCTCCACTTCTTTGCCTGGGTGTCCACTCAGTTCGGCCTCACCGTTAAGGCCGTCCAGTGTGACAACGGGCGGGAGTTCGATAACTCCACCTCCCGGTCCTTCCTGTCTCGGGGTGTTAAGCTGCGTATGTCTTGTCCGTATACCTCTCCTCAAAACGGCAAGGCCGAGCGGATGATTCGCACGACGAACGACGTCGTGCGCACCCTTCTGATTCAGGCTTCTCTGCCCCCGCGCTTCTGGGCGGAGAGCCTCCACACCGCCACCTACCTGCTCAACTGTCTTCTATCCACTGCTTCTCCTGCTCCCACTCCACACCACGCTCTCTTCGGTACCCCACCTCGCTACGACCACCTTCGGGTCTTCGGGTGTGCGTGTTACCCTAACACCTCCGTCACCGCTTCTCACAAGTTGGCGTCCCGCTCGACTCGTTGTGTGTTCCTCGGGTACTCCCCTGACCACAAGGGGTACCGATCCTTTGACCTCACCTCTCGCCGCATTCTGATCTCCCGACACGTCGTCTTTGACGAGTCGGATTTCCCCTACTCCACCTCCTCCTCACCTTCTCCTGACCCCGAGCTGGAGTCTCTGTTTCCGACTGACCCGGTGGTTCAGCCACCGTTACCCGCCTGTCCTTTTCCTGCAGGTTTTCCATGCACACCAGCACCGCTTCCGGTGATCCCTGCTGTGTCGAGCGCGGCCCCGGTGCCCATAGTCGCGCCACGCACGGCCGCCGGACCTCCGGTCGTGGAGCGCGCGGACCCGGTCTCCCGCTGCGCCACGCGCGGGCCCGGTGCCTTCCCCTGCACCTGTGCGGTACGCCCAGCCGATGCATGTGTACCGGCGTCGACTCCGGCGCCGCCTCCTGCTCCGGAGGCTCCTGCGACGCCGACACCGGAGCCGTCGCCGCCACCTCCTCCTCCGGCTCCCTCTCGAGCCGAACCGGAGGTGTACCACCCGCCAGTCATCCATCGGGATCCTCGGCATATCCATCCCATCGTGACTCGGCGGATGGCGTCTCAGGCCGCGACTCTCTCCGCCACCGAGGGAGAGCCGTGGGTCTCTCCGGTACCCTCCTCTGTCCGCGACGCCTTGGCGGATCCTCACTGGCGTCGCGCGATGGAAGAGGAGTACGCGGCTGTTCTTGCCAACCAGACGTGGGACCTCGTGCCGCGTCCGTCTGGTTGCAATGTGGTGACTGGCAAGTGGATCTGGACGCATAAGCGTCGGGCTGATGGCACACTGGAGCGCTACAAGGCTCGCTGGGTTCTCCGAGGGTTCACACAGCGACCTGGTGTGGACTATGATGAGACCTTTAGCCCAGCCGTGAAGCCCGCTATGGTGCGCACGGTCCTCTCGCTTGCGCTCTCGCGCTTCTGGCCTGTGCACCAACTGGACGTGAAGAATGCGTTTCTTCACGGCACTCTCTCAGAGACTGTCTACTGCTCTCAGCCAGCGGTATTTGTGGACTCGAGTCGTCCGGATATGGTCTGCCGGCTCATCAAGTCTCTCTATGGACTGAAGCAGGCTCCTCGGGCTTGGTACTCTCGGTTCGCCACGTTCTCGCTGACATTGGGGTTTACCGAGGCCAAGTCCGACACGTCTCTCTTCGTCTATACCGCCGTGGGGATGAGGCTGCATATCTGCTGCTCTATGTCGATGACATTGTGCTCACAGCCTCCAGTCAGCAGTTGCTTCAGAGAGTCATCTCCTCTCTGCAGTAGGAGTTCGCTATGAAGGATCTCGGTCAGCTCCAACACTTCTTGAGCATCACTGTTGAGCCTCGCCCGTCTGGTCTTCTCCTTCACCAGCGGCAGTACGCACTTGATATTCTGGAGTGGGCTGGGATGACTGATTGCAAACCCTGCTCCACTCCTGTCGACACTCAGGCGAAGCTGTCTGCTGATCTGGGTGATCCGGTGGCTGATCCTACTGCCTACCGGAGTCTGGCCAGCGCTTTGCAGTACCTCACCTTCACCAGGCCGGACCTCACCTACGCTGTTTAGCAGGTCTGTCTCCATATGCATGATCCCCGTGAGTCACACCTTGCTGCGCTGAAGCGTCTCCTCTAGTACGTCCGTGACACTGTGGACCTCGGCCTGGTACTTCACCGCTCGTCCTCTGCTGAGCTGGTGGTCTACACCGACGCTAACTGGGCTGGCTGCCCGGACACTCGTCGCTCCACTTCCGGCTACGCCGTCTACCTGGGCGGCAACCTGGTCTCCTGGTCGTCCAAACGGCAGCCGGTTGTCTCCCGCTGCAGTGCCGAGGCGGAGTACTGAATTGTCGCTAACGGCGTGACGGAGGCATCCTGGCTACGACAGCTCTTGGCGGAGCTCCACAGCCCGCTCGCCAAGAGCACTCTCGTCTACTGCGACAACGTCAGCGCCGTGTATCTCTCCACCAACCCCGTCCAGCATCAGCGGACGAAGCACGTGGAGATCGACCTACACTTCGTGCGCGACAAAGTCACAATCGACGATGTTCGGGTACTCCATGTCCCGACTACCTCCCAGTTTGCTGACATCTTCACCAAGGGACTGCCCTCCTCGACCTTCTCGGAGTTTCGATCCAGCCTCAACGTAGCCGGTGCCTAGTTGTGGCTGCGCGGGAGGGGGGCTATTTGCCCTTTGTACTCTATTTGTACTCTCTTCTTGTCCAGTCTTGAACACCACTGCGTCGGTAGTTCAGACTGCTGGGGGGTGTTAGCTTTCTTGTTGTCCAGTCTTGAACACCGCTGCGCCGGTAGTTCAGACTGCGGGGCGGTGTTGAAGTATATTGAGCTCATGTATATGATCTATATATCCCACCCTTCTAGGGTTTTGAGGTATACATCTATTATTCTCTGTCACACCACCCTTACATAGGGGCGCCGTAACCCATACCGTAACACGTGTGAGAGCGGACCGGGGTGAGCCGGGACCTATTTCCATGTGCTTTGGCATGTAAGTAGGCGAGGGGATTTTTTTTAACCTCAGCCTGAAATTCGCTCCCACCGGGAGTCGAATCCAGGACCTGAGAGTGCTACTGAGGCCACCTAACCAATCCGGCTAGGCACCCTTTCGCCAGGAGGTTAGAATATTGCAAAGGGAAGAAAAGAAAAACCTTTGTACAGTAGTCTGAAGCAGGGTAGAGTTTTCATCAGTGTCCCCAACTTCTCTTTGAAGTTCTTCAATTTTTTCTCGTGCTTCAGCTAGTTCTACCAAACTTGCCTCGTGTTGTTGCTTCTCAAAAGTTAGTGAAGATTCCAGAGTTTTCATGGCTTCTTCAAATCTGCATTCCACAATGAGGAGCAAGCTATTGGAAATGGAACACATATGGAAGGATGAAAAGAAGATTAAATCTGTACAACTAACAATCTCTATCAATGTGCTTTCGGACTAATATTTATTTCTAAAAAAAATCTACGACCTTATAAAATATGCAAATTAGGGATTATCGATGATTCTACAATTCACAGAGTTGACCATGTTATTTTCTGGAAAACACACAAACCTTTGAGTAGTTTCACGGAGGAGATCATTTTGTTTCACAGCATCTTCAAGCTTGCTTACCAGTGCTTCGTTTCTTGCTTGAGATTCAGCAAGTGCAGCACTAGCTGCTTCATTTTGTTCTCTTTCGGTTATCAAAAGGGCCTCTCCTTCTCTTATAGTCCCTTCTAGTCTGCGCAGATAAAGAAAAATTTGCACTATCAGAGTAATGTGATGCCTAGAAAATGCATAACTATTACCACCTATCAAAATAAGAAACTGCAGCAGTTTCCAGAGCAATTGGAACCTACAGGAGTGAATCTAGGAATGACAACAAAGCCTCCCCAGTTATTTAAATTAATTATCAAGACACCCATGGTTTCAAAATCACAACATATATTACGAACTACCCCTGCAAAGAAAATTCTAGATCTGCAACAATCAGATTGGTTCAGTTTTTGGTCCCAAATTAATAAATTGTGCATCATGCAAATAAAATTTGACTATAGTTGTCACATGAAATTGGTCTCAATGGATGTCTAGGTGTAGATGCTGTGTTGGTTGGGTTGTTATTCTTTGGCATGCATGTTCTAATTTGTTGTGAGGTGGATTGGGTGTGTACTTATTTCATTTGATACACAGATCTCATGCGCATTTGAGAAAAAAAATATTGCCACGTCAAATAATATGCAAATGGGAAAATTTATGCGCTTCTACCACTGTATGCATGAGCATGCATGTCTTCAAGTGCTGCATTCAAGCTTTGACCACAGAAATATTTATGAAACTCTAGTCACCTGTTTTTCTGGAAAAAGTTCCCTTAGACAAAATGGCAAGGGACCATCCCTTCAAGATAGGTAAGAAGATATATTTTCCAATAAATGACATTTTTAAGTTCAGATCACGGCAGTTACTAATATTGGAGTCCACTAGAATTGTGGATATGTTTGGCTGCTGCCACTGCTATTAGTGCTATAATAGTTCCATTCCAACACTGAGAGAATGTGATTACTTAATGCATTTGGACCAGCTCTGTAAAAGAGTCAAGAACCAATGTCATGAAGTTAAGAAAATTGAGCAACAAACCTCTGTACAGTATCACTAAATTGCTTGATCTTTTCATCTGCATCACTGACTTTCTTATTCAACTCTTCATTCATCTCCAGAGCATTAGCATGTGCTTTCTTTCTTATATCATTCTCCTCTCGTTCAGCTACTAGCATCTCCTGTAACAATAGAATGCACAACATTCTGAACAGTGCCTAATGTGCTAAGTTCATGCTACAACTTAATTAAATTCTAAAGTAAATCTATGATAACATACTATTGAGTATGATAATATAATACTGAGTATATTAAACTAAGAATATCCATTTGATAAAACAGAACAAGACTAGTCCTGGTTTAACTCCTGCTTGTAGAAAAACAGTAATATCATGGGTGAAGACCATACCTTGAGGCCCTCAATTTCAGTAGTCAACAAACTGATCTTTTCTCTTTCTTGAGCTAGAGCTTCTTCAACAGCCTTTTTAGCTGATTCTTGTTCCTGCATCGCTTTGACTTCTTCTACTCGCTGCTCCATCTCACGAAGAGCAGTCTTCAGTTTGGAAACTTCTTCTGCTTTGGACTTCGCCAGATCATCCTGTAAATTGAATATACATGAGTATGATCCATAGGTGCTATGTCTATAAGCATAAAAAGTGCAGTTGCACAATGTGTCAGCATAGGATGCTTGGTGTACTTCTAGGTTTAAAAGAATAGGCTTGTGTAGCCCAAGTATTTAAATATTTTTCAACAATTCCAATGGGATATTCAAAACAATTCCAATGGGATCAAGACCAAGTATTGACCCTCAGTTTCTTCTCCAGTCCTAGGCGGTTTGTTAGTTCTTCCACACGTTCCTCAAGTTTCTCTTTTGCCACCTTTAGAGCTTGTGTATCTCTTGCTGCCTAGAAAACATGCAAACCAGAACAAGCTTAGAATAAGTCTTACAGAAATACCATAACAAGTGCTCAAGTACCATTCTCAGCTTCCTCAGCTCCTTCTTGGCAACCCTTCTTCGCCAAGCACACTGATACGTTAGTGCCGCTCTCTTCAACTTCATATAATTTGAGTAATCTCTGTGGCAACGCCATTGGGACTGCAGCAGGAAATGGCATAGTGATGGTCCAAATAGATGGAAAAAAAGAGTACAAGAACATATAATAATGACAGGAGATAAATTCTCATCTGCAGTATAAGTAAAACAGTAGTAAATTGCTATAAGAAATGCTAAACTACCTGGATACGGACTGAAGCTTTATTTCTCTTTCTGAAGTTGAACTCATTGCGAGCTGCCATGGCCCTTACCCCTGCCTGCAATGTAACAGCTGACAAGCGCAGTTGGCAGTAAGTTTTCCAGGCAAAATACCATCGGGTGGTTTTCTGAATTCTCAATGCTGCTGCTTGCTGCCTCAGGAATTCATGTTGCTTACAAGCCAATCTTGCTGTAATCGAAAAAAAAATGATCTTAGTATATATTCAAGGCTCCACTGTGCCTCTATGAGCATGCATTTTATTTCAAAGGCCATACTGAGAGGTTTTACCTCTAACAAAAGACTGCAAACAAACAGATGTGTCTCGTAGTACTAGGAACTGCTCACGAGCAACGTGAGTCCGGTATTGACTCTGAACACCTCTTGCTGCATTATTTCGCATCTCTGTTCTTCTAGCATCCAGTTCAGCCATTTGACCAGCCCTCAGGAATACCTTAGTTCTTCCTATCTGTTGCTCAGAATGTATTTTACAGTATGAGAGCAATGAGTATATAAACTTCTAAAGCATACAATTTTATATGATACTTTATAGAATAGCAACACGACATAAAACTTTTTGGGACTCAAATGTATACAGAAATTAGCTAAACAAAAAGGTGAAACAATGGTCATCAAATGACTGGCAGTGGCCATTATTGAAACCACTCTCACTCCAACCACAGTAAACCTCACCAAGAACCAATTACAAACAACAACAACAACATAGCCTTTTTTCCCAAGCAAGTTGGGGTAGGCTAGAGATGAAACCCGAAAGAATTAAGTTCAAAGTTCAGGCACATTGATAGCTAGTCTCCAAGCGCTCCTATCCAAAGCTATCTCTTTAGATATATTCCAATCCTTAAGATCTCTCACCAAGAACCAATTCTATAATTAAAACCTCATGAGTTATTTGTGGTGAATCGGTAACCATTCAAGTGAGCTCTGTTACAGCCCATATATCATCTAGGCCCATACACTGGCAATATATATGTGTGTGTGTGTGTGTGTGTGTGTGTGTGTGTGTGTGTGTGTGTGTGTGTGTGTGTGTCGGGACTAATGGAGATTCTCTCTTGACAACAATCATCAAAGGTAACATGGAATCAGAGCATGGTTTAGGGTTGGGATTAGCCTAATCTAATTCCCACCTAAAGATCTGGGTTTTTTTTTTCCGCTGTCGCGACCCCGTTACGACCGCCGCACGTGCGGCACCGTCGTCCCCACCCCTAGCTCTGGCCGCCGCCAGTCGCTGCGCCCATTACGGCCCGTTCCGGGCTGCCCGTCGCTACGCCCCTCCGCTGCCATCGCGGCTCTTTTTTCCGCCGGCCGCCGTCCATCCTCACGCTCCCATCCACGCCGTTGCGCTGTCGCCCACGCGTCCATCCGCCCGTCGCGGATCCGGCTGCTGGAGTCGAGAGGGGAGCTGCCCGTCGCAACTCGTCTTTCCTCTCCGTTCGCCGCCCGCCGTCGTCCTCCATGGCCGCCCGTCGCGGCCTCCCCCTGTTGCCATCCGCTCGGGTCGTCGCACGCCAAGGGGTCTCCTCTACTCGCCCATCCCCTGTTGCGCCTCGCGGATTTGATTTGGGCCTCACTGTCTGCTTCGATCTGAGCCTCACCGTCTGCTGCTGTGGTGATTTTGCCTGCACTGGGGTCCTCTGTTGCCTCCTCACGGTGACATCTGCTCTCTGTCTCAGTTTTTCTTCAACATGTCGCATCCTAGTGCCATTCAAATTCCACTGCAGTTTGATGGTCACAACTACAGAGAATGGGATTTTTGCACTCAGACAGTGCTAGGTGGTTATGGTCTGGCTTCACATCTTACTGGCACTGCACCTGTTGCT
This sequence comes from Panicum virgatum, assembly GCF_016808335.1. NCBI lineage: Eukaryota > Viridiplantae > Streptophyta > Magnoliopsida > Poales > Poaceae > Panicum > Panicum virgatum. The sequence continues at coordinate 53,923,110 of NC_053149.1, forward strand.
ATGGCAGATAATTCTAATGCTAGTACAGTCACTACTTGGATTAATGATGATGGCAGGGTTAAGACTGCCATAGTCACTAGTGTTAAGCCATCTTTCATGATGAGTCTTGCGCCTTGGCAGACTGCCAAGGAGATGTGGGATTATTTAAAGAAAAGATTTGTTCATGTCAGTGGTGCTCATCTGCACACTTTGATGCAAGGTCTTCGTGGACTTCAGCAAGATGACATGACCATTGATGACTATTATAATGCCTTTGATCGATCCATGGGACTAGTTCTGTCCATGGTTCCTCCATCTACCACAGCATGTGATGGGTGTTCTAAGAAGACCAAGTTCATTGAGCAGTTCCTGATGTATCAATTTGTTATGGGATTAAGGTCTGAATTTGAGCCTGTTCGTGCGCAGCTTCTTAATACATCTCCCACTCCATCTATTTCAGATGTGTTGGCCTCATTGATTGCTAAAGAGACTCGACGTCGTTCCTTGTCACCTGCTCCTCCGGTGATAGCACCTTACAGTGTTCTTGCAGCTGCTCAGAAGGCTAGTACATCCGCTAGTGGTTCGTCTACACCCTGTGAGCATTGTTCAGAGAATTGTTTCAGCAAGTATCCGGAGAAGCTACCTAATTATCGTGCTCGTCGTGCTGCTCGTGGTCGTGGTACGATTGCCACTCCTAGGGGCTCTGTGTCTATTGCTGCTGCCTCACCTGTTGGTGCTTCTCAGTCTTCTTGGGTCCTTGATTCTGGTGCTTCTTTTCACGTGACTTCTGATTCATCTCAGTTGGTTGATTGCAAAACTATCCATGATGGCGCTTCTGTTCAGACAGCTGATGTTACTTGTTCTATCACTCATCAGGATTCACTTTCTACTGCACACTTTATTGTACCTAATGTTTCTCTTGTACCTCAGTTGTCCATGAATCTCCTTTCAGTAGGCCAAATTACAGATCAGAACTGTTTCATTGGATTTGATGATTCATCTTGTTTTGTTTAGGATCGTCGAAGCGGGACTGTCATTGGGACTAGCCATCGCCGTAGATGTTCCTCTAACCTCTACATTTTGGACACCTTGAGTCTTCCCTCTACCGCTGGCTCTACCGCTCATGTGTCGTCCGTTGCATCATCTACCTCATCCTTCACCAAGTGGCATCATCGTCTGGGTCATCTATGTGGGTCTCGCTTGTCAACCTTAATAACTAGTGGTTGTCTAGGTCAAACATCTATTGATTCTAGCTTTCAGTGTAAGGGGTGTAAACTTTGCAAATAGATACAACTTCCATATTCCTCTAGTACATCTCATTCAGCTAGACCTTTTGATCTTATTCATTCAGATGTATGGGGTCCTACACCTTTTGCCACCAAGGTTGGTCATAAATATTACATTATTTTATTGATGATCACTCTCGGTATACTCGGATTTATTTTATGGAACATCGTTCCGAGTTGTGTGCCATTTACACCTCTTTTGTTCGTATGCCCTTTCTTTTTTGTGTGTATGAAAGTTGTGAAGAGGAGAAACATGTCAATATTTGGTACATGCTGAGGAGTTTGGTCAGTAAAGTGTGCTTCACCTGATAACCTTGTAGTCCTATTTTGTCCAAAATCTTTTGACAGGCGACTTTTTCATCATTTCTATCAGAAAAGAACATGGTCATAATTACACGATAAAATTGGAAAAGGGGGGCATTTCATTGTAGAACAATCATACTCACTTCTCTTTCAGAATTTCAGGAGCAAGAACACGAAAGCGATGTAGAAAATCATGGAATAGTTTCCTTGTGGGATAACCAGCACAGCTGATTCTAATGGCTTCAAGAACACCCTATTAGGATGGAAAATCATCAGCGAACCGCACCATAAAATAAGCATCTAGAAATTTGGCAAAATGTATGCGACAGTTTCCTTACCGAGCATCGAAGCTGCTGCAAAACATTAGTGTTCTCAAAAATAGCAGGCTTAAGAACACTATTTGGCTTTATACATCTGATGTAATGTGGCTCCGTTGAGCTCAAAGTCTCCATAAGCTCGTGAAGTTGCATCTGTAAATTGCATTCAGAAATCAAATACAGCAACAATGACATGTACACCAAAGCTTTCATAAGAATACAGCAAAGTAAATGTCATCAGATCTCCATTCTTTTTTTTTCCTCGAACGTGCAGGAGAGCTGTGCATCAATATATTAAGAAGAAAAGGAGGGGTAGAAACCCCAGGTGATACAATTAGGGGCTTGTATCACGCCCTTACATAGAACACCTAATAAACTGTTACCAACAGATTAGAAAAGGGGTGAGACCTGACCAGCTATACCCATAGGACCTAAATCACATGAGCACCCAAGGCGAGGAGGTATGACACTCCTCGAGCCCCGGCAATAGACCACTGGTGTAACTCCTCATTGATGGCAGAAAATATTGGGAAAATAAATGTTACCTTAAAGCGAGTTGCGATTGAGGATTTTGATGATTTTGTGTTCTCTTCTGTTGCTGGTGGAAATAACCCTGATACAAAAGGGCACTTAGAAGCATTAAGTAATTCTTGATGCTCTGCTACCACGTAGTCTTTGTTCTTGTCCAGGAATTGATCAGATTGGTATGTTACCTGGGGAAACAAAAAAGGAAAGTAATCTTACTCTGGCAAAAACATGAAAACTGAACGACAGGACGGGTGTTATAGTGCGAAATACTTACATCTCCAGCATAATGTTGAATTGTAAAAGCAGTCCGAGAAAGCTTTGGTTTGGTAAACCTTTTGTGGTTCTTGAACTTTTCATACAGCTTTTGAGATAATGTCTCATGTGTGGACTTTGGAAACATGCTGGTGAATACATATCAGCACAGAAGAGGGTAACTGTTGTTAGATACTATTCATGAAATTAATGCAAGAAACATGCTCGTCAATATATATGAGCACAGAAGAGGGTAACACATGTATTCACAAAATAAGTGCAAGAATGTGCATCCTTGATTAATGTGTGAACAATTAATTTGGAATCGCAAACTGGGTGTTCAATTTAACAAAATATGGAAACTAGGATCTGGAAATGCGCCAAACTCAAAAAAAAAAAATCCTACTTAAAGTATCAAAATAATTTTAGTACTCTCTGTTGGTGTATATTGAGCCCATGTATATAGAGGCCCATCTAGAGGCTCATGTATAGGAATTATATATACCCACCCTTCTAGGATTGGAGGAATACAAGCCACTATTCTCTCCATCAAGATATCATTAGCCTAGGTTAAGCTCCTCTCCTCTCCTCTCCTCCCTCCTCCCAGCCGCCGCCGCCACCATGGCTGGCCGGCAGCCGGCGTCGCCTCCCTTCCCTCCCCTCTCCTCCTTCCCCTACCTCTCCTCCCCTGCCCTGCAGTCGGCGCCGGATCTGAGCTCTCCCGCCGGCGCCTGGGCCGCTCAGCCGCCCTACGCCGCCGTCGCGAGGGCTGCAGGGGCCGCCGCCGCCGCGGGAGCCACCATCCCGGCCGCCGCGGGGTGCGGATCTGCTGCGGCCGCCCTGGTGGCCTCTGTTACCCCGATACGTGCAGGGGACCACGTATCCGTGTCGGATACGTATCCGAGACGGATACGCGGGGGATACGCTCCGGATGCGGATCCGCGGCGTATCGGCGTCTCCCCGAGCGAATCGGCCTGGAAACTGGCTCTCCGGTACGTTTCGGAGGGTGGGATACGGCCCATATCCATCCTACCCCCTGGACTCCCCGATGCCCTACAAAATAGAACGCGCCGCCACTCCGTCTGTCCGCACGCACGAGGGCGACGCAGCAGGGGGAGGTTGGCCGCCCGCCAGCGACGAGCCACCGGCGACGAGACGCAGCCCCTCGAGAAGCTCCTCCCCCCGGCGAGGCGGCGACTAGCAGCAAGACCGGCGGGCGGCGGCCAAGCCCGCAGCGAGAAGGAAGTTGGCGCCCGGCACCGATCTGCAAAGTCCGAACTCCGGTGAGGCCTTTTCTTCTCGATCTACTCTTCTTGTTGCTTGATTCCCATTTCCCCTTTTTGATTAGTCGATTTCATGATTTTATCCAGTAAATGGCATCTCCAAATCTCAATCTACTCTTCTTGTTGCTTGATTCCCATTTCCCCTTTTTGATTAGTCGATTTCTTGATTTGATCCAGTAAATGGCATCTCCAAATCTGAGTAGGGCTAGTGGCAGTACCAGTGCTGCTCCTGGTAGTGGTAGTACACCATCTTTGTCTGAGCATACAAAAACTGAAACAAGACCAACTGATATTAAGGCTCCACTTTGGAATCACGTCACCATTTTGGAGAAGGCTAAACCTGGTGGTGGAAATGTTCTATGGAAATGCAACTATTGTCCTTTCCAGAAAAGCAGTAGCTGCACTAGGGTGGAATTACATTTGCTGCAAAAGAAAGGGAAGGGGATTGCTACATGTCCAAATGTTACATTTGAAATGTTTAGTCAGATGAGAAATGAAGTTGCAAGGTGTAAAGAGCTAGTTGAAAGGCAAAAGGCACGAACTGTTTCATTGCCAACAGCTCCTGCACCTTCTTCAAGCAATTTAAACAAGAAGAACAAGAGGGGACCTCTTTCAGCTTTGGAGAAATCTTGGGCACTAGCAGATCGCAAACACTTGGATGCTTTAATTGTTAGAGCAATTTATTCTGGAGGGGTATCTTTTAATTTTCTAAGAAATCCCTATCTTAGAGAAGCTTTTGCATTTGCATGCAGCCACAACTTGCAAAATTACATGATTTCTGGGTTTAATAGAGCCAGAGAGTCACTGCTCAAGCAGGAAAGAAGACACATAGAGTCTCTGTTGGATAGTACAAAGAGCACATGGCCAGAGAAAGGTGTTACAATCTGTTCTGATGGTTGATCAGATCCTAGGAGAAGGCCAATCATCAACTTCATTGTTGTTTCTGAGAAAGCACCTATTTTCTTGAGGGCTGACAACTGTGAAGGACAAGTCAAGACAAAAGAATATATTGCTGAGAAGTTGAGGGGTGTTATTGATGAAGTTGGCCGCCAAAATGTGGTGCAAATCATCACGGATAATGCCGCCAATTGCAAAGGTGCGGGTCTTTTAATAGAAGCTGAATATGATAACATATTTTGGACACCTTGTGTTGTGCATACTCTCAATCTTGCTATGAAAAGTATATGTGAGCCTAAAGTTCCAAGGGAACCTTCTGATGAGGACCTATTTGTTTAGAATCAACTTGAATTTATACACAATGTTAAATCTGATGCTACCATGATCAAGAATTTCATAATGAATCATGGCATGCGTCTTTCAATGTTCAATGAATTCAGCCATTTAAAGCTACTTTCTATTGCTGAAACAAGATTTGCATCAGTTGTTTGTATGTTAAAACGGTTTGTTGAGATAAAGACAGCTCTCCAACACATGGTGATTAGTGACAAATGGAACATTTACAAAGATGATGCTCCAACTGCCCAAGTTGTAAAGGAAAAAATCCTTAGTGATGTGTGGTGGGGCAATGTGGAATACATTCTTAGGATCAGAAATCCTATATATAAAATGATACGTTTGGCGGACACCGACACACCATGTCTTCACTTAATCTATGAGATGTGGGATTCAATGATTGAAAGAGTGAAGAAGGCGATATATCAATATGAGGGCCTTGAATTAGATGAGGTGTCAGACCTTTACATGGTTATTCATGACATATTGATTGCAAGGTGGACAAAAGGCAATAATCCACTTCATTGTTTGGCTCATTCACTCAATCCAAGGTAACAAACTAACAATCTAAATAACTACATTTGTAAAGTACAACCCAGATTGATTATTTGTCTAAATTTAATGTCAAATTGTCAATTGTAGATATTACTGCAAGAAGTGGCTTGAAGAAGGTATTGGCCGAGTCCCACCCCACAAGGATACTGAAGTATCTCAAATGAGGATGACTTGCTTCAAGAAGTTCTTTCGCATACCACAAGAATTGGCTAAAGTGAAAGAAGAATACTCAAGGTTCTCAACTTGTTCAGAACAATTCAATGACCCAGATTCAATACATGATAGATGGGCTGTTTCACCCATGACTTGGTGGACAAATTGCTGGCCCAGCTCGATCCGGCCGCCGCCGCCGCCGCTGCAGGCGGGGCCGCTGCCCGGCGCGGATCCGCCCGTGCAGGCCAGCCGCCGGTGCAGGGCCCCCTGGCCGCCGCCGCCACCGATCTGGCTGCCCTGCAGGCCGTGCTGCAGGCCGCGGGCGTCGATCCGACTGCCCTGCAGGCCGCGATGCAGGCTGCGGGCGCCGATCCGGCTGCCGCCGCCGCTGCCGTCACTCTGGCCCACCGCGCTGCTGTCGCAGCGGGCAAGCAGCCCGCCGCCGCCGCCGCCGCCAATCTCGCATGGCCTGGCCGTGGGATGTCGCCCGCGGATGCGCCGCTCTCCGCCGCCGCCCTCCGCGGGCAGCAGGTCGACGCCACTCTCGCCGCGGCCCTCCTCGCCGCCAAGTCGGAGGCTTCGGCGGCCCAGGAGCGGGTCCGTGTGGCTGCCCTCGCCTGGGAGCGCAAGCGCGCCGCGACCGACGCCTCCGCTCTACGGGTCGCCGAGGCGGAGCGCTTCCTCCGCATCTCCTCCGGCCAGCTGCTCGTCGACCCCGAGCCCGGTGCCTCTTCCTCCCGCCAGGCCGCGCCCGCTGGATCTGGAGCCCGATACGACCCAACCGACCCCATGGTCGCCCAGCTCCACCTCCAGGCCGCCGGCGTCCCGAACATCAGGGCCCTGGTCTCCATCCTCCTCGACCCCGCGTCCTCCTCCTACGGCCGCTGGCGGGACCAGGTCCTCCTCACCCTCCGTCGCTACGCCCTCGACGACCACGTCCTCGTCGACTCGCCGATCGAGGCGCGGGACGTGGCGTGGCTGCACCTCGACAGCGTCGCCATGTCCTGGATCTTCGGGACCATCTCCCTAGATCTTCAGGACCTCGTCAGGACCCACGACGGCACCGCGCGACAGGCCTGGGTGGCGCTCGAGGGGCAGTTCCTCGGCAACGCCGAGTACCGCGCCCTCCAGCTCGACGCCACTTTCCGCACCTTCGTGCAGGGGGACCTCTCCGTCGGTGAGTACTGCCGGCGGATGAAGAGCATGGCAGATGCTCTTCACGACCTCGGGGATCCGGTGTCCGATCGGGTCTTGGTGCTCAATGTCCTGCGAGGCCTGAGCAGCACCTACGACCACCTGAAGAGCTGGATCGCTTGCCAGAGGCCCTTCCCCACCTTCCTGCAGGTCCGGGACGACCTCGCCCTCGAGGAGAACACCAGGGGTCTCGCGCCCGGATCGTCTTCGCCCACACCCGCCGCGCTCGTTGCTGCTCCACCGGCCTCCTCCGCTGCTCCTGCCACCTCCCTCCTTGGTGCTGCTCCCGCCGGGCAGACCGGAGGAGTGGGGGCCGTGGACATCGCCGGTGGGGGAGGGGGGACGTGGTGGTGGTGGTGGCATCGGTGGCCCTGCTTCTGGAGGTACCGGTACCGGAGGGGGCCGTCGGGGCGAGCCGACTCCGGCTCCGGCTCCCGCTCCCGCCCCTGCCCCTGGAAGTACGCACTGGCCATCCTTCAGCAACCCATGGTCAGGGCGCATCTCGATGTGGCCGTTCCAGGGTCCGGGAGGGCGGCCTCGTCCTCAGCTCCAGCCGGCGGCCATGTTCACTGGCGCTGCTCCACTCTTCGCGCCGTCCTGGACCCCGCCCGCTCAGCCCACCAGCTGACCTGGCCTGGGGGTGAGACCAGGCCGCTCTGGCGCAGTCCTTTAGCACCATGGGATTGACACCGCCGGCCAGCACCGAGTGGATCGCCGACTCGGGTGCCTCGTTCCACACCACTCCTGATGCCGGTATCCTCTCTTCTGTCCGACCCCCACACCCCTCTTGTCCTTTTTCTATCATGGTTGGTGATGGGTCTTGCCTTCCAGTCACCGCCGTGGGTTCTGCTCCTCGTCTTCCTAATGTTCTAGTTGCTCCTCAAATGGTTCACAACCTTCTTTCTATTCGCCAGTTTACTGCTGACAACTCATGTTCTATCGAATTTGACTCCTCTGGTCTTACTGTGAAGGATTCGGCTTCCCAGCGTCCGCTCCTCCGATGTGACAGCCCGGGGCCCCTTTACACTCTTCGGCTTCCTGCTTCCGCTGCCTCGCCTACGGCTTCTTCGTCTACTGCTTTTGCCGTGACGCCTTCTTCCACCACCTGGCACCGCCGGCTTGGTCACCCCGGCCGCGACGATTTGGCTCAACTCAGCCGTAGTACCGAGGTTCCATGTACTAGGGCTCCTGCTGAGCACCTCTGTCATGCGTGCCAGTTAGGTCGTCATGTTAGATTTCCGTTTTCTTCTTCTTCTTCGCATGCTGTGCATGCTTTTGATCTGATTCACTATGACCTGTGGACATCTCCTATACTCAGCATGTCTGGCTATAAATATTATCTGGTCATTGTTGATGATTTTTCTCATTACTCTTGGACTTTCCCTTTACGCGCCAAGTCTGAGACCTTCCCCACCCTCCTCTTCTTTGTCTGGGTGTCCACTCAGTTCGGCCTCACCGTTAAGGCCGTCCAGTGTGACAACGGGTGGGAGTTCGTTAACTCAACCTCCCTGTCCTTCTTCCTGTCTCGGGGTGTTCAGTTGCATATGTCTTGTCGGTATACCACTCCTCAGAACGGCAAGGCTGAGCGGATGATTCGCACGACGAATGACGTCGTGCACACCCTTCTGATCCAGGCTTCTCTGCCGCCGCGCTTCTGGGCTGAGAGCCTCCATACCGCCACCTACCTGCTCAACCGCCTTCCGTCCACTGCTTCTCCTGCTCCCACTCCACACCACGCTCTCTTCGGTACCACTCCTCGCTACGACCACCTTCGGGTCTTCGGGTGTGCATGTTACCCTAACACCTCCGCCACCGCTTCTCCCAAGCTGGCGCCCCGCTCAACTCGTTGTGTTTTCCTCGGGTACTCCACTGACCACAAGGGCTACCGATGCTTTGACCTCACCGCTCGCCGCGTTCTGATCTCCCGACACGTCGTTTTTGACGAGTCGAATTTCTCCTACTCCATCTCCACACCTTCTCCTGACCCCGAGCTGGGGTCTTTGTTTCCGACTGACCCGGTGGTTCAGTCACCGTTACCTGTATGTCCTTTTCCTGCAGGTTTTCCCGGCACACCGACACCGCTTCCGGTGATCCCTCCTGCGCCGAGCGCAGCCCCGGTGCCCGCGGTCGCGCCAGGCGCGGCCCCCGGACCTCCGGTCGTGCCGCGCGCGGACCCGGTGTCTCCCGCTGCGCCACGCGCGGCCCCGGTGCCTTTCTATGCACCTGTGCGGTACGCTCAGCCGGTGCAGGTGTACCGGCGTCGCTCGGCGCCGACCCCGGCGCCGCAGCGGTACGCTGAGCCGGTGCAGGTGTACCAGCGTCGTTCGTCGTCGACACCAGCGCCGCCTCCTGCTCCGGAGTCTCCTGCGACGCCTCCTCCGGCTCCCTTTCGAGCCGAGCCGGAGGTGTACCACCCGCCAGTCATCCATCGGGATCCTCGGCATATCCATCCCATGGTGACTCGACGGATGGCGTCTCAGACCGCGACTCTCTCCACCACCTAGGGAGAGCCGCGGGTCTCTCCGTTACCCTCCAATGTCCGCGACGCCATGGCGGATCCTCACTGGCGTCGCGCGATGGAAGAGGAGTACGCGGCTCTCCTCGCCAACCAGACGTGGGACCTCGTGCCGCGTCCGTCTGGTTGCAATGTGGTGACTGACAAGTGGATCTGGACGCATAAGCGTCGGGCTGACGGCACACTGGAGCGCTACAAGGCTCGCTGGGTTCTCCGGGGGTTCACCCAGCGGCCTGGTGTGGACTATGATGAGACCTTCAGTCCAGTGGTGAAGCCCGCTACGGTGCGCACAGTCCTCTCGCTTGCGCTCTCACGCTCTTGGCCTGTGCACCAGCTAGACGTGAAGAATGTGTTTCTTCACGGCACTCTGTCAGAGACTGTCTACTACTCTCGGCCAGCAGGATTTGTGGACTCGAGTCGTCCGGATATGGTCTGCCGGCTCAACAAGTCTCTCTATGGTCTGAAACAGGCTCCTCGGGCTTGGTACTCTCGGTTCGCCACGTTCTTGCTGACATTGGGGTTCACCGAGGCCAAGTCGGACACGTCTCTCTTCGTCTACCGCCGTGGGGATGATGAGGTGGCATATCTGCTGCTCTATGTCGATGACATTGTGCTCACAGCCTCCAGTCAGCAGTTACTTCAGAGTGTCATCTCCTCTCTGCAGCAGGAGTTCGCTATGAAGGATCTTGGTCAGCTCCACCACTTCTTGGGCATCACTGTTGAGCCTCGCCCGTCTAGTCTTCTTCTTCACCAGCGGCAGTACGCACTTGATATCCTGGAGCGGGCTGGGATGACTGATTGCAAGCCCTGCTCCACTCCTGTCGACACTCAGGCGAAGCTGTCTGCTGGTCTGGGTGATCCGGTGGCTGATCCTACTGCCTACCGGAGTCTTGCTGGAGCCTTGTAGTCCCTCACTTTCACCAGGCCGGACCTCACCTACGCTGTCCAGTAGGTCTGTCTCCATATGCATGATCCCCGGGAGTCACACCTTGCTGCGCTGAAGCGTCTCCTCCGCTACGTCCGTGGCACAGTGGACCTCGGCCTGGAGCTTCACCGCTCGTCCTCTGCTGAGCTGGTGGTCTACACCGACGCTGACTGGGCTGGCTGCCCGGACACTCGTCGCTCCTCTTCCGACAACGCTGTCTTCTTGGGCGGCAACCTGTTCTCCTGGTCGTCCAAGCGGCAGCCAGTTGTCTCCCGCTCTAGTGCTGAGGCGGAGTACCGGACTGTTGCTAACGGCGTGGCGGAGGCGTCCTGGCTACGACAGCTCTTGGCGGAGCTCCACAGCCCGCTCGCCAAGAGCACGCTCGTCTACTGCGACAACGTCAGCGCCGTGTCTCTCTCCACCAACCCCGTCCAGCATCAGCAGACGAAACATGTGGAGATTGACCTGTACTTCGTGCGCGACAGAGTCACCGTCGGCGATGTTCGGGTACTCCATGTCCCGACTACCTCCCAGTTTGCTGACATCTTCACCAAGGGGTTGCCCTCCTCGACCTTCTCGGAGTTTCGCTCCAACCTCAACGTAGCCGGTGACTAGTTGTGGCTGCGGGGGGTATTAGCCCTTTGTACTCTCTTCTTGTCCAGTTTTGAACACCGCTGCGCCGGTTGTTCAGACTGCGGGGGGGTGTTGGCTTTCTTATTGTCCAGTCTTGAACACCGCTATGCCGGTAGTTCAGACTGCGGGGGGTGTTGGTGTATATTGAGCTCATGTGTCTAGAGGCCCATGTATAAGAATTATATATACCCACCCTTCTAGGGTTGGAGGAATACAAGCCACTATTCTCTCCATCACTCTCCATCATGCATAGATAAGCACAGCAATAGGCTGGTCAGAGGAAAATATGAAACAATTAAACTCACCAGGCTTCATCAAGAAGTGCAATAATGCCACCTGGTTTCTGGACATAGATAAAATGATAGCTGAACATGAGAATATAAAAGGATAATAGGTGGAGATAGATAATAATGAACAAGAAGTCAAGAACACAAGTTTGTTGATTACTGTCATCATGTGTGTAGGCCATTGTAGCTAAACTATGCAATATAGCTAGGGTGGGATAGACAAAGCTTAATAGACCAATACCTTAGTAACCACAAGGCACTGCATCTTATATAGTAACCAACTCATACCTTTTCAATCAAGTCAAGTACATCTTGATTGTCCACAAACTCTATGTAACTCCAATTAATCTGCTCCCTTGTGTATTCCTCTTGTTCCATTTTGAAGACATTCTACCGAAACAAGCATCGGGCATTAATTGACTCATGCAAGCAAGAAAAAGAAAAGTTCTACTGAAAATATGAGTTCCACAATACCTGATTAAAATGTTGCTGGAGTTTTTCATTGGTAAAATTGATGCATAGTTGTTCGAAACTGTTATAGCAGTCACATACAAGGAGGGTAAGCACCCCTCAGAAAGGTCTTTCACAGCAACAAATTTAATGTTCCTTCTCGAACTAATTGCTTACCTGTTAGTTTTAAAACTTTCAAAGCCATATATATCAAGTACCCCAATCAGTTTGTTCGAGTCTGGGTCTTGCCCTATTGATGCATTTATTCTGTTTACAAGCCTGCAATAATATAAGTCTATGTAATTAGAAAACAACTACATAATTAGTAAGGAATAAATTGCCAAGTCCATTACCAGTCAAATAATCGAGAGTATATCTGCTTTGCTAAACCATCCCGGCTAATAGTAGCAGAACTCGGACCAACTGTAGTCGTAATTACTCCTTCTGGTGTATTAATTTCCCTATTTATCAAGGCATTCTCCAACTTCCCGCAATCACACCTGTAATGACCATTCCAAGTATAACGTGGATTATGGACATGTAATATATAACATTAAAGTTACGAAGAGAAGCGAAGAATGGAAAAACATCAGTCGTACATTAAGAGCTCTCCTGCTGTATTAAGATGGAATCTAGATTTTTCATCCTTTATTACAGATGAATCGACCTCTCTCCCTTTTGCAAAATTTATGTTTCCAAGATGAAGCACCGCAGCAACAACGCGGAATATAGCTTCCTGTAGATAGTCATGCCATTTGAGAAAAAGAAATTACTTAATGTATAGCTCCTTTATCAACATTGAACAAACAATTTGTTACTGAACTTAAAGAGGAGGAATTTCAAACCTGTTCTTGCTCAGTGATGCCAACAGTATCCATTGCATTTCTTGTTGATAGATATTCCTCAGCATCATTGATCCCATCAACTTTAATGCAAGTTGATTGGTTGAGATAGTGAAATGAAGATGGGTCCCCAAGCTTATACTTCTTAAGATCCTGCAACCATAAATTTTGCATAGAGAATGGCACAAGTAACAGCTTGGTTAGAAGATCTGAAATAAATAGTTACATCAAGATTGGGAAAAAAAATACCTCAGATGGTGCTGCACACAGGAAGTAAAAGCAATGGTAGTTTCTTTCGGGGCTATTAATTTGGCAGACTCGAGATCTCTCGAGCAAGTAAGTCCTAATGGCAGCACCAGATATCTTTCCGCTCTTGTCAAACTGGATTTCAACAAATTTACCAAATCGACTTCACCACATGGACAGAAAAGGTTAACAAGTGAGTTAGTACCATAGTATGAGCAAGTACGAGAAGATAAATGATATAGTTTATATAATTATCCTTCTATATTATAGTGACCTACAAAAAATCCTACAAATATTTTGACCTCACACAGAGTTTGTAATGGCTATAGTTTTTTCTCAAAATTACTATTATTATTACTTCTATCAACAGGCTTGTTTGGCTAGTAACTTCAGTGACCAGAAAAAGGTTTCATATGCCACATAAATTTAAAGTTTGGTTTTCACTAGAGCTGCTACAAGATTTCCTAAGGTTCTACCAGCAGGCTTTTTCTTTTGTTTAATCTGCCAAAACCAGATGAGCTCAGCCTTTTCTGTCAATTGCCGACTTGCTGTAACTGTTCTGAGTTAGATATTATGTACCTCCAAACTAAACAGTTGCTACAAAGCTTTCAAATTGAGGTCTAATATTGAAATATTGCCCCCCTTGTCATAATTTTCGTTTATGGTGTTCCATGCCTTAACAAAAGGTGGGTCATACCATTGGTTAATTTGATACTTATTAAATAAATGAATTAGCTGCTGAGAAAAGGTAGGTAGTATACTTTAACCCTCCCTCGCATGCCTAGATCACAAAGCCAGGCTGACAGCAAGGACTCACATGTCTCAAGGAGGCAGCAAATTGATTTCCTTCAAATTGTCTCCAACATAAGATATTTGACTCTGATATAGTTCATGATAATAAGATATTTGGCCTAGATCACAAAGCCAGGCTGACATCTAGTTCATACACTAACCAACTCACCCACAAGATGAAGCTGCTACAAATATTGCAATTTGGCCATACCCTCAGTTATGCAAGACAGTAGGTACTATCATGAAGGTTTTGTATTTTCAGATTATTGGTGTTATACCATCAATATTTTGTACTTTAGGTGTACAACAAGATATGTTGAACATCTTCTAAGTTCCATATATATTATGATGTCAATGAGGAATCACCTTGAGTTGTTGTTCCGAACGGTTTTCGCATTCCCAAAAGCTTCAAGGACTGGATTAGACTGGATCCGAAACATAAGCAATGGAAACAATAGCTAGGAATGATTAGTTTGACAAGACTATCATATAACGTTTGCTTTCATCACCAAGAAATGTTGACTCACAAAATTTTCAAACTTACTTCTAAAACCTGCTGTTCAACTGTCCTTTCTCCTGTTCCAGATCGCCCTCCCAGGAATGCAAGATATCTCATCAACAATTTTGTAGTTTCAGTCTTACCAGCACCACTTTCACCGCTGACCAAAATGGAGTTACTCTTTCCTTCATTTATCATTTGCCTGTTTCCTTATTCAAATGAACGCAAAATGGTACCATCAATATAGGGCTACCTCCACTAGGCAGTTGATGAATAACATTTGATGGTAGTAGTATAAACATTCACCTGTAAGAGACGTCAGCTATTGCAAATACGTGAGGATCTAGGTCACCTAGATTTGCACCTTTGTATTTTTCCATAGTACGGGCATCAACTAGATTAGGCAGCCTTTGGAATGGATTTATTGCAATCAGAATGCTGCCAGTGTAGGTCTGGGAACTCAAGAGAAGAGAATTAGAGAAAGTTGACTCGTGTAATAATTGTGCTTCCACAATTTAACGAATAATCACTCACATAAATGATATTTTTTGCATATCTGACAGCTAGGTTATCCAGAACTCCAGGCTCATGCAAGTATGACAACCTTGTCATGTCATCCACTCCATCAGGTGGTGCTTCTGTGTCTTTAGGGTGAATATCTGATATCTTTGCAACCTGGTTACACAAGCAAAACCATAACCAATTTCATGAGACAAAAAGAAAACTTCGAGTAAAGCAGTAACAGTATAGGGAAATCATGGCACATCATTGGCATCAATGTTGTGTTATAAATTGAATGCTACTCCATCCGTTCCACAATGTTTGCCCACTGAGAATACCAATGGTGCACTTATTGCAGTATTGCCACTCACTACCCCTAATAAATGCTTCAATAGAAGAGCAGCTGTTGTGTTATGACATCTAATAGGGGCACGGATGGTCATTTCACATTGTGTTTTTCTTGATCTGTGCACATGGTGTGCTATGGAAAAATATAGCAGAACAAAGGGAGTAGCACATTTACATTCCTCAGTGTACACATGGCAGTGTTCTGAATCACATGTGTATATTTTCTTAGTGCTGAACTGAAGTTGCCAGATCTTTGCACATGTCTTGCCCAGAAAAAGATGGTCTATACAATAATACAGGTTAGTGTCTAACTGCTCCGGGAAAGAAGCCAAGGTATGCGGTGGGGTAGAGACCGACCACTTTCAAGAATTTTGTTTACTCCTAAGGATAGATTGCATAGAGGTCTGACCACCTGGAGTTTCATTCTAAGGAAGAAAGAGAAGGGTTCAACAATCACACAAAAAAAATAAAGTAGTTGGTGGTGGGCAGGGATATTCACCAAACAGATGATTAGCTACTCCATTTGTGCAAATTTGTTATGGTAGCTAATTCGGTAAACATTCATTGGAGGGAAGCCGAAGGTGAGAACTTGTGGTAGAGTGTCACTGAAGAAGGAGAGCAATTAATGGACAGACTACAGAGGAGTTCAGGGGGACAGGGAGAAACATGAGGGGGAGGTATGTGTCGTAGTGTGTTTCTTGGTCTATTTTCATTTAATCTCAAAAATGTGATCAGCAGATTGCAAACAGCTGCCCTCTAACAAACTAGTATAATCAGTTCGTTCCTAATCTATTAGCTAACAAACCTGGAAACAAATTAACTCGAAGGTAAGGAAGCCAATCAAATCTATAAATTACAGGCTTATTTTTAAAGCTACGCTAAAGGTCTATCGTTTATCCACTGCTGCAGCCATAACAAACCATAATTTTCAGAAATCATGCAAGAAAAAACAGGACAGAAGAGATTCAAATAATCCTGCACCTTTTATATTTATAAACAGCACAAGCATAGAGATGAAGTTTGCTTTTCATTACCAAGAAAATTCCTTGTCTATGATAATTGAAAAACGAAAAACAGATTAAAAAGGGTTGATGCAAGACATATTCTAGTAAGACGCCGTTAGGTGTTGACAATTGTCAAACGTTCAATACTTCGCAAGCAGTCTACCGACAATATGCCCAATGCTCGAGAACCACCTCTTGGTCTGATGGTGGAGGCGCAAGGGTATGACTCCCTGTGCTCGTGATTTACATGCACGTGAGATTGCACATACTGCAGATTTTAAATCTTGGTTTCTCATCCATCTAATCCAGATAGGTTATAAACTGCAGACCTAACATATATGGTTGGAAGCAAGAATCACAAGATAGAAGGTACACTTAAGGGAGAAGAAAACTCATAAACTCAAGTGTTAGTGAGTGGTATATCATCACAATATGCAACGGTCAGATTATTCATCGATGTTTTAAAAGTTTTCCTGGCTATGCATAAGGCACTAGTTTTTTTCCAACATAGGGCACACTATGTATTAGAGCAGTCTTGCAATATAATCTGTGGTTAGATGCCAGCATCGGTCTATATTTGAATGAACACTATAAAAATGACAAGCGATGGCACACATAGTAAAGGAAGTTGTAAATGCACTCTGAACAAGAAACTGAACTCTGAAATCATGAAGAACCCAGAAACAAGCAGAACAGGAACATGGCAGACTTCATCAGCATGACAACACATACCATCTCCCCCTTGGTTGTGCGAACATGGGCATTTTGACCATCGATTCTGGATACCTCACCATCAACCCAGGCTAAATCTTTATCTTCCACCCATACATGAGAGCCTATAACAATGTTTAACATTGAAGCCTGCAAAATGTGACAAGCGACAAATTCAACATGTGAAGTTGCATTCCAGGCAGATCATCAGACTAGCATACATGTATATATAAATGTTGCAACATGCACTGCAGAAAATTGCAAAAGGTTCAGCGGATTTCACAGAGGACGACATGTATACTAACTATCCATCAGTTTTTTTTTAACTTAGAATAGTCCAGGTCTGAACACATGTAACATATAGCCATTCCAGCAATGTGCATTCTGCCCTGAAACTATCATAGCAAAACAGGGCCTTATACAGTTCAGCTGGTTCCCCGGAGTGAACAGACTTCACTTCATTCAACTCCTATACCAAGAGTACTGAATTAAAGATAATTAGTTTTTTCTAAACCAGAGTCTTATCATAGCAAGCTACTCTGACATGATCCGAACAGCCTGCAAAAATAAAATACTTGTGGCTACACTTCGGCCCCGCACGAGGAAGCTAGAATTCAGTTCATCCAACAAATGTACCAGAGAAATTCAATCAATTCATCGCTTCAATAAATCGAACCCTCCAAAATTGTGCAAAAGGCCAAGTCCAATCTCACTTCACTTTCCCCCAAACTCGAGTTGCAAAAGCACACGATAGTCACCCCCAAGCCCAGCCAAAAACAGACGCCAACGGAAGCAGACGAGCTCGCGCTCGGACACATCAGCATCCCAGCAAAAAGACAAACAAACAGGGACAGGCACGCACCATGTCTCATCTGCGGCGATCGAGCCGACCCGCCCTGCCTCGAGGGACGGACCCGGTTTAAGGCGCTGCGACGGGACCGGACGGGAGGAGTCGCGGCACGGTCGGCGGCGGCAGCGGCGGCGCCGACGGGCGATCTCCTCCCCTCGGGCGCTCGCCGATCGCCGATCGCCCCTGCGGCGGCGCGATCCGCCCCGGGAAGGGAACGCGCGCGCGCGCGCTCGCGGGCGGGGGCGTGGAGGCGCGCGACGGTGGCAGCAGCAGCAGCGACGCGGAGGCGGGTGGGCTGGTGGTGGTGGAGGGCGACGCGACCGCGGCACGACAGGAGAAGAGAGAGAGGAGGGAGGAGGAGGGGGTGAGGGAGCCACAGCCAGGCAGAGCCAACCGGGCGCCACTGTCATGTAACACGCACGCGATTAAAAAAAATGGGGGAATAATCTCGGTGCGCGAGGCAGAACGGAACTGTGCCGCCCGCTCGCGCCAACGTGCGATCGGGGTCGTCACCACGAGCGCACCAGCGCGGCTGCGCGAGACATTTCCAAAAGCCGGAGAAAGCTTGGGGAAGGTGGCGGTGCGCGTAGGAACGGGAGAGGGGGGTCAAAGGCGAGCGCGACGGCGACGGGGAAGAAGGAAAGGCGGTGGTGGTGGAACCGGAAGGGATTAGACGAATCGGGGACCCGACGCGAGTTTAGAATCGGGTCACGGCCGGCGATCCGTCGCTTAATTCTGAACGTGCTTCCGGTGTGGTTAGCGTGGGGAAAGTGCTCTGACGGGGCGGGGTTGGCAGGTGGTTAGGGATGGCCCGGATGGGTGTTGACATGTGCGCGGGGGGCAGAGTGGAGCGGACAGCCGGGCAGAGACGGGGTGGGTGAACTGCCTTGCGGGAGGGCGCGGGGGCCACCTGGCCGAAAGTTAGGCTGCGAGTCGTCATTTTGGGTGAATTTCTTGATGGGAGGAAAAAAAAAGCAAACTCGATGGCTTTCGGCGAGGGTGGCAGAGACTGGGGGCTGTTTGGTTAGGAGGGGAAAAAATTCATGAAAACTTTCCCTCATGTTTGGTAAAAATAATGAAAACTTTCACTCATGTTTGGTAAAAACAATTGCATGAAAACTGAGCAATTGCTACATACACACACCTATGTACGCCCGTGGGTTCCGCCAGAGGGCCTTCCCGTCAGCCCAAACACAATCAAACATATGAAAAGAATTTCATTCAATTTTTCCCCTCCTCACAACCAAAAAGGCTGGAAAGTCGGTGCCGAGCTGCCGTACTAGTACTATGAATCGTGCCGTTGGAGCATTTGCGTAGAGTCGCCCTGAAAATGGATGCAAACCTTAGTTGCGAGCTGCCGATCGCCAGGCTCGGTTCATTAACTCGTTTAACTTTGTGCTGTTGTGCAGAGGACCGTACCTACCGACTAGCATCATACAGTACGTTGGTAGCAGCTGTGCAGCGCTACAACTGTTTTTAATCATATGATTCATGAATCCCGTGCGCGATGGCAACGGCGCTCGGTCGTGATGTTGCTGATCCATGTGCGAATAATGCAGCTTGCTTACCATCCTTCGAGAAAGAAAAATAATAGTGTATCTCGTCAAGCATGACGGCTCAACGCTACGCGAGCATGGTACACGCCACGGATATACTCCGTTTTGAATTTGTAGACGTATAGAAAAAAAGTAAACTATTTTATTCAACGGATTAACTCGCAAAAAGAAAATCTATTCAACAGATTAAGTTAAGCTTGGTGGTGGTCAAATGGCGCAAGAAAATCCCTCTCATGAATTCAAGATCACGAGACATTAAATTATCTTTGATAGGAAAGCGCTTGATTTTTTTTAACCGAAAACAGCGAGGGAAACCCCACTGTTAAAAATTTATTAAAAGAAAAGGTATTTACAAAGTAAGGGGGAAACAGGGCTATACAAATCCAACTAAAGAGAGTGCATGATTGTGACGTGTTGCTTTCTCCCGATGGAAGAACTAAGGGCACCATTATTACTAATGCATGAAAATACTAAACTTTAGTATTAGCACCTCCAAACAAAAGTGTTGAAGTTTAGCAAACTTTAGAAATATGAGCAAAACATTAGATGGGGAGAAGGGGCTAATAGTAATTGATAGGTTTCTGTTAGTATGTGATTAGCACCACTGGCGGACCCAAAGGGTGGACAGGGTATGCCACGGCATACCCTAAGCCAGCCGTCTTTTACCCTAATAACTTCTTTAACTTAGATTTGATCAAATTCAAATTGCAACTTAACAATTATATTGGTGATAGCAGACATGGGAACAACTTCAAATGTCTGACCAATCATGGTTATCTCTCAGTTAAGCTAGTTCAAACTGAGAGAAATAAGATTTATGATATGGTTTATAATCTTTTAAAATTGGTCATTGATTTTAGCAAAAATTAAGCTAAAAAATAATATGGGAGATAGTCTTTTGGATGATTGTCTACACACATTCATCAAGCGAGATATCTTCTTCGAGTGGATGAAGATGATATAATTAATACTTCATGAACTTTAATGTTGAAGCATAAATGAATTGTCCACCTCTTCCCATCAACATAAGGTTTTGGGTTGAATTGGTTGGTACATACAACTCAATATGGTATCAGGGCCAGAGGTCTCTGTCGGTGTTTTACTGCCAAGCTCTCCGAGGTATATTTCGAGAAGATTGTTTGTAGGCACGGACTCGTCGAGATCAGAACGGTATGGTGCAAGGAACACAAAGATTTAGACAGGTTCAGACCGTCATACCATACGTTCTGTGTGGTCGTTTGTATTGCCTTAGGTGTTGAGATGTTTTGGAAGGATCCATGCCTGCTCTTATATAGTCTGGGAGGACAGGGTTATATGGAAAGTACTAGCCGAGTACTACTAGAGTCCTACTACAACAAGGTCGAGTAGTTTCCATGTACATCAACTAGTCCTACTGCCGTACGAGTAGTTACAAGAGAGGTAAGGTGTATCCATGTGATATTCCTTACTCTAGAATATTCCACATCTGTGAGCAGTCCCGCTGCCCTGGGTCTGACAGCCTCGAGTTCGAACATCAACAGGTGCGATTAAATAAAATAATTGCAACCGACTCTTATTTTCACGTTTGAGGCATAGCAGAGCCTACACGTGAGGGAGAGTGTTAAAGTATAAGTGAATTGCCCACCTCTTCCCATCAATTTAAGCTTTTGGGTTGAATTGATTGATGCATACAACTTAATAGTTAAGAAGCGTAAGCCTGATAAGAAGAAATTAGATAATCTCTTTGAACTATTTTTGTAAGCTTATTTTATATTTTTCTAGGACTTAGTGTGCTTCTACTACTTATATTGTAATATATGTAAGTATTGAATCTAAATGTTTATATATCGAATTGCTCGTGGAATTTTTTATTGTGTATCGATTTTTTTAGATTATACCGAATTATATGTTGAAGTTTTGACATGGCATACCCTAAGTTCTAATCCTAGGTCCACCACTGATTAGCACTAGCTCCAAACAGGATAGTGCTAATAAAGTTTAGCTACCTAAACTTTAGCCAGCCTGTTGTTTGGTTTTGGATCTGTTTCGATCCAAATGCTAATAGGTAAAAGTGCTAAACCTTAGCACTATCTAATAGAGTGAGCTAAAATTTAATCAAGATTCAAAAAAATTAAAATATGTGTGCGCGTTAATATATGCTAAAGTTTATCGCTCAATTTTTAGCTCCTTGATATAGACCACTCATCCCCACGGACCCATCAGCTCAGCTGTGCGGGTACAGGGTACGCGCCTATCATGGACCCCAACGCGGATCAAAATATTGGCTGCATCCTCATCCTTCCAGGAACGCGGTACCAAACCCGGTGCTGTCGTCACCACTTGTTAGTTGCCAAGGTCGTGCAGGTACGTACGTTCTCGCCAGTGCTAACGGGAGCCGGAAAACGGCGGCAACTTCGGCAACTGCAGCGGCGAGTCGCACAGGCGCGCCCGTCGTCGCCACAAGCCCACAACGTGCGCACGCGAAGGAGCGCACGACCCAGACTTTGGAGCATATAGCAAGCTCTCATACAGGGATGCGTACGTACTGGCCCAATGATGGATGGTCCGTCTCGCGGCCGTCCGTCCAACTGTCCAAGCCTGACCGCTAGCTCGTGGCTTCGTAGTTCGTACTGGCTGCGGTGTACATCTCGCTAGCTCTTTGACAAGTGCACTGGGGAAAAAGTGGCCGGAGGAGAAGGTACGAAACCAGCGGCCACCGCGATGATGGCGACGCTGCGCAAGTGCAACCACAGCCTAGTCGTGGTGGCGTGCCGTCCATTTCAATCAAATTTGATTTGATTCTTGAAAGATGGGGTCTGAATGAAACTGTAAGAGCAGAAAACAGATCGGAATTCTCCCGTCTCCAGGCTGCAGAACTATTCGTTTCTTTCTTTTATCCTCGCATTTTCAGATCCAGAAAAAGTCGGCTTCGGTCATCTCAGCCTTTGAAACAAATTTAATACTACTGCGCTCCATGGTTTTTGATAACTGGAACATGTAGAATATCATGCTGGCGGATGGCTGCCATTGCTTGTAGGGGTATCTCTGTGGGCAGAAGAAGCTGTCTTGCATTGCATCGCTGTAGCCTGTCATCCACTCATCTTCCAATCAGATGGCGGCAATTAAGCATAAGATGACCATGGGTGCCAGTCAGTAAGCGGGTAATGGTTTTGGAACTTTGGAAAGGACGAGCTGCCCTGTTAGCATTGCATCATCATCACACGTGCGGGCACGGGCGCTGGCGCGGTGGCTAGGCTACCAGCGCGCCGCTGCGACCCGCGGCGTCCTTGCGTACCTGATCACCTAATGCAACTAATACCACCAGCATCTGACCATCTGCTTCGCTGCTCAAGTCGAGCACGCATAAACCAAACAAGGAATCAGGTCGAAAAGAGACCGAAGACTCCCGGGTCGTGTCAAAAACAAGGGTTCCAGCATCTGCCCCTTGGGTTTGGATGACCAGTAGTCAACTCAAGCGTCCCTTGGATGAGATCACTTGAATAGATTCCGTGGATTTCCTTTTTGCCCTGTGCTGAGTGATGATACTACTTGGACGATGAGCTGTCGACCGCGGCAGGACCCGCAGAGTTCCTCGAACAAAAGTTTGCGTCCAGCCAACCAAGCTTTTCATGGGATCGTGGGGACCCTGGTAGATGGAATCATTGCGTCCACGGCGAGCACGGGATGCCATGAACGATACGCTAATCTGCACCGGGGTGCACTGACCTGTCGAGAAAGCCACATGCTGCAACGCTGCCCATCTGTGGAAGTCTACAACACAATAACTCGTGTTTTCATCTCCACAGTTTCTTGAGCAGAAAAATAACTCGTGTTTTCTTTCGTGCTGAGACGTGAAGTATAGAAATGCCAAGGACCCAAGACAGAGAGCGGTGTGAGAGTGAAAAGAGCATTCCGTATATTGGAAACTGTACTGCACCTTCACAGGTAGAAGCCGCTCTTTTCATTGTGAAGAGAGAAACACCAGTTTCTCTGTACAGTTGAGCCCAATGTAATTCAGAAGGAACATAACACAACCTATAGCGAAGCATTAACAAAAAAAACTGATCCAAGATGATTCAGTATGCAAGAGAACTCAATGTACATGATTTTACAATCAACTAGGAACATTTCCAGAAAATAAGTTACCCCAATCAAACCAGGTAGACATGCTTACAAGCTAACTACCCACCAAGATATTACCGAAATCTCTTGTCCTTCTTAAGGAGGATATTTGGGTTTCGCGAATGGTTTTTAGCTCCTGCTAGCTCGTCCCATCTGGTCCCTGCGCCATGGACACGCGATGAGATGCTCCAGAGGGTATCTCCTGGCCGACCAGCTGCCTCTTGGCTCGGCTTTGTGATCGCTTTGGATTTCATCAGGGGGTGCTTGTTGCCCTTGCCCATGCCAGCTGCAAGCAGCCATCTTGAGCCAGACTGCTGCTGCGTTTGATTGCCCCATGGTTCCTTCTTTTCAGGCTCACTCTTGAAACCAGCAACATGCACTTCTGTAACCTTGAACTGAGGAATGGGATCCTCTAATTCCTCAACTTTCTGTTCTGTGACCAATGCCTTATCTGGAACCTCTTCAGTCTTAGGCTCCTCATCATCTTGCTCGCTATTACCTTTGTCTGAAACAGTACTGTAGATCTTGGGCTTTGGGGGGACAAAAACTCTTTCCACTTGAATTAAAGCTAGCATAGGTGTGCCAACTGGCTCATAGTTACGTAGTGGGTCACGTAGTTGAACCATGAGAGCAACAGTGAAGTTATTACCTAGCAAGCCCCATCTTCTACCAGATTTCTTGCTCTTTTTGTCTCCATTCCGTTTTTCAGCAACTAACTCCATCGATTTAGCATGATGGGCAGCAAGTATCTTCGATGCCCTGTCACTGTGCTGTTCTTCTTCATCCACTACCCCAGAGTCAAGCCTCATCCACTCATCTAGAGTGATAGACAAGCCCATTAATCCATCAACTTCTTCTCCACTTTGCTTAACATCCAGAAGCTGCAAGCCTGCAGTTCCCTCTAAACCAAGGGACCAAGTATTCTCTGCAGACTTTCCTTGCAGAGATGAAAATTCCCCAATAGGCTTGGCACTGATATTGGAGGGTGCCTCCTCTTCTGACATGCCAGATTGTATCCTCAAACCCTCAATGGATAGAGCTTCAATCTTTTCCATTGCTAAAGGCGCAAGGTCCTCAAGTGAAACATATTCTGAAGCACTGTCCCCACCCAAGGATGATGACAGATCAGCACCCCTCCCTTTCTTCTTCTTGCCAGAAGCAGCATTTCCTACCCCTCCTACTAACGCATCGATGCAATGATTCTCCAATAGATCATATCTGCATTGGTAAACGAAAAATGCTTCAAACAAGGCACAAATGGGAAAAAGCACAAACAAGCATGAAAAGGGAGATTACAAACCTTTCACCAGATTCTAGAGATGGAGCAGACTCCCAGGCAATCTGCTGTATCATTTTGCCATTAACATCTTCTAAGGGCATAAGTTTATTTGCTTGCATTGATAATTTTTCAATTCCAACTGATGCCAGACCATGCAATATATCCATAATCCCAGATCCCATCTCTGCTGGCAGCACAATCGGTGAAGAAGCCTGCATGACCAAGCTGCAGTTGTTCTTAGCATTTTTGAACAGGGTTGGATCCATTGATCGCAGAAATCCACCATCTTTTGTCTGAATAAATGAACCTAAACCTTCGGCCAATGGTGGTAGCTCAGAGGGCTGCTCAGGTGGGAGGTCAATAGGGCTACCAAACCCATTTCTACTTTCAGGTGGAGAAGATTGGAAGGACTTTTCATTTAGCCCAAACTGACGCATTAAAGCTTCAGTTTCTTCATCTTCCGACGACTTAGCTCGAAGTCTTCCACTCTGAAGCTCAAGCTCAGCCTCATGTATCATTGCGGAGAGATCGAAATTCTCCACAACATCTTCACAGATAGGTTCTTCCATTCCATCGTCAAAGTCCAAACCAAGAATAGCATTCCCAGAAGCTAGAGCTTCCTTTTCAAACTGCTTCCAAAGCCGCTCTCTTGGTGACTCGGAATCACTATCCGAGGGTTGCCCAAATGGGCTATGCTCTATTCCAAGCATATCCAAGAACTCATTAGCAACAGAATCTGATGAAGCATCCATGCTGTGCGATCTGCCCTTCCTACTGGTGGACCTGTAACTACCAGTCACGCCCGTGCAGCTTAATCGCCTAGAACGCTTATCTTCTACAATTGGCGATTCAAATTCCTCTGGTTCAGCAATTGAGAGATCATTGAATATACACTCCAGATCCTTCAGCTCTGTATCTCTTACAAACTGATTCTCTGCTTCAAGAGCGGCATTAGGCAGTGAATCCGCTTTGACTATTCCAGCCTGTTTGTTTTCCACGTTCTCTGTTTGAACAGCAACATCACTGACTGTCTCCTCCAGCATCACTCCAACAGCCTGATCTCCAGTGGCATTATCACTTATTAGAACAGGCTTAAATGATCCCTCATCGTCGATTTTGAACCCCAAATCCTCCTCCTGATCAGCCACATTGCTTGTTTCTGCATGTTCAGGCCTTTGTGTATCATCTGAGGCAACCTCAACTCCATGCTCAACAACATTGAAGTCCGTAGCACCCCAATGGCCCTCTGGACGCATCAAGTCCTCCTTCTTAACCTCTACCGATGTGCAGTGTTTTGCCTCCGGAGAGCTCTCCTCAGAGTCCAATTCTGCCACCTCCTCCTTCCTCGCATCAAGACCACCGGCAGCAGCAAATGGCAGTGCCCTCGCACTCGCAGACCTCAAGCTCGGCAACACCTCGTGCAGTACCCTCACATCCCTGGTCCGCGCTGGCACCGGCATCGGCGCCTGCACTGACACCGGCCGCGCCATCAACCCGCGCCGCAGCCCAGCAACCTCCCCAGCCTTATGCTGCTCGCCGCCGCCTCCCCCGACGAGCGAGCACGAAAAGGTGGCGTTGAGCCGCGCGCCGCGGGCGGGGCCGGACAGCCGGAAGCTGGTGCTCCACTTCCCAAACCCGGAGTCGCCGCCGTCCTCGAGATCGTCGAAAGAGACCGGTAGCAGGCGCGTGAGGTCGACCTCGTGCTTGCCGAGCTCGAGCGTGGAGGCGGAGACGGCGACGGAGAAGGCCCGAGGCTCGTACTTGACCGCGGACTTGGCGCCGCGGGAGAGGTAGACCGGGGAGCGCAGCGTGAGGGCCTCCTCGAACGCGGCGGCGCCAAGCGCCGCCGCAACGGGGCGGGTGTAGGCGGACACGGACATCCGGCGGAACTGGACAGTGACCGCGGACCCGTCGAGCGCCGCGGGGAGGCCGTCGACGGAGTGCACGTGCAGGGCGAACGCGCAGTCGAAGCGGCGCCGGCCCAGGTGCGAGATGGCGGTCAGAGACTTCTTCCAGAAGGAGGACGACGAGGACGAGGACGAGGTGGAAGCGGCGGAGGAGCTGGCGGCGGACGGCAGGAGCCTGCGCGATGAGGAGGAGAAGGAGGGCTTGAGGCGGGGCTTTTGGCGAGGCTGCTCGGCGGCGGCGGGGGACGGGGAGGGGAGCGGGAGGGAGCGGCGGCGGCGGCTGGTGGAGGGGTCGAGGGAGAGCGCCTTGTGGAGCGTGACGATGTCGCGGGCGAGGGCGGCGTCGCCTGCGTCGCCCCCGCGGTGGTCGCCGCCGCCGAAGCCAACCCCGCGGGGGATGCGGGACGACATGGCTGGCGGTGGCGGCGCTTGGGTTTGGGATGGGTCGGGTTTGGGGATTTTTCGGGAGGCGATTTTGAAGGGGCGGCGCGGCCGGCGACGGGGAGAGGCAGACAAGGGGGGAGCGGGGCGGGGATGCGTTGCTTTGGTGTTGCGTTTTCTTTTGTTGCTCCGGTGCTCGGCGGCGTTTTCTTAACTTTTAGTGAGCTGTGGCCTGTGGGAATTGGGATCTGGAAGCAAAGGCTGGACTTGACTACTCGAAGGGAAATTCCTGTCACGTGAATTGTGAAACAGAACAGAAATGTCATCGTGGAGCTCGGGTCGTGGTGAAACGGAAGGATCAAGGATGGGCTGTGCGCCTGTGCCGCTGTGGGGCGTGTTTTCTGTTGGGTTGGCTGTTATATTGTGATCTAAATTCTGATGGGAGAGTGTTGGAATTTGGGCTTGGCCCATTAAGACCCATGTGGTGCAAACTTTTAATCCCACATTGCTAGTAGAAGTTGAGGAGACCACGTGACTCTCCTATATATCTAACCCATAGGCTTCACCGGAGAATATCAATCCTATTATTCCTCTTGTAAGCCGCCGCTAGGCGTTGTACACACACCCGATATAGTGAAGTTCTTGCTGGCTGGCGCCCGTGGTTTTTTACCCTTCGCATTGTAGGAGTTTTCCACGTTAAATCTTCGTGTCTTTCTGCAGTTTGATCTTTCTATTTTTCATCGTTTTGTTCGCCGTCGCTTCTAACAAGTGGTACCAGAGCCGTGGTTTCAAGTTTGGGTTTCGTGATGGCGTCGATGAAGTATGATCTACCGATGTTGGACTACAAGACAAGGTTCTCGCTGTGGCAAGTCAAGATGAGAGCTATTCTGGCGCAAACCAATGATCTTGATGAGGCGCTGGAAAAATTCGGAAAGAAAAAGAAGGATGAGTGGACCGATGAGGAGAAGCGCAAGGACCGTAAGGCTCTTTCTCTTATTCAGCTTCATCTATCTAACGATATTCTACAAGAAGTGCTGCAGGAAAAGACTGCTGCAGAATTGTGGCTAAAACTGGAATCGATCTGCATGTCGAAGGATCTTACCAGTAAATTGCATATGAAGTTGAAGCTGTACACGCTTAAGATGCAGGAGGGTGATTCGGTGATGGGTCACCTATCTGTCTTCAAGGAGATCGTTGCTGACCTAGGGTCGATGGAGGTTAAGTATGAAGATGAGGACTTAGGTCTTCTTTTATTATGCTCTTTGCCAAGTTCTTATGCAAGTTTCCGTGACACCATACTATTAAGCCGTGATGAACTAACCCTTGCGGAAGTTTGTGAGGCACTCCAGTCTAAGGAGAAGATGAAAGACATGGTGCAGACAGATGGCTCGTCCTCTAGGGGCGACGCTTTGCATGTCAGAGGCAGATCAGAGCAAAGATCCTCAAGTGATAACAACGATCGTGGCAAGAGCAATGACGGTAGAGGCCGCTCCCAGTCCAAAGGTCCCAAGAAGAAATTCTGTAAGTATTGCAAGAAGAAATCTCATATGATTGAGGATTGCTGGAAATTGCAGAATAAAGAGAAGAAGAAAAATAAATCTGATGGTAAGGCTAGTGTTGCTTCTGCTGGTGAAAACTCTGAGTCAGATTGTTTGGTTGTCTTTGCTGGTTGTGTTGCTGGTCATGATGAGTGGATTCTTGATTCTGCATGTTCTTTTCATATCTGCACTAATAGAGATTGGTTCAGTTCCTATGAGTCTTTGCAGAACGGTGATTTTGTGCGCATGAGAGATGATAACCCGTGTGAGATTATTGGCATTGGCTCTGTTCAGATCAAGACCCATGATGGCATGATTCGCATACTGAAGAATGTAAGGCACATACCAGGGATGAAAAGAAATCTGATCTCGTTGAGCACACTTGATAAAGAAGGACTCAAATACACCGGTTCAGGTGGAGTTGTGAAGGTATCTAAAGGTTCTCTTGTATGTTTGCTGGGTGATCTCAATCCTTCAAATTTATATGTTCTCAGAGGTTGTACTTTGCATGGTTCTGTTTCTGCTGCTAATGTTGCTAATGCTGAACCTAGTAAGACTGACCTTTGGCATATGCGTCTTGGACACATGAGTGAACTCGGTATGGCAGAATTGATGAAGAGAAAACTGCTGGATGGCTGCATTCTGAGTGGCAAGAAGTTCTGTGAGCATTGTGTATTTGGTAAGCATAAGAGGGTCAAATTCAATACCTCTGTTCATACCACAAAAGGTACACTTGATTATGTTCATGCTGATTTGTGGGGTCCTTCACGTAAGTCTTCATATGGTGGTGCTGGTTATATGCTTACCATTATTGATGATTACTCTAGAAGAGTCTGGCCTTATTTTCTGAAAAGCAAAGATGATACTTTTGTTGCTTTTATAGAATGGAAAGTTATGATAGAAAGGCAAACTGAGAAGAAGGTCAAGGTGCTTCGAACTGATAATGGTGGAGAGTTCTGTTCGGATGCTTTTGATGATTATTGCAGAAAAGAAGGCATTGTTAGGCATCACACCATACCATACACTCCTCAGCAGAATGGTGTGGCCGAGCGTATGAACAGGACTATCATCTCGAAGGCTCGTTGCATGCTGTCCAATGCCCATATGAACAAGCGTTTTTGGGCTGAGGCTGCTAATACAGCATGTTATTTGATCAACAGATCGCCTTCTATTCCACTCAACAAGAAGACTCCTATTGAGGTATGGTCTGGTACACCTGCAGATTATTCACACTTGAGAGTTTTTGGCTGCACTGCTTATGCTCATGTTGATAATGGAAAATTAGAGCCTAGAGCTATTAAATGTCTGTTTCTTGGTTATGGTTCGGGAGTCAAAGGATATAAATTGTGGAATCCTGAAACTAGAAAGACTTTTATGAGCAGAAGTGTTGTTTTCAATGAATCTGTGATGTTTACTGACAGTTTGTCCACAGATGATGCTTTAGTTGAGAAATTGCAGTCACAAGTTAGTGTGCAGGTGGAGCTTATGGATGATCAGGAAAATGAAGTTGTTGGTAATGATGTTTCAGATAGTGTTCCTGATACTGTTCAGCACTCACCTCCAGTTTCACAGTCTGATTTGCAGCATGAGGAGGATGTAGATTTACCTATTGCTCTTCGCAGATCAAAGAGGAGTTGTGAACCTCCAAACCGTTTAATTGAGGAGTGTAATCTGACTTATTATGCTTTGAGTTGTGCTGAACAGGTGGAGGATGCTAGTGAGCCAGCAACATATTCTGAAGCCATTGATTCAGTTGATAAGGAGAAGTGGATCTCAGCTATGCATGAGGAGATGCAGTCTCTTGAGAAGAATGGCACATGGGAGATTGTAAGCTTGCCTGAGAAAAAGAAGACTGTTCGTTGCAAATGGGTCTTCAAGAGAAAGGAGGGTTTGTCTTCTAGTGAGCCTCCAAGATTTAAGGCAAGGTTAGTTGCAAAAGGTTTCAGTCAGATTCCTGGTGTTGACTATAATGATGTGTTCTCTCCAGTTGTGAAGCATAGCTCAATTCGGACTTTCTTTAGTATTATTGCTATGCATGATCTTGAGCTTGAGCAGTTAGATGTGAAGACTGCATTTTTACATGGAGAGCTTGAGGAGGAAATTTATATGGATCAGCCAGAAGGATTCATAGTGCCAAGCAAAGAGAATTATGTTTGCAAATTAAAGAAATCCTTGTATGGTTTGAAACAGTCTCCTCGTCAGTGGTATAAGAGGTTTGATTCATTTATGTTGTTACATGGTTTTAAAAGATCTGAATATGATAGCTGTGTTTACATTAAGATTGTTGAGGAATCACATATATACTTGCTGTTATATGTTGATGACATGCTTATTGCTGCCAAGAGCAGAAAAGAAATCACTACAGTAAAGAAATTGTTGAGTAGTGAATTTGATATGAAGGATCTTGGTGTTGCTAAGAAAATTCTAGGTATGGAGATTACTAGAGACAGAAAATCTGGTTTATTATTTCTTAGTCAGCATAATTACATTAACAAGGTTCTTCAGCGTTTCAATATGCATGATTCAAAGCCAGTTAGTACTCCTATTGCACCTCACTTTAAATTGTCAGCTGCTCAGTGCCCTAGTTCTGAGGAGAATGTTGAATACATGTCAAAAGTCCCATATTCTAGTGCTGTTGGTTCTTTGATGTATGCCATGGTTTGCTCTCGCCCAGATTTATCATATTCTATGAGTTTGGTTAGCAGATACATGTCTAATCCTGGTAAAGAACACTGGAAGGCAGTTCAGTGGATTTTCAGGTACCTCAGAGGAACAGCAGATTCTTGTTTGAAGTTTGGGAGAACTGATCAGGGACTCATTGGTTATGTGGATTCAGATTATGCTGCTAATTTGGATAGGCGCAGGTCACTCACAGGTTATGTGTTCACTGTTAGCAGTTGTGCTGTGAGTTGGAAGGCTACTTTGCAGCCTGTTGTTGCTATGTCTACCACAGAAGCAGAATATATGGCTATTGCTGAAGCGTGCAAGGAGGCAGTTTGGCTGAAAGGTTTGTTTACTGAGCTGTGTGGAGTTGGTTCTTGCATTGATCTATTCTGTGACAGTCAAAGTGCTATTTGCCTCACTAAAGATTAGATGTTTCATGAAAGGACAAAGCATATTGATGTCAAGTACCATTATGTTCGTGATGTTATTTCACAAGGTAAATTGAAGGTATGCAAGATCAGTACTCATGATAATCCAGCTGATATGATGACTAAACCAGTTCCTGTAGCTAAGTTTGAGCTTTGCTCAAGCTTAGTTGGTTTGACAGTTTAGCCCAAGAGGCTATTTGGCGCCAGAAGTTCTGTTCTTTGTTGTGTTCAGGTGATGATTTTGATATGCTACAAGAAGGAATTTGTCTCAAGGTGGAGTATGTTATATTGTGATCCAAATTCTGATGGGAGAGTGTTGGAATTTGGGCTTGGCCCATTAAGGCCCATGTGGTGCAAACTTTTAATCCCACATTGCTAGTAGAAGTTGAGGAGACCACGTGACTCTCCTATATATCTAACCCATAGGCTTCACCGGAGAATATCAATCCTATTATTTCTCTTGTAAGCCGCCGCTAGGCGTTGTACACAAACACCCGATATAGTGAAGTTCTTGCTGGCTGGCGCCCGTGGTTTTTTACCCTTCGCATTGGAGGGGTTTTCCACGTTAAATCTTCGTGTCTTTCTGCGATTTGATCTTTTTATTTTTCATCGTTTTGTTCGCCGTCGCTTCTAACATTGGCTGGTGGGTGGTGGTTGTTCCTGGGTTGCGTTGATGATTTGAAGTTGGAAACTGGGTCTGGGAGAATCAATTCGAGCCCGAGCTGTTCTTGCGGCCGATGCCTTCGGCGTTTGATTTCTATTAAATCGTGTTTGATTTCTTGGGAGTGCCTGGCGAGTTTTTGAATGGAAAAGAAAAGGATAACGCATGCATGATGATTGCTTGATAGAGGGATTTGAATTTGAGCCATTATTGCTCCTGCTTGTTTGGATGTACTGCATGTACTAGGAGGCACTGATGGCAAACTTGTGGCCTAGGATACGGCAACCAAAGAGCGTTGCTGGAAATGAATCAAATAGTATCCTCCCGAAATGCCGGTTTGCCGGAACAGGCCAATTGTGCCTGCCTGAGTCCTGACATGCATTATCCGCATGTTTTTGCGACAGATATTGACCCATTGACACTATCATGAAACACATAATTCATCAAGTCAAATGCAAACTCTCTCTCGCCTCGCACAGTGGTTGTCACTGACATTTTCGACGGATGCTGCACCATTTTCGACGGATGCTGCTAGGTGCAGGTCACCATCGGAGAGTAGGTGTCCCCCCCGCTAAACTGCGACCGAGGGCCACCTCAATAATCTTGTTTCTGTCAAGGCATATGCTCGGATAGAGCTGCGGATAGAGCTGGGACTTGCGCCTTGCCGTGCCGGCCCGGACTGGTCCTCTCGTGCCTCATGCCGTGTCGGGTTTAGATTTTTAGATATGATCGTGTCATGCCGTACTGGCACGACAAGTCTATTATCAAGTCCAAGCACGGCCCATGGCACGCCGGCATGCCTTCGTGTCGTGCCGGCCCAAGCACGGCCCTCCAGATACTTGCAATTGGATTTATATGCATCGATATAGAAATATTAGTATTGCAATTAGAAAACACATAAACTATCCATGGTATGAAAATTACATGATTTTCTTGAATGAATAATATTTTCTTTCATGATTATTGTTAATTAGAAAGGAAGATTAACTGGCATAATAGAACAAGGGGCTACATAATGGCCGATGGGCTGTTTTTGTGCCATGCCGGCCCAAGCACAGCTCAAAATGCGGGTCGTGCCATATACCTTGTCGTGCTGAAATTCTAGGCACGGCACGGCCCTTGTGTTCGTGTCGTGCCAGCACGGCCCAAAATATTTCGTGTCGTGCCGTGTTTTGGGTCGTGTCAAATGATCGTACCGCGGCCCGCCCAAAACACTACTACACAAATGACTTGTTGTCCCGGTTGCCAACCCCCTTTTTGTCCCGGTTTTAGAACCGGGACAAGGCTTCCGAGACAAAAGCCTCGAGATTTTTGTCCTGGGTGGCAGAACCGGGACAAAAGGTGCTTGACGTTAAAAATTTTTTTGCACACCACGGGATTCGATCCCAAGACCTTTTGTCCTAGCGCATGGTTTCCTTACCAACTTATCTAAGTAGTACACGTGACTCTGTATAGAATAACTTCCTTTTGAACTATCACGTGGAGGGGATTTTTATCCGGGTTGGTAACACCAACCGGGATAAAAAGGGCCTTTTATCCGGGTTGATAACACCAACCGGGACAAAAGGGTTACCACCCGGGATAAAAGGATTGGGCCTTTTTATCCCGGGTGGAGCCACCAACCGGGACAAATGGGGGGCCTTTTGTTCGGGTTGGTGGCTCCACCCGGGACAAAAAAAACATGTCCCCCACGTTGGCCCGGCTAGCCGTTGGACCCGGGACAAAAGCCACCTTTTATCCCGGGTCCAAAAGTAACCGGAACAAATGGTCTGGAATAAAAACATATTCTGCAGTAGTGAAAATGACATGCCCCAATTCCAGCTCTATGCTCGGAGGTCGCCCGATAGTCACATCGTCCCTGGCTCGGTGCAACCCGCCCGGGCCGGCGTGCCGCCGTGCGCACACGGGCACGGTTCCTCAAATCTGAATCTCTGACGGTTCGTGGCTTCGTGATGGCAGGTTTAGCAGGGAGCGTATGTTTGGTTCGCGTACCAGTAGAGCCTAGCTCACGTGGGGCGCATGCTACGCTACCGTATTTGGTTGACTCTATTTACATAGCCTGGCTGAGAAAAGATATTGTTTAGTTGTTTGTATAAAAAATATGTTGTGTAGGATAAAAAAATTATAAAATTATACTTAGAATTCTTATTTTGTACAAATACATTCGAAAGTTCTTATTTTATCTAATTATATTTTAAACATCTTTAAAACACATTAATATCACTTAATATTTACTAATCATACTAATACATCATTATTCAAATAAATCGCTGCACCCAGTGAGCATATCCCAGTAGAAACGGCCGATTCAAACATTTCCCCGGAGCATGGCTAATGGAAACAAATAATGTACGAACAAAAAGATTAAACATAACAAACAAATAACAATGTATAAAGAATAAAATATTAAACATTACGAATATTTGATTGTATAGGCCAAATAATAGAAATGAAAATCGCGAACAAATGAGTCAACATGTCTGAACAATTTGATCTATGGATAAACAAATTATACACCTCTAACAATTATATTATGCACAGAACAAAATATTATTATCTATAAAAATAAATGGATAAAATGAACAATAATGAGTAAGAGAATAATATAGAAAAAATATAAAAAGAGGTTACATACAGAAAGAATAGATAAAAAGAGTGGAATAAGAAATTAAAGAATAAAATGAAACCATTGAATAAGGAATAGAAGGAAAATAAGATTATAAAAATATATCAATTATTAATACCTTTAAAACACTCACACACTTAGTCTATAGAAGAAAAAATTGCTAAGTGGAAAGAGAATTAAGGTCTGCACGTAGCATGAAATGAGATTAAAAGCTCCATCTAGACTTATAAGGTCAGTCTCAGTGAGGAGTGTCATCACACAGTTACCTAGACTGTAAACTAGATAAATGAGCCAGAGGACACTCCATCCTCTCTCTTTTCTACCACATCAGTAAATTTAATGCTTATGACCCTCACTCGCATGATCCTCCCACTGATATTGGCCTAATATATAAAATAGTGCACCAGTCCAATACAAGACAGGTCAAAGATGCGGTTAAATATTTATTGGACTGATTTGATATTGGGTCACGTGCATGTTCTTTAGGCGATTGTCTGCAAATTGTACCACGAGTGATATATAGAGTAGTCATCCTGGAGTTAGCAAGATTAGACTGGATGCACTGGGTACGGGATAGCATTCGCTATCCCGCCCTGCAGTACCGCTTTCCCGTTTTTACACCTGCAGCAGCGAACGCTATCAGGCACTATGGCCTGATTGGTTGGTTGTATCACCCCCCATCCAGGCTCCTGTGGTGCGACCTAGATCCGTTTGGTTGCCTGTTGTGGATAGCTAGCCTGGCCCGTCGCGTGCAAAAGGGGTCCTCGAGGCGAGATGTGGTAAAAATGGGCGTTTCCCAGAGCCTGGCTCTGGTGGTGCAAGTGCATGTCCATAGTGCCCCAAAGTAAGCTTTAGCGTGTGTACAAACTGCAATATGCAGTGACCAAACAAGATCGCTGAGCATCCAGGCTAGACAAAAGCAGTCAACCAATCAATTGAGTGTTGCATGCATTCGGCCTGGCCGCTGGGAGCCTGGCTCTCTGGTACGAGCCTGGCCGGAGTCAGCAGCAAACCAATCACGCCCTTTATCGTTCCGTATCGCCCGCCGAACGCCAAATAGAGCGGGGTAGAGGAGGAGCGGTATCCCGACAGGGCGCGTGGCCCGCTCTACCGCGTGCCACCCCCAACCAACCGCGCTAGCCGGAGATGGAGACCGAGCTCGACGCGCTGGCCGACCCCGTCGCCGCCGGGACTCTGAGGCCCGCCGCCCGCTAGGCTCCACCGCGCCGAAAACCGCCGCGCCGCGACGACGCTCGCCGTCCGCCCGCCGCGACCCACCCGCGCGTGTTGTGCCCCGCGCGAATCCGACAGCTCGACGCGCCAGCCGACCCTGCCGCCCCCAACCCCGGGCGCCCTGCGCTTCTACTGGGTGCTGGCTCAGCCGCCGCGGCGAGGCCCCGCGCCTCCGCTGGCACGGCCACCGCGAGGCCCGCCGGAGATGGAGGTGCCGGGGTCGGGGGAGCCGAGGAGGACGCCGCCGCGCGCATCCGCCTTCGCATCCGCGCAGGCCGAGCCGCCGCCCCACCGTTCCGGCCGTGTGCCGCCATGGGTGGGTGGCCGCCGCAGCCCCGCACGCCTCTGCCGTGGCCGCGGTGCCCTCCGCGCCGCCTTCCCCTGCTCGCCATGCCGCGCCCGGCCGGCCCGGCTCGCCACGCTGCGCACGGCCGTCGGCTTGACATGCCGCTGCGGCCCGCCCGCGCGCGCTCGCATGGGCCGGGACGGGTGGCCGGCTGGACGCCCGCGCACGGAGCGCCGCCTTGCTGTTGTGGCCACCCCGCCGCGGCCCGCGCGCCATGGCCGCCATCGACGAGAGGGCTGTGGCCGAGCTCGAGGGGTGCAGTGGCCTCCACTGCCATGGCCCCGTTGAAGGAGCCGGCGGAGAGGGGCCGCGGCGGCCGCGCGCGCAGGTGAAGGCTGGCGCTGCTTGTCCCGCGCGGCATGGCTCGGCGGCGGGGATGGCCGGGGGAGGGAGAGGTGAGCAGGGGAGGAGAAGAATATGAGGGAGGGGTGGAGGCCGCGTGGACCGTCGAGCCGCCGGCGGCGGAGGGAGGAGGGGGCGGAGGCGGAGGAGGAAGGCTAGTGCGGGATGCAGGGGCGGCGAGGAATGCAGGAGAGAGGCGAACGGCGGAGGGAAGGAGGCCAGCAGAGAGAGAGAGAGAATGGGGAAGGGAGGGGGTGCGGGGGTGTTTTAATGTGAATTTAGAGTACGACGAGTGCAGACAGTTTTATCGTTGTTTCAAAAATTGTTGGACCCTTTTTTCACCCTACATTGTAATGTACTCCATCGTTCCAAATTGTAAGTCATTTTAATTTTTTTTGGAAAGTCAAAGTATTTCAATTTTGATCAAATTTATACAAATAAATTACTAAAATTTATAATACCAAATAAGTATCATTAGATTCTTCATTAAATTTACTTTCATCCTATATCTATTAGATGTTATAATTTTTTTAATATTTTCTATAATTTTGGTCAAATAGAAAAATAGTTTGAC
Organism: Panicum virgatum; assembly: GCF_016808335.1. Taxonomy (NCBI): domain Eukaryota; kingdom Viridiplantae; phylum Streptophyta; class Magnoliopsida; order Poales; family Poaceae; genus Panicum; species Panicum virgatum. The sequence goes on from NC_053149.1 coordinate 53,960,432, forward strand.
TCTTCAAGAATCTGGAATGACTTATAATTTGAAATGGAGGCAGTATCTTGCACGAGTAAAGCTGTAGGAAGGCAGTCTATATATGATCTGGCTATGATCTAGGACTAATTTATTTCAGCCTATATATTGTAAGTTTATAAGTTGGATTATATATTCTAGGACTATTTTTCGCATTGTTAACTCTTAACTGGGTGTAGTAATAACTCGTAACTCTTATAAGAACACTTCTTGAATTTAGACAACCGGCCTTTGAACAGTGCACATCAAGTCCCGGGTTGGAAAAACAGTGCACATCAAGTGGCTCGGGAGCGGCCACTCCTTGAATTTGAATGCTGCTATGAGTGCTACATTGTGGGCCAAACAATACGGTCCATGTCTTTTTCGTAGTGATTGTGTGGCCCTTTGATTGCCATTTTTTTCAGATATATGTTCGGCCCACAAACTCTGCCAGTTTGCTGTCCCTGCCGTGTGTTAGTTTTTTTTTGAGCCAACTCAGCTCTGCTCGTTAACAAAAAACGAGCAATATTTCTTGCTCGACTCGACTCGTTAATAGCTCGAGCCAGCTCATTAGGCTCGCGAGCCTAATGAATTTTCCACACTTAATAAATTTCCAATCACCTTTTGCACAAACTTTTCCACATTTTCTCATCTAGTTCCATGAGATCTACATCTGTGTTTAAAGACTTGCTAATTGCATGTACCACTCAAAATCTAAGTCGCCCAAGTCATGCTAATAACTCCCCTAAATGACTGTATGTGATATTTCTTTATTGCGAGCGGCTCTCATGCATAGTCATCGTGCCATGTTAGTAGGGGATGCATGCAAGTTCTATTTACTTTTAGGTCGTGCCAATCCAAAATTTGATTAACTGAATTATAGTAGGATAGCACATAATTAATTTAGGGAGGCGAAATGAACTAAAATATCGTTACCATGTAATGTAGTTAACTAGCTAATCTGAAAGGGCAACGACTTGCATCCATACAACCTATTGAAACCATAACAAGCTCAGACATCCCACCAGGCATTTTGCCATATATAAGCTTAGAGGCGAGCTTGGCCACACTGTGTCAGGCTGATGGGCCTAATTCATTTTGCGTCGTTCTTCTATTGGGGCCAGGATTAGGTGTGGTTCCCTACTTTTTTCTAAGCTTCTCTCTCCTCCACATTTAGACGTGAGCGGGTGACAACCCCCTTGTTGGGGATGCTGTATATAATGGGTGTGGACCATTTCCTCGGGTCATTAGGTCCTGGATGAAATGTCTCCTCCTAAAATCGTAGAAAGAACAGTTTTGATTGGATACGCTATTTTTTCTATCACAATAAAAGTATTGCTAATATATAGTGAAGAATGTTTAAAAGATTACAAAGGAACTTTTCAAGATAAGTCTAGGCATATAACTTCTTGCGTTTTAGAACTAAATATTTTAAAAAGATCGAATTTTTAAAATTCTGATCAAAGCATCGAATGGCTTGACGGGAGGAAACATCGGTCTTGCACTCAACGCGTTTAGTATCAAGGAGCATCACGGGACCGCAAGTGCGCGTAGCTAGCGCACAAAAACAAACCGCGGCTTCGAGCCTTCGACCTTTCCCGTCGTGCTAATGACGTGAAAGTACCGGCAACTTCATCATTCATTGAAGTTGGGCTATTTGTAATTGTACCTCATCGGTTGTTATCGTTTCCGCGTTTTTCATGTCTGATTGCGACCACGGGCGACGACTTCGGCCATTTTTCATGTCAGAGCAAAGGGATAAAAGATCTGGTATACGCTATGGCAGGCTTCATGAATGACGGCTTGACAAATCATTTACATGGGAGAACGGAGAACCCTCAAGCCGAGTTCAGGGAAATTTCGTGGTTCGACGGTTTCTCTGTTCGTCACGACGACTAGATATCGTGAAAAACACGGAGGTACTCTCCCGAGTCTATATATGCGTCCTTCCGGCTGGCAATGAACTCGCGCGAACTGAATTCCTACTCCCTTGCTTCTTTGTATCGAACCTTATGGCTTTCAATTAAAGCAGAGTGATCTTGGAGGATTCGCCGGCAAAAGGTAGGCTGAGCGCCTGAGCCCGCGGGCACAGTCCATGGACTGTGGTAAACCACTCACACACAGCGGAGGAGACCTCGAAGTGCCCCTAAATCCTCCATCCCTTTGCACCGAGGACAACCTTGCTCCCACTGGAGCCTCCGATGGCTCGTCGGCATGGGCCTCGGGCGTCGCCCTGTGCTTCCTCGCGATCAACTGCGGGGTAGCCATCTACCACTCGAGGCGCGACCCCAGCTCCGTCCTATTCGTGGTCGTGTCCTTCGTCGACCTCGTCCTCCTCTTCCACCTCCTGCGCGTCTTCGAGAGATTGCCCCCGGGCTCGCCAAAGCGCCTGCAGGTCAAGGCGGCTGTATGGGCCCTCACCACCACCCTGACGGTCATGTTCTCGCAGCGGGTGGCCGCGTTAATGCCGGTCCCCGTAGCCGCTGTCGTCTGGGCGATGGCTGCGGCGACCATCCTCGCCGGCTTCTGCATGTTCTTCGTCTGCCGGGACGACGCCTCCGCCGCCGCCGACGAGAAGCTCGCCGAAGGCCCGTAGGCCATGGTACTAGAAGTAGAACCCGTCTTGGGTCTTACGAACCCGTGTGCAGTTTGTATTGTCGCCTTGTCGGACACACCGCCTTACCAGTTGTAGGAGTGGAAGTTGTGTGAATGAAATAGTAAAGGATAATCTAAAGGTTTGGTCTATCAATTTCTCATCGGTTACAAGAATATACCCGCGCAAGCTGAAGATTTGGACGGGATGAAAACGGTCGGAAACGGTAATTATTCGGTAATCAGTTTTTTTGTCATTTTTCTTTGATTGCGAATAAATAGGATATAGAATCTTGTATACAAATTTGTATTCTTGTTTTGAGCATTGAGCTTGTAAAGATTCATAAAAGGTAAACCTTAAATTCATCCTATATTTTCTCAAATGATAAATATAAAATTCGGTATGGATTCGGAAACAAATTCGGTATTTTTTTTCACTTTTTTTGTTGTAGGGAGCAAATAATGCATAAAATAATTTATGCAAAATTTTATTCTTATTTGTAATAATATGCTTGATAATATAAGAAATGATCACCATCAAATTTTATACATATCTATTTTAAAATATTAAATTTATTCTAACAGTTCAGATTACCACTTTCATCCCTTACCAACGCAAGCGGACCAGGCTTCGCTGTTGGCTTGTACATCTGGCTACGGTCCTGGTTGGCCTCTGATACAGCTACTGGGCCCGAGGCTAGGCTGTAGACATACCTGCGGCCTCTTTCTTGCTTCCCCATCTCCTTCTGCTCACGGCCTCTGCCATCTTGCCACGGAATCCCCTTGCCAAAAATTCAAATGACCGTAGGTCTGCTAATGGGTCGGATAATATTTGGAGTTTTGGGGTTGAGTTGTTATATGGAATTATTTGGATGGGAGTTAATGGATTTATAGGACAAATGGGTTGTGATGAAATGAGTTTGCTAGCAAATCGGGTTGAATTAGATTGGAACGGGTTCATTTTTTCCGGATTCTCACCCACTCTCTCAGTCTCAACCAACCCGTCTGCTGATTCGGCCCAGCAGTCCACCACACCACTACCAGAATCCACCAGAGTGGAGAACTCAGATCGAGAGGCCTCCGTCCGGCCATCTCAAAGAAAGCATCGCGTCCTCCTCGGCTCCTCTAGAATGTTCCCCTCCACCTGCGCCACCGCGCCCCGCTTCCTCCGCCCCTTCACGGCCACCGCGCCCCGCCGCGGCATGGCGGCTTCCGCAGCCGCCCCGTCCGACCCTCCCCCTCCCCCGCCGCCGTCCCCGACCCCTGTTGCACAACCCAGGCTCGTTCTTGCCTAGTTTCAGCATGCATTGTACAGCTAGAGTAGCTTGCATTCCGTTTAGGGGCCGTTTAGTTGCAAAGACCCCTGTTGCACAACCCAGGCTCGTTCTTGCCTAGTTTCAGCATGCATTGTACAGCTAGAGTAGCTTGCATTCCGTTTAGGGGCCGTTTAGTTGCAAAAACGAAAAATTTTGGATGTCACGTCAATAGTTTGACCAGATGTCGGGAGAGTTTTTCGGACACTAATTAAAAAACTAATTTCAGAACTCACTTGAAAACCACGAGACGAATCTTTTGAGGCCTTTAACCGCATCATTAGCACAAGTGGGTTACTGTAGCACTTATGGCTAATCATGCACTAATTAGACTTAAAAGATTCGTCTCGTCGTGTACATCCAAACTATGTAATTAGTTTTATTATTTAATTACATTTAGTGCTTCATACATGTGTTTAAAGAGGAGGTGAAAAATTTTGGGTGAAAATTTTTGGTAACTAAACGGCCCCTTATTTCGTGCATGAGCCCATGAACTGATGTCTGGGCGCGTTCCAGTTCGCACGACGCGGATTGTGCGTTCGGCGCATGGAGTTCGTTGTGGAACGAGTCGCGTGGCATGCTCTGAGCTGTGGGATGGCGCAGTTCGCGACGGAGCGTGGCGCGCGGCGCGCGCGTCGTGGCCAAACGGCCTGCATGTTCTTCCTTCCAATAAATAGAAGCAAACCAGAAAACGCAGTGGCTAAGCCGCACCAAATCGTGTTCCTCGGTTTCGCGTATGTGTGTGTTCCACGTTCGCGGGGTTGTCGTTCTCGACTCCGGCGATCAGCCCAACCCCGGCGCGGGTTGGAACAATTGGCATCAGAGCCGGGGAGCAGGGACAGCTGCTGCGCCATGGCTTCGCTGCCTCGCGGGCGTTCGCCAGCATCCTCGGGCAATATCGGGACGTCGGGCGGAGATAAGGGGAAATGACGCCGTCCCCTTCCCCAAGCCGTTCGCCGCCACGCCGGTCACGCACTCGGGACGCACGCCGAACCCGGGAGATCGTAGTCGAGAGCGTGATCCGGGAGTCCGGCGGCTCTGGGAACTGGCCACAACTCACGAAGACCAACTACGACTCCTGGTCGTTGTTGATGAAGCTCAAGCTCCAAGCTCGCCATCTCTGGGGCGCCATCGAGCACGGGGACGTCGACTTCCACGACGATCGGACCGCCCTAGAGGCGATCTGCAGCGGGGTGCCACCGGAGATGGTGCCCACCTTGGCGACGAAGACATCCGCCAAGGCCGCCTGGGATGCGATCAAGACGATGCGCATCGGCGATGAGAGGGTGCGGAAGTCGACGGCCCAGAATCTGCGGACGGAGTACGAGCAGATCGCGTTCCGCGACGGCGAGTCCGTGGAGGATTTCGCGCTATGTCTGTCGAACATCGTCCAGCGCCTGGCGATCCTCGATCGGTGACCCGGAGCCGGAGGGCAAGGTGGTGGCCAAGTACCTTCGAGTCACGCGACCACAGTACAAGCAGCTCGTCGTGTCCATTGAGATGCTCCTCGACATCAACACACTCTCTGTAGAAGAGGTGACAGGCGTCTCAAGACCGCCACCGGCGACCCCGGCTGCCAACGGCAAGTTGAACCTCTCGAAGGACGACCTTGTGGCATGCGTGGTCTCGCGGCTGCAACTCGGGGACTCCTCTCCTCCGAGCTCGGGCCAGCGCAGAGGACGCGGCTGTGGGCTCGGAAGGGGGCGCGGCGGAGGCCGCCCGCCCAGGAACGATGACGACAACGACGACGCGGGTTCTTCTGGGCCTATCTCTGGCGATCGCTGCAAGTACTGCAAGAAGAAGGGGCACTGGGCCCGCGAGTGTCGCAAGAAGAAACGGGACGAGGCGGCCCATCTTGCCCAGGCCGAAGAGGGGGAGGACTCGATGCTGATGCTCGCCACTACTCAGATCGACTCCGCCACGCCTGCTCCGCTGTCGACGACCATGACTCCATCTGCTCCGGTGAGATCAGCTCCTATCCACCTCGAGGAAAATAGGCTCTTCGTCCAGGTCGGGGACGGGACTCAGGAGGAGTCCGCGAGATGGATCCTCGACACCGGAGTCACCAACCATATGACGGGGACGCGCACTGTCTTCTCCGAGCTCGACACTGGCGTGCATGGCACCGTCAAGTTCGGTGACGGGTCCATCGTCGACATCCAGGGGCGCGGCACCGTTCTCTTCAAGTGCAAGAACGGCGAGCACCAGGCGCTCACCGGGGTGTACCACATCCCTCGTCTCACTGCCAACATCGTCTCCCTGGGGCAGCTCGACGAGGGGGGGTTCAAGTGGTCGTGCGAGGATGGCGTCCTTAGCATATGGGACCAGCGGCGACACCTGCTCGCCAAGGTGACGCGATCCGCCAACCACCTGTACGCCCTCAAGTTCGACGTCGGGAGGCCCGTGTGCCTGGCTGCCCGGACCGGCGACACGGCGTGGCGTTGGCACGCAAGGTACGGGCACCTTAACTTCCGCGCACTCGAGAAGCTGGCTCTGGAGGCCATGGTGTGCGGTCTGCCACGGATCGACCACGTCGACCAAGTCTGCGCCAGCTGCCTCGCCGGGAAGCAACGTCGACACTCGTTCCCGCCCAAGGCCAAGTACCGCGCGCAGGAGAAACTCGAACTCGTGCACGGCGATCTCTGCGGACCGGTGACGCCGCCAACCCCGCGCGGCAACAGGCTGTTCCTACTCCTCGTCGACGACGTGAGTCGGTACATGTGGGTCGTCTTCCTGAGCTCGAAGGACCAAGCGGGAGCAGCCATCATCAGGTTCCAGGTGGGAGCCGAAGCCGAGGCTGGAACGCGGCTGCGCACACTACGCACCGACCGCGGAGGCGAGTTCACGGCACGGACTTTCGCGGACCACTGCGCCGAGCATGGAGTGTAGAGGCATCTCACCGCGCCGTACACGCCTCAGCAAAATGGCGTGGTGAAGAGGCGCAACCAGACCATCATGGGGCAGCTAGGAGCATGATGAAGGCGATGTCACTGCCGGGCTGGTTTTGGGTGGAGGCCATGAACACGGCGGTCTTCATCCAAAACCGAGCACCGACACAAAGCGTCGACGTCAAGACCCCATACGTGGTATGGCACGGCACCAAGCCCCCTGTACACTTCCTTCGCACCTTCGGCTGCGTCGCCCACGTGAAGAACACCGGCAAGCACCTCGCCAAGCTCGATGACCGCAGCACTCCCATGGTGTTCGTTGGGTACGAGCCATTGACGAAGGGGTACCGCTTCTACAACCTGGTGACGAAGCATGTCAGCATCTCTCGGGATGCCATGTTCGAGGAGGATCGCGCCTGAGACTGGGGCGCCGACAAGGGGGCCGGACCGGTTGACGACATCGAGCCGTTCCAGGTGGAGTTCATTCTCAGGGGGACCGAACATGAAGCTCCACCGGCTTCGCCCACGCCCACTGTCCTCCCATCACCGGGAACGCCGTCAACGCCACTCGCGCCCACGACTCCGGCTACCCCAACGAATCCTGCAGGAGGACAGGAACCAGGCACGCCAGTGCCGTCTGCGACGTCCGCTCCAGGGATCGAGTTTGTGTCTCCACCTAGCGGCGAACTCGATCTGGACGACGACCACGACGACGATGCTCCACTTCGCTTGCGCACACTGGACAATGTCCTTGGCGCCTCTTCACCACCCGGGTTTGCTCAGCGGGATCCTGCTGAGGAGCTCATGGTGGCGGTTGGGGAGGAGCCCGTCACAGTCAAGGAGGCAAAGCACAGCGAAGAGTGGCGTGCAGCGATGGTCGAAGAGATGGTTTCCATCGAACACAACAATACATGGTCGCTGGTGGATCTGCCGCCAGGACACCGCGCCATCGGCTTGAAGTGGGTGTTCAAGCTCAAGCATGATGAACACGGGAACGTCACCAAGCACAAAGCCCGGCTCGTCGCGAAGGGGTACGTGCAATGCCAAGGGATCGACTACGAGGAGGTGTTCGCACCGGTCGCCAGGATGGAGTCCGTGCGCGTACTCCTGGCGGTGCCAGCCCATCACTCCTGGGCTGTGCACCATATGGACGTCAAATCGGCATTCCTCAACGGCGACCTGGCGGAAGAGGTGTACGTTCATCAACCTCCGAGATTCATCACTACTGGACACGAGCGCAAGGTGCTGAGGCTGCACAAGGTGTTGTATGGGCTTCGGCAAGCGCCCAGAGCCTGGAACGCGAAGCTCGACGCCAGCCTGCAGGAGCTCGGCTTCACCAGGAGTGAGTGCGAGCATGGACTCTACACAGGGGGGGGGGGGCGAGGACAGGCGACTAGTGGTGGGCATCTATGTTGATGACCTCATCATCACGGGGGAGTCCATGGAGGAAATCACTGTGTTCAAGGGAGAAATGAGAAGCTTGTTTCGCATGAGTGATTTGGGAGCTCTCTCGTTCTACCTCAGGCATCGAAGTCAAGCAAAGGGGGCGCAGGATCGAGCTCTCGCAGTCGGCCTATGGCGAGAAGGTGATTGAGAAGGCAGGCATGGTTAGGTGCAACCCGTGCGCAACGCCAATGGAGACCCGGCTGTTGACACCATTTTTTGACACGTGTCAAAGAAGGTGATTTTTGTGAAGGGAAGATGGCCGATTTGAAAGAAACCAAAAGATACACAGGGTTGGAATCGGCCGATGGAGCCCGTCCGATAGGCCAGAGGAATATTCTGCGAAGATGCTGATCCGCCAGCTCTGGTGCTCGGCCGATGGATAGTTGCCGATGCAATCAAGGAAGGAGAGGAGGATCCGGACTCTACGAAATTTTTGATGATTCGGTTGTAACATTTTAAGTAGTCTATCTTTTATATTGGTCTTTTCTTTAGGGTCAAGTAATGTTTGCCGTAATCGGCTAGGAATTGATAGCGCTAGGTTATATATCAGTTGTAAGGGATCGGAAAAACTTGATACACATCCAATACAACAAACTTTACAATTTCTTTGCATTTTTTCGGCGACTTCGCCTTTTTTTTTCTTTTTTCGACGAGTTCTTTCAAGTTGATCAATGACGCCTCACATTCGAGCGACTTGATTTGCTGGTGAGTTTTCGTTTTACCGAGTATATTTGAGCTTTAGCTACTGGGCGCATCGCTGTGGCTTCGTTCAAATCTATTCAAAAGTTATCAAGTTCATCTAGGCTTTGACTTCCAGGCGTATCGCTGTCAACTCGTCTATATTTATTCACCAATTATTGATATCGGCTAGATTTGTAGATTTTCCTATGCTTTTTGGCCATTATCATATCTAAAAACATATTAGATCAGCTTTAAATTTTGGAGTAACACTTTTGTTATCTCAAAAGCCGGTTTAGATCTGTTTTTAACTTCACATCATCTGAGCTACACATTCGTAGTTTAGATCTTGTCATACATACACGATCGGCTGTTCAAAGCCGGTTTTGTCTTTTAGTGTATCGGCTGATCCTACCGATACGCTTGTTTATTACGTGCTCGCATTTAATATCTTTTTGTCGTCTATTGTATCGGCAAAGCTTGCCGATACGCCATCTGAGAGATATTCAGAATCCCAGCCGATACACTCTCGAATTTGACTTTGTTTTCTCTCTTGTCAATTTCATGTCAAATTGACTAGCACGCTTGGTTGACTTTTCCGTGCTTGGCGAATACTTGCTCTCGGATTCCAGTGTGTTGATTTTTGCGTCAACACCGGCTTAAGCTCTCCAAGCAAAGTGGTCACCGGCCGTCGACGCGACGGAGTATCGAAGCTTGATCGGGAGCCTGAGGTACCTGATGAACACGCGGCCGGACCTTGCGTTCGCCGTGGGGTACCTTAGCCGGTTCATGGAGGACCCGAAGCAGGAGCACATGGCGGCCATGAAGCACCTACTGAGATACGTCACGGGGACGATCGACTACGGTCTGGCATACACACGGAGCGACGTCGGGCTTGTACTCGTGGGCTTCAGCGACAGCGACATGGCGGGTGACATCGACGACAGGAAAAGCATGAGCGGCGTCATCTACTTCCACGACGGCAACCCCGTGACTTGGCAGTCACAGAAGCAGTGCGTGGTGGCGCTCTCGTCGTGCGAGGCGGAGTACATCGCCGGTGCAGCGGCCACTTGCCAGGGGGTGTGGCTCAGGCACCTGCTGGGAGATGTGCTCGGTGTCGAGGTCTCGCCGCCGCAACTCAAGATGGATAACCAGTCTGCAATCGCCTTCAGCAAAAATCCGGTACTTCACGATCATTCTAAGCACATCGATACAAAATTTCACTACATTCGTGAGTGCGTGGATGGTGGGGCGGTGCGCTTGGCGTTCGTGAGCACTCAGGGGCAACTCGCGGACATCTTGACAAAGGCACTCGGGAAGACCAAGTTCCAGGAGCTTCGCGAGTTGATCGGAGTCACCAAGCTCAAGTGAACGATGCCTGGCTTAGGGGGAGATTGTTGCATAACCCAGGCTCGTTCTTGCCTAGTTTCAGCATGCATTGTACAGCTAGAGTAGCTTGCATTCCGTTTATTTCGTGCATGAACCCATGAACTGATGTCTGGGGGAGTTCCAGTGCGCACGACGCGGATTGTGCGTTTGGCGCGTGGAGTTCGTTGTGGAGCGAGTCGCGCGGCATGCTCTGAGCTGTGGGATGGCGCAGTTCGCGACGGAGCGTGGCGCGCGGCGCGCGCATCGTGGCCAAACGGCCTGCATGTTCTTCCTTCCAATAAATAGAAGCAAACCAGAAAAACGCGGTGGCTAAGCCGCACCAAATCATGTTCCTCGGTTTCGCATGTGTGTGTTCCACGTTCGCGGGGTCGTCGTTCTCGACTCCGGCGATCAGCCCAACCCCGACGCGGGTTGGAACAACCCCAAGGCGGTGCGCGTGGTGGTGAAGGGCCACGTGCAGGGGGTCTTCTTCCGGTACTGGACCGTGGAGACGGCGCGCGCTGGGGCTCGCCGGTTGGGTCCGCAACCATCGCGACGACACCGTGGAGGCGCTCCTCTCCGAGGACCCGGACAAGGTCAACGAGATGGTGCCCCGGCGGATCCCCGTGGGCCCGCCCGTCGCCGCCGTCACCGCCATCGTGCCCTCCTCCGCCGACCCGGTCGACCCCGCCACCCGTCGCCGTAGGGCGCGAAGACGAGGCTGTAGCTGCCCTCGCCGAGTAGGATCTTGCCCGTGGGGCTCATGGGCCGCGTCGCGAAGGCGAGGTCGTTGGCCCGCATGATCTCGCGCGCAGCGTCGACCGACGAGGCGACGAGGTGGTGCGGGAGCGCACCGCCGGCGAGGTGGTGGGATAATATTGGATAATTATTGTATAATTATCTATGGCAACCCCGTGGGAGCAGCCAGCAACCCAAGACATGGTGGGTTGGGTTGGGCTGGGGATAACTTGATTTGTGATTGGTTGGGTTGGGCTGAAGATAACTTGATTTGGAATAGGCTGGGGTGGAGTAAGAAAAAAACATATTTGCTTTGGATCGGGGTGGGAATGGGTTGGATTCTTGCCCATTAGCAGGGCTAAATGACCGGATAAACGACTTAGAAGAAAAATTTAAAATGTTACCTACTGCTTCTATCTGACTACAAATATATAAAAAAGAAGATGTTTAAACTTTGCAGCAGATAAGATAACCATTTCTTTGAAGTGCCAGTTCGCCATATCCGCGATACTTTCTGATATGCTACAAGTAGCATGTAGCCCGCGCTAATAGCGCGGCTAGTTATTGTAGTGATGGTTAATACTGATATACAATTTTCTTGACGATGATTAAAATCTTGGCGCATGTATGGTCCACCTTCATTCATATTCAGATACTTCGCATAGGAAATCTCTAACCATATCATTATTACAGGTTGAAATGAATCTATATATATCTCGACCAAATTGAGTTCGGACTCCATAAATTAGTCAACTGAATGAAGCTTTGCTTGCAAATAAACGGGCCACGGGATTTGTGATGTATCAATCTCCACCTGCCTAGATCGATTCAGGCGTGTTTAGTTCCGTTGCAAATTTTTTTCAAAGAAATCTTACTAATTTGAAGTACTAAATGAAGTCTATTTACAATTTTTTTGCACATATGGGTTGTAAATCTCGAGACGAATCTAATGATGCTAATTAATTCATGATTAATCAATAATTAGCAGATGGTTACTGTAGCATCACTGTTGCAAATCCTGGATTAAGTAGGCTCATTAGATTCGCCTCGCGATTTATAGCCCATCCATGCAAAAAGTTTTATAAATAGACTTCATTTAGTACTCCATGCAAGTGTCGAAACTTTCGATATGACTTTCTTTTTTTGTGTTTACGGGGTTTACGGGCCTCAGAATCAATACCCTTTGCAGCAAGGAATTAAAGAAATAGATTGAAGACGTGCCGGATAAAAAGGGACCATGATTCAATAAATAATCCACTATATACTCCATGGTTAGTTTGAGGCCTCGTTTGGTTTTTAAGTTTAAATCATTAAGTTCTGTCACATCGTATGTTTAAACACCAAATTAAGAGTACTAAACATAATTTATTACAAAAATAATTTCATAAGTCGTGATTTAATCAGAGATGAATCTATTAAGCCTAATTAGTCCATAATTTGATCACAAATTGCTACAATAACGATCCGCTAATCGTGCATTAATTATACTTAAAAAATTCGTCTAAATACAATTAGTTTTATATTAAGTTAGCATCCGAACATTCGATATGACAGCTACTTAAAAAACCAAACGAGATCCTTCAGATATCGGAGTAAGACCTTGGCATCCATGATTTGTAGATTCGCCTCTTGATCCGCTTCTTTATTTGATTTTATAGCTCGCTTGCTTTGCTTAGTTGCTACCTCTGGTACAGCAATCCTCTGCATTCATGATGTTCCATGGATCTGTGTACTATGATCGAACTTCTCTATCAGTTTATTATCTTGCGCACCTCAATTTCTATGCGTTTAATTTGTCACAATTATAATCGATCCCATTCATCAAGTTTATTAGGCCCCTAGCTAGTATAGCAAAACATATACTACTGTTTTCCCCTGTTTTCTTAGCTAAAGTAATAATGGGTATATTTGTGTTTATTTAAATGACGTGAGATCCTACATATTCCAAGGAACTTGATGATTTTTTGTATCCGTTTATTCCCATTTCCAAATATAAAATATTTATTGTTTTCTCGTTTAGAATTTATGTATTTATTATTAGTTGTACTTGACGTGGATTTTTGGATTATTCTAGATCACTGGATCTTCATATTTTAAATCACATTTAGTTTTTTGTCATTTGCATTTGACCTATATTATCTATTTAGCTATTTTTCTTTCTAATTTGCTTCTCAAGTACTATACAAATCAACTATCTTTTTATGAATTCTTCAATTTATCTATTTATTAGTCGTGTTTGATATGGACTATTTGGTCAACTGCGAGTTCCTTATTTTTCTAATTACGATTTAGCTATTTACTAATTGAATTCGGCAAGGACTCTTAACTATTTATTAATCATATTTGATATGAACTCTTAAGTTAATCTAAATTTTTAGGTCTTCATAAAATATAACAATGCAAATCCTTTCTTTTTTGGATTAACATGAGAATTTCTAGATCCTCTTGACGTGGCTTCTTTTAAGATTTCCTTATTGGACCTGGCTAAATTACGGCCGGTGTAATTTAGCGGAACGACTGTAATTTAGCCTTCCGCTACGGCCGGCCTATTTTGGGAACAACGTCACCTGTTTTTTCCATTTTTGGCAAAAAAGGCTGCCACTTTTCTCTAAGGCGGGTCCACTGCTACGTGAAACATGCACTACAGCACAATAAGGACAAAATAGATGACATGAGCGCATGCAAAATCAATATCAAATTTAAAAAAGCTATAATTTTACAACCGAGCATTAAAATTAAAATTTAATCGCACCATTGCGTTGCCCCTAACTAAAAGATCAAAATAAGATCTCACTTCAATATATTTTGATGATATTTTTTTAGTACTATTTCAAAAACACTTGTTAAAAGTTGTAAAGCATATCATAATAAACTCCAAGGCAGTTTAGAATAAATGTACAAGCAAATAGAACAAATTGATCTGAAGCAAATTAGAATAGATATACAAGCAAATAAAACAGAATTATGCACTTCTTGGCAGAATTCTACACGACACGCATAGCAAATAAACACAGAAAATAAATCTGCAGACCTCATTTTTACTCTCCCATACGCAAAGCTTTGAAAAACAAGAAGCAAATTAGAACATATATAAACGTATTTCACCCATCTAAATTATAAGCATTAACAAAGTTTCAAAACTACTACCATACATCATGTGATTGCCTGCTGGACTCCATAGTTGTACTGACCAAACAAAAAGATTAGAGCTACTACGATGCTGCTCATGAATCAAAAATCGAGGTTGAGCTACAACTACACTGCTGCCAGTGACAATCTGATGAACTTTCAAGCCATCAAACACCAAGATGAAGAGCATGTATTGTGCCGATTCGATGAGAAATCTTGCAGATAGAAAAAAGGCACATCAGGTTTCAGGTCCTAAACATTGTTTTGTATAACTGAAATGAATAACAAGTAAAAATATCAGCAAGGCTGAATACCTCTATGTAAGGATCGATGGACCAAGAGGGGGGGTGAATTGGGCCTTTTTTCAAATTTCTAAAATAAAATAAAGCAGTCTTAACCTATGCAATACTAGTAAGGCTCAATTCACCAACCGGCTAACTAAGCAACCTACATAAGCTATAAAGAATACAACATGATATAAAGCTAAGCAAGGTAGAGCTAAGTTATGATCTCTAGGGTCAAGAACATGAATAAATTACATGAAAGTAAGTGCTCGAATGTAAAGAGTGGGCAAGAGACGACCGAATTTTTTCCCGTGGCGTCGATGTGTTGGCACACACCCCTAATCCACGTTGTGACACTCACTAAGAGTCTTGCCACCTCCCAAGTCACCGAGACGATGGTGCTCACTAAGAGTCTCCGTTCACCATCCCGGCGTGGTGGAGCTCAAGCCACGTACAATCTTCTTCGGGCTCCCACAATCAACTTGGCAAGCTCTGCAAGAAACACCTCAATCACCAAGATCGACTAGGTGATGCCAATCACCAAGAGTAACAAGTTAGGGCCTTCACTTGAGTAAGAACCGATCACCAAGAACGGATGCACACAAGCTTCTCCCTACTCAAGTCCTTAGCCTTGCTTCTTGGATGATTGAATGATCAAATGAGTGGAATGTGAAGCTCAAGGTGGCTCTCAACAATAGAATGAGTGTATGAGTGTTGCCTGGTGTCAAGAGACTTTAAAATGACCCATTTGAGGGGTATATATAGGCAGCTCACGCGGATAGAGACGTTGGAGAGAAACTGCCAGAAAAAGTACTCAATGCCGGTTAATCCGACGGCCCTCCAAAAGTCATCGTCGGTTCAACCGATGAATGTAAACTGCCTATTTGAAAAACTAGCCGTTACAGCTCGGGCAATTTAACCGACGTATCATCGGTTTAACCGGTGAGTGTAGTTGTCCACTGATCAACTGAAAAACCAACTCTCTGGACAACTGCACCGACGCTAACTCAAATCCATCATCGGTTTAACCGGTGAGTATAAGCTTAGGAATCCCTGGAAAACCAACGTTCTGGACAACTGCACCGATGTTAATTTCAAATATCGTCGGATTAACCGGTGTACTCAGTGTCCATGCTTCAGTGACAGCGTTTAACCGACGTATAGAAACTTGAAGGCGTCGGTTAAACCGGTGATAAGACTTTTTCCTGATTTTGTCTGTTTTGATTTGAGTCTTGAATGAAATCCATCTTTGCTTGAGATATGAGTTGAGTAGCACTTGTTTGAGCTTCCAAGAACCTGAGTGACCAATGTGTGCATCTATTTATTGGTTGACCGTGTCCATGCTCAAGTTACTTGGCCTTAACCCCTCTTAATAGTGCGACCTCTACAAAACTATAAAACCTATACTAACCTAAGTGTCCTTCTCAACCTTGCAACACTTAGGACTAGAAAGGTCCTTAGTCTCGTTATATATTTGAGTTGAATACCGAGATTTTCTTTTTGAATAATGAAATTTAGGGGCCTCTTTAACATATGATCCAATGAGCGATAAGATTTCATTAAGCTGCACAAACTCATTAGTCACAATAATGGTTGTCATTAATCACCGAAACATACCTTGAGGGCCTAGATGCTTTCACTCTAGTAACAAAACATTACTAGTTCTATATAACCTAATTTATGATCATATTTTTGCTAACACAGAAACACAATATTGCCTAAAATTTCTGGCCATATTATTACCTAATGCACAACCATATTATTTCCTAAAACAATTACATAATTTGCCTAATCTAGAATAATATTATTGCCTAATGAAATACATATTTAGACAAAAAAATTGCAATGAATGTACTTGCTCTCACTACATATATACTTTTTTACTTGAGCTGGTTTGCATGCATATCATGTCTTCTTCATGCATTGTACTTGATCTCCCCTGCAGGATAACTTGGGAACCTGCAATGTAAGAACAGAAAAAATAAAGAGAAATTTATAGTACTTTTATTTGCCTATTCTCAAAGCTATTATTATTTTCTAACTGCCTAATAATGTTCGGTAACTAATCAGATGCACCTGCAGGCACGTCATGTTGGCGGCATCTCAACTATAAACCATGATACCCAAACTAATCTAGCTGCCGCTGGTCGTGCAACTACATCGCCAAACATAAACAACCCACCAAGATCAAAAGTTGAATGGTACGAAAAAGAGAAAATATGCTATAGCTAAGGGATGAATGCACAAGCAAATAGGAATAAGTGCAGGATTTGTAAGTCAACCAAGTCACACTGCTCCAAAAATATATAATGCAATGAGCAAGAGACTTCGATTCAGAAAAAGCTTGTGTTTGTTCATCTATTGAAACCTAATTTGGCCTATGATTGTAATGATGTAAAAGACTCGGTTCCAGACAAAAAGAGAGTTTACCACATGAGACTTATGAAAAGTGCTTGAACTGAATATTTAAAATGTTATCTGAATAGTATTTAAATGCCTACTAAAATTCGTTAAAATGCTTTTGATAATGGTAATAGAAAGGTTTGTTGATTGCAAACATCCAGTTTGTAGTTTTGCACTTTCTTAGTCAAGCCACCAAGCTAGTTTACAAAAATTGCAAACGAAAATAATACAATTCTATACTTTGCACTTACCGTTACAAAGGCTACAAAAATTAGATGAGTAGGGGACGACCCACCCGCTTGGCCTTGATGCTGATTTTGTGCTCTTGACATCATACTGAAAATTCCTAGGACAGGGGAGAGGGCGGGATCATCATTAAAAAAGCAGGTTCATCCTAGGACAATTTTGTGAACAGCAGTAGCTAGAAAACTAAAAACCGAGCACAAAAAATGCTAAAAGTTAAAACACAAAAATGCTAAACTGAGCTGAATAATTTGCTTGTTAATTTAGTATAAGTTACCCACAAATAAGAGTAGATACACTGGTTGACTTGCCCCTAAAGCTGCCTGAGAGAACTGCCTGAGAAAAATAGTGGCTGATATACACAAAGAAAAAAGCTGAAGCACAAAGCAGTTAAAAATTAGCTGCATAGATGGGGTTGCCTAATGTTGTGTATTTGCCTAATGGACAACAATAATTTGCCAACAGTAAACCACGTTATTGCCTAAAAAGATACTAACGCGTAAAAAAAACTTAACAATGGATGGGGTTGCCTAATGTCCCTTGTGTATTTGCCTAATGGATAACATGAATTTGCCAACAGTAAACCACGTTATTGCCTGAAAATACTAAGGCGTAAAAAAAACTGAACAATGGATGGGGTTGTCTAATGTTTCTTGTGTATTTGCCTAATGGACAACATGAATTTGCTAACAGTAAACCACGTTATTGCCTGAAAATACTAATACGTAAAAAATAAACTGAACAAAAAAATCACATAGCCGTACCTCATTGGATGGTTGAGGGCGCCCTTATTACTGATTTTGGCCCCTTGGCATTGTAACAATTGAGCCGCAAAAAAGAACTGCACATTTTAAACGAGGTGTGGGGAGGAATCTTAGTGCTGATAAAAAGGCCAATAGGGCTAAAACACACACAATGACTGTTACGTGGTGTGTGCTAGAAAGTGCCCCTTACGCTATAGCTTTGCAAGAATATAGTAATTACCATCAGGCTAAAAAATAGAAAAATCAGTAAAACTACCATCGGGATAAAAAAGGAGATCATTCATCAGCAAAGCTACCATTCTGTGCACCAGGGGACCGTGCTATTTCAGTAAAATGCTGATTTTAGGTAAAAAAAAACTACCATGAACTAGAAAAAATATCTTGCATCGCTACCATTTTCATGCAGCAGGGGACCATGCTATTTTCATAATAATAACAGGAACGATCAGCAAAGCTAGCATAGAACTAGAACAATATCCTGCATCACTACTATTCAGTAAAAGCTACTTCACTACTATTGTGATATCAATAATATACAGAAAATTGGTGGGAAAACTATACAGTTGCTACTACATAGCGCATCAGACCTTGACTGGCCTTGCTCCTCTGTTTTTTTTTTCAAAAAAAAAGCACGAGGCCTTCACCCTGATGACATGAAAAAAAATCCCCAAGCGCCCCTAAAGCTAAACTTGAACCCCAGACCTTCAACAAAACCATATCGTAGGGGGGGAGAGAGAGATGGGGGAAATCATCACCCCAGGGAGGGGGGGGGGAATCGTGTAGGGCTCGCTCACCTCGTGAGACCCCTGCACTTCCGGATCCCCTTCCCAATGATACCGAGCAGGTAGAAGCGGCGAGCTGTGTGTGATTGGATGCGAAATCTGCACTCAAACACGCGCGGAATGAAGATCAATCTCAGCAGCTGATCGAGGGGGATGGATTGGGGGCTAAAATAGAGGCATGCACTCACCTAGTCTCAACTGCCATGGCGCCCCTGCCCACCACCTCCTCCTCGTCTCTTCGTCCAGGTACCACGGTGGATTCCGGATGCGAGCATCATTGATCTCCAACAAAACAAAAGCAAAAAAATCGCATGAAACGCATCAAAAAAATGTCGAAATAGGAGGGTGTTTGATGCGTGGAACACAACGATTTGCTTACTTGCTTCTGGAATCTCCGCTTCCGTACCACTCGCAGATCACCGCCGGGCTCCCCCCCCGGGCGGATGAAGGCGATGATGTTGGGGGGTGCGAGCGGATGATGCGAATCGCCCGGTGGATGAGGAGAGAGAGAAACTCTAGAGAGAGAAGGGATGACAAGCTGAAATGAATAGGTGCACGACACGAGGTTTTGAATATGTTTTTCTGCTGATGGCTCTCCTCTTTCTAAAAAGTAGGATCGTGCTGAATAACTGCGGTGGAAGCTTCGCATCGTTGGATGGTGAACGGACGGCGGATGGAATCGGCCGTACGACTGGCCAAACATACGGCCGGCCATTATGAAGTCATTACCTTGTATTATATCTGCCTATCTGGCGCTTGTTTAAGCAGTTTGGCAAAGTTAATCTGACAAATATAACACCCCATCAATTTGACAAGTTCGGCATCCTACTCCAGCACGTTCGGTTGCATTAGTCAAAGCCATCATTCGTCTAAACCTACTAGAACCTTTCTGGTCAACGAATGCGGCTCTACCCTGCCAGGTAACCAATCCAAAGCCCAAAGAACATTCTTACATACTCCCTCTGTCCCGCAATAATAGCACGTTTGGGATTTGAAATTTTTCCCACAATAAAGGGTCGATTTGCACAAAGTTTCATACACAACAGCAGACCGCAGTACATAATGCACTACCGAGACTTCTAGACTTGCATTAAACGAAGAAAAAAAACCCAACTTAAATAAATTGACGGAAGCCTGGGATAGCCATGTCCACTCATTCCCTTCTACCATTTCCCTGCACAGCAAAAGCGACGCTACTGGCCTTGTTTGTTTCTTCCCTAAAATAGACTAGCACGTACTTTGACTGCTAATTACGGTGTCAAACAAAGTTAATTTACAAAACCAACTTCAGAACTCCCGCGCTAGGAACCCTGAAGAATCTAATGATGCCTTTTACCGCGCGATTAGAGAACAGCTACTGTAGCATCACTGTAGCAAATCATCGATTAATTACCATCATTAGATTCGTCGCGGAAAGTTACACCCATCTCTGAAAAGATTTTACAAATAGACTTCATTTAAGCCATGCATGCAAGATTTTTTTCTCGAAAAATGTGCGCGCTAGGAAGGAGAGGAAACCAAACAGGGCCTCTATCCACAAACTCATACTAGTCCGTACCAATACTGCTCCCCTATGCATGTATGGCGTTTGAACTTTATAGGGGCATTTTCGTAATTTTACCTGCATCATTGGTTTCCGTGCCCTCATCTTAGAAATGCAAATATTATGGGACGGATGGAGTATTGTTTATCATATCATTTTTCTTTATCTTATTACCTTTTGAAACTCCAAATTGTTAGTTTTATGGCCGTTCTAGACAGTAATCGACCATTGTTCTCTCCCACCGCGCGAAAGCAAGGCCTGCCATGTTTAGTTCCCAAAATTTTTCAAGATTTCTCGTCACATCGAATTTTTGGACACATATATGCAGCGTGAAATGTAGTTTTAAAAAATAACTAATTACACAGTTTAACTGTAAATGATGAGATGAATCTTTTGAGCTTAATTAGTCCATGATTGGACATTAATTACCAAATAAAAACGAAAGTGCTAAAGTAGCCGAACCCAAAAAATTTCATGAAGTAAACATCACATAATTTGAATGAATGCCACTTCTTTTCTTCTTCTGACAAACTTTTATTCCCATAATTTTCCGATAGCCATAGTACATAAAAGTGGTTGGATAAAAAGAGAATTCATGCTTGGCATGTCCCGTTGACATCTCTCTGAGTATTTGTTGGATTTTCATCGGAACCAGCGGAAGAGTCGCTGGAAGGCGTGTCCCAGCGATTGCATGCTGGCGTGCGGGCTTTTCTAATTTGCAGTCGCGACTCACTGTCGATTTCCGACAATCTAATCAATTCCTTTTTTGGCATCTAGGTAGGTTCCGTGCATTCTTTTTCCGAAGGTTCGCTCACCCTGTCCGATAATTCTCTTTGAGGAGTAATCCACGTTTGCCTGGGTCGCAGCTTCTAACCGTGCCATTGCGGCCTCAGTTGCAGCTGTACGTTGATGGGTGGAAGAGATGGCTAGGCAGATTGATGTGGCGTTTGGGTGGGGAGTGAAATAAAAGTAAGTTTCAAATTTTCTGAGAACGTCAAAAAATATTTAAAATGATAATTTTTATAAGAAATTATAGGTACCGAAATTTATAGATTTGTGCATTGCTTTTTGGAATTTTGGTACATAAACAAAAAAAAATCAGCCAAAAAAATATTTAGCAAAAAAATTGATGTAAACAATTTTGGGTAGGCCCATTGAAAAAATTCAAACTATCAGAGAGTGATAAAAAAACTTAAAAATAGAAAACTGTACTAATCTATTTTTACTAACAAACTTTCCAAATTTGTGCGTGGTTTACTGAAAAGTTTTGACATAAAAAGTTTGTTTAGTAGAATATTTAAATGTAAAAAATTTGTCACTAGAAAACTACGCGGCCAGAAAACAATTAAAAAATAAAAATTCGTGGTGGAAAAGTATGGCTGGTGGGTCGCGTGGGGTGTGGGCCTGGCGCGCTGGGCCGTGTTAGCTTGGGAGCACGGAAGCAAGACACGGGGCGGTTGGTTTCTGCTAATGGATGGAGAGCGTGTGATCGGATTGACCGTAAATTCTTTTACGTCTGGCCGACCGTAGAAACAATATTGGGTGGCGTGCTCGGGTGACGCCGCGTTTTTGCATCAACGCTCTCAATTGCGAGTCAAGGCGGCGGCCTACAAATAAGGCTTTGTTTAGTTTATTTAGTCAAAATGTTTTCAAATAAAATCTTGCTATTTCGGAGTACTAGATGAAATTTATTTGCAAAAGTTTTTACACGGATTGATTGTAAATCGCGAGACGAATCTAATGAGCCTACTTAATTCAAAATTAATTCATAATTAACGAATGATTATTGGAACATTAATGTTGCAAATCATGAATTAAGTAGCCTCATTAGATTTGTCTCGCGATTTACAAACCATCTGTGCAAAAAAAATTATAAATAGACTTCATTTAGTACTTCATGCATGTGTCGAAATATGTGATGTGATTTTTTTTTTTCCAAGCCGCGTCTCCTTCCGGCGAGGGCGCGCCGCGGCAGCTCGAGTCGGACGCCTACAGAGCCGCCAGGGAGCGCGGCCGCCCGCTCCTGCTCGAGTTCGGCCACTGCCCCACCACCAAGCCGGCAAGCCTGGTGGATCGAGCGAGGGGCGTCGTCGGGCTCGTCACCGGCAGGGCGCTGTCGGACAACGCCAACGTCGCCGTGCTTCCGGTCGGGGACGGCAGGGTGCTGTGCCTCTCCGAGACTACCAGGATCTCCGCCGTGATCGACCCGTGCACGCTCGCCACGATCGGGAAGTTCCGGTACGGCGACGCTTTGGGTGGCGTGATACAGGCGGGGCACCCCGGTCGTGACCGGCTCCGAGTTCTGGACGCTGCTCCCTGACCCTTGTCCGGCCAGGCCACCGTCTCGTGAGGATGGCGGCCGGGAGCAGCGAGAGGAAGGTGGTGGGACGAGTCGATTGCCGAGGGCGGCCCACGCCGGGGTGGCTGCACTAGTTCGCCGTCACGGAGAATTACGTCGTCGTGCCGGAGATGCCGCTCCGGTGCTCGATCAAGTCCGAGCTCGGACAGTTCTACCTCTTCGACTGGCTCCCAGGTCCCAGCATCCGGGAGCTATATGCACGTCGGACGCAAGTCGACCGGGAAGACGGGGAGTGCCAACTTCCTTGGCCGGATCGGACTTCGCTTTGCAGTCCTTGTACAACTTGGGCCCTGTTCAGTTCGCAATTTTGGGATGAAAAGTTATTGTAGCACAGTTCATTGTTACTTGACAAATAATATCTAATTATGAACTAATTAGATTTAAAAAATTCATCTCGTGCTAATCGGTTAGACTGTGTAATTAATTATTTTTTTCAACTACATTTAATGCTCTATACATGTGTCCGAAAATTCGACGTGACGGTTACTGTAGCAAACTTTTTGAGAAGTGAACGGGGCCTTGGATTTCTCGGCGATCTTGTAGGTGGCTAGATCGTGGTGCCGCCTTTCATGGCAATCCACACTTCATCCACGCGTATGAGGAGAAAGGCGAGGACGGGCAGGCTGCCGCGGTCATCGCCGACTGCTGCGAGGACTAGGCTGATCCTGCAGTCCTTGATGCACTTGCTCTCCACAGGCTGAGATCGCCCAGGAACAGTGACGCCTTTTCTGATGGAAGGTTCACGTGCATACTGCCCACCAATGGCACGGGGCCGGGCCCGGCCCTTGTTGTGGAGAGCATGGTTACCGTCCGCCAAATCGGAGCCACAGGATAGTTGCTGGGCCCCGTTTGCCAAAAGAATCACGAATTTCTGGAGCATCTTTCGAAGTTAAACTACAACCTGCAGCCAGTTCGACGTCAATCTCTCCATGCTTGTATCCTTATCCAAAACCATTCACTATACCACAACACCAAATTAGCGTCGCACATGGGTTGGTAAAAATCCGTTATCACCGATAAACCATCAGTCGGTAAAAGACTGTAACCGACCATCAGCCGGTGATTCACAATTCCCCGAGGGACTATCAGTCGGTATACATGTTTATTTTCATCTTCTGAAAATCAGTTGGTATTAGTCACTTGGTACGTCTCATCGTTAGTCGGCAAAACTCATGGGCCTTTTTACAGTCCACTCGGCGCGGGTAGGAAAATTTTCAAGACCCAGCCCAGTTACCACTCCTTCACAGATAAACGTGAAACTCTAGTTCAAGACTTGCTCATCGACCACCATTCCTCCGTCTCCCAGCCGCTGCACCTCCCACTCCGTTCCACGCGCCACCGTCGCTCCTCCCCAGATCGACACAGCGCCGCCGGGAGCCGGCTCGCTGCTCCTCCCCAGATCGACGCAGCGCCGGCTCGCTGCTCCTCCCCAGATCGACGCGGCGCAGCCGGGCGCTGGCTCGCCGCTCCTCCCGAGATCGACGCAGCGCCGCCGGGCGCCGGCTCGCTGCTCCTCCCCAGATCGACGCAGCGCAATCAACGCTTTCAGGCAGTTGCTGCCTCTCCTCAGATCGATGCGCCGCCGCCCGCCGGGGCTCGGCGTTTCCTCTCCTTATTGGTGACTGGTGAGCTCATTCTCCTCCAAATCCCAATCAATACATTGATCATTCTTATTAGTTAGTAAGCTAGTCAGTTGCCATTGCCATCCAGATGCTGCAATCTTTCACTGAGTGAGGTTATATTTTGTTTCAAAAAAAAAAGCTGAGTAGCAGAGAAAAATAGCTCTCTCTTACTGAATGAGGCTCCATTTTCCTTCCCTGAATTTACTGAATCATGTCCTTCCCTGAATTTATGTGAACATGGGTAATAGTTTGATGGTATATTTATATGATTCACATAAATTTTCATCTCCTTCGTGCTCTACCTTGACAAGTTCCTTTGCATTAAATTGGCAGTTCAGTGGTAAGAAAATGACAGTGTTTTAACTTGCGATGTCTGGTTTTGGGATAATACTGCTTGTTTAGCCATATGCATTTTCTTTGGTGGATCTAGGCGGTAGGGGCTCTTTTCTTCTTTCTTATGTAACATATGTGGTGTAATTTTGGCTCTCTATTATCCTAGAATCATGTAGAGTGCATGAATGCATATGCTGTGGCTAAACTGCACCTATCTAATTCTCTTTGACTCTTTGTTCATGTCACGAGTTTAAGAATTTGCTGCTGTCTGAAGCTTAAGGTCATTGCTGTCTTCTCTTGTGTGTACAGAGGTGAGTTCAGTCTCAAAACATGGTGTAATGGTGTGTTTCTTTATTGGTTTCCTGAATGCCTGAACCAGTATGTTCTCCTTTCTCTTCTCCTCTGCTATGTTACGATCTATGCAATCCAAATGGACTTCCTAAGTAGCCTTTAGAAGTTAGTAGATGAGGTCAGTTAGAATTTTACTATCCTTGTCATCTTAAACAAAGTACTAGCAGAAAACTGCAAATATAAACCAAGCAATGAACAGACTATGTCAAGACATTATACATTGATGGCACTGTCTTGTATACTGAACTTACATTTATTGCCGGATGTTTGGCATACAATGGTTTTGGAGGGTAATCTTGTCTCTCTAGATGAAATAGATGAGATGGTGAGCTCATCCCTTATAGCTGTAGTGAAATTTTGATCAAATATGTTATGAGTTATGTAAAAGGACGACATATGTTAGGAAGATGTATGTTTATTGAAGTTGACTCCTACTTTGTGTATATGATGAATGAACCTTTGAAGCTCAATACGAAATGAGTACTAACTGGTCAGATCCCACCTTTTTTTTAAATCCACAAAAACTATCGCGTTGAACCATCGGTCGGTATAACTTAACTACCGCGTCGAACGATTGGTCGGTATAGTGTTGTCGGTCAGTATAACTTTATACCGACCCCAGTTAAAACGACTTATAGCAGGGGTCGGTATAACTCTATACCGACTGATCTTGCGTCGGTATAGAGGCTTATACCGACATTTATGGTGTGGGCGATGAGGGGTTGTGGTATAGTGATTCTTGGGATTTTGTTTTAACTTTTTTAATCTAATATTTTAATAATAACTCTTGCCGATTTAAATTTCAAAAAACTAGCACGGTTGGCTGTTGCCACTGTCTGAACCCTGAAAGCATCATTAGGCAAGTCAACGTGGTAAGTGGTATGCAGGTTTCCGGCCGGACAAGCCGAGGCCCAACTCGCAGCACGGCAGCAGTACAGTACATACAGACACAGTAGCTTTCGGTTTTGATAGCCTTTTCAAGTCAGGCAAAAGCAGGATGTCAACGAAACGAGCGCGCCGGAACAACGCGGCTCTTGTCCTAATCGATGCGTTTATTACAAAAAAAGTCGCGTGTTCGGTCTGCTGGGGAGGGGACCACCGCGCGTGCAACCCAGCTAAAGCTAAGCTGACCCTCTTGGCAGCTGCCGGCCTGGCTAATTGCCCGGTGGGTTAGAGTTAGCTGCACGATTGACAATTCGAAGCTCGGCTGCATGATTTTGTTTGTTTGTTTTTCCCCTCTCTCTTGTCCTCGCGTGATTACCATAAAAAAGCCCCTGAAAACGCCACCGTCAACCCAACTAGATCAGGCATTTTTCGAAACAAAAAGCAAAGCCGATTTGATCCCTCAAATTTTATCTTAGGCTCAAATTCATCTCTCAACTATGTAATTGACCAATCTAATCCTCAAACTTTCTACCGGGGTTTAATTTCATCTCTAATTCTATGTGCATGCCTAGTCAATTATGAATGATCTAAAAATAAGTCAATAGATATAAATAAATTCTTTTAAACTCTGATTTTTTTTCTTCAAAATATGGTTCAATAGTCAATTAGAATGTTTGGATCCCAAGTTTTTACACCCAAAAACATCACATCGAATGTTTGGACACATGCATGGAGTACTAAGTGAAGTCTATTTACAAAAAATTTTGTATGAATAGGCTGTAAATCGCGAGACGAATCTAATGAGCCTACTTAATTCATGATTTTGCAACATTGATGCTACAGTAACCACCCGCTAATTATGAATTAATTATGGATTAATTAGACTCATTAGATTCGTGTCGCGATTTATAATCCATCCCTGCAAAATATTTTGTAAATAGACTTTATTTAGGACTCCGAAATAGTAAGATTCGGGTTCAAAAAAAAATTGGCCAAAAGAACTAAACAAAAGTGTAAACCTTTCATTTATTTACATAAGATCAATAAATTATGGTTAGAATCTCACTTAAAATGATACTAAGTATGTTGCTTTTGGTAACATAGCAATAACTTTAAATGCACTTTTGGCTCGTAACCAGGCGTAATGTCATGATGACCGGTTTCAAATTTTGGAATCGACTCGTAATGTCATGATGACCGGCTTCAAATTTTGAATCACCTGGCTGTGTTTAGATCCTCGGAAAAGTGGGAGAAAAAGTCACATCGAACACTGTAGCACACTATAGCATTTTTCATTTGTTTGTGGTAAATATTATCCTACCATGACCTAACTAGGCTCAAAAGATTCGTCTCGCAACGTACATCGAAACTATGCAATTAGTTTTTTTATTTATCAACATTTAGTACTCTATGCATGAATTATTTGCTATATTTAATGTTTGGATGTGATGGAAAGTTTGAATTTTGGGGAGGTTTCTGGGCATCTAAACACACCCCGTGGCTCGGATCAGTCGGCGTTGGCGTGATCCAAACTAGCCCTTCCTATATAACCAGGCGTCCTCTACGCCCTGCAGTATCACCCAGCCATCATGGCCCTCCGCCACCGCCGCCGCCCCTTGACATGCTCGCCCCACCCGCACACCCGGAGCCGTGTGGGCGGCGCGACCATGATGGTCGCCGACGCCTACCGTGCCGTGGGGGGCGCTTTGCTGGCGGCGGCCAAGTCCGCGATGCTGCTTGACCAGCCGGCGGCGCCTGTCGCTCGTCCGCCGCTCGCCGAGCTCGTCGACGACAGGGAGGCGGCGTTACCCGGCTCCAACCTCGTCGCTCTCGACGGAGTCGCGCCGCTCGCCGAGCTCGTCGCCGACGGGGAGGCGGCGTCGCCCGTCTCCCACCTCGTCGAGAAATTCATCCACCAGCGCGCGGCGGCGGCGTTGCTACGGAGCAAACTCGTCAAGCAGCGACGCTCCGAAATCGCGGGCACGGGGTGCTACGAAATCGTCGAGGAAGAGTCGAACGAGGATTACGAGGAGATGTGGCTGCTGCTCGGCGTCAACCTCGTCAAGCACGACCGGGAGATGGCGCCGCTCGGCTCCAACCTCGTCGACCTGCACCAGGAGGCCGCGCCACTACCCGGATCCGTGCTCGTCCACCAGGGGAGGCGGCATTGCTCGGCAGCAACATCCTCAAGGAGGACAGCTACATCCGCCTCAAGGCTGAGGGAGATGCCTTCCTCGAAATCGTTGAGGAGGAGGTGGACGGAACGACCGCGCCGATCAGTCGCTCGCGCTCGCTCGCACACCTCCTCTCTTCCTCACCCGCAGCGATCACTGGAGAGGGCAAGGCATCGCACCACTCGAAGCGCTGGAGAGGCCAAGGCATCGCACCACTCGAAGCGCACAGGCTGGGCGCGGAAACCCCACTACCCCTTCTGGAAGAATGGCGGATTTGGGATGTGCCGCGACATCGTCGCCCGCTCACCCGTCCGCGATTCCGGGAAGAGGCATCTCCGGGAAGAGGCATCTCCCTGAGCGGCGCATTGCTGCGGACGGTGCCCCCCTCGCCGCTGCCCCCCTCCCCAACTCTGCCACCAAATATGGTACGTTCTACTGCCGTACTGCGAGATCGCTGAGCCAATTGATGCTGACTGCTTTCCCAAGCCAATTGATGCTGACTGCTTTCCAAATCTCTCTTCAGGTCGGTGCTCTTCTGGTGCGGGCGGGGTCCGACATCATCAGCTCGCTGCTCTGGCGTCATGGTGGCGTTCTCTGTCGGCAGCTGCAGCCGTGGGAGCTGCCGGCGTCGCAAGTGCTTCTCCGCCTCAACCCACTGCTTCCTCGCCGCCACCGCAGACGCCGACGTCTACTCCTCCCTCGCCAAGTTCATCCGAACAAAGCCCCCAACCCGCTGCTGGAAGTGGAGGCAGTCCACCGCAAACCACTGCTCCTCCTCCCTCGCCGTCGCCGCCGCCGCTGGCGTCGCAGGCGCCGGAGTCTACTCCTGCTCCCTCGCCAGGTTCGTCTGACCAAGCCCACCGCACTCCCCTCCTGCACTCCGAGACGGTCTTCCGGCACCGAACGATGTCAGTTGCAGTTCGTTTGTTTCTGATCTATCCTTAATATAAGGCATAATTCACCCTCTAACTAGATTATCATCATTCTCAGAGATACTTCAACTGGGAGTCCAATCACATAAACCTGCTGGCAGTTCTGATCATCTCCACAATCTTTCAAGTCATGGGCGTGGGGAGGAAATCAAGAAGTGGAAGGATACCCATCTGACGGTTTACACCGTGTTCATGCTGTTGGCCCTCGGAGGCGTCGGAATCGGCATGATGGCTTCGACGACCGCGGTCGGCATCAATTGGATGAGGAGGGTTTCAGCAAATCTGGCCCGAGCAACCTCCACCGTCTCAGTTGCTCTGCTAACAATCGCTGTGTCAAAACCAATTGGATACAAGTGGGGCATTGGTTTCAGCTGTGCTACAGGCGCCTCGATGATGTTGATTTGGGTGCTGGGGGATCCGGAAGTGAGACATTGGTTTGGTGGAGCAAAGAAGTGGGGCAAGGCTACTTGGGAAAAGACCAAGCTGCGTCTGAAGCAAGCTTGGATTGCCACGGCGCAGAGACTGAAACAAGGATGGGAAAGCACCAAGGGGAGACTGAAACAAAGATGGGACAGCACGAAGGAGACACTGAAGCAGGTTTGGGTTGGCACGGTACAGCCGCCTCCGCGCATGCCACGGCCGTCGAGGGCCTCTTCGGTATGAGTAGATGTAGTTGTCCGTCTAATGTTAGTTTCTTGTCTTGGCTGGTAGAAATCGGAGGATAGGTTGCTTAATGCTGGTTGCATGTGCCCCGCCCCCATAAACAGGCTTGGTAGTGAACTCATATAGGGCGAGACTGAGGTGTACTCTGCGCCGTCGTGCGTGTGATGTGTTCATGTTCAATTTTGAAACAATGTGCATGTTTCTTCGAACCTAACCGTGGAATTTTGAAACGTGGTTACGTTATTCATCGCTCGGGAATGGTCATCACGAAACAGGCGGAGGCTGGCAAAGGTTTTCTCGACGAAGAGAAGACAGCAGCGGAACCCGGTACATGCCCAATTGCCCATGGCGTCGATTTGGAGAAACATCAAGCACATAGGAAGATTAGTGGCTTGCGTTAAACTTCACGCAAATCTATCAATTATGCTGGACCAGAGAACACTGGCTAGAATCTTTGCGGAGCACGAAGTTTTAGCTGCACTAAAAGCTACAGCTACAATTGGCCAACAAGAACTGTGAGACACAACAAAGGACGAGTAGACACAAGCTCAAACACATGCACAAGGCTACAAATAAACAATGAAATGAACACCCATAGATTTAATTTAAGGTCGCAATCCTACTCGATGATGAAATACATACTGCACCTACAACTCTGCCCATACATTGGGGGCAGAGATACAGTTCTTGTGTGTATTGTAACTCTTTGGATACACAGCAAGGTTCGGTGATGACCCCGGATCAGCATGTAGCATGTAACGAACTCCTCAGTGAAAGCCTGACGTCAAGTGCAGGAGAAAAGACGGTTGGATTGGAAATGACTAGGCAGCTTTTGGCTTGGGCAGCAGCTGCAGAAGCTGTCTCTCTCTCTCTCCCTCTCTCTCTCTCCCTCTCTCTCTCTCCATGACTCCATCCGACCATCCCCACGCGTGCGCGCCGTCCCGCCGCTCGCCGCCTGCAGTCCCGCCTCGCGCTGTCCCGTGATCCCGTCAGCTTGCCTGCCGCGCCACCGCACCAGAGGCGAAGCTAGCCGATCAAATCACCGGGGTCGGCTCTATTAGCACAACGGGGTCAAATACATTAGTGAACAGTGTCTTACACTCATTTTTGCAAAATTCATCGGGGTCCGAGGACCCCAATGATACATGGCAGCTCCGCCACTGCACCGCACGCTGCGGGCCGCCTCCGCGCGGCCCTGCGCCGTGCCACGGAGCCGCCGCGCCACCTCCGCGAGGCCCTGCGCCGCGCCAGACGAGCTCCCAATCCTCATGCTCGTCCTATCTCTGTGCGTTCGCCGGTGTGCTCGCCGGACCGCCGCCGGACCGCCGCTCCGAGCCGCCTGCACCGCCCTTGCGCCTCTCCACGCCGCGCCGCCGTGTGCGCCAGATCCGCCCGGATGCACTGGCCGCGGGCCTGCGCCGCTCCGCCGAGGAGGGAGGGGAGGGTTGGCCGGCGCCGGGGAGGAGGCCAGGAAGAGCGCGGAGGGGAAGGTAAGGAGGGGGGAAGAAAAGACACAGAAAAAAGGATAGGAAAGAAAGAAAAGAAAAAATTGAAGAAAAACAAGACATGTTTTTTCGAAAGGCGAAAAGAAAAGCTCGCCCGCTCGGGTGTGTTTGCTGTGAGCATGCGGCATTCGTGCTGTGATTTTGAGTACTAGTAGTAGTTCGTTTCCCGTCAATGCACACGTGACAAAAGGTCTTTCAGTTCGTCTCCCTCTCTCTCTTAAACACACACACACCTGAGGAATCCGGTCTATCAAATTCTAATTTTCCGTCATTTGTTCTCTATCCGGCCGAGATGGTCAGTAAAGGCATCACTGCCTACAGCTCACTCACATTCTAATTCTTCCTTGGCTCCCAGGTTCGTTGACAAAACGGAACCGGCATGAGCTTTGCCGTTCATATATTAATACAGAGGAAAAGAGATGTACTGCTAGACCAATTAGTTTCTCGTCCACCCTTTTGACGAAATTGGCACTCTCGTCCAACTTACGGTTAGAAAACAAAGGTATACTTAGATAAATTATTTGTTCTGGGGTTTATGTTTCTGTAAATACAATGCTGATTAGTACTAAGAAAATAAAAAATTGACAAAAGGTCTTTCGTCGCTCTCTTTCTCGGTCTTCCGTGACATGTCCATAATAACATTTTACTATTACTAATTGGAGGCTCCTTTGAAGCCTCCACGTGAAGCTACGTAAGATCCTAGTTGGACACCATAGAAATTGAGAAAATCATAAAAAGTCTTTACATGAAGCCACCTATGATCCTATGTGGACACCCTAGAAAATGAGATAAATCATAGAAATTCTATAAAAAACAAAACATATCCAGCCGTCAATCCGTATAATGTAATCATAATAGCCTTTGGATCCACCATGTAGCAGCTAGCATATATGAACGGGTACGTACAGGTTGGTGAGCCGTCCATCAGATGTTTCAGATGGAGGCACCTGAGCTGAACGTGCAAAAGGGAGATCCCCGACTAAGGGATCGAATGATTTTTTTTTTGTGATCTCTTCATTATTTAAATATCACAGAGAATCTTTATCTCCAAGGCTCGGTATTAGCTAATGCAACTATGAAACATATAAAGAGAGAGCATCCTTCCAAAAAAGATCCTATCTCTGCTTTGTACTGCTACTCTCCCAAAACTATATCACGTACAAGCGCACCACTAACCGTTCTCACATCAACTCCGCTGGCCGGAACAAACAACGGCCGTTCTCACGTCATACCGAGGGTCCGAGGCTTCTGCAATCAGCGTAGGTAAGCATGTTGATCCCTAACCAGAACTAAGAATCAAAACTGAACGAAGGACTTATGCAATCAATTGTCAACTAATATAACTTGCAGTTTTAGATTCGTTTCATCGTCTCAAGATCAAAAGCTTGTGAAATCTCATATTTTCTATTCGTAACAAATCTATTTCACATGGTCGTTGTTTCCACCATAACTTTTGTATAGAAAAGTAGATCAATTTTATATTCATTCCACCATAGTAGCAGGGGCTCCGACAGGCTTCCAAATCTTCGAGCAATATGGATTACTAGGAAAGTTGGCGCGCTAACGCCGCGCCTGCATGTAATGTGCGTATATAATTGTGACATGGCAACTGTAGTTGTAGGCGTCGTCACTGGAGCAAGGTGATGGTAAATTTCCGTGAAGTTAAGTTCGACGTGTTCAAGGCCTGGTTTGTTATATGCAGGTGATTGGTTAAACTGGGCCCATGATTTATTATTTATGATAGGTAAGTGCCAAATTAAAAGACGGAGCTGTGTATATTTGTTGCACGACAAAAACCTGACTGCAATAGATCATACTCATAATTTTGAAGTCCAGCCCTATCACATATCCATATTTGATTCTTTTACAGCCTCTGGGATACCATATAACCGCAGACCTATGTTATTAGAAAAATTTATGAATGTCATGTCTCCCTATGACTGCTACTCTAAGAATATTTTAATTTGGTAGGTTGTCTACCATAACTTTCAGCCAAGCATGTAAATGACAATACAGTTCTATGATTATTAACAGCATAAAATGATTGCAGTAGAAACCAATTTAGAAAAAAACCATTAATTACATGTTATGACACAGTTACCAATCTGATCCACTAATCAGAAGTCATGTAACTTTGGGTATCATAGAACATGTGTCATGTATTTCAAGTTAGGTTAAAAACTGCACCAACATGTTACACTTTGCTCTATGAATAAACTGGTAAGCCTAATCATGTATAATTTTAATTTGGAAATAAAGTTTTCTCTGCTAGCTTATTTACTGATATCTTCAGAAATATAGCTATGCATTTTGTACTTCTATTTGTTATGCAGAAGTATAGGAACCTATTTGTAATTGCAATGTCAGAAGGGAAATCAAATGTTCAAGTACTCTGCAGTTTGTAGTGGAAATATTTTATAATGGCAGATCTGATCCTGCAAATAAAAGAAAAAAGGTACAATTAAAATAGGAGCAGAAGAAATGGATAAAAGATAGCAACAAAAGTCGCTATTTAAAATTACTGTCAGTGAATTTGATAAAGCTGGCTAATGCAGCCACACTCCACATACAGCTCTGAATATTAACTGCTGATTATAGCAATAATATCATGGGAACAAAGGCTCAAACGTTACTTGGCAAAAGAGGTATAATGAGCAAATTATTTCTCATGAAGACACAATGGAAAACCCAAGCATTATCTCAGTGCCTTATCACTCGGTTGGAAAGCTACATATTGTAATCCAAAATAGGCACCAATACTCAGCATGTTCTTTGATACATTATATTGAACAGAGAGGTTCATCCATGTTCTCAAATTTGTTGAATAGGAGGCTCATGGCCTCATGCAGAACGCATATCAGATATTAAGCAGCACAGACCTTATCAGGTCGCTACTAAAGTTCTCAGATGCAGTTTGAGCAAGGTTCATACAAAAACTGACAGTATATTAGATAGTAATAAGTAAGGACCTTAAGCAGCTTGTTTGATATGATCCCTACATCTAAGGGAAAGAACACCTCTCGCAAGACAATAGATGCTTGCAAAACGGCAAGATCCGTGCCCAAATTAATTTGCATACTAAAAAAAAGAGTGTGCGGGAAAGATGTCTCAGCCAGAGAGAGAGAGAGAGAGAGAGAGAGAGAGGGTCTCCCAACTGTCGTCCTGCTTGCCTTATGCTGACGCCGCAAAAAAAAATGGATTTGATGTCGATAAATGCGGCAGGCCGAATAGAGGGGAGGGCGACGGCATGGCCGCATGGGACTTGAGCTCAACGAAGGATGCTTTCTCAGAGTGGAGAGGTGAAAGGCGAGGGGAGGAGGAGGCGGCTTCAGGAAGGACGGGATCTGGGATGGGGCGTGCGGCTCAGTAGAGGGAGGAAGAAGCGCAGGCTCGCATTCAAGCGAGACTCTACAATCATGCTCTAGCATCTTTTTACCTCCGCTAGTTGTTGCGGTCGTGTTTGCGGTGGCGGTCTGCTTTCCTCATGGCGGGCAGAGGAAGTCGATCATGGGTTTGAGCCATAGCGTTGAGCAACGAAGGCCAGCAAGGCCAGCGACGGCGCAGAGAGACGATGGCACGAGAAGCAAGGTGAACCAGGTAAAGGCCATTTGTTTGACTGGCAACGACGACGCGTTGGCCTTGCTCCGGACTCCTCGATGGATTGTCCTTCAACGGTGCTTAGGACGGACGCAACCTACCGATGGGCGCCAGCACGACGCGAGAGCTACGTGCCGAGCTAGCATGCGCCGAACGATGGATGGCCACCCTTTCTTCGAGTGATATAGATTTACACAAGCACTCCGGTGCGGGATAATACGGTGCTCACACCCCTTGCTGGACGTACGGCCCCCTCGGCCGGAACCAGGATAAACCCTCGTGTCACCGTGTTAGCTCTTGCATCAACCATCGAGAGATAGGATACGCAGCGCATTCACTAGTTGGTGCTAGGCCGCCGGGTCTATACACCGACAAAATGTGCACATAGTTATATGTGGTTGATACCTTGTAGGTGCCTTGAGAAATAACACATATTCAATGCTTTAAAAAATAATTTGATACTGTCATGGGGCAACAGAATACTACAAAATATAAAAGAGGAAATGAGAAAAGAGTCAATCTGATTGTACCTTCCTATCCTATGAAATTTTAAAGGAAAAAAACATCTGAGTATGCTCAATCTAAACTGATTGTACTCCTATCCTATGAAATTCTAGTATACTAAAATACATACTAATTTGAGGTAGAGCAAATTAGAACACTGAGTATAGGCATGTAACTTAATTAGACATGTAATCTTTTTACTATCTTGGCTACTTCGGAACATTGAATACCACAAAGATCTGAAAGATAGAGTACCTTAGAACATTTAGTATATTCTGAAATGTTCTTTATTTTTTAATAAAAAAAAGAGTATATGGAATTTCTAATAAGTTAAAATCATTGCAGGGTCTACTGAACTACACACTGTAATTTTCTCTTGGGTAAATTGATTGTCCATGGCCCATGTGGCCAAACAGAGGTAAATAAAGCTACAGGGATGAAAGCAACATGATGGGGAATAAAATTTACAAACCTAATAACAGTGAACTAAATAGCTTCTGTAGGTAAACAATGTACCCTGTTTAGCATTAAGATGTAGCCAAAACTATCCAGATGATTTTTCAAAATTGGCAGCAAAGTCAAAGATGATTTATATGAGGTGATATGAAAAGTATAAGAGTTGAGGTGCGCAGGTGCCAGATTTATGGTAGGTTTCAGAGTAGCAAAACTTGCCAAATACCTCCTTGGTTAATTAAAAAGAAACTGATTTGAGAATCTTAGAAAAGGAAGATGAACATATCTGTATCATGTTGGTAATAAGATACTATTCAACATTGGGAAAATGATGAAATAGTTGTAGGTTATCACCTTTCCTTTTGCTATTAAATGTATTCATCACCCACAGAGATGCCTCATTGGGAATAGCTGAATGGTCGAGCACATATGGTTGACAGACCTGCAGGAAAATCATGAGCACACAAAAGGCTGTAGGTAGGAATTGCAGATCAATCTGGGGAAACAAAAGGGTATACAGAAAGAATTTCATAGGATATGAAGATTGCTCACGAGCGGAGACGTAGCCGAGTAGCTGTTGCAAGAGGTTGCTCACGTGAAGGACCAGCCTCTAGCAGTCTAGCTAGCAGGGGAGCCGCGACGGGAATTCGCAACGACGGGATTGCTGCAGATGATTCATTTGCTGGAGACGGGCCCGCCACCGTGCAGAGCATGTAGAGGGCCGCGGCCGCTGCGGCCTGTTGGGGCGGAAGCGGAAGGAGGACCGCAGCTCCGACAGCTTCGTCGTGGCGCTCCGCCTTTTGCACGACCTACCTCTCTCTTCTCCGCGTCCGTCCGGCCGAACAGAGCCAGCTGCTGCCTGCTAGCGCCATAGGAGTAATTGCGTCCGATTTGGATAGAGATCCGCCCGCACCGCTGCCAGCCATGGATGCAACGGCGGAGAAGTAGCAAGCCGAGCCATCCCCTGCACGCCGCTCGCCTACGCCGGCCGCCCCGACCATGGACACGGGAGGAGCAGGCACAGACCACCGCTGCTGCTCCTCCTTCGCGCCCCGCTCCTCCTTGCCGCGGGCCTGATGCTGCCGCCGCCTCGCCTCCAGGCTGGACCGCCGCGGGAGAGGAGCTGCCGGCCGGCGAGGCGGATGAACCGAGGCGGGCCGCAGCTGCTCCCTCCGCGCGCTGCTGGGCAGGAGGAGGGGGCCGCGCCGCGTCCTCGACCTCCGCCACGAGCTTCGTGGTCCGCGCCACGGGGTGGAGCTCGAGGAGGGCAAGCCGGTGGCGGAAGAGTGGCGGCGCGGTGGGGGAAGGAAGAGGGAGAGAGAGAAGGGAGGGAGAGGGCGCAAAAAGATGAACCAGGCAGACACGATTAGCTCACCGGACAAGGAGGCCTCCCGCGGCATGTTCCTCGCATCGCGTACGACCAACGCGAAGTACGGATGGCTGCCAGCGACGCATGGAGAACAGGTGTGCAGCAAGGACGCGCCGAGCGCCGGATGGGCTCCCTTTCTTCGAGCGATATAGATTTACATATATACTATACTATACTATAATTTTGGTGATACTTGAATATTTCTGTAGGTGTTGAAATGAGTATTTTGTGCCTTCCTGAATTCTGACAAATTTTCAAGGATGGGCTTGTTTTTCTTTATTGGCCGTTTTACTCCTTTTTTGCTCGCTATGGGCATATACAGATGACATTTCGGCCCATGGGCAGAGGGCATCAAATGCAGAGAAGATAAAACACAAAAAAGACCCTCGAAAAAGATAAAGTTGAACAACTCAAAAGCCCACTTTTCGAAAAAGATAAAGTTGACCATTTCTTCCTTGTCATCCTCCTCAAGATCATCCATCGCTGGCAACGAATCTGTGTAGATGAAGTGAAGCAGTGTTTTGTGTCGGTGTCCTGACCCGGCGGTCCGGATCCCAACTAGTAATGCTGCGTGTTTCCTCGTCCCAGATGTTGATGCAAAAGGCAACACAGTAACGCACGGATTTATCCTGGTTCCGACCGAGGGGTCGTACGTCCAGCAAAGTGGGTGTGCGAGGGCACTGTATTATCTTGCACCGGAGGTGCCTGTAGTAGGGGTTACAGGCGAGGCGAGAGAGGGAGGGAAGCTCCCAGGTCTCTGCTAGAGGTGAAGTAGATTGAGGCGAGTGCCAATATCGGGTGCTGAGCGTTGTGTTCTATCGAGTGATCAGATTGCGTGACGATGATAGCGAACGTCATCGATGATGGCGTCCTCCTTGAAAGGAAGCCCGCCTCCTCCTTTTATAGTCATAAGGAGGGGCGGTGTACAATACACAGGGGATCATGGAAGTCGTCGTCTTTCCCCCGAATCGCGGGGGTGCAGTGGTCGAACACTGTGAGGTATGGCGTCGGGCGTGGCAGTCGTCCTGGGTATCGTCCTTGGTCTTGCGGAGATCGCGCCGATGTCCTGCCAGCCCCAGCAGGCGGCGTGGTCGTCGCTGTAGGGTGTACAGTCTTCCAAACGTGGTGTGGTGGCGTTCCGTGGGCCCCGCAGGCCAGGGTCTTGCATATATACGTGCACCAGCGGTAGAGGGGCACGCGGCATTAGGGCACGTGGCAGTCCCGGACCCCTTGGGCGGAGTGCTAGCGCGTGCTCTAAGGAAGTCCGGGAGTCACATGGAGGTCCCGGACCCCTCGAGAGGGGAGGTCCGGGCCTCCAGCTGCTGGAACCGAGCGTCCCTCCTTGAGGGGCACGTGGCGACACCGGACCCCTTTCCGAGCAGGGGGCCGGTCCGGGGCCATAAGCGTGGTGAGGTGGAGTCCGGTCAGCAAGAGTTGGAAGAATAGTGACGGGAGCTGTGCCGAGCACGTCTCGTCCCGCGTCGCAGGTTCCACAGTGCTACCACAGCGTCCGGGATGGCGGAGCAGTGACCGGAGTCGGCGGACGGGACTCCGGTCACAGCCACTGTGGGGAATGACGGCCTGACGCCGTCTGTCCTGGGTGCTGTGGAGGAGTGGTTGGCATTTAATGCCTCCGTACGACGGGCGGGTGAGCGGCAGTGCCGTTTGTCCTTTACGTCGACGGGTGGCCTCGAGTGAGGCGGAGATGATTCGCCATGCTCGAGGGTAGGTTCGCTACCCTCGAGCGAGGCGGAGATGTTTTGCCCGCTCGGGGGTAGGTTCGCTACCCTCGAGCGAGGCGGAGATGTGGGGCGCAGTCGAGGGTCTCGATGGGAGCCCTCGAGCGAGGCGGAGATCGCCCCGCGGGTCCGAGGGTGGTGCGGATGGGCCACACGCTGGGCTTCTTTGAGTCCTTTCCTTTCTTTCAGATTGGAAGGAGGCCGTGGGCCTTCGTGGGCTCAGTCGCCTAACATGTGTTTGCGTTTTTAGGGTGACTTGTGTACCCCAATTAGGGTGTCCTTAATCGTGGTTCCTGACACTTTAAAAACAGCAGGCTGCGAGTATTATACAACCTTACTTGTATTCTGGTAGTTTATTCAGCTCTAAGTTCTAACAAAATTCTTTTTGTTGAATTTCTGCAGTTAGAGCTTTACTTTTGCTGGAGATGATGATGTTGGTCCATTTTCTGCAAGGAATAAACTCGAATCTCTAAATCTTTTGTTCGAAATCATGAACAAATTGCTTGTAACTTCCAATGCTGATGCCGAGGTAGTATTCGCTTCGCATTGTCAAGATAAGAGCGTGGTTTTTATCTGTGTGTCATTATAAATTGTTGCAATGACCTACGTGCCATCCAAAGTTTAAAAAGCTTCTCTGTACCCTTCATCGAAATTTCTTTTACGTGTGTGCCACTTCCGTCACTTTTACCGTTAAATCCTAACAGTGGTGCTCCCAACTGGTGGTAAAATTACTCTATTGCCCAAAGTCAACCTAGTCAACCTCCACTCTTCTCTAGTTCGTTCTGCGCGCTGTCAGCCCTATCCATCGCCGCCGCCCGCTGTGCCAGCTAGGACGAGCCCCGCCCCTGTGCGCCCCCCTCAGCCGGCCCTCTCCGTCGCCGCCGCCCACTCCGCTGGCCGACCCTGAAGCTGCCGCTTGCGGGAGCACGGTGCTCCCCGCCGGGAGCAGGAGGCGAGCTCTGCCCACAACAGCGGGGGCTGAAACTGGTCGGGCCGCTCCGCGGAGACGCCCGCGCTGGACATTGGCGACGGTGGCCCCTCTGACCCCGGTGACGACAGCTTGATCTCCAGGTCGGCCACCCCTGCGCGCAACAACCCCGAGAGACGCGATCCCTCATCGATCGATCAATGGGGCACGAACCGAACCAAAGCAACCGAAGGCTATGGGCGTGCGGGAGGCATCGTGCGTGCCGGAGCCGGTACTCCACAGCCTTCGATGCTCCAGACCTCACTCGAGAAAACAAAAATTTCAAGCTCAAACCGCCCCTGCTCTCCACGATTTCCATATCCAGCAAATCCAATCGACGAATCCATTGACAATAACTGCTCCTAATCCAATCCTACTCTTGCGTGGGGGAGCGCCGTAGCTGCTGCGAGCTCGCCGGCCGCTCCTCCTGTGCCGCCGCGGGGACGGGGGCCGATGAACCTGTGCGGCAAGCTATCGCAATCCGCCTGCAGCCCGCTGCCCGCAGGCTCTTCCCCTGCGCACGCCCGGAGCCGCCGCTATGGGGTGCTCCCGCAGGTCCGCGCGAGGACTCCGCCAGGCCAGCGCCATAGCCTCCCCGTGACCCCGACAGGGCTACGCCGAGGCCTTCCCATTGGATGCGGCGGACGGCGTGCAGATACAGCCGGACAGAGGATGAAGCAAGGAAAAATTATATAGAGAGAATGACAAAGGGTAAAATCATCTTTTCCCATTCAAGTTAACTGCTGTTACAAATAAAAGTGACGGAAGTGGCACACATGTAAAGGAAACTTCGAATATAGGTACAAATGAACTTTCTAAAATTTGGATGGTACGTAGGTCATTTGAACAATTTATAATGGTACACAAATAAAAATCTCATTGATAATCCTCAAAGTTATTAGCCGTAGCATACTAGCATCTGCTCGGACTTATTCGACAGAAGAAGAAAAAAAGCAGCTCCAGCTACATACTCAAGCGGCTGCCTAGATGATGTAGCTGACATTTCACTCGCAGTCTCACTCTGACTGACAAGAAACGCTTATTCTTATTCCTGATCACCGATCACCGATCACCGATCACCGATGAGCAGTTCAGCAACCAGTTTCAGTTCAGCACTTGGGCCTCCCGGCAAGCATGAACGCCTTGAACGCGAGCTTCCTGGGCACGGTGGGCGCGTCCCCCCATTCCCCCTCCACCCGCTTCATCACGTCCCTCACCACCGCCTCCATCTCCGCGCCGGCGCCCTTCTCCCTCGCCGTGGTCACCACCGACCCGGTCATCACGAACCCGGCCAGGTCCTCCAGCGTCATCTCCACCTCCATGTCCACGTTCAGCAAGAACCTGAACCCGACGGGCTCGAACGGGAACGGCAGGGACCGGTACCGCTCCATGGCGAGCCTGGTCCGGGGGTCCTGGTACGGCCGCAGGGCCGCGTAGAGCTGCCCGTGCAGCGCGTCCTCGAACGGGTGAATCTCGTAGTTGTAGCCCCACACGGCGAGCACGCCGCCGGGCTTCTTCAGGGCGCGGTTCACCACGGCGTAGAAGAGCGGGATGTCGAACCAGTGGATGGAGGTGGCCACCACGATCAGGTCCAGGGAGCCCTCGCCGCCGACCAGGGCCACGAGCTCCTCCTCCGAGAGGTGCTCCGGGGTGTGGGCGTACCGCACCCTGGGGTGCGCGATGGCGTTCCGGAGCTGGCGCTCGCTCACGTCCGTCGCCACCACGCTCTCATAGTGCTCGGCCATCTGAACGAACTTTTAGTTTTATCATTCTAGAATTCATCAGATCGAACTCGTACTCTCGTAGCAGCTGTATTGAAGATTGGATGCTTACGCTGATGGCGGCCTGGCCGCTGCCGCAGCCCGCGTCCCAAGCGCGCTGGTGGCCGGCGGTGAGGCCGGTCAGCATGGAGAACCACTCCTTGGGGTACCGCGGACGCTTCTTGGCGTACGTCTCCGACGGCTTCTCGTACAGCCCAGCCATTCTCAGCTTCAGGCTTCAGATACAACAATAATATAGCCTTTTTCAAAGAAGTTGGGATAGACTAAAGATGAAACCCGAAATAAATAAGGTTAAGGTTCAGCACATTGATAGATATTCTTCAAGCGCTCCTATCCAAAGATATCTCTTTAGAGATATTCCAATCCTTAAGGTCTCTCTTAACCGACTCATCCCACATCAGTTTAGGTCTACCCCTACCCCTCTTTACATTATCGTCCCACTCAAAAACCCCATTATCCACTGGTGCCTCAGGAGGCCTTCGTTGGACATGTCCAAACCATCTCAGCCGATGCTGGGTAAGTTTCTCCTCAATTGGTACCACCCCGACCCTATCCCGAATAACTTCGTTCCTGACTCTATCCCTCCTTGTGTACCCGCAAAACTACCGCAACATCCGCATCTCTGCTACACTCAGTTGCTCGACATATCGCCTTTTTGTAGGCCAACATTCAGCACCGTATAACATCGCCGGACGAATTGTTGTCCTATAAAATTTGCCTTTTATCTTTTGTGCCACCCTCTTGTCACAAAGGATACCAGAAGCTTACCGTCATTTCAACCAGCCAGCTGAAATTCTATGCCTAACATCTTTATCAATATCGTCATCCTTCAGGCTTCAGATGTCTCTCCTTTTCTTACCAACTGCCAAGTGCGGATTGCAGGGTCTGATCTGGATGGAATTTATAGACCACACAAGCGGTCAGAGTCATAGCCAAGTCAAACTAGTCATATGATCCCGTTCAAAAGAGGAACTTTGCATTATCCACTGAATCGCAACATTTGACTCAAACTGCAACATCACATGGGGAATCTTGTGCTGCAGCAGAAACCACACACAGCATGATGAGATGATTTTCCACATGGCATCAGGAAAGCATGGACGGGCTGCTGGGAGTCACCAGGTAAAACAACTAAACAACAACTCCAACAAATCTAAACCTTGTAGGTTGTAGAAACATGGGTTAAAATAAGAAAATCCATCTAATCTGAATCCTGTATATTGTGGAATAACTCAACAAAGTAAATCAACGGGAGGTAGTTTACTTGCTTACTCCAACTTGTCTGCCCAGATACACCTCTTCTGCTTGACCAATGTGTCTCCTTCGTACTGATAGTGAACTGAACTGTCTGAACATCACAAGATGCTTAAACAGCCACGGATAGGAACACTAAAGATGCTAAAAATGTAATACTATTATGTATAAAATACTGAATCATCTACAAGACGCCTTCTTCATCTTGATTGCAAATTTACAGTAAGCAGTTAACTCTGTAAAGAAATGTGGGAACGTGGTTGCCTATCTTGGCTCACCACGATTGCGTGTTAATATATAGGCAAAGTGCCTTGGAGAGTACACAACATGGTTACAGGTTGTTGGTAGCTCTTATCAATCTAAACAAACTCTAATCTATCTGATCTGAGGCTAACCAACTAACACCGCACGGTCACAGCCGTGGTACATGGTCACGGTCACAGCCATGCCGTCATACATATTACTTTCAACACCCCCCCCCCCCCCTCAATCTAAACTGTAACACTTGTTGAAGATTGAGATTGTGCTTGAATTCTTCGAACTTATGAACAGGGAGAGCTTTGGTAAAACCATCTGCAAGCTGATCCTTGGAAGGAATTAGCCGAACCTGCAACTGCTTTTGAGCAACTCTTTCTCGAACAAAATGAAAATCAATCTCTATGTGCTTCGCTCTTGCATGAAATACAGGATTAGCAGACAAATATGTAGCTCCTAGATTATCACACCATAAACACGGCGGTGCTCTCAAGAACACTCCAAGTTCGGCAAGTAAAGACTCCAACCAAATTACTTCAGCAGTAGCATTGGCCATTGACTTATATTCTGCTTCAATACTTGACCGAGCAACTGTTGCATGTTTCCTTGTGCTCCATGAGATGAGACTTGACCCAAAGAAAACAGCAAAGCCACCTGTGGACCTCCTGTCATCTATACTTCCTGCCCAATCAGCATCAGAGAATGCGCTCACAAGAAACGAGTTCTTCTTAGGAATTTTCAATCCAACATCAACTGAATACTTAATGTACCTCAAAATCTGCTTTACTGAGGTCCAGTGAGTTGTGGTAGGTGCATGGAGGAACTGACAAACCTTGTTGACAGAAAAGGCAAGATCAGGCCTTGTTAAGGTGAGATACTGTAGAGCGCCCACTATACTCCTATATTTTGTACTGTCATCATCACTCAAGGGATCTCCCTCAT
The DNA here is from genome assembly GCF_016808335.1 of Panicum virgatum. Lineage (NCBI taxonomy): Eukaryota > Viridiplantae > Streptophyta > Magnoliopsida > Poales > Poaceae > Panicum > Panicum virgatum. Next base: position 54,004,285 of record NC_053149.1, read on the forward strand.
ATCTGGACAACTTCTCTGTAGCAGGAAGAGGAGTTGACGATGCTTTACAATTTGCCATTCCAACTCGAGATAAGATATCTCGTGCATACTTGCTTTGTGACAAAATAATGCCTTCCTTGTTTCTCTTTACTTCAATACCTAGAAAATAATGTAGATCTCCTAGATCTTTAAGGGAAATTCTCTTTTAAGATCGCGGAGTAGAGCTGTAACAGCATCTTCAGAGGAAGCAGTAACAATTATGTCATCCACATAAATCAACATATAAATGCTTACTGCCCCTTCCTGATAGATGAACAAGGAAGTGTCTGATTTAGAGGCTTTGAACCCAAGGTTGATCAACTTTGTACTTAACCTAGAGTACACACTCTTGGCGCTTGCTTTAAGCCATAGATAGCTTTGTCTAACTTGCACACTAGATGAGAGGAATTACTGTCCTCAAAACCAGGAGGCTGTTTCATATACACTTCTTCCTTCAAAATGCCATGAAGAAACGCATTCTGTACATCTAACTGCCGCAGACACCAACCTCTCGTCACAGCTAGAGATAGAACCAGACGAACAGTAGCAATTTTGACCACTGGACTGAAAGTGTCTTCATAGTCTATGCCATATTGCTGCTTGTAACCTTTTGCAACTAATCTTGCTTTATATCTTTCAATAGAACCATCTGCTTTCTTCTTAATCTTAAAAACCCATTTACAATCAATGAGGTTCATACCTTGCTTAACAGGCACAAGATGCCAAGTATTATTTCTCAGAAGAGCTAAGTGTTCCTCTTCCATAGCTTTCTTCCAGTTCGAGTTTCCAAGAGCTTCTTGTAGATGTAAGGATCACCGGGGTGTCCGACCCTAGAGGGGGAGGGGGTGAATAGGGTCGCTAATCACTTTTCTATCCTAGGGCTCAATCTAATTGCATAAGATAAACCTAACACGTCCTACACATGCTAGTTATGACTAAGGTTTATCTATGCTACCCTCTACTTACCCCAAAAGACTTGCAACCTATAGTCAATCCTAATCAAACTAACTAGGAAAGTAAAGGTAAGCAAGAAAGAGTAAATGCGGAAACGTAATGCGGTAAGTAAAGCGGTAAGGGAGAGGATATGCAAACTCCCGTGAAGACACCAAGACACACGATTTAACGTGGTTCGGTTAGGACACCAAAGTCCCTCCCTACGTCCACGGCCACTTGCTCACAAAGAACAAGTGTGATACCGAGTCTCTTCGCTTGATCACCGTCTTGCCACGCCTCCAAGGCTCCCGACAAGCAAAGGCTAAATGACACCAAGTCACAAAGACGAGGTCACCGCCACCGTCTATCTCGAAGCGTCACCACGGCACCGTCTTCACTATCTTGGAGCTTTAACACCAAGTAGGGGCCTCCTTCCCCGCACAAAGTGTCGTTGCCACTCCACACCAAGTCGGAGGGTCACACGACGAGTACAAGTGTTTGCTTGCCGCAGCAAGACTTCTCTCAAGGGAGCTCTCGCAAGAACTAATCCCTAATCAAGCACTAAGCACTCTAACAAGTGTGCTTAAGCCTATATGATGTACAATGAAGCTCTATGGTGGTTGGAGATGATCTTTAGCTCTAGTATACTTCTTTGAACTCCAGCACACTCAAATGGTGCGGCCTTGGGGGTATATATAGGCAGCACAAGCAAATATAGCCGTTGGAGAAAAGCTGCCAGAAATGTGCTTAACACCGGTTAATCCGATGCTCCCCAAATCGCCATCGTCGGTTTAACCGGTGATACTAAACTGCCCACTGAAAACTAGCCGTTACGTGTACGGGCAATCAACCGACGCAATCGACCGGTGTATGTAATGTTAGCGTCGGTTTAACCGGTGAGTGCAACTGTCCTCTGATCCTTGAAAAACAAACTCTCTGGACAACTGCACCGACGCCATTAACCGGTGCATCATCGGTTCATCCGATGTATGCATTTTCCTTGGTCTGCTTCTGCCATTGCACCGACGTATTCAAACTTCCTATCGTCGGTTCATCCGGTGCCAAACCCTAGCCCGCAGGCCATCTCTGTCATTGCACCGATGAGTACATTTTGCCTTACGTCGGTTCATCCGGTGATACTAAAAACCCCAGACGTGCTCAAGTCAATGCACCGACGTGTGTAATTTGCTTGGCGTCGGTTCAACCGGTGACTTGATTTCTTTTAGGTTTCAGGGCGCTGCCCTGAGACCCGCGAGGGGCGGCTCCCCCTCGACCCCCGTCCGCTAACCGGGTAGCGGAACCCCCGTAGGGGCGGCCCTTCGGGCCTAGCTTCGCCTCTCTTCTCTTTGTCATCACTTGAACCTAAAAGCCTGAGTATATCATCTAAGCAAACACATTAGTTCAAGTGTTGCGTGTGTCATCAATCGCCAAAACATTATATTGAAATATGGCATGAGAGGCCATTTTCGCTACAGTAGAGATTGAGGTTCACCTGTAGAACACAGATTTCCATATCTAATAGTGCCATCAGTAAATTTCTTTGGTTTGACAATACCGCGCTGTGATCGGGTTGTAGGGCGTTGATGTTCTGGTGAGGAATCAGGCGATGACACAGGTGGAGATGATCCATCGGGCACAGAAGATCCAGGTGCAGCGGCCGGATCCCGTGAAGCAGGCGAGCCCGGCGTAAGCGGAGCAGAAGATCCCGGCGCAGGAGCAGGCGGAGCAGAGAATCTCGTCGGTCCTGTCCCCCCACGCAGCGAGGATGGCGCGCCAGGGAGATCCGCCTGGGATCGCGGACCGCCTGTTGCTGCAGGTGGATCCGTTTGGGATTCGGCGCCAGCTGTTTCCGCAGCCGGATCATCCTCGGTGCGTGTGCAGGTGCTAAACTGCTGAAGCACACCTTGATCACATGTTTCGGCTTCATTTTGCACCGGTTTTTTTTCAGGGTCCTGCAAAACAGAAGAGGTGCTAGAGCTGGGTATAACATCAGTACCATTAGATTCAGAAATTGCATCCCCAAAATTAAGAAGATCTGTTGGAAGAAGAAGAATTTCACGTTGAAGACGTGAGCCACCATTGGGATGAAGTTCACTAATGGGAAAAATATTCTCATCAAAGACTACATCTCGGGAAATATATACCCGACCTGTAGATGGATTGAGACACTTAAACCCTTTATGGAGAGAGCTATACCCTAGGAACACACACCGAACTGATCGAAAGGCAAGCTTCCGATTATTATAAGGCCTAAGATTTGGCTAACAGGCACAACCAAAGGTGCGCAAGGATGTGTAGTCAGGTTGTTCCTTCAGAAGAAGCTCGACAGGGGTATGATAGTCTATGACCTTGCTAGGGAGAATGTTTATAAGATATGTTGCGGTTAGGAAGGCCTCATCCCAAAATTTGAGGGGCATAGAGGCATGAGCAAGGCCGACTTCAACAATATGACGGTGTTTCCGTTCACCTGCACCATTCTGTTGGTGAACATGAGTGCAAGAAACACGATGAGCTATCTCGATTTGCTGGAAAAAGGAATTCAACTTCTCATATTCGCCCCCCAATCTGTTTGCATAGAGATAATCTTCCTATCAAACTTTCTTTCAACCAAGTTCTGAAAGTTTTTGAAAACCTGGAAAACATCATATTTTTGTTTAATCAAGTATACCCAGGTATATTTGCCAAAGTCATCGATGAAACTCACATAGTATGTATGCCTGTTTACAGAAGCAGGCGCAAGGCCCCATACATCCGAATAAATAAGTTCCAAAGGAGAACTAGAAACACTGTTTGATTTTCCATACGGGAGTTGATGACTCTTAGCTTTTTGACACGAATCGCAAACAGACTCACTACTTGAATCACTAACACAAGGAAGATTATTACTTCTGAGAACACGCTCAACGATGGGAAAGTCTGGATGGCCTAATCTACTGTGCCACCGAGAAGATGACACTTTATTGACTCCACAAGCTTGCTTGACTGATCTAAGATCCGAAGGACGAGGCGCAAGAGGATAGAGACCCTTTTCACATCTTTCTTGATGAAGAATTTGCTTCGTGGCTCGATCCTTTATAGAGAAGAAATTTGGGTGAAACTCAAGAAAAACATCATCATTGGAAGTGAGACGATGAACAGAAAGCAAGCTTTTGTTTGCGCTAGGCACATGCAGGATATTTTTAAGATTCAAGTTTTTCTTTGGGGTATGCAAAACTGAATGACCAATGTTACTGATTTTCATACCTGCTCCACTTGCAGTATGCACCTGATCTTGTCTGCCATACTTGTCACGGACTGTCATCTTCTCCAGCTCGCTGGTAATGTGGTCGGATGCACCACTGTCGGCGTACCAGTTGGTGTCGACCCCATATCCAGTGGCTGCTGCTCCTGCGGTCTTGTTCTGGTGTTCGTCGTAGTCGTCGTAGTGGTACCAGCAATCAGGAGCTTCATGGCTCCCTGTAAGGATCGATGGACCAAGAGGGGGGTGAATTGGGCCTTTTTCGAATTTCTAAAACAAAGTAAAGCAACCTTAAACTATGCAAAACTAGTAAGGCTCAATTCAACAACCGGCTAGTTAAGCAAACTACACAAGCTTACAAAGATACAACAAGATATTAAACTAAGCAAGGTAGAGCTAAGCTATGATCTCTAAGGTCAAGCACATAAATAATTGCATGAAAGTAAGTACTTGAAAGTAAAGAGTGGGCAAGAGACAACCAGATTTTTTCCCGTGGTGTCGATGTGTTGGCACACACCCCTAATCCACGTTGTGACACTCACTAAGAGTCTTGTCACCTCCCAAGTCACCGAGACGAGGGCGCTCACTAAGAGTCTCCGTTCACCATCCCGGCGTTGTGGAGCTCAAGCCACGTACAACCTTCTTCGAGCTCCCACAATCGTTGGCAAGCTCCGGAAGAAACACCTTCAATCACCAAGATCGCCTAGGTGCTGCCAATCACCAAGAGTAACAAGCTAGGGCCTTCACTTGAGCAAGAACCGATCACCAAGAACGGATGCACACAAGCTTCTCTCTACTCAAGTCCTTAGTCTTGCTTCTTGATTGATTGAATGAACAAGTATGTGAAAGATGAAGCTCAAGGTGGCTCTCAACAATGTATGAGTGTATGAATGTAGCCTGGTGTTAAGAGTATGCAAAATGACCCATTGGAGGGGTATATATAGGCAGCTCACACGAATAGAGCCGTTGGAGAAAAGCTGCCAGAAAATTGCGTAGCGTCGGTTAATCCGACGTACCTCCAATAGTCAGTGTCGGTTTAACCGATGAATGTAAACTGCCCCTTCTGAAAACTAGCCATTACAACTTGGGCAGATTAACCGACGTATCATCGGTTTAACCGGTGAGTGTAGTTGTCCACTGATCAACTGAAAAATCAAGTCTCTGGACAACTGCACCGACGTTAACTCAAAACCATCATCGGTTTAACCGGTGAGTACAACTTCAGAAATTCCTGAAAAAACCATCTCACTGGTCAATTGCACCGACGTCTCAATTCAAACAGCGTCGGTTTAACCGGTGTATGGAACCTTGAAACACCCTGGAAAAACCAACTCTGGACTAATGCACCGACGTTAAATTCAAACACGTCGGTTTAACCGGTGTATTGACTTGTCCAGACTCTGCTGACTTCGTTTAACCGACGTATAGAAAAATGAAAGCGTCGGTTAAACCGGTGTTAAAGACTTTTTCTGATTTTGCCTTTTCTGATTTGAGTCTTGAATGAAATCCAAATATTCTTGAGATATAAGTTGAAAACCACTTATTTGAACTTCTAGGAACCTGAGTGACTATAGTGTGCATCCATTTTTGATTGACCATGTCCATGCTCAAGTTACTTGGCCTTAACCCCTCTTAATAGTGCGATCACTATAAAACTATAAAACCTATTCTAACCTAAGTGTCCTTCTCATCCTTATTACACTTAGGACTAGAAAGATCCTTAGTCTTGACATAAAAATGAGTTGAATATCGAGATCGCATTTTTGAATAACGAAATTGAGGGGCATCTTTTGACATATGACCAAATGAGCGATAATGATCTATTAAGCTGCACAAAACTATTAGTCACAATAATTGTTGTCATTAATCACCGAAACATACCTTGAGGGCCTAGATGCTTACAATCTCCCCCTTTTTGGTGATTGATGACAACACAAACATAAATAACGAGAGAGCGAGAAAGATAAAACAGGATAAACACAAGCAAACTCGAAAAAGGACGAAAGAGCTCAACGGCTCAAACGAAATCCATAGATATGTCTCAAACCACAGCATACTCAAGCGACAAAAGTACATATCCATGAATTAACATCAAATGAGATATAAAAACATCAAGGTCCTGATAACTACGAGCTCTCTCTAACTCTACCCTCCCCCTGACTCCAACTCCCCCTGACTCTCTCCCCCTTTGGTGTCAAAGCACCAAAAAGGCGAGCTACTGGTCCGGCTGTCGCGGTACGGCGAGGAAATGGTCCGGGTCATCGTCGTCGTCGTCGTCGTCGGACGGTGAACCCTCGGTGACGGACGGGAGCTGCTGGTCAGAACTGCCTGCTGGATCTGAACTGACTGGGGGTGTAGCTGTCGTCGAGGCTCTCGTGCTGGCACTGCCTGGAAGAGGGTCCGTAGAAGTGGTAACCGGCTCAGCAGAAGATGTGTCAACATCTGAAGTAGTATGTGCTGAGGCTGCCGGCTGTGTCGACTGCTGAATTAAAGAACCCTCTCCTCCTCCCCCTGAAGGTAGTGTCTGTGGTACGACGGGGAGTGCGACTGATTGAACTGCCGACGGTGAGTCCTGGAAGAGTGAAGTCGCTGGCAGTGGTGAGAAGAGCGGACGACCAGCAGACCCAAGAAGTGCGGACATCGAGAACGTGGTCTCCGGTGTCACTGTAGTAGCTGGGGCTGCAGTAGGGGCTGGAGCTGGAGTGACTGCAAGCTGAGGTGCTCCAACACCCTGAAGACCTGGCTGTCCTGGCAGTGGGGCGAGTCCGGTGTGAGTGTAAAGCTGTGTAATCATCCTGAACATCGCCATCATGCCCTGCTGCATCTGCTGGAACTGAGCGTCTGTCCTCTGTGAAACTCTGTCAATGAGCCCGACAAAGCGCTCCTCCGCTGCAGCACGCTCTCGGGCGGCCTCCATCTGTATCGCTGCAAGCTGAGCCTCATGGGCTCTCCTAGCCTCCTCCTGAGCGATCCAATCCTCTCTCTGCTGAGTAACAAGCTGCTGAAGAAGAGAGGTGAGCTCGGACGGCTGAGTCACCTGGGACTCTGTGACAGTGGCAGGTGCTGGTGACTCTGGAGCTGGCTCTCTAGACCCCCCTGCCTCGTGATCGTGACTAGCTGGGGCTGCTGCAGGAAAGTACTCGACGTCCTCGGAGGAGTCTGACTCAAGCTCAGACCAGTGTATCTCATCATCTCCTCCGGGAAGCTGGGCCTCGGCAGCTAGCAGTGCCTCATCCTCCTGTGCCACACGGGCCTGTGCCTCTGGTGACAACTGTGCCATGGCAGCTCTCTTGGCCTGTCTGCCTCTCCTCCGGTCCTGGGGGGCTGTCGGACGGTAAACTGGGAACCGGGAAGTCTCGTCCTGACGGTAGACTGCACTGACGGGTGACTCAGCTGGCACGATCATAGAACAGATATAGCTGATCCAGTGAACATACGGAAACTGTCGCACAACACCCATCCCGTCAGTGATCACATCCTCGATCTCAGCCAAAATGAAGTCAACAATATCAAAAGGCTCGTGAGTGAGGATGTGTAGAAGTAGTAGCTGCAGCAGCCCTGTAAACCCCTCTGGGTAGCCACTCCTCGGCAACAACGTCCTCCGGAGGGCCATGTGAACTGCGTACGCCTCCGGGGTCAGCAAACTGGGCACTCTGGCATACGACGCTGGAAACGGCTGGCGGAAGCACTGAGAGATCGCCTCGTGAGAGGGTGCAATCCCGCCAATCATAGCTCTGCGCGGTGGATCTGCGTCTCCGTATGCCATCTCGTGCAGGGAGACGTCAACCAAGTCAACTCCAAGAATCCCTGCTATCATCGCCCTCGACAGACCAAGACCTGGCCTCCAAAAACAAAGTGTACGGCTCTACGCTCGAGAGCTATCCAGGCTGTGGCATAGAAAACTCTGACCCAGTCCTCGATATATCTGTTTTTCTCTATCTGGAAGTGAGCGAAGTGCTCTCTGACGTCTGCTCCCCCTGCGGCTGTCCTCAGTGACACCCAGTCAAGCACTCTGTGCGGGAAGATCTTGTGCCCCCGCCTCTGGTAGGTCTCGTAGAAACTGGCCTGAAGAAGCGTCCAGAACCTACAGCCGACCCTGCTGTCACGGGTCACGGGGAACCAGTCCTCCTCCCCAACACTCCACCTGAGCCTCTTGACCTTCGCCGCATTGGCCTTGGTCAAGTTCTGGAGCAGTACACCTGGCTCCAGACGCACAACAGTGTCCATACGGAATACTGCGCGCTCGGCCTCTAGGGCCTCAGCTCTACGAGCTGCTGCTGCTGCGGACCTGCGAGGCTCCTGTGGCTGGTGACCTCCTCGCGTCCTCGGTCCAGTGCGACGCTCGGTCGCTGGTGATGACTCTCCTGCTGGGGACGTCTGCAGAGTGCGGCCAGAACGTCGTAGAGTCGGTGACCCCTGTGTGCTCTGCCACTGAGTCTGCTCGGACTGCGCTGCATCTGAATCTGCACCTGAAGCTGAGTGATCTGACTCTGCAGCTGTCGGCTCCCCCTCAGACGTGTCACCCTCGGTCTGCTGTGTAGTGGCCCTGGTGGCCCTGGCACCTCTGACTCGGCCCATACCTCGGCCTCTGCCCCTGCCCCTGGCTGACGGATCTCTGATCGCGAACGGGCGAGCACGGCCTGACGCCTGCTCCTCGGCAGCCTTGGCCACCATCTCGGCCCTATCGGCCTCTCTCTCTGCGCGAGTCCGCTTGCGGACGGGCTTCTCGACCACGACTTCCTTTCCTTTCCTCTTCTCGCGACCCATGTCGGTCAGGCAAAAACTCGAACACCTGGTGAGCGCGGAGCGGCTGCGGCTGCGGTGTGGACGGTGTGGACGGCGTGGAGGCGCGGTTGCGTGGGCGGCACAACGTGCGGGAGCTGCGGCTCAGACGCGGCGGTGGCGCAGAGTAGCACGGCGGCGCTTGGCGGCGGAGGCGCGTGCGGGCGGCGCTTGGCGTGACGGATCGAGCGGCGGCGGCTTGAGTCGGGTGCGGAGCAGCGGCGGCGTGAAGGGGAAAACAGAGAGGAAAGAGGGAACGGCGGCATGAGCAAGACACATATATGACAAGTGGGCCCGCGATTTTCCTTAACGCCGGTTAAACCGATGACTAGGTTTAGAACGCCGGTCGATTGCATCGGTACAGTTCACCCGAGACTCAGCACAAAATCCATCTGAACGCCGGTTGATCCGATGATATGCAAATTTAACTCGCCGGTTGAACTCTGCAAACACCGGTTGATTGCTGGGTCAGATCTGAGTTACGTTCACCAGTTGATCCGATGATCTGGTTTTTGTATACGCCGGTTGAACGCCTGAAACTGACTAAGCTGAGACAAAAACTAAGTAACGCCGGTTAAACCGATGGGAATGGATCCATTGAGCGTCGGTTTAACCGGTGAACCCGAAAACCCCTCACTCAGCTCACTCTTCTATGCTAAGTCCAATAAACTTATAAAATTCAACTAAACTCAAGTTAATGGACTTGCATATGAGACTTTACCCCTCAAAATAAATAGGATAGCACACTAGCTTATTAGTTTTTCTTTTCAAATACAAGGAAAAGCCGCAAAGCGAGACAAAGCGCCAAATAAAATGTATGAGCCTTATCATAGAAATATTGAAGATAGAGAGCTTCAAACTCATTATGACATGACTCACTAAGCAATAACGCACCTAACACTTTGCTCTTTTCACTTTCCATGAATTAAGATCTTGTATGTGAAACAAGTCTCATTTTCATCAAGTGATCTCCTTTGTGACCCTTATGCATGCAATGATAATGCAAACTACAACCACATGCGAAGGAAGAATAAATATGAAGTGCACATCTATATGACAAGAAATGCATAACAAGAATTTAAGATCTACTTGTCAAGTTTGAACCCACGGGAAGCTTCTTCATGATGAGCCTTTCTACAAGCCTAGAGGAAAATAAGTGGACCACCACCTCTAGCTAAACTCTTGCTCATCACTATCTTACCATGGTTAGACAAGTGTCCTATATGTATGCATTTTTCTATATGACATAGCAACTTACATGACGTTTGCCGCATCTAGCACATTAAGCTCATTCCTTAGCCTAATAAAAGTACTCTCGTCTAATGGTTTTGTGAAAATATCCGCCAATTGCTCCTCGGATCTCACACCTTGAAGAGATATATCTCCTTTGGCTTCGTGATCACGCAAGAAGTGATGGCGAATATCAATGTGTTTTGTGCGAGAGTGTTGAACCGGATTCTTGGCAATTTTTACGGCACTTTCATTGTCACAAAGGAGTGGTATCCTATCTAGTTTCACACCAAAGTCCAAAAGGGTTTGCTTCATATATAGAATTTGGGCACAACATGCACCGACCGCTATATATTCCGCTTCCGCGGTGGACAAAGCCATGGAATTTTGCTTCTTACTCGACCAAGATACTAGAGAACGCCCAAGCAAGTGGCAACCCCCGGAGGTACTCTTGCGATCCACACGGCTTCCGGCAAAATCCAAATCCGAGTATCCCAAGAGATCTAAGCTAGCGCCTTTGGGGTACCACAAGCCTATGCTTGGGGTGTGCTTGAGATACCGAAGGATCCTATTCACAGCCGAGAGGTGTGATTCCTTTGGGTTTGCTTGAAAGCGGGCACACAAGCACACACTAAACATTATATCGGGCCTAGATGCGGTAAGGTAAAGCAAAGACCCTATCATAGAACGATAGATGGATTGATCAATCGGTTTACCGTCCACATCCAAGTCGAGATGCTCATTGGTTGCCATGGGTGTCTTGATCGGCTTGCACTCATCCATCTTAGACTTCTTTAAGATATCTTTAGTATACTTTTCTTGATGGATGAATGTCCCTTCCTTCAATTGTTTGACTTGAAAACCAAGGAAGAAGATCAATTCGCCAATCTTGGACATCTCGAATTCCCTAGACATCATGGTAGCAAACTCATGGCTTAGTGAATCGTTAGTTGAGCCAAAGATAATATCGTCAACATAAATTTGACAAATGAAAAGATCCCCGTTGACGTCTTTTGTGAACAATGTGGTGTCCACCCTCCCGATCTTGAAGCCTTGCATGATTAGGAAGTCACGAAGCCTCTCATACCAAGCCCTTGGAGCTTGTTTGAGCCCATAGAGTGCCTTGTGCAACCTATAAACATGGTTAGGATTCCTCAGATCTTCAAACCCGGGATGTTGCTCAACATAAACAAGTTCGTTAATAACGCCATTTAAGAAAGCACTTTTCACATCCATTTGATATAACTTAATATTGTGATGTGAAGAGTAAGCAAGAAGGATGCGGATAGCTTCAAGTCTTACGACCGGAGCAAAAGTTTCACCAAAATCCAAACCTTCGACTTGAGAGAACCCTTTTGCCACAAGTCTTGCTTTGTTGCGTATCACCACCCCATGTTCATCTTGCTTGTTTCGAAAGACCCACTTCTTTTAGGGTCAAAGTTGAAACCCTTCTTGTTGATCTTGTCATTCAAGCGTGTGAACTTTCTCATCATGAGAGCAAGTTCTCCATCATCTTCTTCATCGGATGAGCTCTCATGATGATCTTCTTCTTCATTGCTTGAGCTTGATTCTTGCTTGACCATCTTAAGCTTGCGGTGCTTGTTTGTCTTGGTTTTGAGAGCAATTGACTTGCTTGTAGTTGGCTCTTCGGACATACCAAGGATACCCATTTCATGAGCGCGAATTTCGCCCACAAGCTCTCTCACTTCCATTGTATCAAGATTCTCTTTTTGAAGCATAGTATTGATGATGTTATACTTGGGCCACTGTCAATTTTAGAAACTTCAAGAGTATTAATGTCCTTGACAATGACATTCAAGCGAGAATACATATCATTGCAATTTTCTTGAGCTAGCATTTTAAAGGAATCATATTTAGCTCTAAACAAGTGATACTTTTGCTCACGAACTTTTGTAGAGCCTTCATGAATTTTAATTAGCTCTTTCCATATATCACTTGCTAAGTCCATGCCATTTACTCTAGCAAAGACTTCCTCACTAATGGCTTCGAAAATTGCATTTCTAGCCTTTGCATTCCACTTTAGTTGTTCCGTGGTGGGAGTTCCGGTGAACCCGGTTTTTGTTGCCAACCACACTTCGGGGGCAATCGCATCAAGGTATGCGGCCATGCGAACTTTCCAATAGGCAAAGTTCTTGCCCTCGAAGTGAGGCGGCGAACCACCCATCTTGGCCATATCTCTAGGCGGTGGAGCCTAATGATCCAAATGAGCAACGAGGCTCTGATACCAATTGTAAGGATCGATGGACCAAGAGGGGGGGTGAATTGGGCCTTTTTCGAATTTCTAAAACAAAGTAAAGCAACCTTAACCCATGTAAAACTAGTAAGACTCAATTCAACAACCGGCTAGCTAAGCAAACTACACAAGCTTACAAAGATACAACAAGATATTAAACTAAGCAAGGTAGAGCTAAGCTATGATCTCTAAGGTCAAGCACATAAATAATTGCATGAAAGTAAGTACTTGAAAGTAAAGAGTGGGCAAGAGACAACCAAATTTTTTCCCGTGGTGTCGATGTGTTGGCACACACCCCTAATCCACGTTGTGACACTCACTAAGAGTCTTGTCACCTCCCAAGTCACCGAGACGAGGGCGCTCACTAAGAGTCTCCGTTCACCATCCCGGCGTTGTGGAGCTCAAGCCACGTACAACCTTCTTCGGGCTTCCACAATCGTTGGCAAGCTCCGGAAGAAACACCTTCAATCACCAAGATCGCTTAGGTGCTGCCAATCACCAAGAGTAACAAGCTAGGGCCTTCACTTGAGCAAGAAACGATCACCAAGAACGGATGCACACAAGCTTCTCTCTACTCAAGTCCTTAGTCTTGCTTCTTGATTGATTGAATGAATAAGTATGTGAAAGATGAAGCTCAAGGTGGCTCTCAACAATGTATGAGTGTATGAATGTAGCCTGGTGTTAAGAGTATGCAAAATGACCCATTGGAGGGGTATATATAGGCAGCTCACACGAATAGAGCCGTTAGAGAAAAGCTGCCAGAAAATTGCGTAGCGTCGGTTAATCCGACGTACCTCCAATAGTCAGCGTCGGTTTAACCAATGAATGTAAACTGCCCCTTCTGAAAACTAGCCGTTACAACTTGGGCAGATTAACCGACGTATCATCGGTTTAACCGGTGAGTGTAGTTGTCCACTGATCAACTGAAAAACCAAGTCTCTGGACAACTGCACCGACATTAACTCAAAACCATCGTCGGTTTAACCGGTGAGTACAACTTCAGAAATCCCTGAAAAAACCATCTCACTGGTCAATTGCACCGACGTCTCAATTCAAACAGCGTCGGTTTAACCGGTGTATGGAACCTTGAAACACCCTGGAAAAACCAACTCTGGACTAATGCACCAACGTTAAATTTAAACACGTCGGTTTAACCGGTGTATTGACTTGTCCAGACTCTGCTGACTTCGTTTAACCGACGTATAGAAAAATGAAAGCGTCAGTTAAACCGATGTTAAAGACTTTTTCTGATTTTACCTTTTCTGATTTGAGTCTTGAATGAAATCCAAATATTCTTGAGATATAAGTTGAAAACCACTTATTTGAACTTCTAGGAACCTGAGTGACCATAGTGTGCATGCTCAAGTTACTTGGCCTTAACCCCTCTTAATAGTGCGATCACTATAAAACTATAAAACCTATACTAACCTAAGTGTCATTCTCATCCTTATGACACTTAGGACTATAAAGATCCTTAGTCTTGACATAAAAAATGAGTTGAATACCGAGATCGCCTTTTTGAATAACGAAATTGAGGGGCCTCTTTTGACATATGACCAAATGAGCGATAATGATCTATTAAGCTGCACAAAACCATTAGTCACAATAATGGTTGTCATTAATCACCGAAACATACCTTGAGGGCCTAGATGCTTACACTCCCCTTCTTGCAGATTTGGCAGACAGGCTTGCGCGGCTTGGGACCGCTGTCCTGGTTTGCACTGCCACGAGCACCATTGTTGCGTCCTCCGTTGCCACGTCCACGTCCGCGGTTGTTACCTGTTATCTCCATAAATTAACAGGTTAATTAATGGGCCGCGAGTGAGTTGGGCTTAATGAAGAAATTAAAGGAGGCTTGCGAATCGGCTCCTGCGTGAGCATTTGGGCCGTGTGGGCCATGTATCCTTAGATTTAGTTCAGTTTGAGTTAGAGATAGAGTTCGATATGGATACGTTAGTTTAGATTGTTTTCCAAGTCTCCGGACTATAAATATGTACCCTATGATATTTGTAAAAGAAGAACGTCATCACGTTTCGCAAAACAACAACTCTCGGCGCACCGCCACCCCTAATTCTAGGGTTTCATCCAAGTAAGCGCCATGCTGCCCTGATCGCTTCTTGCGATCAGGGCAGCGTTGTTCTTGCTTTTACCTTGGTACTACTCATACTGAAGCATTTTTGATGGCGAGTAGTGCTAGTTATCCTGATATTTGTAGTATGATTTTTAGTAGATTCATCGTGCTTTTGTTGCTTATCATCTACGAATATCATGTCATCTTTGCGCGATCATATTTTAATCTTATACTAATTCTCGTTGCATGGAATTAGTCGCGTAGAGATGACACTCTGCTTTTTTTATCTAGTAGATCTAATCTGTTATGGTTTGTTCTTATACTTAAGAATTGGCGTAATATCTGCTAGTTTAGGCCTTGCAAACGGGTTGGACGATCCGGCGACGTATTAGATGCTTTGCCTTAATCTTAATAGGGATTGATCCAGGAATCAGCTTTCGCTTGTTCTTAGGCCTCTTTTCTGGTTAAGGTTCGGTTATCTTTTACGCTCGCTAGGCCTAACTACGTGTAGGATGTTCCGATCTAGCAGTGAAGCTTTTACCGTCATGGATTAGATTAGCTAGATTCAATTGAAGCAGCTTTACAGTTATTTGCTTTATCCATTATCATTTGGATATGGAGATCCAATCTGACACCGGGACTCGATCGGCTCTTTAAAACCGATGCAAGAGTCGTCCCGGGGAGCCGACCACGGCTCGGACTAATGTTTACACGTGTCTGTGCTTGTAGGCAAATCGTCGAAAGCACGTTCGCACCTTCCTGATCAGGTATAGGTCAGGTGGCCGTGGCACGCCCTGTGTCTTAGAAAGCCGCGGCGTGTGCCAGGATTGCGGGCCGTTGACGAGAGAGCAGTGCCTGCCAGCGCCCCGGCGACCTCCCGGCTCTTCGTGTTGCCTGTCGCTACTCGCCGGTGGGTTTTGACCGACAACATTACCACGGCCACGTGAACCACCGCGCCCTCGAGACGCCGAGTTTGCAGAAGACTGAAAATGGCCACCATCATTGCCTCGGAACATGTCCAAGCGAAGCTCGTAAGCGGTCAGTTGAGCGTGAAGATCGCTCAGCGTGATGGGGTCAGCACGGCCAAGAACAGATGAAACAACAGGATTGTAATCAAAGTTTAGGCCTTTGAGGATGTACCCGACCATCTCATCTTGATCTACAGATTTACCAGCAGATGCGATCTCATCGCTGATGTTCTTCATCTTGGCGAGGTAGTCAGCCATCTTCATGTCGCCTTTCTTCAGATTGGCGAGCTGCAGACGCAGGTTCGTGACCCGCGCACGGGACTGGGCGGCGAAGCTCCCTTCAAGTGTCGCCCACACTTCTGCCGAGGTGGTCAGGGTAGCAACTTGTGCCAGCACGTCCTTGTTGATGGAATTCAGGAGGTGGCCAAGAAGTTGCTGGTCTCTGGCCATCCATGCCTCATACTCCGGATTGGGCTTCTCTTCCGCCTTGCCGTCTTTCTGAACGGTGATGACCTTGGGCGGCGCCGGTGACGATCCATCCAAGATGCCCATGAGCTGGGCTCCCCGTATCGCTGGCAGAAATTGTGCTTTCCATAGCACAAAATTGTCCCTGGTCAGCTTCTCAGCAACCGGAGGACCGAGAGGAGATGGCGCCAGATTGGAGGAAGACGCCATGGCTAGGGTTGGAAGGTTGTAGATGTATTTGGGAAGAAATTGCTCTGATTACCATGTAAAGAAATGTGGGAACATGGTTGCCTATCTTGGCTCACCACGATTGTGTGTTAATATATAGGCAAAGTGCCTTAGAGAGTACACAACATGGTGACAGGTTGTTGGTAGCTCTTATCAATCTAAACAAACTCTAATCTATCTGATCTGAGGCTAACCAACTAACACCGCACGGTCACAGCCGTGGTACATGGTCACGGTCACAGCCATGCCGTCATACATATTACTTTCAACAAACTCTAGTTCTCATCAACGAAGATAAGAATATCACTACATCAGGTGTAACTTCAAATCCTGTAATACAAGTGCTCAACCAAAGATTGCTAAATACCAACTTAACTTCATGCCAGCAAAATCAGAATTCTCGAGTTCTATGGCAGGAAAACACTTTCGATCTTGCAAAAGTATAGCATCTCTACATAGGTGATGAAGATGCCTGCTCAACATTGCAGGTCGTAACTAGTGTCATCTGTTGCTGTAAATATATACAAGGCCTGCAGAAAAGCAGACATTGCAATTGATAAGATAGACAGTAGTGTATTGGCAACAATCTTGCATTGGAAACCCTGATGGCATCCAAAAAAACCTAGGCATTAGGTATTTATGTTACATGTATAAGAGAAAGAAGAAAATATACTTGAAGTCACACATGAACTTCTCTTAAGCAATATCTGTCCACTTGTCAGCAGGTTACGGGCATGAGGCATCTTTAGTAAGACAATCATGTGGTTATGAAATGGATCCTTTCTTATTTGAACAGATCATCACCTTCTCTGCAAAACACCAGTTTCTTTTCCTGGAGAAATCTGATGATGCAGCTTCGAACCTTCAGGAATTCCCAGCGGCGCACCCATGCAGCAACTATTATCAACCATATAGAGCTCCCATTTCTTTATACCACATTTCTCTAAAGCAGAGGCCAATCTTGGATTGTCCACATCAGGATAAGACCCATCTGGGGTAACAAGCACCGCTCCAGTGTATGATAGCCCAGCAGCCTGTGCTGCACCATGATAATGGAACAGACCCCAGCTGAAATCCTCCGCAACATCCACAATTGTCCAAAATTCTTTGGAAACGACACCATTATCCAACACACTGAAGTAAAATGTACCAGGAGTGCTAGCTCTTCTCACACGGTACCTTCTGCGCCTCCAGACCAGCTTCTCTTCCAGGGTTTTGACCTGAAAAACCGGCTCATACCAAAAGGAACCTTTAGCTTTCCCTCTGTAGAACAACTGATACTGACATGGGAATTGATCATATGCTGGATTCTGTCCAGCCGCGACTCTCCAACTCCATTCCATGCTGTCCAGCCAACCAACAAATAGGTCTTCTGCGATTTCATGGCTTAGTTTTCGTTCTCTGAACATGGTCAGTGGTATTACATTCGGTTTATTGGGTATCTCAGCATTGAGGTCAAGACAATTGTTCTTCTGCAAAACACAGAGAGAAAAAGCCTCCAAATACGGACTTTCATATGATGCGATACAGCGATAGTTGCAGACTTGATCAGTTGGAGAGCAGGAATTCAAACACTGAAGGGCCTTCCTACAGCTAGGATCAAACAGACAATTAAGTATCTGTGGACCACAGTTCTTTATCATACAACTTAGAGTAGAAAGGCCTTTTGCCCTTAGGTTTTTCAGCATCGCAACTGGCCTTATGTATGCATTTACGACAACAAGCAAGCAAAATCTAATGTCATCTGAATTGTGTCTTTCCCAGGCATTAGATATGGTCTTAAGAACTTCAGCTGATTCCTTTGTGACACTTGGTTTTCCAATACTTGCTAGCTTGCCAAACATGTCCTCCTCTCCAGTGTATTGAACATATGTGCCACCTAGCTTGTTTAATAAAGATGGAGATGACTGAAAGCAAATTACATTAGAAATGTCTTTGCTGTTGTTTATAAGACATTGAACAGAATCCTGATTTGTTATTGCAACATTGACCAGCATATCACAGCATGATAACTCTTTCCTAAGATTATCATGCTCAATTGAGTTGTCTGTGAAGACAAGCATTTCAAATCCCTCATCGACCCACTTCAGCCTATCAGCCTAAAAGAAGCAAAACCAATCAAATTTGAAGGCAGTAAACTGGTATAATAAAATTATAATATTAAATAATGCATTCATGTCCTCTTCAGAACATCTATTCTTCAGATCTGCATCTTAGTAAGCATGTAAAATACAGCACAGAAAGCGTGTAGCATATAATTTCACTAAAACATCAATAAACGCAGGTTAACAGTTGCAGTGCGCAAAAGTGTGATCCGAGAGGTTCCCAACTGAGGAGATAAGACTACCAAACGAGGCTGCAAAGGAAAATCTGTCTATGTCCAGATAGACACAGATATTGCTAGTTGGATAAAACAGAACTCTAAGTATCAACTGTCAAGCAGATCCTAAAATCACAGTATGAGCAGAACATACTCAAATATCTGGCTATTCCAAATTAAGTAATTAACACACGCAGTACGCATTGGATGGCGTTGGACTGTTGGGTTCAGAGAGGGAACCTACCGTATGTCGCATGACTTCTTCCCAGGGCGTATCCTTAATTGGGCTTATGGTACCTTGTCCAACCACGGCGATGATTCTTACGGTGCCCTCTGGCGAAGTGGCCTGGCCAGCGCCGCCGCCCCTTTGCTCCGCAGGAACCGCGGGCGGGGGCCTGGGCGAACATGAACAAGCCACGCTGGAGCCACTATAGCAGCGGAAAGTGGGAGCTCGAAGCAGGGAGGGCAGTGGAGTTGTTCCAGGGGGACGGCGCTGGGAGAGCGGGAGGCGGCAAGGAGCAGCGGTGGCGGGGAGAGCGGTCGCCATGGGAGGACGTGGCGGAAGCGGTCGGCGCTGGGCTCGAGCTTTCGAGTTCCAGCCTCCAGGACCTTTTCTTCCTGACTGGGCTTGGCTGGACGCCTGGACCCTTACGATTAAAAATGGACGTCCCTGATAAATTGTAGCAGAAATAGTGGGCGGTTTATCTATTTTCTATATTGAAAATAAAAGAAAACGATTCCAAAACTCCCGCCCGCAAATGCTCCCTTCCCCCTCCCCGCAGATGAAACCGCATAAATTTTCCAATCCGCCGCCTCCAAATTCAAATCTCCCTCCCTCACCAGTTCGTCTTCCTCATCTCCTCCCCACTCCAGAACCGGCGATCCCCATGGCGACGAAGCTCTTCCTTGCCCTCCAGTGCGTGCAGTGCGACACCATGCAGGTGCGCGCCCCGCGCCGGCGCCGCAGCCGAACCCCTCCGCGGAGCTCCATTCAGTCTAACTGATCCGGTTCTGCTTCTCTGTTTCGCTTCTGTCTCAGGTGAAGCAGGAGAAGAAGAGCAGCAACAAGTGGGTGTGCGTGGTGTGCAACCAGCGCCAGTCCGTGCTCCGCGTCCACGCCAGGGGTTACCGCGCCGCCGACCTCCGCCGCTTCGTCCAGGACGCCAACCTCGCCCGCGGCCGCCGTGAGTTCGCGCCTTTGGCGGAGCCCGATGCCGGCTGGGACCCGGCGGCGGTCGAGGAGCAGGGAGATGAGTTCCCCACGGAGAAGAAGCGGACGGACTGGTCCGAGTACCTGGACGATCCGGGGGAGCACCGTGATGGCTGTGGCGCGGACGCTTCAGATGGAGGTACGCTCGAAATGTTCGACATAATGCCGCAGTTTAGATTTCAAGCCCCTGTGTGTCCTGTTGAGAATGAATGTTGGTCTATACTGGATATTGATCTTGTGCAACCAAAGTGGTTATTTGGTCCGTTTCAGTGCTATCGAGATTGTGATGTTATTGTTCCTAAAGCTCTAAAAACTAGTGCAACTAAATGCTTACTCCTCTTTGGTAAGAATAACATGATTGTACAATAAAGAAAAAAGAATAACAGGATTGGAACTAATGGAGCTGCAAACGTGTATTGTGCACGTTGAAGTTCAAACGCTGCTCACTGAGCACTATTACAGTATTCAGATTGGTGATTACATATTCAGATGAGGCTGCATGAGTCTTAAGCTGTGGTTGCCTTCATAATTCATATTCATTTATTGTCATCTTTCTATCATGTATTGGCTGAAATTGTGATGCATTGTCTAACTGTTTCCATATCGAAATATAGAATCAGGTGAAGAAATTAATGTGATAACTGAACTGCCTCAAGAAAGGATTAAAGTTAGGCCTCGCAAAGCCCAATCAGGTGTACTAGGAAAGAGGCCCAAGCCGTCAACACACCCTGCTTTATCCAAGCGGCAGCAGATCGAGCAAGGATCAAGTCTCTACCGTGCAACTACTACTGCTGAAGGTATTATCCCATTTGGAAGGATACCATCCTTATAACTATCCATGACTGTTTTTGTCGCTAGCATGACCACTTGAGATTTGAGAATACATGCAAATCCTAATTGCATATGAGATCACTTGGCAATCCTGAATTATAAAACTTCTTATTTTGAGGAAGGATTATAAAACATGATAGAATCATACACTTGTTCTGTGCAGCACAAAGATCGAAATGGAGCAAGTATTTGGCTGCGGACTTCTTTGAAGAGAGGACAGGGTTTCAGAGCTCCGGGCTGCATCCGACTGAGTTTGATGAATGTGCCACTACTGATGCTACTAGTGACGTAGTGGTGGATGATGAGGTGCACCCTGATTTCATCTGATCCATATTGGATTGAAATGCTTCGTGTTTTGGTAGTGGGCAGTTTGATAGAGACAAAAATTGTGTTGCATCATAGTATAGATTGAGTTGTAAGAACAAAATCTGAATGCAACATAGGTAAGCATTAACTTCTTAAAAAAATTGAAACTACTCCCTTCCATTTCTTTGTAAAAATATGCTGTTTTAAATTGTGAAAACCATATGTTACGAAAGCGTTTTCTATAATAGTAACATCAACCATGTGCTGTGGATCTACGTTACTTTTCATATATTGATGAGCCAAGTTATAGAATTTTGACTAGATGGAATCCTGAAACAACCTACATTTGGTACTGGAGGGAGCATAATTGTATCATTACTGTCGTGGTGCTGCAAACCACAGCCGGGTGGCGGAAGGCACCCGGCTAAGCCCAGAGGGTGTGTACTCAGGGGTTAGCTAGTCCTAGTTCGATCTCGCTCAAGAACACGATGAACACAGTGGGATTAGAGTGGTTCGGGCCGCCGGAGCGTAATACCCTACGTCCACTGTTTGTTGTATTGCCTTGCCTTGAGAGAGTTCGCGAGAGCTTGTGTGTGTCTGGAGAGCCCCCCTCTATACAGCGAGCGCCCCCCTTTTATATCTCAAAGGGGGCGCGTACATGGCCGTTGGGACCTCGACAGGTGGGCCCAACGATGCAGTACAAGTTAACGTACTGTTCATAATCATGGCGTCGCAGGCGAAGGAGATCCCTCTTCTGGATTCCATTGCCTGCTCCCGGAATCCTCCGTCCGGCGTGTCCAGGCGCTTGTCTTGTCGGAGCGACGCCAGGCATAGCTAGCGGCGTTGCCTGCCACGTAGCTGAACGGGCCGCGTAGCTTGCGGCGTAGGAGGCATGATGGAAAAGTGCCGTGCCGTCGTATCCAATTAATGCGGCAGACGGGCTCTGCGCGGGTGCGGCACAGGCGGCTACACTGTGTACCTTGGTAATACGCGGTGCACAGTGAGGCCTGACAAAGGCTGCCCCGCGTGCTGTGGCGACAGAGCACGCCTCAACCATCTGCATTAAATGCGGTGGGTGCGCGAATCTTCCAGCGGAAGACTTGCGCATGAGTCCGCGCCCGTGCCTCCGGGCCACGTGGCGGCTCCGGACCTCCACGCGGTAAGGGAGGTCCGGATGGAGGCAGGAGGTCCCGGACCCCTATGGGGGGTCCAAGGCCTCGGCTGTCATCCCGGAGTTTCCCTTCCTTAGGGACATGTGGCGTCTCCGGATCCATCCCCCGGCGGAGGACGGGTCCGGATCCATTGGCTTGGCGAGGAAAGGGCCTGACCCGTGGGGCCTGGCTACTCCGTCCTTTGCGCGCAGTCACGGATAACTACGCGGGTCCTGCCTTCCCGCAGTAAGAGTGGGTATCCCTGTTACAGGGTACCGACAATTACATTCCTCTCACATCTGCTCATTTCTCAACTAACTACATCCTTTTTAGTTTCAGATGCATATGTATTTGCAATGATAACGTTACCAGAACTAGATATCTTAAGGAATTTTTCAGACTAGTCTCTGTGACACGTACTGTCATACTCAGTTAACAAAGCATTACATCACTCTGTTCATTTTTTCCTGTAGCATGAAAATTTTGTGTTAACTTGAAGATGTTAGCCTACAACTTTTTTATTAGCACCTTCGATATCTTCCTCTCAATTGGGTGCTTAAAATCTTGAAGAGCCCTCTATGTAAAACTTGAAAAAACAAAAATAACTCTGTATTAATAGGAACATTGCTGCTGAATCCTTTATTGGAAGCCTGAAGCAAAAAATTTTGTTGCAACTTGCTTAGTTGCTTGGCTGTACACTTTTCTAGTCTAGCACTCTAGCTTATGATACAAAGCAATGGGACAAGGGGCCATTATGTTAGGGCAGCAAGTGCGTGCTATCTACATACAAAATTGCACACTCTGGGTGGCCAATTTCTTGTTCTGTTAAAAGCAGAAAGGAATAGCTTTATGTCTCTTTCATTCCCGGTTCCGTTTCCTTTTTCATCATGAACCTTCTTTTGCATGCTATAATGCATCATCCAACGAAACTGGAAATAGTTTACCTTAGCTTGTCAGCGCCATGGTCGTACTGAGCCTATGAGGCCATCAGTTCAGACATTTTAGCCTATGAGGCTATTTGCCGAGGTTACCCCCAAGAGGCGAAATTATTTGCCGAGGTTCAGTTTTGTAGGCGTCACATTGTGAGCAGGTTCAGGTCGCGGTTCTTCAACCGTAGGTCTTGCATTTTGGTGGACACCAGTTCGGTTCGGTTCAGTGCGTGCCATTGCCAACCAACACGGCAACACCAACAGAACTACAACCGGATGCCATCAAAGTAGTATTAAACGCGTCCTCATCCATTTTGACACAAAGCCGTGTGGCTGTGCGCTGGCGCCGCTTTGAAGCGCGCCTTTAAAAGGCGAGCGCTGACAGCTCCGGCGGGCCGTGGTATATACTCCATCCGTTCTAAAATACTAGTCATTCTAGGATTCAAAATTTGTCTAAAAAAATAAATCATCCTACTTTATTTAGAAAATACATGTGCATGCAAGAATTAATTATGGTCAAATATAAATAATATATAGAGATAAATATGGTCATTTTAACTTCTTATTAATTTGTCTTAGAATTTTTAGGATGACTTGTTTTGTTTTATGGGACGGAGGGAGGATTCCCCCGTTCGGTGCTCCACAGCCGCGTGACCGCCGTGGGTATCGCGACGGCGACGTCACAGCTGCATTTCCCTGCGTCACATGGCGTTTTTAGTACCCGCCATATCTTTTCATGCGGCTTTCTTTTACGGACTCCGCCGGGGTGGATTTGGTGGTAGCGGTCTAGCGGACAGGAAATATCTCCTCAGCCTATAAATGTCAGAACTGCTGAGGGGGTCGGGGTCCCCGGTCGTCACCCCAGTTTGGATGCTACTTGCTTCTGCATAGAATGTGAGGTGGTTGAGCACTTGGGCCGAGCAGATTTCTTATTCCTGCGCTGCTCCCGCAACTAGCCAACTAGAGTCACTCGACCATGTGGCGCAGCACACAGCACGGCACCGCACAGCGAAGGCGGCACGGGTCACAGTGGAACTTGATCACTTCGCTGTTGGCACGGTCCCTGTCTCGCGGGGGATCTGGACCAGCATAACCATTAACATCTCGCGTGTCCTCTACAGCCGTAGTGGTATCCGCAACGCGCGGCCAGGCCGTAGCGCAGCGTTACAGCGTTACGGCCAAGCCGAGCTTTCCAGCTAGTAGTTGTACGTCTCACCCTGCTACTTTCGGAATCCTTTTGCAAAATAAGACCCGCCCATCAAGTATGGCACTGAATGCTGTTAGAAATGTTTCCTCTTTTCTTTTTAAAGAAAAATACTGTGACATGTCTTGAATCCAGTAGGCAATAGATCTCTGTGCAAATGTACATTTGCTAAATTTGACTTTCCAACCATCCTTGTGGAGAAGGGTGAGAACAGCATCAATGTGAGCAATGTGCTCATCCAGAGAGGAGCTGTAAATGAGGATATCATCTAAAAATACCAAGGCACACTTCCTGAGTAGGGGTGACAGAGTAGCATTCATGGCAGACTGAAAGATACCTGGTCCTCCAGTAACTCCAAAGGGCATAACTAAAAATTCATACTGACCAAAATGTGTGGAGAAAGCAGTTTTGTATTCTTCACCAGTTTTCAATAGAATTTGGTGAAATCTAGACTTCAAATCTAGTTTGGTGAACCAACTAGCATGTGCTAATTCATCCAAGAACTCATCTATTATAGGAAGAGGAAATTTGCTCTTGATGGTTATAGCATTCAAAAATCTGTAATCAACACAAAAACGCCACGTGCCATCTTTCTTTTTGGCCATAACTACTGAAGAAGAGAAAGGACTAGTGCTTGGCCTGATAATTCCTTCGTGCAACACCTTGGACACTTGAGTCTCAATTTCAGTTTTGAGTTGTGGGGAGTACCTGTAAGGGATCACAAATGGTTGAGCCCCCATGGTAAGTGGAATGACATGATCACAAGCTCAAGAAGGTGGAAGACCCTGTGGTTCAGCAAAGACAGAGCTGTGTTTATCCAAAATGGTCTGAATAACCGGAGGGATATCATGCTGATCAGACTCTGCTGAAAGCACACAAACTTCAAGCACAGTAACTTCAAAATCAGGTGGCAGATCACCCTAAAGTCTGACCAATGAGCCTTTATAAGGTAGGAGTGTCCACTTGTCAGACCCATAGTCACAAAGATTCGGGGTCGATGGGGTCGAGGGACGAGAAACGGTCCTCGTGAGAGGTTTTTACAAGACGGGAACGAAAACGACCCCGCATTTCCGGGACGGGATCGGTGTTTCCGGGTCGAGGAACGGTACCCTCGACCCCGAATCCTGTGACTATGGTCAGACCAGTGAATCTGCATGGGTGAGAACCTCTCCAACCATTCCATACCCAAAATCATATCATAATGCTGTAATGGTAAGACCTTGAGAGTGGAAGAAAAGGCACAAGACTGAACTGACCAATGCATGTTCAGAAACTCAGTCTGACAGAGAAGCTGCTCACCATTGGCAACCTGGACTGCAATGGGAGTGGACACAGAAGTGACTCCATGTAATTTGGAGGCCAAGGATTGGCTGATGAAAGTATGTGTACTGCCGGAATCCACTAGAATTGTCACTTGATGACCTTGGACTGTACCTGTCAGCTTCAGGGTTTTTGGAGTGTTCTGTCCAGTGGAAGCTTCTGAAGACAGAATCATACATGATTCAGAATTGACAGGATCCACAGATTCGTCTGTATGCAACTGAAATAGTTCCCAGAGCTCTTGCACAACATGAAGTTGAACCGTATTAGAGCATTTGTGATTGTGAACCCACTTTTCTCCACACTTGAAACACAGGCCCATAGCACGACGATAAGCTTTCAAGGCAGCCATCTTATCAATGTCCGGTGCAGATTTGGAAGTACCAGAAGTGGAATTCTCTGATGTATGTGGTAGAACAGACTTGGGCTTGTCATATTGTGGTGGTGGAGGCAAGGGACGAGAACCCTTAACAGCAGAGACAGGAAATGGTGAATAACTGGATTTCTTGATCTCTCTAGAACGAGAACCATCCGTCACTTCTTCCTGCAATGATGCCAAAAAGCAAGCAGTATCCAAATCTTTGGGACGTTGTAAGAGAACTATGGATCATATATCAGGACGTAAACCATCTATAAACTTCATAGTATAGTGCCTAGTATCAAGTGGGGACTCATAGGCTGCAAGCTGATCCACCAATTCAGAGAATTGGGTGATGTAATCAGCGACCGTAGCAGTTTGCCTTATGTGCAACAACTGCCGAATCAAAACATCATGTTCATATCTACCAAATCGATCTAACAAGAGAGAGCAAAATTCAGACCAATCTACTGCAGAGATACGGCGCTCAACCGATTGTAGCCACTGGCCGGCTGGTCCCGTACAGTGATGAGTAGCCGCGCGAATCCACATATCAGAGGGAACAACATACATATCGAAATAATTCTCGCAACATGATATCCACAGTTTGGGTTTGGGGCCATCAAACGAAGGAAACTGAAGTTTAGGAAGACGCCCAAAAGCAACACGGTCCGATCGCGACTCAGGATCAGTACCAAGAGGAGAATTCTTAGGAGAGTGGGAACTGTAGTGATGCGTACCCTTGACCGGGATATGGGAGTGGGTGAAAACCATGCCCGACCCATGATCCCGGTGATGGTTATCGTTGCGGTGCCCAGTGGGGCCGTCGACGGCCGCTCCAGTCGGAGGTCGTGCGGAGGCCGACTTGGGAGCATCTAGGAGACAGGAATTCGGAGATCGATCCAGGAGGACGCGATCCATGTGCTTGTTCAGCTTCGACATCTCCAGCTTGAGATCAGTGACTGCAGTATCAACCTGAGGACGCCAGGACTCGAATTCCGTAGAGGCCTGCGCGATGGAGTACTCGAGCGCTTGGAGACGTGTGTCGTGGTGGTTCTCGATGTCGCCGAAGCGGTGGTTGAGCCTGGTGTCGAGGTCGCCGATCTGCCGCTGCATCTCGTCGAAGAAGCGCCGGAACAAGTCGTCGAAGGCGATCTGTGCGTTGGGCTCCATAGCGCCGTGGCTGCGCTGAAGGCGAGTGTAGTGGTGGTGGGGAGACTCCAGAATCGAAGTGAATCTGATACTAGATTGTTAGGATACCAGCAGAGATCGAGAGAGGTGGAAGAATGTGGCGTGGAGAAGAAGAAGAACAGAGAACGACAGAGGTCTGCTATATGAAAAAGAGAGAGTCTGTTACATCCATTTTCATACCCGACTCACGCACACACTTAAGGCTCGCATAAGAGCAGACACACGCTTACTGGACCCAATCTGGGCCGCTCACACGAACACTGGGCCGGGACGCCCTCCTTCCTCTGCCGTTCGCTGTATGCTTGGCTTGATCATCGCCAGCAAAGCTGGTGACAAATCTTGAACCCCTCTCGATTGGGTGGATCGCCACCTTTTGAGTTTTTTATTTTTATTTTTTTTCGTCGATTTATCAAAAATATATATGGGTATAAATTTTTTTCAAAAATGTCACCCTGCCGCCGGATCAATTGGCGGTAAGGAGCTACCGCCGTTTGATCCGGCGGTATCTCCCATGGGCCGTGGGCCCAGGGAAGATACCGCCGGATCAACGGCGGTAGCTCCTTACCGCCAATTGATCCGGCAGTAAGCACTACCACCGCGCTGTAGCCCGGCTATAGCCGGCTGCTACAGCCGGCTGTAGCTGGCAGCGCCCTACCGCCGTTTGAAACGGCGGTAGGTGTCCCATATTTTTTTTTATTTTTAAATATTTGTATAATTATTTTAAAGACTATCTGAACTGTAATTATTATCTTTACATTTATGGATATTTCAGAAAATAATAGAGATAGCGGAGGTTAGGGAAATATTTTTTAAAAATTTATACAAATTAGATTTGACTCTAATAATCTGTGAAAATATATTTTCATGAGATATTCATGAGTTTCAATTACTATTTCGATGTCTTGTCATCTTGCATCAGATTCTTCTGCACCCCCACTATAATTAAAAATATGGGAGTACTTACCGCCGTTTCAAACGGCGATAGACATGCGTGAACCATGCCTATAGACCAAATAGCTCCATCTATAAATAAAACATCGCCCCATCTCATATGAAGTCAGTAGCCATCTCATATGGAGTCTTTAGCCATCCACGCACGGCCACCATGTCTTCCTCTGGTTCTACCTACATTCCGTGGAACAAAATTAGAGAACCTGTGCCTGAAGGAGTGCAGGTTCCAATGTGCTTCTGCGGTTCGTTGTGCAAGCTGATGGAGTCCAAAGTTTTGGGCGATGACTTCGGCAGGAGGTTCTTCATGTGTGAGAACTACGAGTTCGATCCGCCAAAGCGCTACGGCAAGGACAAAGCGAAGGTATCACCTCGCACTATCTAGTTTGCGCCTTCGGAGTTAAGTATGTTAATTCTAACTCAGCTTCGAAATAGAGTCCACCACCTCTTTGTGATTTCATATAGTGGCTGGACACGGAGCAATCGACCGAAGCTAAGGAACACGTTGAGCGCCAAGCAAGGTGGGCTGCGGAAAGGTGGCAGCGAATGCTGCAAGAGGAAAAAATGGAGGAGAAGCGCAAGAAAGATAAAGAAGAGATCGAAAAGAGGTTCGCAGAAGTTGAACGTCGGCAGGCGGAGGAGCGTGAAGCTGATAGGGAGAGGAAGCGAGAGAGGGCCCGCCGTGCGAAGGAGGCGGGACCCGAGGCTATTAGAAAGGGGAAGTATCCTCGGTGCACTCAGTAGATGACTATCATGTAATGTTCGAATTTCATATTCCCTAAGGCATGTTAGGTCTAGATGGAACACGACGTTACCGTGTTCCATGTACATGCCAGTGCAATTGTTATTGTAATTTCAATCTCAAATTAATCGGCATTGTGTAATTTGTACTAGCTGCAACTAAATTATTCAGAAGCATTGCCCTACAAATAAACTTTTCAGACCGACGCGATAACAACTCCGTTGGCATATATCGGCCAGTACAGACAATAAAAACAATAAAAACAATCACCGTTTAAACATTGAACACAAATTAAATAGTGGTCCACACAATTCAACGCACAGAACACATGACATGGCATGTCCGGACCTGTTGCAAACTACGGTAACGAGGTCCAATACTAAACCTAACATGCCTTAGGTAATTCGAACAAACGTTACATTATTTATTCAGACGTAGCAGTACAACATCAATCATTCACGGGCAGTACCCTTATCACGTTCCGCGATGTCTGGTTTTGCACGCTCGCCTTTGCGTAAATCTTCATTCACCTTCTTTAACCACTCCATATATCGCTGATCACGATGGGTGATCCACGTGTCAATCCACTCATGGAAATGACACCAATGAGTATGCGTGTCTTCACCAGCGTACTTTTGCAAACAAGAAACGATTCAAAATTAATAAAAATAATAAAAGCATATTTACAAATTAATCTATACCTGTGATGTTGCACCTCTTTTTTGGACTTCCTCGATATTCTTGCAACACCAATATCTCTGGCCAAAAGTCTCGTAATCACGAGATATGTTCGGAACACAACGCATTTGGCAATAGCAATCTGGTGGCTCTACACCTTTCGGCCATACCTTGCAATCTGTAATACATCTATTGGGATCGTTAGGAGAGGGTCCTAAATTAGCCTCCATTTCCCGACGGAAAGCTGCCCGGGAGAATGAGGAGCTCATAGCTGTTTGGTTGGGCTAATTAAAAAAAATGGGAACTGAATTGCAAGTCTGTGCTCTCAGGAACCACAAGGTGCTCTTTTATAGACGCAGGGTTGCTTACATGTCCAAGCACTTTGAACACAGATATTATCTCTCACTGCTCCATAGTCGTCCACGGTTCTGCACTCGCACGCTCCACAGTGCGCACTCATTCCACTAAAAACAACAACAGGACCTCTCACTGCTCGTACCATCAGCACTCGCACGCTTTAAACACGGATTATTGCATCGACCTACTCATCGCATCGCCCACTTTAAACTCGTCGTACTGTCACTGCATCGACCTACTCGTGATTATTGCACTGTCCTGACACATCCCATCGCCCGGAACACTACACGGTACCGGCGTAATCGTCACAATGTTAACCATAGGAATTACATCATAATACAACGTTAATGAAACACATAGCAGAAATGCAGTGGCATGGCAGAACCCGTTGCAACTACGGTAAACAGATTTTGATCTAAGCTAACATGCCTTAGGTAATTTAAAAAAACATAACAAATACAACGATGCAACATGTCACTTGGACTAGGTAGTCCTAATAGCCGTACCCCCACGTAGCAAACTGCGTTGAGCCTTCTCCGCAGTATCCACCCATTGCAGGTTGCGCAGGCGGTGGTGCCGGAGGGCCAGGGCCCTTGTTCTTGTGACAAGGGCAGTTGCAGTAAGGATTAGTGCATGGTTCATCTTGTGAAGCGGCAGCATTGCTGTTATCATCATCTTCGCCGTCTTTGTTACCCTCGCTTACTTCATCGTAATGGTTCACCTTGCACTCCAGATCAAATATCTTAATCTGGAGGTACTCGATGAACTCCTGAACAGAATCAATTGGTGCAGGATCGACCCACCTGGTAAACCCACAGTTTTCTGGAGCATCTGAAGACTGCAAAACAAATTTCATGTAAGATGTCTCAATGAATAAAGAAATAAAACAACCGAGCATTACCCATGCGTGAGGGCATTTGAAGAAACGCCGACCGCCATCCATCCCGTCGGTGCACATCTGCACTAAGCAGTCCTCACCATGTCTGCATTTTGGCCACGTTTCTCTACGGTTATCGTATTGTCGAAGAGGAGTTTCATTGGTAAATTCACTCTTCTGTTGTGGCGGAAACTCAAACACTGGTTCTGGAAACCGGGTCCAAGAGGCCCCTCCCATATTATGGGGTCTCCCTTTCTTCCCCCTTTTCCTTTGCCAAAACCGTAGTAATTCTTCCCGCTAGACCCACCTCCAGACATCGGGTATACAATGAGCTTTGGTGTTTGAGTGCTGCTGGGAGCTCACAACCTTGTGAGTATTTATAGGCGCAAAAAGGTCTGATACCCGGAGTGTGGAGTGTAAATGCACATGAAAAGCCTACCGTATTCGCACGCTCCACAGCGCTCACTCGTACCACTTTAAACACGGACACGACCTCTCGTTGCTCTTGATTTGTACCCTCGCACGCTCAACACCGCTCACTGCTCCCACTTTAAACAACGACACGACGTCTCACTGCTCATGACTTCAGGACTTTCACGTTCCACAGCGCTCACTCGTGATTATTGCACTGCCCCGACATTTCCAATCGCCCAAAACACTGCACGGCACCGGCCTAATCATTATAATTTCACTCCACGGACATATACCATCGCCCGAATCATTGCACCGGCCTACTCATCATAATGGTACCCGGAGTGTGGAGTGTAAATGCACATGAAAAGCCTACTGTATTCGCACGCTCCACAGCGCTCACTCGTACCACTTTAAACACGGACACGACCTCTCGTTGCTCTTGATTTGTACCCTCGCACGCTCAACACCGCTCACTGCTCCCACTTTAAACAACGACACGACGTCTCACTTCTCATGACTTCAGCACTTTCACGTTCCACAGCGCTCACTCGTGATTATTGCACTGCCCCGACATTTCCAATCGCCCGAAACACTGCACGGCACCGGCCTAATAGTTATAATTTCACTCCACGGACATATACCATCACCCGAATCATTGCACCGGCCTACTCATCATAATGGTACGCAATGGACACATCGAATCATAGTCTGCACATGCATACATAAGATAGTAAGTCGGAACAAATTAATTAACAAGCTACAACCTGTAAACTAGATGCGTCCGCGCTTGCCCCCTCTCCTCCTGCCACGTCGCTCTGCAGCCTGGCCCGCCCTAGTGTGGTGCTGTGAGTACGTCAGTGGCTCCGGCGGGATGGTCTGGCGAGTGGACCGACGACCCTGCTCAGGAACAGGCGTCTGTTCCACCTGACTGTAGTCCTGCGTCGCGAGTGGGGCACCCCCCCAGCTGTGAAGTGCCGACGACCTCCTGCGTCGGTGCAGAAGAGAAGAACGTGTTCACCCACTCCATCTGCGAGAGGTCGTCTACCTCCTGAATCTCCTCATCGTTGTCTGTCCCTCCCACCTGCCGGTACTCTGATTCACAAACTTCAATCCATCAATATTCAATTAAAAATGCACTTGTTACCGCCTATTAACAACTGGTCTTAGACGTACCTAAATCGTGTATTGGATCCAGCGCCTATTAACAACCGCCTATTAATGAAGAGATGAAGATCCAGCGCCGTAGGGATCCATCGACGGAAACAGCGACGAGCCGGGCGCTACACGAATAAGAAGTACAAATTAATAAATAAAGTTTTACATGATACGGTATTGTAAGTGACACGAGGTTGGAGTACGATTTAACTGCCGAGTACAAATGTGCCGGTCGCGGCACGTACGTGGGCCGAACTGCAGAACCCGAAGGTGTCGTCATCGTTTCACGTGGCGGTGGCGGTGGCGGTGGACCTGACTGTGCCGCGGGTGCAGACCGTCGTGACGATGGACCGGTCACAGGAACCGGCCCCGAACTGCGAGGTGGGAGGAAGGTGTCGTCGTCACGACAGGTCACGGCTCGTCGGAATCGCTTGCACATATCGACGATCTTCTGCAGTGTGCTCTGGTGCTGGGCGGGCGTCATGTCATGGTACTGGCCCATACTCGACGAAGCCTCGGACTCAATCGCTCGTATGACATCGTATTGTACCAAGAAAGTAGTAACATCATATGCAACCAGTTTTTTTACTGCAAATTCAATCAGAGAAACGTACCGCTATGGCGAAGTTCTGATCTTGAATTACGGGGTACGTCTCCGACACCCTTGCGGCCTCGATCGGAGCCTCTGGTGGAACGTGCACGACACGTGTGCGCGTCCTCGGCAGGTACCACCGTAGGTAGTCCGCGAACGCCTCGTCGCTGTGCGGCCGATCCTCGAAAACGACATCGTCGAGGGCTGCGGCCCAAGAGTCGACGTAAGGACGGACCTTGTCGGCCCACCGCGAGCCTGGTGGCTGACCCTGCCGTGTCCACCTATAATAGAAAGTTTGAGCGATTCAATGCTAAATGGTAGGTTAAAAAATGAATAATTATTAACAAAACTATTTATTCGGTACCTGTGGACATGGGCCTCCACTGAGTGCACAATCGGGACCGGGGTCTGCTGGTAGAGACCGAACTGCCTCATAACCCGGTCAACGTGGTACTCCTCGACGTGGATGTCGTAAATGATCGGCTTCCTCGTCATCCAGTACTCGTGATCTCGCAAGCATAAGGACGAAAGACCGCTCGGTGCCCGGGCGTAAATGTCGGCTGCAGTGTACGGAGTCCACCTCACGTCCGTGTCCACAAGAGCGTCAAACTGACCAACGAAGTCGAGGTACGACTTCCTCGTCTGCACGCCGACCCAAGAAGGCTGCACAATGAAAAAAAAGTTAACCAATAAATCGTACATTTGTGCAAGCATGTAACAATAAGTAAAACAAACGATGTTACGTACCCTCCTGAGGCACCACAACGAACCCATCGTAGGTCTGTCGACGTCGTCGTGGTCTGCGGACAGCTGGACGTACGGCTCGAAGTTCATCTCTGGCCTACCGACGGGAAAGCGCTCGTAAGACCAGAGCTGTAACAGTAGAGGACACCCAACAAAAATGGGCTCCTCTGCTGAGACCTTCGTCACGCCCGTGCAAAGACCCCTGTAACTCGCAGCCAAAACAGCAGAACCCAGCTGAACTGTGGCATCTCGTGAAGTGGAGCGTCAGCTATCGACCTCGCCAAAGGAATGAGCTGTTTGGGGCACGAGTCACCCTGCGAGCTGCAGAACATGACCCAGCCGAACAGC
Organism: Panicum virgatum; assembly: GCF_016808335.1. Classification (NCBI taxonomy): domain Eukaryota; kingdom Viridiplantae; phylum Streptophyta; class Magnoliopsida; order Poales; family Poaceae; genus Panicum; species Panicum virgatum. The sequence goes on from NC_053149.1 coordinate 54,038,147, forward strand.
CACAGTAAGTACGCCTCGAAGTGCCTGGCAACCGTAAAGTCGTCTGCGTCTGCCCTCATGTAGTCCGCCTTCAAAATGGTACGAGTCGTCAATGCACATACGTATCAATATAAGTACGGAAAGAATCAATATTTATGTACTCACACTGAACTGTAGAAGCCACCTCTTTGTCGGTCCGTGTGCGTGGTTCGCAGGCAAGGGCCGGTACGGCAACGCTAGCTCGTTGCGCTGAACCCCGGCGAACCGAGCCAAAAGGTCGTCGCGCCACGAGAGTCCCACGTCCTCTGCACCCACAGCTCGTCTAGCACACGGCAAGTCTAGAAGCATCGCCACGTCCTGAAGAGTAGGGGTCATCTCACCAACCGGGAGGTGAAACGTGTGCGTCTCCGGACGCCAACGGTCGAGAAGTGCCGTGAGGAGGGACATGTCGAACTGGAACCGTGGAGCCCTGTCCCTAGGTCGATGTGCAGGGTCGGCCATATCTCCCTCCACAAGTCGCGCAATCGGGAGAAGACCTGAAGCGCGTAACCTGCATCGCGACAATGAAAATCAAGTTAGAACAAACGGTTAAGGAAACAACTAAAATATGTGACAAATGTATTCCGTACCTAGGAACCCAGCGACGGTGTATCGGCATCGTCGACATGGGCACACAAGCCCGAAACATCCCTAAGCTGATGCCACGGACCGCAGACATGTACGACCGGTGGCACTTGTCGACGAGAGCATCTAGCAACTCAGGGGTAGCTCATTCCTCGTGCGCCATACCTGTATAATGAGATTTATTACAAATAATTTCAGAACATAAATAACAATATTAAGCATAATAACATTAACGTAAAAAAATACTAAATAAAATTTCAGAACATAAATTAAGTAATACAACAAATTTTTAATAAAATACTAAATAAAACATAACGTAATAAACTTATAAATGATGCACAACAAATTACATATTATATAACTTCAAATTCCAATTACAGCAATAAAGTTGAACATATATTTGGGGCACATATTACAACAAATATTCGTACGCCAAGACGAAATCAGTTTACGACATATTAGTTCTTAATATTACATAATTTAACATCGAACATGATTGAATAGCGAATGACACAAATGACAATCGTACTCGATCAAATAAGGCCATCGTTGTTAGGACGGCGGCCACGACGACCCGTTGCCTGCGGTGCCGGATTTGGAGCAGCTTCAGATGGGCCCGCTCCATCTGTGCGGCCACCATAACTCAATGCCGTACAATACTTGTACGTATGACCCGTCTCATGGCACTTCGAGCAGAGGCGGACATCTCGACCAGCCTCCGAGCGATCCATGTTATTTCTAATGCGTTTCTTCTTGCGTCGGCCCACCCCTTGAAACATTTCTGGATCTGGATCTGGAATGTAAGTTGCATTGTGTCCAGGATCAGTTATGAAGTCTCCAAGGATGCGAAACCCATATATCTCGTGCCTCCAAGTCATCCAAATAGTTTCCTTCATGAAGTAATTTGAGACATACATACGAGCCTGTAGTCCACCAGCTTCAAAACAAGCAGCAATGACATGTGTGCACGGCAGGTGCAGCAGCTTTGGCTTATGACATGAGCAAATACAAGCATCAGGACGGAGAACACACTCCTGCACATGCTTCTCACGCCGGGCCCCCATTCGGCCTTTGTCCCTACACATCACCTCGTACCGACGTTCCATAGAGCCAACTGGAGTCACCCGATGTAAACGGGCCTTTTTGAAAGCTTCCTCCATATGCTCCGTAACCTTGTATCCGTAAACTTTGCGATTATCGAGCATATCTTTCTGTGCCACAGCGTAACGGTCCCTGAAGTACTCGCAAGTGCGATACAAGAAGAACTCCACGATCCCAACAAGTGGCAATGATCTTACACCACGAAGCACCCAATTGTATACCTCGGCTAGGTTCGTAGTCATTAAACCGTACCTAGCACCTCCTTCATCAAACAGTAAAGCCCATTTCTCTTTTGGTTCGTGCTCAATCCACTCAGAGAATGTCTTAATTGTCTTTCTCCTTTTACGCCTGACATTCGGACCGTCCAAGCCCACATCTTCAAGCGAGACCTGGTCGTCGTCCTCTGTATTGACAGATCTCGTCGCTAGCTCCGCCGTTTGCTTTTTTGTTAGCTCATCCAATTTTTTCCATAGGAAGTTGAATTTCCTTTCCTGATTCTGGCTGCATAACCGCTTGAATAGCTTCATAAGGATTTTGTTCTTGAACTGGGTATGAAAGTTTGCCCCCATATGCCTCATGCACCACCTACTCTTTAGGTCCGGCCAAAGTGCAGTCCTACTACGCTCAGTAGAACCATTCTGTATGTCATCAATTGCTTGTAATATACCCTTGTGCCGATCATGAATCAAACACACGTTCTCTACATCTTTAACAATCATCTGCTTCACCCTCTGCAAAAACCAATACCAAGTATCCCCTGATTCTTTCTCCACAAAGGCAATTGCCAAAGACAACAATTGTCTGTTACCATCAGCTGCAACAGCTGTGAGGATTGTGCCTTTATACCTTCTTGTCAAAAATGTCCCATCTATACAAATGACTAGCCGGTAGTGCGGAAACGCCTCAATGCAAGCGCCCAAGGCCAAGAACGACTGTTGGAGTACCTGCTTTCCAGGCTTCTGGGCACATGGATACGTTTTCAAGTCGTAGTAGCTACCAGGATTTCTAAGACATATAGTGTGCAGCAATGCCGGTATATTGTGATACGAAGCTTCATACGTCCCCCACCTCATCTGCAGCGCTTTCTGTTTCGCTCTGTAAGCTTTGTTGTAGCTAATTTTATATTTAAACTCCTCCTCAACAGCACAAATGATTGACTTAGCTTCATAACTAGTATTGTCCACGATCAAAGGGTACATGTAGTTAGCTATGAAACCTGCACTGAGGTTGCGGTGCTGTGGTTCTAATTGCTCAGGCAGGCATGTGTGCTCCACAATTTTTTTAACCTCCCAGAAATCCTACCACTTGCCCATAGAAGCATACACCCTGAAAGGACATTCGCTTCTCACACAACGCACGTCATATGTTCTCGGACTGCTCTTGAGAACTTTGAACTGTCTTTGCAAAGAGAGAGTCGACCAACGTTTTATAGCTTCCTTCATGTTGTCACTGTTAGCATACATCGAACCGATGCATACCTCATTTTGTCTGTACTCCCAAGACAACGCTTCACCTTCATTTACACTTAATTTTGAAAATTCATAACCGGACCAATTGTGTGGGACATGATAATCTTTGTCGTCGTCATCATCATCCTCCGAGGAGTCATCATTCATTGCATTGTGCTGTTCTTCACTCTCCCTCTGAAACTCTTCAACTATCTCTGGAATGTTTTCCCCTTCATCAGCCTGACCAGTTGCTTGACGAGGTTCGTGTGCAGCATGTGTATCATCTTCTAAAATCTCAAGTTCACCATCTTCTTCATGAGATTCATGCATCGTCTCAGTTTCTTCGGAAACTATATCTCCCTGGCCTTCATGATCCCCGCCCGCTTGAGTTCTAAAACTAATCTTCTCGAATGCTTGAACAAACAACACAAGCGGTAAGCCTCGGCTACTACTTATATTGACATAGTTCCTCCAGTTTTGCGTCCCTTCAAGCGGCAATAGCTCCCAAAATACTGGTTCCCTTCGACTAACCACTGCCATGACAGAGATCTCATGTTCATCTCGACTAAGGCCGAAAGCTTTAAATACCCAATTGGATATTGAAATCCAAGTCCTCTCTCTAGCTCGGGGTATTTTTTTTGTGATCGAGCTAAACTCTGACAAATCTACCCCTTCATGACCATATCTAACTTCTCCAGACCCATAGAACACTTGAAAATACAAATCATCTGACATGCCTGTCAATATTTACGACAATAATTACTCATCCTTAGAATTTAATCAACGCTAACAAATAATTCTGCTATTCTTGCATATATCTTAATTATTTCTTTACAATTTTTAGTACTGACAACAATTTCTATTTTTCTGTAATATAATATTAATTAATATTATTTTTTATGCGACAAATATGTCTGTTTGAATTCATTAATATTTTCAATTCTATTCGTATGTAAACTAATATTTTTAATTACATGTTCTACGATTTTATATCGTAATAATTCCTACATATAAACTAATATTTCTACATATAAAAAATTAATTTCTACACATCAAACTATACTCAAATAATTACACGCTAAAAACTATATTCAAAAACACTAATATTACTAATTCTAATCTAAAAACTATTATTAATAAAATTAAAAATGTACCTGGAGCGGGCGGCGGCGTCGCGGGCGGAGCGCTGCGGGCGCCGGCGCGCGTGCGGGAGCCGCGCGGGTGGCGGGCGGGCGGCGGCGCGGCTGGAGCGGGCGGCGGCGTCGCGGGCGGAGCGCTGCGGCGGCGCGGGCGGGCGGCGTGGCGGGCGTGGCGGGCGGGCGGAGAGCGCGGGCGGCGACGCTGGGGGAGCGGGGCGCGCGTGGTATATAGGGGGGACCTTACCGTCGGTTCAACCGGCGGTAGGTGCTTACCGCCCGGCGGTAGGTGCTTACCGCCGGATGATCCGGCGGTAGGTTCCACCTACCGCCGGTTGAACCGGCGGTAAGGCTCGGCCCACCACGGCCCAGCGCGGATCCACCCTACCGCCGGTTCATCCGGCGGTAACAACCTTCCGCCGGATGAACCGGCGGCTGGGTGACATTTTTGAAAAAAAAAACAAGACATATATTTTTGATAAATCGAAAAAAAATAAAAATAAAAATAAAAAAATTCCCACCTTTTCTTTCCTTTGATCGAGGACCACCTGACTGCTCGTACGACGGCTGCTCTGAATTTCTGACCCAGCTATCTGGGCGGGTACGGGGTAGCCCCCAGAACTGTTTTCAGGTCAGAGTTACCATAGGGAAAATGAATTTCTGCCGTCGAAGAAAAAAGAGAGGCGAAATGCCGGGCAGGTGGGTTAAATCATACAGCCCGTTCGCTTGACTGCGCCACCGTAGCTACAGGAGGGTGGTAATGGAGCATGATCCTAATATTTTTTTTTATAGTTCTATTTGGCTTTTTATTTTTTTAGCTGAAAATTAAATAAAATTATGACCCGATACGTTTAGAGTTCGGTCTTTAGATTATCTAGAAAAAAAAATGGCCTTTTACCACCCCTACATAGGACAGGAAAGCACGGGACGAAAGGGTCAATAGGCCGCGCGGTACAGTCACGGCGCGCCAGACGGCCAGACCCTGCCTTCATTATCGCCGCGCCGCACGAGTAACCGTGCACTCGTGCCGTGTTTCCCTAGCTCGTAGTCGTAGCCTTCCCGGGCCGGTGTCATCAGTGATCACCGATCGGTCTGGTCTGACCGCGGCATCGTCTAGCAGTAGCAGGTCACTGTAGCTGCCGTGGATCGCTTTCCTGACGATCGGTGGTCCGCCGTTCAGGCTCAGCCCCCGTGGCTGTTCGCGTGCGCCCAGCGGGGGCCAGCGGCGCAGGCCTGGTGGTGGTGGGTGGTGCCGCGCCAGGCGCCAGGCGCCAGGCGCCAGCGAGCCGCCGGTGGCCTCCCGTCCTCCCGTGCCGGCCTGGTGGCATATGGCCTTGGCCGCCTGGCCGCCTGGCCCTCGGCCACCCGGGCGGTCAAAATTATTGCTGGGCACGTTAACCTGTCTGTCAGGCGCTAGGCGATGGGTTGGTTGGTTAATAAGCTAATCGCCTTCCTCTGCTCCTGTTCCGTCCCCAGCCATCTCGTCGCCGGTCTCTCGGAGCCGCGAGCCGACGAGGAGCCGAGGGGGGACAAGGAAAGCGAGCGAGCTGCTGCTTCGTCCGTCGCCGCCACTACCTGCTTTGGGTTTTTTTTTTTGCCCCTTTTGTGCTGGACATGACACTCGTTTATCCTCGGCTGATGCTGTCTGTTGCCGTTAAGACGTCCCGCGCGCGGCGAGGCGCACGCGCCACCGACCGCGCGCACTATCGCGGCCGGTAGCCATTGCTCATTTGCTCTTAGTTTTTCCTACTTGACATGCTAAAACTCTGTACTGTAAAAAGCTACGCTCGCCTAGCCGAGCAAAGATGGGATTCTTGGCTCGTTTGGCGTTCCAGCTCGACCCAACGTGTCTGCAAAACTTGCTTGCCCTTGCTGGCTGGCAATCTCACCTCTCGCGAAGCCAGCCAGCCAGCACGATGCCCCGGACAACCAATCGATCCGGTGGACGGTGGTGCTGCTTCTTGCACGAGGCGAAGGCAGGGACAAGACTGGAACGGAATCTTCGAAGCTACGCCGTTACCAAGCGGTCCGTGAGTTACAGAGTCAGAGACTGACAGGAGTCTGCCACGCTGATTAGCTTCTCGGAGCGGTGAAACATCCGTCACCATGCGCGGATTAAGATGCTAACCGCCGCACCCGTGGAGGGGACCACCGCCCGACACCGGGGTCTCCCACGCTTTTCGCACCGGGCCGCGCGGGAGCGCGGCGACGCACGGGCCTCGCTGACACGCGGTCCCATCCGGGCCGGGCGCGCCCGCCGGGCCCACCGTCAGTACCGACGGGGCCGGAGCTTTTTTTCGTCTGGAAAAAGGAACGCCTCGCAGCGTTCCGAAACGTCTATCACTCTACTCGAACCGGGAGACTATATGTCGACCGCGCTACAAATTCCACATCCATCGCTGGAAGGAATGTGCGCTTATTGTTCAATTATTTTAGGTCCAATAACAATTTTCTCAAATCAACCTACAAGTAGATGCATTGATGGTGCTAGCAGCGGCAGCATGTACCAGACAAATTTATTGCATATGATAGCGACGCACATACATATGATAGCGACATGCTGGTGATAGCAGGCACATGCATGTGGTTTCTTACACATACATTCGATATGCATACTGCAACATGGCAGGCTTACTCCATAGTAATTATTTTATTTTTTTCTCCTTTGTTTTCTTCTTCTATTTTTTTATTGTATCTTTCAATTTTCTTTTTCCGGCAAGCATGAACGCTAATCGTTCACATTATTCTTTTTTGTTTTTCTTTACATGCTCTACTTTTCTTCTTTTTTATTTTTCTTTATAAATTTTATTTCCTTATTTAGTATTAAGTTTTTTTAGTTTTCTTATATTTTTCTTTTCATTTATATGTCCCTTCCATTAGTTGCTTTGCTTTCTCCATTTTTTCTTTCCCTTCTATTTTCTATTGTTATTTCTCTTTTCTCATTGACGTGATCTTCTTTCTTCCCTTTCTTTCTTTTTCTTGTCTCATTGTAACATTTCTTTTCTATTTCTTTGTATCTTTTATTGGTATGGTAAGTTACTTTGTATCCTAATTTATTTCTCGATTTCGTAAAATTAGTTTTAGATGTGTACTTTTCTTTTTTAGATTTTCTTTTTCATATAATATAGATTTTGTGATTTATAACACTTGATTCGTTTTTCTATTTTTTATTTAACTTTTGTCGTGGAGTGGAGACCCACAGCCGGGTGGCGTAATGCACCCGCCTAAGCCCAGAGGGTGAGTACTCGGGGGTTAGCTAGGACTAGTTCGATCTCGCTGGAAGAACACGAAGAACACAGCAGGTTTACAGTGGTTCGGGCCGCCAGAGCGTAATACCCTACGTCTACTGTGTGTTGTATTGCTTATGTTCCCTTAGTCTCGAGAGAGTCTGAGAGAGCTTGTGTGCAAGCTGGGGGAGGAGCTATGCCCGTCTCTGCATGTGTGAAAACTTGTGGAACCTCGTGTCTGTGTGAAAACTTGTGGAACCACGTGTCTGTGTGAACTTGTGTTCTAGCGGGCGTGCTCTCCCTTTTATATGTCCAAGGGGAGCACGTACACTGAGCTGGGCCCCGACAGGTGGGCCCGGCGATGTATTATAAACTACACTTTGGCCTTCAATGCCTCAGATCGGGATATCTTGTCGTCGGCTTCCGTGCGTAGCTTCTAATCAGGGATGATCTTGAGCTGACCTGTCAGAGTAGAGTCTAGACTCTGCAGCCGCGCGTCGAATTCATGATGAAGCGCCGAACTACTGACTCAGTCACTGTAGCAGCGTGCACTGTTGCTCCAGTCAGTAGCTGGTCATCATGACTCGTCGCCCATGCGCACGGCGCAGATTCTTTAATGCTTGTTTTGGTAACTGACGAGCCGCCTCGGTAACTGGCGATCCACAGTGTGGACTGACAAAAGCTGCCCCGTTCCCAGAGGCAGCAGAGCCCGCCTCAATCACTCGCACTTAATGCGGGTGGGTGAGGGAGCTTCCAGCGGAAGGCTTGCGCCCGCACGCCGCGTCTGCATGACACGTGGCGGCTCCGGACCCCTCTCGAGCAGCTAGCTGAGCCGAGAGCTCATGGGGGTCCGGATAGGCACGTGGAGGTCCCGGACCCATATGCAAGAGTCCGGATGGCACGTGGAGGTCCCGGACCCACCTGCGGGGGTCCGGGTCCGCGGTCACAAGTGCTGAGCATTTTCACCTCTGGGACACGTGGTGACACCGGACCCGTCCCCCGAGCGGGAAGCGGGTCCGGGACCGTTGGTCCGGTGAGATGGAGTCGGACCCCAGGGGTCCGGCTGCTCACCTCCTTAGGACGTAGTTACGGATAACTACGCGAGTCTTGGCACAGTAGGAGTGGGTACCCCAGCTGCAGGTACCGACAACCTTTTAGTTGGTTTTCTTATCCCTCGTTCCCAACTATGAATTTCTAATTTAATTATTTTACTTCTTAATCAATTCTATTTTACATACTCACTCATAACAACTATACTAATAATTGATATTATATTTACCTAATATGATTTTTCCTATTGTATCTTCTTTAATATTTTTATTTTTTTCTTTAATTTCTTATTCCACTTTTTTTACCTAATATTTATGCTACTCCTTTTTTTCAAACTATCTATTAATCATTTATTCTCTGTTCACAATATAAGTGTTTCAGGCGTATATTTTATTTGTTCGTGTTATAAATTAAATTGTTCGGCCATGTTATTTCATTTGTTCGTGGTATTTATTTTCTACTATTTAGTATATACAATCAAATGTTCGTGATGTTTAATGTTTTGTTTGTTGTATATTATTATTATTTCGTTATGTTTAAATTTTTGTTCATGAATTTTTTTTGTTCCTGTTGTTAAAGTATGTGTTCTCAGTAGTTGAAATTAATTATTTAATATTAAAAAAATATTTTTTAAATAAATATCGTGTGAACATAAGCAAGTGTGGTCTTATTTTGAAGATCTTGTCATAAGAAAGATAATGGTACAATCCAAATTTAATTTAGATGCTTAGTTTAATAGTTATAGTTTTTTTTAGTTTTAGATTTGTATGCATGCGGTGACGTCATAGTGGTTGTCCACGCCCGCATGCATTCACATGATGGCTCTCTTTTATGTGTACTATAGCATGAGGGTTATGTCGTTAAGTGCTAATATTAATTTAGCTTATTCGGCCCAACAATTAATTTTGGCCCATGCACAAGGACGCACTATTTCAGGTGATGGTGGGAAAATCTGTCACCCCAAGTGACACATAACCGCACCCCTACTCGAACCCATCCGTCTCTCTGACAATTAGTCCCAATTTCCATGACCCCACCGGTCGGCTTCTCCTAGGAGGATGCGAGCGGGTAAATCTGTGCGCGTTTCTATCGTGATGCGGGCCCCTGCGCTGGCCGCTGCTCTCTCTTCCTGCGCGCTCTCCTCCCCTTGCCTTTTTGTCGAGCTAGCCCGACTGCTTGAGGCCAGTGTTACAGTGTCGGTGGAGGTGTCATCGACACAATTATTTAGATTGGAATCTTAATAACTGTGTCAGTGAAAGATCATAATGATAACACTACTCTCATATTTTATGATATTTCTTTTTTCTCTCTCATAATACTATTGATATATATTATTAAATTTAATATTTATAACACTCTTACGACCCGAGCTCGTGAGCTCACTACCTCGTCCTCCCCACTTATTCTCCCCGCCAGCTACTGAACTAAAACCAACCAACAAATACCTCCGGGCTCCGGCTCTGCCTCTCCCATGGATTGGAGGTTGGAAGCCTGAAGGGTAGGTAGGTCACCGGACAGGGACGAGGAGACGGCGAGAGGTGTTCCGCCGGAGCCGTTCGCGTGCTTCCTCCACCGGCCGGCCGACGCGCGGCGCCGCTGTTTCAGGTTCCCGCCCTGCATTTTCTGCTTGTGTTTGCGCTAGTTGCGAGGGTAGATTCTGGCGTTAGAGATTGGTTCGCGGATTCTGTGCGGCGCTGTGTTTGTTTGGCCAGATCCGCGTGCGTGCTGCTGGCCCTTCGTGATTTCCTCTGCTGTTTGAGCTTTCCTTGCTCGGCTTTGTGCTGCTGCTTCTTTTTATGGCCACTGCATTTGGGTTGTGTGCCGCGCTACTTATCCTGCTTGTGTTTAAGACTACAGCTCTTTCTTTTCAAAAAAAAAAAAATTACAGCTCGTGTTTCTTTCAACGATATTTTCACCTTTGTTTCGTCACCTGGGAAGCTAGAGTAACTGTAAAAGAGTCTGCTAAATCATGCTAACTTTAGCGAAATTACGGTTACTCCAGCTGTCCAGCATGTTCCTTTATCTTTGTAAAGATGAAGTCTGTTGTGGCATACTGTATGGATCTGTGTATTGATGAGCTCCTCTGTTTACAGGTTCCAGAATTTCCAGTATTGGCTGTTTTAGGATACTATGGGAAAGTCCCCGGGGAAGTGGATCAAGTCTGTGCTCTTGGGGAAGAAATCAACTAAATCCGGATCTACCAAGGCAAATGAGTCGGTAAGCACTTCTGTAATTAGGATGCGTTGTTTACTTTGAGGTACTTTTCCCTAAGGCTTTTACAGTTGCTCTGTGCAATCCTACCTAGAGAACTCCATATATGCACCCAAAATGATCTGTTGCAGTATTACTTGCTAGTAATTATTTCTCTCAAAGCCAGCTTTGGGTTAATGATACAGTTGTTGATAACTTGAGTACAGTCAGGAGCGTCCAATGTATCTAACAGTGAAGTAACAACGTTGCAAAGGTTGAAATGCTACTAGTTACTGTCGCGTACGGGATTGGAAATTAAAAGCATGCAAACTGATGCATTTCCATGCACTTTCCCTTTTTCTTTATCCATATTGTAGCCAGGTTTAATGCATATTTTGTTTCTTTCTTCTCCTTTCCCTGACGGATCAGTCATATTTTTTTAGAAGGCTACAAATAACAACGGACACTCAGCTGGGGAGGAGCGTGCATTTTCTGAGAATTCTCCAGTGATCTCTGAACCGGTGCTTGTTAAGGCCCACAAAAATGGAGCTGTTTCAATTAATGGGAAGGCTGAAGATGTCAATTTGCCAAGTGATCGGGCTGGCCAACAAGATCTGCAGAACCAAAACATTGTTGATTCCGAAACTTCAGTTCCTGGGCAATTGGGAGAAGACCAAGCTGCAGTGAAGGCACAGGCAGCCTTTCGTGGTTACCTGGTAATGCTTATTGTTCTACCAACTTTTCTGATGCATCTGCAGCATCCCACAAGTGTTACTCATGCTCACAGTTTTAGCCAAACCTTTCTGTGGAACCACTCAGCTTTTTTTTGGTAGGAAATAACAGCACAGATACTAAAATAATTGATTGGCTGAGTGGTTGATTGTATGCCATGATTTAGGTCCTTTCTCAATCTCAACTTTTATTACTTTAGGACCTTGGCAGTTTTTTTTTTCCTGGGATGTTAGAGAAGCATTCATCATTGTGTCCCAGACTACAATTCAATTACTATATTTATTTTGTGCATTTTGAATCCTTCATGTCTTCGAAGTTATTATTGTACAAGTGTCAGTGTAATTGACATGCCATTTTACAATGTTTTCATTTCAAGTTCAGTACTGTAGCACAGTGTTAATGTTGTCATGTTTGTGGTGCAGGCACGAAGGTCATTCCGTGCATTGAAAGGTATCATAAGACTTCAGGCACTGATTCGAGGGCATCTTGTAAGGAGACAGGCTGTTTCAACCCTTCGAACTACTTGGTTGATTGTGAAGTTTCAATCTCTAGTTCGTGGAAGAAATGTCAGACTCTCTGGTGCTGACATGCAATTCAATGTGAAGCTTGGCCAACATAACCTTGGAGTGAGTATAAGTTATTGAGCATGCATTTATATTCTGTTTGCATCTTTCTTCTTCGTTTAACTCAGTGGTGATTGCTTTAACTAAATTATGTGTTATGCATATCGTTCTATGCAGCATTGTTATTTAGTATCCTTCTATCAAAAATTGAAAAATAAAGTATGTTGCTCATACTTTTCAGGGCGCTAGATCATCTGATGCATGGAAAGAGAAGTTATCTTCAAATGCCTATGTTCGGAAGGTATATATTCTTTTTCAAATATAACTAGTGAATTAGTTTTGTTATCTTCAAATGCCTAGTTCAAGCGCCTCCACCTTGACAAGAGTGCAGCCAACATCGAGAGCTATAAATTAGCGAAAAGGGCTGCAAAGCGAGCTGTGAGTGTAGCAAAGGGTAAGGCGTACGATGACCTGTACCAGCGACTAGGCACGAAGGATGGGACAGATCGACTTCTAGTGAAGGATGACGAGATCAAGGGCAGATGACGAGAGTACTTCGACAAGTTGTTTAATGGGGAGAATGAGGGCACTACCTTTGAGCTAGATGACTCTTTTGACGATACCAACAGACGTTTTGTGAGGAGATTTCAGGAGGCAGAGATCGGGGAGGCTTTGAAGAGGATGAAGGGCGGTAAAGCGATGGGCCCTGATGGTATCCCCATTGAGGTGTGGAGATGTGAAGCGTCCCCTCATAAGAGAGAACTTAAATGTGATACAAACATTAGTCCCAGGAGGCTGATGCCACATTTATTACATCAGATGGTTCATTACCGTATAAACCTCCGAGGAGGACACTCGATACAGATAATAATAAGTAACCAAGCTACAACATAACACCAGAGCGCGACCCACATAGGATCCAGCTCGGGCTCAGAGTACTACGTCAGCGAAAACATCCCGAACAGGGCCGGTTCCACAGGCAAGGTTGGGTGTAGAACGATAACCCTACTCGGCGTCGTCTGGTACGAAGTCTGGGTCTTCTTTTGTAAAAAGTAAGAATGGGGTGAGTACAAACGTACTCAGCAAGTCCAACCACACCCACGGAGGGGGGTTATATCAGAATAACATGCTCAGGTAAAACAAGGATAAGGTTATGGTTTTAATTTACGAAAATCTAAATTTTATGCAAGGGTTCGTTTAGCCGAAAATATTTCAGAAACCAGTTTTTGTATTGAGTAACACGGAGTTCAAGTTTTAAACTGCTACCGGACTCCCCGTCCGTCGTAGCACACGGCACAACTGCCGGACACAATTCCAAAACAACTCACGCTAGCCCAACCCAAGATAAACACTAGTTGTGAGACCACACCGTAACTCACCCAGTACCGTGGGCACGGACTATTCGAATAGATTCTAACTCTGCAGAGGTGTGCAACTTTACCCACAAGTGGGGTACCACAACACGATCGCCTTAGTGTCGGTGTAGATCCCAACAAAGCCATTACCCACCTTAGCTCGACCTGACTAGCCATCACGGGATGCACCAAGGGGTCATCGACCTTTTACCTAGGTTTAACCGGGGCATAAGTCACTCGGGGCTTATCCCTTCTCCTTAGTCACCCGTTGCTCTCAGCCCTCCTGATGGCTATCGGACTCACTAGTGGGATTTATGCTAAGCCGTTGCCCATACAACGGTCGAGTGGTTTGCACGATAGTGGAGTTAGGTGAAATGTAACACCAACTCGGTCCTTAGGGGTGACAAGATGGATATATCCCTTCCTTGCCCTGCCACACCGGCACGAGCACACCAAACGGCAAATCATGCCATCCATCCCGTCTGGACTCATCTTTCGAAAATCCACTTTTATCCCTTCCCACACACACATCTTTTCTTTATAAAACAAGTTGTATAAAGTAGCAGGTCCTAAGCATTCTAGTAACGATTAACGTCCAGCCAAAATCAGACATTAATCTAGGTGGTCAAGGAATGGTTATCACAAATCAAGGGGTGGCTATCCAACCGTGTTTTCATGCAAACAAAACATATACAATTTTGTAAAACAAGCCAATAGGTTGTGTTTATAAAAACTACGACAGAAGCATGCATCAAAGGCGGGATTGAACTTGTCGTCTTCGTAGCCTTCGGGGAGGTCCTGTCCTTCAGGTTCGGGGTCGCGGAACTGATCCTCGTTCACCGGCTCGCAGTACTGCTCGTCAACGGGCCCTCCTTCGTTCACACCGTGGTCTACGACGCATACAACCAGACACACAGTCAAGAAAAAGGAATAAAAGTTTATCGTTGAGCTCGAATCGGAAATAATTAAGATATAGAGTTCGGAGTAATATTTTTGGGTGGATTCCTAATGGCATGGTCAAAACTATGTTATGAAAGGCGTGGTAAAGTTTTAGGATGATCCGAGGTCGTTTGGCGCATGAAATGATAGGTTAATCAAAGGTTTAGGGGTTAAATAATGGTCCAGGGACCTGTTTGTAATTATATTTGAGAAAGCAGGGGCTTGGTTTGTATTTTAGAAACTTCTTGGGTCATTCTAAAAGGGTCAGGGGCTTATTTATAAATGTTTTCATAAGGTGGGAGGGTCTGTTTTGAAATATAATAAAAGAAGGGGTTTCTTTTGCAAAATGGTCAAAAGGAGGGACTCTTTATTGAATCGAGGAAAGGGGAGGGGGTTATGGGCAAAATGCCCTGTCTTCTTCCTCCCCACGCGCTGGGAAACAGGGGAGGCGGCCGTGGGTCGTCGGCGGCGCCGATTCCGGCGGCCAAGGGCTCGGGGGTGGCTTCGGAGTGAGGGAAAAGAGAGAGGGCAGTCCGCGAGGTCGATCCCTGGCCGCAGCTCGGGCGGAGGCAGCTCGGGTCGGCTTGGCCGCGACGGCGTGCGGCAGCGGGCGGCGGCGGCTTTGGGCCGGCGATTCAGGGGCGTGGTGGCGGCCATGGAGGTGGGGGAAGGCACCGGGGGACTCCATGGAGTCGATTACCCCGCTCACCTTGGGTAGGGGTGACGCGCAGAGGCGGGGCGACGGGAGAGGGCGGCGGCGGCCTCTGGAGCTTGGCGTGGCGGCGCTGCAGGGCTAGGAGAGGGGAGCTCGGGAAGGCGGGTGAGGTTGTGGAGCTCGGGGGTGCCCTTCGGCCCCTTTTTATAGGCGGCCAAGGCGGTGGGGATGAGAGCGGGGCGGTGGCCGGCGGGGCAAGCTCTGAGGGCGGCGTTAATGGTGTGGGGCGGCGAGGCTCGCGCAGGTGATGCGACGGCACGGGCGCTGTGCGGCTCTGGCGGGCGTCAACGGCGAGCGGTGGCGACGCGACGCCTCGGGCAGGTGGCGCTGTGCGGCGGCAGTGGGCGGGGCGAGCGCTGGTGACGCGACGCCTCGGGCAGGCGGCGCTGTGCGGCGTCAACGGCGGCAGTGGGCGGGTGGCTTGGCCGTGTGGAGCACGTGCGCGCGTGGCACGGCGAGGCGTGCAGTGTGCCGATGCCGCGGCGTGGCGCGTGCGTCCCGGCTCGGTGTGGGCGTGCGGGCGGAGTGGGGAGCGCGCGCGGCGGCGAGCTGCCTAGCAGCGCGCGCGAGGAGGAGAGAGAGGCGGCGCTGGAGCGGGCCGAGCAGGAGGCGAGAGAGAGGACGGGGCCAGGCCAAGCGGAGCAGAGCGGGCCGGGAGCGGGGAGGGGTGGCGCGGTCGGGCCGCGCGGCAGAGGAGGAGGGAAGGAGAGAGGAAAAGAAAAGAAGAAAAGGAAAAAGGAAAAAGGGAGAGAGAAAAAGGAGGGGAGAGAGAGAAAGAAGAGAGAGGGAGAGAGATTCGCGCCGAATCCGCGGCGCGCGGTCGGCCACGCGCAGCGCCGATCACGCGTGCGCGGTCGGGTGCGTGCGCGGCCGGGTGCGTGCACGGGTCAAGGGCGAACAGGGTGATGGATTCGGGTGTCGGGGTCGAGTCTTTCGGGGATCGGGAGATCGGGCGGAAAAGTTCCGAGCTCAACGATTAATATGGCGGTTTTAGCAAACGATTTGATTCGGTAAATTTCGGGATGTTACAAGATGCCTAGGTGACAGAGCGATAGTATGGTTAACTAAGTTTTATAACCTTATTTTTCGGTCAAACAAGATGCCTGAAGAATGGAGAAGAAGTACATTAGTACCGATCTTCAAAAACAAGGGAGATGTTCAGAGTTGTACTAACTACCGTTGGATTAAGCTGATGAGCCATATGATGAAGCTCTGGGAGAGGGTTATCGAGCACCGCCTAAGAAGAGTGACAAGAGTGACCCAAAACCAGTTTGGGTTCATGCCTGGAAGATCGACCATGGAGGCGATTTTCCTAATGCGACAATTGATGGAGAGATATAGGGAGCAGAAGAAGAACTTGCACATGGTCTTTATTGACCTCGAGAATGCGTATGACAAAGTACCGAGAAATGTCATGTGGTGGGCTTTGGAGAAGCATAAAGTCCCAACTAAGTACATTACCCTCATCAAGAATATGTACAAGGATGCGATGACGTTTGTCCGGACATGTGGTGGTGACACCACTGACTTTCCTATTAACATAGGCCTACATCAGGGGTCGGCATTGAGCCTTTATTTATTTGTTTTGGTGATGGATGAGGTCACAAGAGAAGGGACATATAAAGTGATATCCCTTGGTGTATGCTCTTTGCTGATGATGTGGTGCTAGTGGATGAGAGTAGAGCAGGGGTAAATAGGAAGTTAGAGCTGTGGAGACACGCGTTAGAGTCAAAAGGGTTCAGACTTAGTAGGACCAAAACCGAGTACATAATGTGCGATTTTGGCGCATCTAGGCATGAGGGTGGCGACGTTAGTCTCGATGGTCAAGTGGTGGCCCATAAGGACACTTTTCGGTATTTAGGTTCGATACTACAAAAGGGTGGCGACATTGATGAAGATGTTAGGCATAGAATCTCAGCTGGCTGGTTGAAATGGCGTCAAGCTTCTGGTGTCCTCTGTGATAGGAGGGTGCCACAAAAGCTAAAAGGTAAGTTCTATAGGACAGCGATTCGCCCGGCGATGTTATACGGTGCTGAATGTTGGCCTACAAAAAAGTGACATGTCCAGCAACTGAGTGTAGCAGAGATGCGGATGTTACGGTGATTTTGCGGGCACACAAGGAGGGATAGAGTCCGGAACGAAGCTATTCGGGAAAGGGTAGGGGTGGTACCAATTG
The DNA here is from genome assembly GCF_016808335.1 of Panicum virgatum. Classification (NCBI taxonomy): domain Eukaryota; kingdom Viridiplantae; phylum Streptophyta; class Magnoliopsida; order Poales; family Poaceae; genus Panicum; species Panicum virgatum. The sequence goes on from NC_053149.1 coordinate 54,055,382, forward strand.
AGGAGAAGCTTACTCAACATCGGTTGAGATGGTTTGGACATGTCCAACGGAGGCCTCCAGAGGCGCCAGTGCGTAGTGGGGTGCTAAAGCGTGTTGATAAGGTAAAGAGGGGTAGAGATAGATCTAAACTGAATTGGGAGGAGTCGGTGAAGAGAGACCTCAAAGATTGAGATATCTCTGAGGAATTAGCTTTGGATAGGAGCGCTTGGAGACTAGCTATCAACGTGCCTGAACCATGACTTTTGTGTCTTTTGAGTTTCATCTCTAGCCTACCCCAACTCGTTTGGGACAAAAGACTTTGTTGTTGTTGTTGTTGTTGTTGTTGTATGTAAGAACAGACTTGGTCTTGTTCCTTTCCTTATAAGGAAACCTCACTCTCCATTTACATATTTCAAGGTTGTGCTAACTCATTTTCATATTCTGTAGCTTCTGTCTTCACCAATTGTGCTAGAACCTCTTCACTTCCAGTATGACAAGAGGGATCCCAATTCAACCTACAACTGGCTAGAGAGATGGACCATAGGCTCCATCTGGAAGCCTGTTTTTCAACCAAAAAGAGTTCCTGATGGGAAACTGCTGGTAAGGAAGGCTAGTTATGCGATGGAAACTGAATCAGCCAAGTTAAAGCGCAACACTAGGAAGGGTTCAGCCACTACAGTTGAGAGTTTCAATACAAGCGTGACTGGTGAATCTGAGAAACTTAAACGTAATCCAAAGAAATCCTCTAACTTCCCTGCTGACTCAGTACCAGATAGCCAGTTATCTGAACTTGAGAAGGTTAAAAGGAACCTCAGGAAGGTAACTGATTCCATGGCTGAAGCCTCAAAGATCTCTAGTTCCAGGGTTGATTCCTCAAAGGTATCTGATTCTACACCCGATGCTCCTAAAGTATCTAATCCTGTGGCCGAAATCTCAAAGACATCTAGTCTCCTGAATGGGATCTCGGACCATCAAGACAGCCGCCAATGTGAAAAAGTACTACAGAATGCACGTGAGGCTTCATTTCCTCTTGAAACTCAAGATTACTCTGGCAATGGTCAGCTATTGGAATATTCAGATATGGATAACTTCGACTTGGTACCTGGTTTGAAAAGTGATCTGGAAACTCAGCTTGATTCAGTTTCTATAGGAGAAAATGTTGATGAGCCCACTGTTGGTGCTTCAGCAGTTGAAGTTATGCCACTGCAGAACATTGATGAGACCAATGGTTTACGGAAGAAAGAGGAACCAAAGTCCAAGGAAGAGCATCTGTCTAATGGAAGCCTTAGAAGTAGCAAGAGAAAGTCTTCATCCCCAAACAAATCAGAATATGTGGAAAATGGGACTCGCGCTACCCCTGTTCAGCCATGGAAGCCAAGCTATATGGCTGCAACGGAGTCTGCGAAGGCGAAATTGCGAGCACAGAATTCACCCAGGGTGGATTCTGATTCATCAGCAGAGAAGAATAGCTTCGCTCGACGCCACTCTCTTCCTTCCGGTACAAACAGTAAGTTCGAACTCACTGTGTTCACACCTCGCAGACACGTACGACTGTACGAGGCAGTAGGAGGGATGGTAAAATTTAAAAACGTAGCGTTTTTTTATAGACAATACAAGTTAACGGCACGATTCATCTTGCCATCATTTGTTTAGAAAGAACCTAGCTAGCTGGAATAGTTTCGACAATGAAGCTCAAAAGTCTGAACTAATAGCCTTGTCTTCTGTTTTGGGACATTCCTTCTCATTTGTATCTTTTGAACATCGACAGGTAGGGCGATCAAAGCTGAATGGAAGCGCTGAAGAGGCGACCAGTCATTGACTTGAACTGAATAGTGCGATGCTCTGAATCTCTGCTGGAAGAACTCTGCCGCTGCTTGCTCCTTTTTATTTTATCCTGCGATGTAAAGAGAGACGTTGTCCTTGTATTGAACAACCTTTGTGATGAGTGCCTCTGGTTCAGTCTGTTGTAGGTTCATGTGCCACGCCTTGTGCCTCGTGTCATTGTATCCAGTGGCGAAGCTAGAGTAAGTTGGAGGGGTGCGCCTGACTCGTGGGTGCATAAGGTTGAGTCATGGGGATGCAAATATGGCGAAAATTTGAACATGCACCCCCTAATAACAACGTGGCTTCGCCCCCTGATTGTATAGTCACAGTTCTCTCGGGATTTGAAATCGATTCCTCGTCGAAGGAATTATGCATGTGTAAGCTAATGTTAGGACTCTGCAGTCTGATCGAATAACATCATCCGCTTGCACACTGCCTTAATTGATATGATACCGGGTAATTTCGTGAAACTGCCCTGTTATTACCAGGTGTGAGGTGTGGTAATGGATCATAGTCAAGTACTCTTTTCGCAGTCCAACCTGATACTAATATATTTGCATAGAATGGGGCTTTCATCTTGTAGAATTCTTCCAAAAATTTGCATAAAAAAAATCTTGCAAAAAATTATGCGTTTGACACTGCGAATCTTTGCGGTTTCTTTCCTTTGGCACCGACCCCAAACACGGCAACACCGCCACCGCCGCGAGGCCCGTACCTGCACCGCCCGGAAGGCCAGAACTGCCGCGTTCGCCACGCCATTGGCGTCAGGTCCGTGAGAGGCGTGTCGCGACACGCCGTGCCTAGCGCCTCTGTCACCGCGACATGCCTTGCCGTCACACCGCGTCGAGGCGCCGAACACCCACGGCGGCCATCCCTACCGCCGGTGATCCAAACCTCCAGCCGGACCCGGCCATCCGACGCCGATGGAGCCCCGCCTCCTCCGCTCCCACCTGCCTACCAACCTCGCGCACCTCCTCAAAACCCGACCGCTCCACGCCCTCCTCTCCGACGCCACCACCTCCCGAGCCGCACGCCACCTGTTCGACGCGGTGCCCCGCCCGACAGCCGCCCTTTGTAGCGCTTTCCTCTCCGGCCTCTCAAAGCTCTCGTTGCACCGGGAGCTCATCGAGGCCACCTCCTCGCTTCACTGCAGGGGCGCCGGCGTCCCGCCGGGCTGCGTCCCGCTTGTCCTAAAGTCCTGCGCCCTCTCAGCAGCGTTGTGCCAGGGCAGGCAGGCGCATTGTCATGCCCTTGTCCGTGGGATGCTAGGGGATGTATTTGTGCAGACTGCACTGGTGGATTTCTACGCAAAGAACGGGGACATGGTGTCAGCTGTGAGAGTCTTCGAGGAGATGCCATTGAAGGACCCAATACCGATCAATTGCTTGATCACTGGGTATTCCAAGTCTGGTGATGTGGAGAAGGCGAGAAGGCTGTTTGATGGTATGCCGAGGAGAACATCCGCTTCTTGGAATTCGATGATCGCCTGCTATGCACACGGTGGAGAATTCGAAGAAGCGTTGACATTGTTTGATTGGATGTTGAGTGAGGGTGCAAGTCCAAATGCTATCACTATCACAACTGTGTTCTCCATTTGTGCCAAAACTGGTGATATTGATACTGGTAGGCGGGCAAGGGCGTTGATCGGGGAGCACGATTTGCAGAACATGATAGTCCACACTGCTTTGATGGAAATGTACGTCAAGTGTCGGGCTATTGACGAGGCCCGTCAGGAGTTTGATCGGATGCCACATAGGGATGTCGTGGCATGGAGCACCATGATTGCTGGTTATGCGCAGAATGGGAGGCCACACGAATCTCTTGATCTGTTTGAGAGGATGAAGGCAGCCAATTGCAAGCCGAACGAAGTTACTCTTGTTGGTGTATTATCTGCCTGTGCACAGCTGGGTTCTGATGAACTCGGAGAACAGATTGGGAATTACGTCGAGAGTCAGAGATTGCCACTTACCAGCTATCTTGGATCTTCTCTGATTGATATGTACACCAAGTGCGGGCATGTTGGCAGAGCTCGCAATGTCTTCACCCGGATGGAACAGAAGGTGGTCATCACTTGGAACTCCATGATCAGAGGCCTAGCACTTAATGGCTTTGCAGAAGATTCTATCACCCTGTACGAAAAGATGCAATCAGATGGGGTAAAGCCGAATGAGATCACCTTCGTCGCACTATTGACCGCGTGCACCCATGCTGGCTTGGTAGACAAAGGCATGGCGTTCTTTGAAGAGATGAAGAAGAAATATCACGTCTCTCCTCAAGTTGAGCACTGCGCATGCATAGTGGACCTCCTCTGCAAGTCCGGAAGGCTGTGGGAAGCCTACAAGTTCATCCACGACATGGAAGTTGAACCAAACGCGGTGATCTGGAGCACGCTGCTCAGCGCCTGCAGAGCCCTCGCGGATGTTGAGCTTGCCAAGCTCGCCGCGGACAAGCTCCTGGCAATAGAGCCCGACAACTCATCGATCTACGTCCTCCTCTCCAACATCTATGCGGACGCAGGGCTCTGGGGTGATGTTAGGGAGATCAGGGACCTGATGAGGAACAAGAACGTTCAGAAGCTGTCTGCCTACAGCTGGATAGAGCTGGACGGTGAGGTGCACAGGTTCCTGGTGCAAGATACATATCACCCGAGGTCAGCTGAGATTTATAACGTTGTCGACGGCCTGGGCTTGCAGCTGGGCTGGACTAATCCTGACCCTGAATTAATTTCAGAGGCTTGCTGATCAGTGATCAAATGACTATCAAGTAATTACAACTTTACAAGGCTTCCCTCGCTAAATGTCGATGCAAGCATGCATTTTGTGCTTTTACAATCGTGGAAGTAGAACACAAGCACTGAGACCAGGTCAAATGTCTCAGATATTCATTTTTATCTTTCTTTCTTCCTTTTTTTATTAGGGTTTTTTTGAGATACCCTTTTTTTATTAGGTTTCATATCTTTGAATAGAGTTAAATACACCAGCGGTCCTCGAACTTGTCCCGAGGTGCCACTTAGGTCCACGAACTTGCAAAATCGAAATCTGGCACCCTGAACTTGTTAAGTTGTGCCACTTAGGTCCATACCACTTGATGTGGCGCCACGTGGCATGAATATATGCAAAAAAACCCTTGAATTTTATCATCTTCTATATGTAGATCCTCCTCATCTCTTTCACCTCTTTCTCAATCCGCCACGCTGCTCCTACCGCCGGCCTCCGCGCGGAGAGGGAGCAGGGAGGGGGCGCGGCCGTGGCGCCTCCGGATCCGGCCGCCTGCCATGGAAGGAAAGGAGGAGGGGCCGGCCGCGCGCCACTCCAGATCCGGCGTCGGCGAGGGTGGGCGGAGAGGGAGGGAGGGGGCTGAGGGAGGGAGGGGGCAGAGGGTCGGCGGCACCCCGATCCAGTCGCCGGCGAGGGAGGGGGAGGACCGGCCCCGGCGATGAGTGAGGGAGCGCCGGCGAGGGAGGGGGAGGAGCGCCGACGGCCGGCCCGCGTCGTGCCTCCGCGCGGGCCATGGCGCCTCCGGATCCGGCCGCCTGCCATGGAAGGAAAGGAGGAGGGGCCGGCCGCGCGCCACTCCAGATCCGGCGTCGGCGAGGGTGGGCGGAGAGGGAGGGAGGGGGCTGAGGGAGGGAGGGGGCAGAGGGTCGGCGGCGCCCCGATCCAGTCGCCGGCGAGGGAGGGGGAGGACCGGCCCCGGCGATGAGTGAGGGAGCGCCGGCGAGGGAGGAGCGCCAACGGCCGGCCCGCGTCGTGCCTCCGCGCGGAGAGGGAGCAGGGAGGGGGCGCGGCCGTGGCGCCTCCGGATCCGGCCGCCTGCCATGGAAGGAAAGGAGGAGGGGCCGGCCGCGCGCCACTCCAGATCCGGCGTCGGCGAGGGTGGGCGGAGAGGGAGGGAGGGGGCTGAGGGAGGGAGGGGGCAGAGGGTCGGCGGCGCCCCGATCCAGTCGCTGGCGAGGGAGGGGGAGGACCGGCCCCGTCGATGAGTGAGGGAGCGCCGGCGAGGGAGGGGGAGGAGCGCCGACGGCCGGCCCGCGTCGTGCCTCCGCGCAGAGAGGGAGCAGGGAGGGCGCCGGTCGCGAGCGCCATGGGGGCTGGCCTTCTATCCCTCAAGGATGTGAAGATAGAAGACGATAAAACTCAAGGGCCTTTTTGCATATATTCATGATCTTTGAAAGGGTATGGACCTAAGTGGCACAACTTAACAAGTTCAGGGAGCCAGATTTCGATTTTGCGAGTTCGTGGACCTAAGTGGCACCTGGGGACAAGTTCGAGGGCCGCTGGTGTATTTAACTCCTTTGAATATTTTCCTTAGAAACTATATGAAGGAATGAATATATAATTTGGTCATTGGGCCTTCATAAGTTTAGGCCCAGCCCAGTAAAGAACTTCTCTTAGCGCAACCTGATCTTTTAAGCAGCCAGCCCAGTTCTCAACCAGAGGCCAGAGGACGAGATTCCTTCCAGTCTCCTGTAGTCCTCAACCCGATCGACCAAACCGATGGAGTCGGAAGCTGACAGGGCCGCGGCGCCAGCGCCGGCAGCCGCCGCGGAGGCCAGCGACGACGCCATCCAAGAGGAGTCTGCAGCCACGGCCCCTGGCCCGGACGGGAAGCCCGGATCCGGGCCGGCGGCGGCCGCCTCGGCGCCGCAGGTGGAGGTGCAGCTGTTACGGCGCGGGCGTCCGGTGGCCGTGTTCCGGTCGCCGCTGGGCGGGTGGACGCAGGACCAGCTGGAGGTGGGCGACATCCTGGAGCAGTACGGCCTCAAGTCCGTCTTCGCCTTCGACCCTGCCGCCCGCAAACGTGGTGTCTCCATCCGCTTCAACCCCCGCAACGGCCGCTCCCTCCTCACCTACGCCCCCGGCTCCACCATCTTCCTCGACGGCGAGCCCAAGGTACTCTTAGAACTTGCTCCTCCAAACACCACTGCACACCAATTTCCCCTCACTTTACTTGCTCCTTGATTTAACAATTGTGTAGCTTACCTTGTCGTCTAGTTAGCATCGGGGAAACCTTAAACATCATGCTCATGCGTTTGCATCTTTCATGGTTTAGGATTCTTTGCTGAAGCCCATCACGAAGATGGTGCTTGGGGTCGCCGCAATGACGGTGGTAGCTGCAGTGCTATTTAAGGAGGCCAAGATGCCCGAGTGGCTTCAGGCCAAGCTGGGCACCGTGAGCTTCCCACCATGGGTGCTAGCTTGCATGGTTATCGTGTTCATGAGGCTCCAGAAGAGAACCAAGGACGTCATGAGGAAGTTTGGCTGGGCCTCATGAGGTAGAAACAGTTTTACCTTTATTTTGGCGTTCTGATTGGAACAAGGATCTCTATGCATACTTCAAGGCAGAGGCAGTTGCTGTCAAAACTCAATTTTACTCTCAAGAATTCAAGTTACTTGAATTGAAATAATTGCAGCTTATATTCCACTAGGAAGTGATAAATTCGTTCTAGAAACCTTTTGAATAGTGTGATATAAAGTTGTGCAGTTTTGTGCTGCTGTTATTTGTCATCGAGTACAAAAAAGTATTCATTTCTTTTAAGTAAAAGAGAAAAATAAACTATCTATTTCCACTGGATAAGGTTGCTTTAAAAGGTCTATTTATATACTTCAAATTTCTACCAGAGTTTTAGGATTTGGGTTTCAGTTGATCAGGATCCAAATTCGTTAGGATCAGTTCGAGTTCCTGCCTTCCTGGAGCAAACTCATCCATCCATATAGGTTCCTAATATTAGGGAGGAGTATGGACATAACGCACGGCCCTGGACTTTCCAATTACAAAATTAATTACTTTTTGTATTTGGATATAAGCATGCTATGTCATGCGCTGCAGCCTTGAAAAATGGCTTCACAACTTTCTAGTTTGAATCGAAATCAACTCCATCTTTGTACTGACATTTTCTATGCAGGGTGTTTGCTATTTTCAAATTGTCATCAAAATGTTACAATTCCATCTGTGAAATTTGTCCAGTTATGTTTGAGGAGATGTCCAGTTATATGAGATACAGATATAAGGAGATGTCCAGTTATAATCATCAGTTATAATGTTGGACCAAATTGTCCAGTTATAATCATCAGTTATCTAGGCAATGTCCAGTTACTAACGCTCATTAGTCTGAGTGAATACAAACAAGACCAAATCTGTATCTCAGTCCGTGTTCCTTGCATGTGATTATCCTGGTTAATTTTTAAAAATCTGCTCTGGAAATTCTGTGTGCTTTATACTTTTGCAGCTGATCAAAATGGCAGCTAAAATTCTTTATTCATTCATGTGGTGATACACTCGGGTGCATACATGACATCCTACTGTTCTTACAGAGTTACAAGCTGAATATCATGTTTTCAGGATTCTAAAGCATCAAATTTGTTACCTATAATTCTGAATATATCTTCAAAATTGAAATGAAGACACTTCACCAAACAATTCAAAATTCACCAGTAGTCCTTGCAGGAGCACGTTCCATCCTTGAAATGGTGAAAACGATTCCTGTCTCTCATGATAATCTCTCTGTTGAAGACCTTAGATATCAATTTGGTATAATCATGGCAGTCCTTGCATACTCTCAGGTTCTTCACAATCCTAATTTCCATGCCTTCTGGCAACGCGATCAGCCCAAAGGCAAGTGCCAGCTTCTCACTATGCAAGGAGATGGCGCCCTCTTTCTCCTCTTCCTCAATATCAAACAGCAGCACCTCTTTGGTGTTGGCGGCATACCCTTGCAGTCTCAGCCTCCGACCCATCTCTGCAAGCATCATCTCGATCTCCTTGTGCCTTGGGTGTGACCTGCCTCCAACAAAGAACTCGTGTATCTTCCCATCAACCTCGATGGCACTCCAACCAGGCACCTTCTTCACTCCCTTGGCCTTCATGACGCCCCGAACCCTGCTAACGCCCTTCCAATTCTGTGACTCCGCATAGATGTTAGACAGCAGGACATGAGCCGCATCATTTTGAGATTCCATTGCCAAGAGTTTGTCCAATGCATGTTTGCCCAGCTCAACGTTATTGTGAATCCGAGAAGCATTGATCAGTGCTCCCCAAACACCTTCGTGCGGCTCCACAGGCATGTCATTGATGAAATTGATGGCGTCATCTAGTCGCCCTGCTCGACCATAGAGATCAACCATGCAGCCGTAGTGTTCAAGCCAAGGATCAACTCCGTGCTTGTCCTTCATGGAGTCAAAGCATGCTTGCCCCTCGTCTACCAACCCAGCCATGGAGCATCCACGAAGCACTGCAACGAAGGTGACACCGTTAGGCTGGATTCCTGCACTCTCCATGCGCTTGAACAGCTCAAGACACTCCAGCCCCATGCCGTTCATTGCAAGACCACTGACTGCACTTGTCCAAGTGCACACATTCCTTTCGCCCATGCTCTCAAACACCTCCATGGCCGTCGCCACTGCTCCACACTTGGAATACATATCCACCAAGGCAGTGCCAAGCGTGACTGACATCCGCATCCCACGGCTGCACATATACCAGTGCACCCACTTGCCACGGTCCGATGCACCAATTTGCGCACACGCGGTGAGCACTGAGACCAGCGTCGCTTGAGCGACGGCGGCACCAGCTCTCTGCATTTCGTCGAACAGCGTCAGTGCCTCCCTCGACTTGCCCACGTGCACGTACCCCGCGATCATGGCGTTCCACGCGACGTGGTCCCGCAGCGGCATTCCATCGAACAGAACCCGTGCGGCGTCCACGTCGCCGCCTGCGGCGAGCGCCCCCACCATCGCCGTGATGCACACCAGGTCCGGGCACGCGATCTCCGCGAACGCGGCCCGCGCGTCGGCGACGTCCCCGAGCGCGGCGTACATGGAAACGACCCCCTCTGTACGTGCGGGTCCGCCGCGTGGCCCCGGCGCACCGCGGCCCCGTGCGCGGACACCGCGAGCAGCCTCGCGTTCACCTGGCCCGGCACGGGCCTTTCCGCCGCGGCCGAGCCCGCCAGGGCTGTGGCAGCGCGGACGAGGAAGCTGAGGGAGTAGTGGTTGGGCGGGAGCGGGAGGTCGCGGAAGGCGGCGAAGGCGAGGCCCGGGCGCGCCCCGCGGGCGAGCGCGCGGAGGAGGGCGTTGTGGGCGAGGAGCGTGGCGGGGCGCCGCGGGAGGACGAGGCGCGCGTAGGCGTGGTGGCTGGAGGAGGCGAGCGCGGCGGCGAAGGCGGGGCAGGGAGGCGAGGCGGGCCGAGACGAGGAGGTGCGCGTGGAGCGCGCGGAGGAGGTGCGGGTGGGGCGCCGCGGCGAGGGACGGGAGCACCGTGGCCGGGTCGCGGAGCAGCGGCGGCGGCATCGGGTTGGTTCGGGCCGTGCGGTGTCGGCGGCGGCGCGCTGTGGATCTCGAACTGGACGGTGCGCCAAGCCGCCAACCGTGTCACTGTCGTAGGCCGCGTGATTTGGTGCCGGAAACCTGCGTCCGACGCAGAGACTTGCACAGGTCACGTTCATCAACAGCTCACGACGGTTTTCACTGTGTCAGAGAGGTGGCCGCACATGATGCGGGCTAGTCAGGTCAGGCGCATGACTGTCCCTGTGCGACCCGCTGGAAGAACAGTGAGATCCGGTGCATTACCGGACAAGGCTCCGGAGGGCCTAGCTAGACTGTCCATTTTCACATTGCGAACTGCGGCAAGCTTTAGCCTCGCCTGTAGATTGTGCCCCTTTTTTTTCCTTGTATTATTAAACAAAGGAAAATCCGGGAAAACATGCATCGAGGTTTCAGGGGGGAGAAAAGAAGAAAGTTGACAGAAAAGCAAAGGAAGAGCGGGAGGGGTGTGCGATGCCAAAGCTGATGCTCTCTGAATCCCTGTCACCCTGCAAGATCAAAATCAGGATGGGTAATTGGCTAGCTGCAAACTTGCAAGGGCTGCCAACCACATCTCCAGGACAGAAGCACCACTGACATGAGCCCGACAAAGTTGTTTTCCTGTCTGGTTAGCCCACCTGAACTGCATCTCTAAACTAAACAGCATCAGAGCATCTCCAAGAGATGCTCTAAATCCTACTCTTTATATTACAATTTAGCTACCCATCTAGCAACTTTGGCTCTAAGTCTCTGCTATCCAACAGACTCTTCTTTTCCCATCGCCACCTCCTGCTGCCTGGCCTCACCGTCCGCCGCCCCCTTCCCCGCCGTCTGCGCCAAGGACGGCGTCTCCGGCGACCAGGGCCACGCCGGCGGGTTCAAGCTGGAGGTGGAGCAGCTCCGCGCCGCGCCCCGCGCGCCTCCAAAGCTGCGGTCCGCGCCGCCGCGCCCCGCTGCCGGCCGACTCGAGCGCGGCGCCGGTGTCGTCCGTCGCCCGCAGCCTCTCCACGAGCTCCGCGTCCACCTCCCGTAGCAGCAAATCGATCTCCGGGAACAGGGGTGGTCGTCGACGCCGTGGTACGTGGCCGGCCATTGGAGCGGAGCTAGACCCAGCTGGCCATGGGAGCGCAGCTCGACCCAGCCAGCCATGGGGAGGTCGACCCCGGCGGCGAGGGGGAGCGGAGCTCGACCCCGCCGGGGAGGGGGAGCTCGATCCCGCCGGGGAGGGGGATCGGAGCTCGACCTCGCCGGCCATGGGAGCTCGACCCCGCCGGCCAGGGGGATCGGAGCTCGACCTCGCCGGCCATGGGAGCTCGACCCCGCCGGCCAGGGGGAGCGGAGCTCGACCTCGCCGGCCATGGAGCTCGACCCCACCGGAGGTCTGCGCCGGGAGGAGCTGCGTGGCCTCGAATCGGCCGCCGCCGCCGCCGATTCAGCCGCGACAACGCGCATCCTCCTCCTCCACCACCTCCCCGCGACGCGCGCGGCCGGCGGCGCACCTCTCCGGCGCGGGCATCGGCGCGTCCTCCCGGCGGCCCGGTGCGGCTCGGCGGCGGCGTCCTCCACCTCCACCTCCCTTCCCACATCCCGTCGTGCCTCCTCCACCTCCCTGTGGCGCGGGCGGGCGGCGGCTCACCTCCCTGCACGGCGGGCGTCGGCGCGTCCTCCTCAGCGGCCCAGCGCGGCTCGGCGTCCTCCTACTCCATATCCACCTCCCGTCGTGTCTCCTCCACCTCCGCTGTCCCCGGGCGGCGCCGGCGCCCCCTCCCCCCAGCCCGGCTTTGCCTCGCCTGGCGCCGGTCCTGCGCGGCCTCGTCCGGCGGCGGAAGGGAGCGGAGGAGGGGGGAGCTCGCGAGAAAGGGGAGGTGAGCGTGCGAGAGGGGGGCTATAGTGAACGCGAAGCCTCGGAATAGATGCCGAGCGCGGCCGCGAGCATGTCGAGCCGGAAAGCGAGCATATGGACATGGCGAGTCTGTTGGAAGTCGATTTTACCGTCGTTATCCTTTTTTTTACCGATCGGTCTCGTTTGAAGAGGCCGTTGGAGTTGCTCTCATACACAAAAAACACAGTTAATTAAACACGCCAGGCTCTCATGCTAAACAGCAGAAGAAATTCACAGGCCAAATTGCATTATACAAAAGTGCTGCATTTTATCACAGGTCCTCAGACATTAATCTTTCCGAATGTCTTTTAAATGATGAAACACTGCACAAATCTGCGTCGTCTTCATTTACAAGCATCTGTTGTAAGGCCCTTTTATTACCTATAAGCATCTTAGGTGAAGGCTTGAGTTTGATTCATGCAAACACCAAACAAGATAACATGAGCCGTGGTAAAGATAAAAGAGCACAGCCTAGGGGCACTCTGCAAGATCATGATCAATCCGCAAGATGGGCGCCTGCATTCTTGCATGGGTTGCCAACCACCACCAGCAGCTTCTTTGACAGAGAACCACCTGGTGAAGAGAGCGTAAAGAGAGGGCAGTAAACGGGAGGGCTTTGGCAAAGGAGGAGATGCACACAGAAACAGCGCTGCTGCTATTCGAGGCAAAAATGCCATGGCCTCAAAGCGAGTTTCACCGGCGCACTCATTCCAGCCTTTTTCCCAGAAATGGTGAAGCAAGACAAATCCGATGCCACTGTACATGTACCAACCGATCTCTCCGTTGCTTCCTCCGCAATTAACTTCTTTATTCTTGCCTTGGGGTTATTGGCTTCGCAGGAATGGTGGCGCGTTGCTGGAAGCTGGAGCGATTTTTTTTCCTTGAGAAAATGACGTCGAGCCTGAAAGGACAAAAACACATACGGATCATGTATTGGGGTATACTATGATACTATCAAGACAGGGACAGATGGCTGGGCTGATTGAAAGTGCATCTAACTCAGGACTGTACGAATGGTATGTCAAAGTACAAAGAATTAACATAGGTAAAATTTCTAATCACACTTAGCCTTCTGGTGTTGAGTTTGATCACCTTTCTTGGACTCATCCTCTCATCGTCCGGTAGCTGCATAACTGCATTTGGAGCCAACAATTAGTAGGTTACTGTCACTCAATATGCATTGGCGCTGCAGTGATCGTTGTAAGAATCAGGTTCTTACATAATCACCAGCAGAAAGATTGATGCCTGTCACTGGGTGTAAACTGTAAACAGCGCAAATCATACAGTCTGGAAAGGAACAGGCAGAAACTAGAATATCATCATGTGTAAAAACATAAATTCAAATCAGTGTGGACCACCATGCTGAATTTATCACTGAACAGCGAACTACCAGCCCGACAAGCTATGCCAAAGCTTCTGTATTATTTGCTGGAGTTGTCTCCCAATTTCTTTTCTCAAAGTCTAATTCCTCTGATCATGAACCAAAGGAGAGGAAAGAAATGCTATTCTGCTTTGAACTGTTGGGCCACATGCCTTGGTCATTTTACTGCTTAGCATGTTGCCAAATGTCTCAAACCAACAAGATGTCACGGGTAGAACAAATGGTTGTGCAAGAGAAACACAGCCCACTAAACACGGATTGGTTTCGCACCTCATTTGAGACATCTGTGACAGCTAAACCTGAGTTCAGACCGACAATGGGACAGATAATGTTATCAAAAAAAGTCACATAAACAATCTCTTTGCCCTGACAAAACAACAGAACAGAGAGGTCCTTTTGCTACAGATATGGCTCAAGATCACTAGAAAGATTAAAAGTTCATGAGACTATATGTCCGATTCTTCTTTGAGTAGTTAACATGACCATATGTCGAGGTTCATTCAGTCAACAAGATAAAGGCAAGATATCAAAAGGTCACATAATTACCAAATATTCGGGATTGCACTTTCACGATTATTATAGTTCAGCATATAAACAAAACAATAAGGGACTTTATCTGGTTGAATAAAGATGAATCAAGGTGCCGAAAGATATTAGGTCCAAGTATTTTACTTTTCTTATATTTCCACATGAATATGATCAATTCGTTGCCATTGTTCACTCAAACGGAAAGTCCTGCACACATTTGGATAATTTCAAAGGCTCTGCTAAAGTTAAAACACGCATTGAAAAAACATGACGTTCAAATGTGCAGACCATGTAATAAGAATGGGAACGCAACTGGCTTTAATCCAGCATGGGCAATTTGGACAATTTCAAAGGCTCTGCTAAAGTTAAAACATGCATGGAAAAGTTTGCACAATACCAGGCTTCTGTCTATGTAAGACAGCTACAGTGCTCTTGAAACCCTTACAGACCCAGATTGGGCAGGACATTTGGAGTGTTCTTCAGGTCCCTCCATTATGATCTCCTGGCCAACCATCTACCATGTTCTTGAAGAAACAGTGCCCTTGTATGTAGCTATGATAGTGGCCTACTTATCCATACAATGGTGGAAGCTGTTTACCCCAGAGCAGTGCTCTGGGATCAACAAGTTTGTGGCGAAGTTCTCCATTCCTTTGCTCTCTTTCCAGATTCTCTCTACAAACAATCCTTATGACATGAACATAAAGCTCATATTCTCAGACATCCTACAGAAATCAATCTCCTTGCTGGGGTTTGCAGTTATCTCTAAAGCATGTTGTGTGGAGAAGTTTGATTGGCTGATTACAGGTTTTTCTTTATCAACACTGCCAAATACCTTGATTGTTGGTATCCCATTGCTGAAAGGAATGTATGGCGATGAAGCTGTGAAGCTGCTAAGTCAGATAGTTGCCTTACAGAGCCTAATTTGGTACACACTTCTGTTGTTTCTGTTTGAGTTTCGGGCTGCTAGAGGAATAGATACCACATCATCATCAGAAACTGCAAGTAAGAACATCCCCACTGCATTCTTGAAGATTGATACTTGAATTTGCTTCTGGTCCACCGCTTGAATTACATAAATTATTTGTATTTTTGTTCAAGTTGGGAAAATATATGCTTTAAAAGATCCCCCCTCCCGTATCTCTACAGTTATTCCCTTCTTTTGTGTTGATATCCATATTGTGCAAAATTAAACAGGTTCTACTCAACATTGCTCTGAAGATAATATAGATATCATTACTTGTTCCTTCTGTGAGAAATAGGTCTTACTATTTGTAATAAATGAAGCGTCTTAGCCAACCAAATGATAAGCACAACTGAATGAAACTAACCATGCTAAGATGATCACATGATCCAATTCATGGATGTTCTGTTAGGCGATTGTGTTCACCCAAATATTAAATTATACCGTAAGCAAAGAGCACGTAGCTAGTAATGTGACAATGTCTGTCCCAGTTAGAAATACATGTTCATTTGTAAAGTGAAATACTATTCTAGTTACACAAGTTCTGTTTTTATGTTCAAACCACGATCGGTAAAAACACATGGAGCAGTCCTCATTTATTTTATTATTTACTAAAATGAGAACATGAAGGAGGGGCTAACTATTTGATTGCATCGAAGAAGTTTAAAGAAAACAGGCAGGATGGGCTCATAACTGCAATCAGAAGCTATCCTTCATAGAAAAATTTCATAACATTGTAATTAATTTGTAGCTAGGGTCCGGTTATAAAATTTACATGTCAGATTGAGAAACTCTCTCAAAACAGATTCAGATAGAGAAGGGGCATTGTGAAGTAATACAAGTTATAAAATTGATAATGAAAATATCATTTATTCCGAGATTTATTAGAATAGTATACTTGAGACTTGTTTATTGTAATGCTCATCTGTTATGCAATTGTGTATGTCTGAAACAATATGCAGACTTTTTTCTTCTCGAATACGCAGGAGAACTGTGCATCATTGTATTAAAAGGAGAAGAAGAGTCTTACATAGACTCACACACGCACACAGACACAACTCAAAACGCACACAAACACACACACACCCACACACGCACAAGAAAAACAAATGTATATATTGGACTTTTTTTCGTGTGCACTCTAAAGCAAGTACTTCAAATTATTTTCTGCGGTTTTAAGTTAATGACATAACTAGTTGAACAGTTTTTATCCCATGTCATGTTTCAAAGATGAAGAAGAATCAGGTACTCCAGCACCTATGCGGGAAAGACATGAAGAGGGCCAAGCAAAAGGAGTATCAGCAAGATGTTATAGTGCTTTTCGCTTTTTGTTGGTGGTCGGTAGGAAGCTAGTTATGAATCCAAATATGTATGCAAGCCTAATAGGTCTAATCTGGGCACTGATCAGCTTCAGGTACGAACACGAGTTCATGAACTGAGTTTACTCTCTTAATTTGGAAGCCATAAAGTCATCTCGTGCTACTGCATATCATATCCTGCAGGTGGAGAATACAATTGCCATTGATCGTTAGCAATTCCATAAGAATACTTTCAGATGGAGGGCTAGGGATGGCAATGTTCAGTCTAGGTGTGCATTATAACAACAAACTACAAGAAGTATATATAAATAAATTTAGGATAAACTTATGTAACTATGCTTCTGACTATTTCTATTGCAGGCCTTTTCACCGCCCTACAAACTAAAATAATAGCCTGTGGAACCAAAAAGATGCTAGTATCGCTAGGCATCAGATTCTTCCTAGGACCAGCCCTGATGGTGATCTCTTCCTATGCAATAGGAATGCGTGGGACTTTGCTGAAGGTGGCTATCATACAGGTAGATTCTAGTCCTTTCATTTGTATCGTCCATTCTAACACAACTGTGTGGGCTTCAACGACAAATGTGATGCTTCACCTCTCAAGTTCTGCACAGGCAGCTCTACCTCAAGGAATAGTGCCATTTGTGTTTGCGAAGGAGTATAACGTGCACGCTGATATTCTGAGCACTGCGTGAGTACATCTTAATCCAAGGCAGAGTTAATAAGAAGAATATGTGTGGTAAGAGAACTCACTGAGGTCTCTCATCTCGCAGAATAATTGTCGGCATGATGGTTGCGGTTCCTGTGGCCCTGGGTTACTACTTCGTCATCGACCATCCCAGACTCTAACCATCCCCTATTTGCAAGAAGATAAATTCGAAGCTATTCATTTTACGAAACAGTAGTAAAAATTGCAATGTGAATGACACATTAGCTTGTGCTTATGATATAGGTTTCCCAAGGCTGTAAATATCTGCAATCTTGGATAATGACGACCCAAACTAATGATAACCAGTTTGTATACCATGCAGAGCATTTTTAGTACTAAATGCAAAAACAAAAGAGACGCGCAGAAAATTGTACCTGGCCTACCTTGTTCCTCACAAGCATCCTGTCGAGAGCATGGTGCGCCTGGTCTTTAAACCACTTCTGCCTGAACCTTTGCACCAAGAATCTTGTGCAGCATTCTGCCGAATATCTTGCAGGCCTCCTGATAATGTGAGGAACACCAGAGATCTGGTTCAGCTGGGCATGATTGACAAGTAGCCACTGATCAGGAGGAATGAGGGTCAGGTGCATGAAGCCCACCGTGTGTTCCCCGTGTTCATGTTACCTGCATTTTGTACTCTGAACGGAAAATTGTTCAGAGCTGAAGCATTACTGCACTTAGGCCTCGGCAACGAACGAATTTGCCGTTATCCAGGCAAACCTGAAAGAAAAACGCTAGGTTTTCTCAAGACTTAGATTTTTTCAGGTTTGTAGAATGCGCACATCTTGGCCCAGGAAGTTTCAAGGCCCATGTTATCCGGGCTCACTGTATGTGCAGACTTCCACTATTTTTTAGCAGGCCAGAATTTGAGTTCACGTACACTGTCACGCAACGAAAATGTTTGATTGCAAAGCAGG
This sequence comes from Panicum virgatum, assembly GCF_016808335.1. Classification (NCBI taxonomy): domain Eukaryota; kingdom Viridiplantae; phylum Streptophyta; class Magnoliopsida; order Poales; family Poaceae; genus Panicum; species Panicum virgatum. Next base: position 54,073,182 of record NC_053149.1, read on the forward strand.
CCAACCCCCCCACCGCCCACACACACAAACACTTTTCTATCTCTATATACAACCTCAACTATTTTCTTCCCAAATCATATTGTTTGCCAACTCCTCAAATTGGTAGAGGAAAGCAAAAAGAAGTTCATCTCCAAAAGTTTCCTATCTTTACTCCCCAAGATGAAAAGTCATAACCCCACCAGCTTAATTCTTCCGCGATTCCTCTCCGTCGCCCCTCCGTTTTCCGTCCGCCGCCGCCTGCAGCAGGCCGCCGCCACCTCCCTTGCAGCCGACTAGCATCAGAATCACACTACCCAAGTACCCAGATACTCTGGTATATGATATATCCATTCTATGTTAATCCTACTAGTTTGAATCGGAGGTGGACATGTGCGTTCGCATCATGCAGACATTTTGCTCGCCTGCACTTGGAGCTGCAGCTGCTTCAGATACTCAATGGCCTCGTCAAGCATTGTCTGCACACCAAAAAAAAAAAAACACCACGGCACAAACACATTTCAGTTCATATCCAGCACGAACGCAACTCAAGAACCTTCAATTCATGGCGAAAGAGAAAGAGGGACAGCTCTTCTCGTTTTCCAACCTTGTTGGAGTTCGGTATCAGGCTCTGCAGCGCCTTCATCTTCTTGTTGATCTTGCTCCTCCTCTGCGCCCAAAAGTAAACCAAATCAAGCAAGGATCTTCAGCACTCAGCACGGAGAACTCAGAAGAGCACAATGCGAGACGAAAAGTTGAAGACCTCGAGAAACGGCAAGCTGCAGCACCTTCTCGGAGAGGTTATGCACCTCAGCGGCGCAGCTCCGTTTGCTGCCGGACCCCCCGTGCTGCCACGCCTGCACCTGTTCCGGCTCCGACAGGCCCGCGTCACTGTCCCCAAGCCCGCCTGTTGGGCGTGGCCCAGCACCAGCGCCGCCGTCGGGAACGCCGCCACCCCGATGAACATCTGGCGCCGCACCTCCTCCTCGACCTCCAGCCGCCGCCGCCGCTGGTAGTGCTGATGCTGCAAGAGCGCCATCGCCTCCTGTCCCTAGATCCGCACCAGCGGCCCCCATCGAAGCCGCCGAACCTCTGCTCGTCCATGGCGCGAAGGAAAAGGAGCGGCGCGGGGAAGAAGACAGCCAGACGAAAAACGACGCGAGGGAGGGGCGCTAGGGAGGAGCCACGGCGTGCGCATTTTACGCACGGGAGAGGAAGATTTAGGAATTGTTTGGAGATGGTAAGTTAGCATAGGAAACTATTGGAGAGAGTTTTTTTTTAAAAATAAGAATAGGGAAATAGAATTGGAAATTCTTGGAGATGCTTTTAGTATGTTTCAAAGATTTTACCCATCTTTTAGCTGACATTCTAATTTACACTTCATATGTGTTGATTTTGTCTGTATACATCATGTGGAAATCATGATGTGTGGTCTAAGAGCATCTCTACCAGTTCCTCAACAAATATCTCCCAATGAGATATCTCAATACCATTTTCATAGATTATTGATAGAGATGTTTTTACAATTCTCCAATAACCCATCCAATTACAACTAATAAATAGAGAGCCAAGATTCAGCTCAAAAAAATATGGCCTTTATTTGAGAGGAGCTGGGATGAAATATTGGAACAAATCAATAATTATTGAGAATTCAGCTCAAAAAATAATTATTAAGAAAATGGAGAGGTTTTGAGTTACTGCTAGAGTATATCTTCTTTCTTATTAAGGATAGAGAGACGGCTGGAGATGCACATGTGTGTAAATACAATTGGATTTGGTTGAGCACTCCATCTACCGGCCTTGAACTCGGGCTCCATCTTCTTTTATTCACTAGTGAATGCTATATTTGTAGCTTCATTTTTTTCTTAAGAAAAAGGAGATAAAGACAAGGATCTTTTCAAACCCTTGCGAGCAGCGTGATCAGAAAAAATCATCATCATCAAACATGAAAAAAGAGCAATTTCCAAGTAGTTCAAGAAAAAAAAGAGGCAAGATTTTTTTTCAAAAAAGAAACCAAGATACTCCCTCCGTCCTAAAATAAATGCAATTCTATGGTTTAAAATTTGTCCCACAAAAAATGCAATTTTGACCAAATAACCATAAAAGATAAGTGTCTCCGGAAACTTTTTCTACAAAAGACAAGACAATATCTAGATTTTTTTTACAAAAGACAAAAAACAATTTAATAATTTGCACCTAACATTGATTTACATATTTAATTCTACAATTATATTTATTTTGGGACGGAGAGAGTAAGGATCAACGCGAAGTCCATGGCCGGGCCTGCCGTGATCAACCCTTCCTCCAAGAAAGCACGAAACAGCGCGCGCCTCCAGTCCCCGCTTCTTTCTCTTCAAGAAAAAGACATCGCCCGTAGAGGGGAGATCCAGGCCGTCCATCTCGCAACCGGCGCCATCCAGCGAGGCCCCCCCTTCCCCGCCTTTTATAATAAGAGATGCCTCTTCCTCCTCGCTCCCCTATCCCCCCAAACCCCACACCACCACCGCATTTCGCCGGGCTCCTCTCCCCTCCTCTCCGCCGCAACCGTCTGGTCCTCGGGACGAACCCCTCCTCCCTGTCGCCATGGGTCCCGGCCTCTACTCCGAGATCGGCAAGAAGGCCAGGGGTTAGGACGAGCTCTTGTTTCCTTTTTTTTTCGGTTTTCCTTTTTGGGGATGCCTGGGGTTTTGCAGGGGATGGGTGGATCTTGGTTTGCGCTTTGTGAGGGGGTTACTGCTGGTTCGCTGATATTGTTGTTTGCTGGGTTGCAGATCTCCTGAACAAGGACTTCCATACAGACCAGAAGTTTACCCTGACCACCTACACCTCGAGTGGAGCCGTGAGTATCTCTGGTTTCTTCACGCCCTCAGCGGTTTCTTGCGCAATTTTTTGCATGCTACAATTGCTAGTGTGGTTGTTGTTTCTACGGTTTTTAGTTTTTTTTAGGTGTGGGAATGTGGGATGCTGTGTGGTTTTGCTTATCCGTACGTCCAGATTGGGGGTGCCTGTGTTGCAGGCATTGCACTGTAGGCTGATTAGCGTGCTAGGGTTTGCACGTTGGATGGGTTTTGGTCTGGTTCGGATTCATTGCAAGTCGAAGAAGATTCATAACCATGAGTATGCTAGGATTTGTGGATAATTAGTTTTCTGTTGGTTTGGATGATTCAGAATTATCTCTGATTAGTTCGTGCATAGTAATAGATTTTAGCTTATTTTTTCATGTATTTGAGGCTTTTTGTTGAGTGATGTTAAGAGGATCAATGTGATGGAGGCAGTGTCAAGTAGATGTGATTGGCTGGCTAGTCCTTTTGGAATAAGTTAAGTAGTGTGCTATCCTTGAACTTTTTTGTGTCATGCTTTAGTACTTAATTGTTTTGCAAACTAATTGAGGTGTCTATTGACCTATATAGCTATATCTACTGATTTGATGTTGTCATCTGTACTTGCTGCAGGTTAACCTGTGTGCTATGTAATAAATCCATATTTGGGTTAGAGTAATCATATTCATGATATTGGATTCGAGTGTTAATTGCAGCTTTGAAATGGATGCAGTTACAGTTTGTTTACTTATTCTTCCTTTACTGTTAGTCAGTAACTACGACTGTTGGAAATATACTGGGAATTACTCTTGTAGGCTTGAGCGTATTAATGTATTTGTATGCTGATGTTGCCATCTGTAGTTGCTCCAAGTTTTCTTTGCAATAGGTTCACTTTTTGGTTAGAATTCAATCACAGTTTCAAAGTTTGCATATTTATGCAACGTAAGTGTGACTCTGACTATTGTGTTCATATAATGTAAGTATGACTGCAAGTCTGCAATTGTTGTTCACATAATGAAATAAATATACAATATTCATATAATCTTAGCATGCCATTGTGTTGACATGCCTGAAATTGCTATATGAGACTTTTTGTTACCTTAATTGTGTTCATTGTTGACCAAACCATTTGTCTTTTCATCAAACACTATAAATTCTTCAACTTCTGTGGTTGTGCTTGTACTGTACAGACCTCAAGTTTCCACTAATGATATAAATCTGATCATACACCTTACCTCTCTGGAATTTCTGTCTGTAGGCAATAACAGCTGCGAGCACAAAGAAAAACGAGGCTATCTTCAGTGAGGTCCAAACCAAGCTGAAGCAGAAGAATGTTACAGTGGATGTGAAAGCAACTTCAGACTGTCTGGTAAGTTTCTTCCAAATTTGTTCTTGTCTTATTCGAGCCTTATTATGTTAAGGTTCCAGTTGAGTATCTGAAACTGAACCAATTACTCTATGCGTATGATTGATTTCTGTTTGTTATCTTCAGCTCTTAACTACAGTCACAGTTGAAGAATTTGGTGTACCAGGCTTGAAAAAGATAGTAACCATTCCTTTCCCAAGCCAATCAGCTGGAAAGGTATGCTTCTAAATCTTTTCCATATTGGTTGAATCTCATCTATTTCATTGACTCTTGATTATCTATCTTGTGGTTGCAGGCTGAAGTCCAGTACCTGCATGATTATGCTGGTATCAACGCCAGTTTTGGCTTGAACTCAAAACCTTTGGTTAGCCTTTCTGGTGTGCTCGGCAACAAAGCTATTGCTGTTGGTGCTGATGTTGCATATGATACTGCTACTGGGGATTTCGCCAAGTACAATGCTGGGTTGAGTTTCACCAACGCTGATCTCATTGCTGCTGTGACCTTGTAAGTGGTTTCTAGTAGCCAGTCCAGTATTGCATCTTTAAGACTTGTATGGGAAAATTTAATTTGAATGGTTAAGGGTATTGTTTCAATAGTAATTGTTATATCAATTTCGTTTCATGGTATTCGGTGTCCAGTTGATTTAACCAATAACACTTTTTCAGGAACAACAAAGGTGACAGCCTCACTGCATCCTACTACCACTTGGTGAACGCGGAGAAGAACACAGCTGTTGGAGCAGAGGTGACCCGCAGCTTCTCAAGCAAGCAGAACACTGTCACCATCGGCACGCAGCATGCCCTGGACCCCAGCACCACTGTGAAGGCGCGCTACAACAGCAACGGCATGGCCAGCGCTCTCATCCAGCACGAGTGGAGGCCCAAGTCATTCTTCACCCTCACCACAGAGGTCGACACTAAGGCTTTCGAGAAGAGCTCCAAGGTCGGGCTGTCGCTGGTCCTTACGCCCTGATGATGATGCCGATCCCTTTTTGGTCCTAGGATGGTTAGGTTGCCGTATCACCACCTGAGGTTGACTGTAATAATTCTGAATTCTGAACATCTTCCTGGCTCAACTTTGGTGTCATGTGGCATCTTCGATTCTGCAAGCTTACCCTTCTGTAAGTGTCATTCGTCACTCTTTGGTGTAGACGTGGTGGAACTGAATCGGTGAAATTACCAGTGATCCAGGTTATTGGCATATGGGTACTTTTGTTCTGATCACTCGCTAGCATCTTGTGCTTATTTTTGCGTTCTTTTGTTCTCATCACTCGCTAGCATCTTGTAATAATGTCTTAACATAAAATTCTATGTTCAATACCCTACCAAAGAATGCCTATGAACTAAATCGCTTCAGTTGATACACGATGTAAAAGCATCTCTAGCAGATTACCCATTCCTCTCCCCAATATAAAAATCTATCCTTAATGGGAGGTGCTCAAGAAGACTACCAATTTCATCACCAATACTAAAAATTTTAGGTGATTGTCAAAACACACCTCTCTTTTGCTCACATGTAGGGGATTCCTCCCTCAACCCTAACGTTTGAGTAATCTGCTATAGCACTTGTTACCAAAGCCGTAAAAATTATTATTAGTGATGGAGAGAGAAAATATATAGTGTACAAGGGATAAGTAATCTATTGTAAAGGCTCTAACTTCGCACTTGCATATATACTTCGCAAATGTGTATAGTATTACATAGCTCCAACATATTGGAGGCATATCTTGCATACGTGCTGATTAGCACAACAGAGCTAGATGAATGGGCAATGTGCCTACATAACAGGTAGTTCTGCATCATATCAAATGTTCGACTATTATATATAGCATCGCGTCAGCACAGCTCTTTCTGTACGGCAAATGCTTCCATCGGACCATCGCCAAAGCTCTTACTGTTGCCTCTCTTGCTTGTCAGCAGCAGCAGCAGCAGCAGCCTGTCAGCTTGACCATTGCGACGCTGTTTCCTAGCATTATGCAGTTCAACTTTCTGCTAGCTCGTTTGGAAGAAGCAGATTGCTCTAGAAATTTCAGATTCAGTTTCCTAGCATTATGCAATTCAACTTTCTGCTAGCTCGTTTGGAAGAAGCAGATTGCTCTAGAAATTTCAGATTCAGTTCATATGTGAACTAATTCTGGACCATCCAAACATCCCCCATGAGCTATACCTGATATCTAGTTTTTAGCAATTAGGCCAGTCAGGCCTATGAAGACACTTCCCAGATTTTGTATTCTTGACCCTCGGCAGCAACAATCCAGTTCTGGGGACCGCTTGGCTCAAAATGTTCTGAGCCTATTTTCATTATTAACTTCTCATCGATTTCAGCAGCATATAAACTCCTTTCTGCCTTGAGTATCTTGATCTGTAAGTGATGTATTATGTAACAAACGGTCAAAACATAACAAATTATAATCATTATGCATATACACCCGTGCGCGCGCGGGAGGGGGGGGTGTTGCAGTTTAGTTGCATTTTTACCTTGCTGCGGCAATGAATCTTTTGACGTTGTCGGATGTTGATAAATTTGGCGATCTCTGGTTGTAAGTGTGAAAAAATGTGATCATAGAAGACTGCTGGAGTGCCAGGGTGCGTCAGGATGTAGGCATATCCTTGCAACTCCATACCATAGGGGAATCTCCAATGACCCTGTGCAGAGTGCCAGAAACTGTAAGGCCGACAGGAGGCAGTAAAACTTGCAGGTTCAGACAGCTTTCAAGGCAGGTGAATCTGGTAAAATTCTTAGAATATAGCTGCATTGAAAATATGACAACAATTCAAGAGATTGCCTCCTCCAAGGCTACATGTCAGCTAGCTCAAAAGGCTGCCAAATCATATTAAGTTCTAGTAGGAGAAGATGCAGAGAAAAGCTATCTCGTGATCAAGAGAATAGTCTCTCACACGTAACTCCAGAAGTGCAGATTATGTGAGGATGGTGCATGGGGCCACTTCATATTGGGTTGTGTGTTTCATCAAAAAATATTGGGTTGTGTGCAAAAAGTCAAACCATTGGGAGAATTATCTCTTGTACTACTTATTGTTGAGGTGGAGAATGCCACATAGACATAAGAGCTAGTGTTGGTTCTTAACTGTTGGAGGCGACCTTAAGGACTTAAAGATTCAAAAGAGTTCAACGATGAACAGGGTGAGACAACATTTATTTCTATTAGGGTTTGAAATACAAAATATTGGATCAATAAGGATCGGACATCTAAGTTTACAAATATTGGGAACAAATGCACCAAAACAATCAGGTTATTCAACATCAGGTGTAAGCGTTTCTTGCTACTTCTATGCAAATGCAATTAAACTAGGGATATGTCCACTTATGTCTCAAAAGGTTGAAATGGATAGTTGGCCTACAAAAAGGCGACATGTCCAGCAACTGAGTGTGGCAGAGATGCGGATGTTACGGTGGTTTTGCGGGCACACAAGAGGGATAGAGTCCGGAACAAAGCTATTCGGGAAAGGGTAGGGGTGGCACCAATTGAGGAGAAGCTTACTCAACATCGGTTGAGATGGTTTGGACATGTCCAACGGAGGCCTCCGGAGGCACCGGTGCGTAGTGGGGTGCTAAAGCGTGTTGATAAGGTAAAGAGGGGTAGAGGTAGATCTAAACTGACTTGGGAGTAGTCGGTTAAGAGGGTCAAAGATTGGGATATACCTGAGTAGAGCCAGTATCATGATTCTCTATGAATGTGACAACTCGGGAAGGCCACCAACCCAATACTCCAGGGGGTTTTCCTTTTTCATCAGACAAGCGCCAATACTCAGATCTTTCAAGCGCCTGTGTTGCAAAAGTAAATTCCATATAAAAAATAGGTAAATCAGTAAATGTAAGGAGATGTCACGGCGCAAGATTACAAAAGCATCTCCCCCCAATGATGAGGAAGGGCTAGTCATTCTATCACTAGATGAGTTTACTCTTACAAGCAAACCAATTCAGGGGTTGTCACCATGCCAGTTTAACAATGAAAGATGCATGTTTTTAAAATTAATCTACATAAAGATGGCTTCACATGTTGCATCTCCATAACAGGTGTCAACGCACTAAATGCTTGCCAGAAATATTGGAGCACCAATAAATAAAATTATACTATTCTCCAGACCTCATACCACGAAGAAGAAAAAAGACATGAAGTTATGGCCCAACTGCCCAAACATAAGGATTGTTCGAATATAGAAGCCAGGTTACAAATTCAGGTACTGCCTGGAGGTGAAAATCTGTGGGTACCAGGATCAAGTCATTCCATTTTGAGCTGTTTTTCAACTAAGTTTTGAGCTCTGGTTGCTAACTAGACGTTACTGGAAGTTTGAAACAGCATACATGTAACTTCTTACAGTTTTGAAACTCTGCCCGTAACTACTGTAGAACATGTTTTTGTAAGCTGACAGCTTAACACATAGTATTCGAGGAAGAAAAAGGACATCTTACCGCATGAAGTATTCCTTTGGTAGTGACATCAAATGCACCGGCAGTTCCCTTTGTAGCATTTATCCAATCAACAATTCTCTGCCTGTGGGCATCTTGATTGTAGTCCATTTCCCCATAAGTGTAACTGAGGGAGTCCCAGTACTCTCCTACTGCAAAGTATGGCTCACTTGCTTCCAAATAATCTTTGACATATCCACCCCAAAAACCACGAACAAAGTCAAGTCTCCATCCATCATATCCTACTTCCTTTCTGCAAGCAGAACAGGTATGAATAAAACATACTCTTACGCTGACATTTGGACAAACATGCTATTATGCTGATATTTCATCCAACACTATACAACCCAACTTATCTCGTCCAGCTAATTGAACATATATTAACCACATTAGAATCTGCAAGCTACTGTTCCTATCTTAGAGCAGTGGAAGATGAATATCACATTTCCTACCCTCAAAGTAAGGAATATATAATTTCCTTCTGATAAAGGAACATTGTTATTCGAGAATAAAAATAAAAGAACATCGTTGACATTAAGATGTCTTAACTCCTGAATAACTTGATTTTGATAACCAATCGGGAGTGAAATTAAATTTCCCGATGGCTGTGGCACTTTACTAAAAACGCAAGCACATCCACAATTACATTAACTAACAGGATCGATCATCCACAAGTACATATCCAGAAAGTCAAGGAGAGATGAACTGAAGAGACTTTTTAGAGTTTGTAGTGCACCATTTGTTCATTCCAATTTGTTGTAGGATCTAGGCAGGGTAGCTGCACCAAGCATACAGCCATACACATTTCTTACCCCAAAAGATCTGGTGGTAAACTGATGACAATTTGCAGGGCTTCTGTGTACAATTCATTCCTTTGAATTTGTTATTGAGCTAAGCAGGGTACAGTATATATCGAATGCTTTAACCAAAAAAAAACATGAGAGAGATAGAAGAGCTTGCGAAAGTGACACAAGGCAAGTGAAAACAGGCACTTGATGCAAGTTATGTCCACAAATATTGCACATACATGGTATTTATTTACTCAACCTATGGGGATGCTGCAGCAAAAGACATTTGCAAGGCTAATGCATATGTCCACAAACAATGAAGCATGAGTAATGGTCCTAATGGAGGAGCTTTGAGCAAGAAATGACAGAATAACAGACCTCATCCAGCAAAGCCATTCTTTAAGATCATTCCTCACAAACTCCTGGGAGTGATCAATGTTTGGTGCTGCATGGAAGTTATCTCCACTACTCTTGTTTCCTCTTCCCTACAGGGATAAGAGTTTTACCCCAACATAAAAAATGCACTTTTGTATAACATTAGTGAAACTAAATAGTAATAGATGCACAAACTTAAATTTTCAATGACTGCTGAAGTTAAATAAGTTTCTTTTCGTTCCCCCTTTTGGAACTATTGAGTTGCATGCGCCAACCAGTTCAACCCAAAGCTTAGGCTGATGGGGAGAGGTGGGCAATTCACTTATATTCCAACACTCCCCCTCACGTGGAGTCTCCCTCAGGCCTCATACGTGGAATAGGAGCGAGCAACAATTATTTTATTTAATTGCGCTAACCAGGATTCGAACTCGAGACCTCTGGCTTTGATACCATATTGAGTTGCATGCGCCAACCAGTTCAACCCAAAAACTTAAGCTGATGGGGAGAGGTGGGCAATTCACTTATATTCCAACAGGAACTAAGGTCAAGTTCCCTGGATTTCTTTATGATTCAGAGTATGGATGCTAAACTGTGCATTTGCTGCCAATACTAAATATATTATATATGCAAGCAGAAAGATTTGACAAGCCCCATTAGAGTTATATATTGGTGAACTCAACTCCTACTTAATGTGAAGGAAGAAAATGACCAAATTTATATGTTCATGTTGCTAAAACTTGTTGCCGCACAATGAAGGACCCAGAAGAGAAAATTTAGAGTTTAAATAGGGAGCTCACAGGGGTTGCATCCAAGGTATCTGTGATGCCTGCAGTGTATTGTCAACATCAGCTTAACTGTATCTAAGGCACCTATTTGAGTGTTCACAGGGGCGACTATGCCCTGTTCTTGATTAAACGAGTTTTCATATAGGAATTTAACCATAGATTTAATAGCTGAACAAGTGAGTTGCTCATTTCATAGGATTGCCAGTCAGACCATTGGTTCAATGGTCCAGCCACCAGTTTGGAAAAAAAGTAAAATAATATTGGTCATAGCATCGCAAAGAAATATATTATGGGAGCCTTTATTTTCCATACATATCTAACACGTCACTGCCCGGTTTGCAGTGTGTCTTCACAGGCACTTCCCTTGCCTATCTTCAAGTCCATGTTTCAACCCTTGCATGCAAATTAATTTGACATGCATGTGTGAGCCGCTGGTTATGGTTCAGTGTAAAACCAGTATGTTCAGTCATGTTCAAACCAGTTTGGAGCAATTAAGCATGAACAATCTTGAGACTTGGCCAATATTTTTTTTTAAATCCATTCCCGCTGGCAAAACTATGTTCAATACAGCTTTCTTAAACAAACTTACCCCCACTGTATTTTCTATGGAGAATCATATTTCAGTATTCTAGTATCTTGGAAGAGAAAGGCCTTACCTGGAAATGTGGATCATCTGCTACAACCGCTCGATCATCCCAGTTCATACGGCCACCAAAAATATTCCAGACACCATTGTTATTCTGAAACTGAGCACACCTGTGATTTAGAACAGCATCACCAAGAACCTTGATGTCAGCTTCATGGAAAATCTTCACAAGCTCCTTCAACTCATCCATGGTCCCATATCTGAAATATCGGTTTATCATGTTAGTGCACAACATCAGTTTGCATGATGGGTTCATGATATATACTTTTTAAGAACCTGGATTTTAACTCTGAAGATCATTGACTTCTGTGCAAGGTAAACGGAAAAACAACAAGCCTTCTAAGATTAGCCAGGGTCAACTAAATTAAGCAATAGGTGGCAGAACCAAGTGAGGATAGTTTATCGCCCTAACTGCAAACAGTGGCTTTGCTATGCCTCTACAGAGAAAATAGTAGGAAAGCCTTTAGAGCCCTATACACCAGTCACAATGTTTACCCGAAAAGAGTCTTTCCCGAAATCTCAATGGTACTATAGATCAAGGAAATGAAAAGGTATAGTACCTAATGGTCTGCGACATCAGTTTCTAAGTACTCTGTATCTACCTATAATTTTTTTTTATCAAAATCCATGTTCTCTGTGGTAATGCAACATAACTACATGGCTATGCCAGTTATCTAAGGACACGCAACACTTTATTATTTTATCAAGAAGGAAAATTGCTGATAAGTTTGCTAGTTACTTGGCAATAATCATGTTTGCTCCTTTATGTGAGAAAAATCATACATAGCTAGTCTGCTAACTTCATGACATATAAGTTCACCAAACTTCTAGCCAGGATGAATAAAGAATAATCCTCGCAGGAAAGAATATGATGGCAGTGTTTGCACTTATCTCAGGAGAAAACGATGGTTTCGCATATTTAGTTCAAAATGAGCGGTTGTTTCTATCTTGAGTAATAATCAAGTTCTGAAAATGCACTTCAGGGTAAACCACTGATAATTTAAAGCTCCTAAGAATGGCTGCCAATTCAATCTACTTATTAGGATCAAGATTAAAGAGAAGGTGGCTCTTGCACATTTACAGACTATGCCAGTATAAGAGATCTTGAAGGAGGTACTATCCTACAAAACATAAACAGATGAAGTAAAAGTAATATATACAACAAAACTTAAAAGAATGATTTTGCACACAAATATATACCTGGAGTTCAGATTATATAAATCCCTTGGCATGTATCCTTCAGGTGACACAGAATCAGTAGGTGGTGGTGACCAAACAATGGTAAAGCCAAGGGATGACAACTCCTTGGCCTTTTTACCAAGTTCAACATACCATTTCCCTGACTTATGAGATTCCCAATTAAATCCTTGGCACAATATTTCGAAGCCAGATCCAGTGCCAGAACAAGCTGGCTTTGCGATTGATGGATCATCGAGATCTACAGATGCCTCAACGGAATCAATAGTAGGGCTCCTAAAAATGCTATAAGCTTCTGCTGCTAGCCTTTCAATTTCTTGCAGGATATCCTCTTGCAGAACTTTATTCTTAGCTCTCTGACCTCTTCTAGACGATAGGCCAACCACCAGATTTCTTATATCACTGATTATACCATCAGTTTGTGAAGGCTTATCAAATTTTTGTGGCTCAACCTTACCAAGATCTTGGATGCTTCCACGTTCTTCCATTCTTGTAAGAGAAATGAAGAAATCGGATCCATTGTCCAGATTTCTCAACCAAGTATACTCATCAAGTTTGAGCACAAAAAACAGACCAGAATACTCTGCATCTAGTAAGAATGATAGAGAATTGCCTCTTCCATCAGCTTTTGCCTGCAGTAACAGATATGATGTGTGATGAGCAAAGCTTCACTGATTTCACTATGCTAAAGTCATTGAATAAAAAAATACAAATGATCAACCAAATGGAGAAGTAACAACAAATTCTTTTTGAGCGTCAGTAGAGCATATGACAAAATTACAAAGAGAACTTAAATAAGCATTGCGCTATACTTTGAGCTGAAAGATGGCAAGCTGTAAGTAGTTGGTTCTCACTTTACTAACCAGGAAGAAAGCAATTCCATGGATATAGCAGTTCAGAGAAAATAATACACAAAGGTACAATTTTTTTTCTCGAACCAAATTTATATTTTTAGTCAATTTGAAATCTCTGAAGTCCATTAAGATAGCGCTTGGATGTCTGAATCAGGCTAGGAATTCAGGAATTAGAATTGGACATATTTCAAGAATAGAATTCAATGTAGCATTAAGGTAGTATTTTGATAACCCAATTCAATTCATCCTATCCAATTCTTATTCTTAGAACCAAAAGGAGCCTAAGACTTCAAATAACTGAACTTATTTAGTAGGTTCTTCCTGGTGAAGGGGGAACCATAAAGAACTTACCCTCCTAACAACGAGATAATATCACAGGATAAAGTATAGATCTAAGGAAACATTTTTCTTTTAAACTTGTGGGAGAGGGCATATAATAAAGCCACCTTTATATTTCAGTTTTTCAAATTCTCAGGCGTACTGTTCTTCAAACAAGTTAAGAAGTGCACTTAAAAATTATCAAATTTATACAATGGGATTCCTGTTGTGGGCAACCAACCTAACTTACGACTGTAATCTATAATGCTTCCTAGTTTGTATAGTCTCAGATGGGGCAAATGAAATAGTTTTAAATTTTGGTAAGATGGTTGGAAACTTGGAATCATAAAATAAAACAATGCAAGTGTGCCCCGTGTACTCCTACGTGGAAACTCCTTTGCCTAATTAATGGGGGCACATCCAGCTAATTCATTTCGATCATTCTTTTAATTAATACAGTTCAATTTTGCTCCTTTGATTCCCAGCAGCCTTCAAGCTAATATGAAAGTACCTGTAGCAAGGTCTGAAGAGCTTTCTGTCGGAAGATTTTCGTTGTCGGTGGATGTGGTTCTGGCGGGATCTCCCATGTCATGTTATTATCTCTGCAAACTCCCCAATGAAGGATAACTTCTCCAGGAATATCAGTGTCAAATTCCACAAGCCTTTTATGTGTTTTATTATCCCTCTTCACAGTAACAGTTACAAAGTTCTGAGTGTACTCTGATTTTATAATTTGGAATTCCTGGTAGAACCCTGAAATATGTTTTCCACTTAAACCTGTACCCCCAGGTATAGTTTCTTGTGGCTGAGCATTAGATCCTTCATGTTTCTTCAAATGCCCCAAATCTCCTAAGAAATAAGACAGTCAATATGTCAAGATAACTTTCCTAGACAGAGGGAGTAGATATTAATCGGTGTCAAGCCACTATATTGATCGAAAGAGTGCAATAGTTATTCAAACTCTTAATACCTGGCCATACACCAATATCTTGGTTCGCTCCAAATGGAACTCCACCGTCGAAGGATCCACTCAAGGGTATTCTGAAATCCCTGCCCTTATGCTGAAACCATGCACCTGTTTCCTCTTCCTATCAAGGTAAGAATGAATTGAGGCATTCAATGTGCAAGCAAACTAAACCCATAATAAAAGATAATCGACACAAAGAAGCACATAGGGTTTAAACAATGTATAATTAAGGGTGGTAACGGATCATGGCCCTAATGACCTCTTCACAATCCAACTTGGCCCTTATATAATTTTAGCTCAAAATTGTATAAGATTAGAGCCCAGCCCTTAGATTATCTAAGTCGAATTTTAAGACCCTTTACCACCCCTACATATAAATCTATCAAAATAATCGGCTCAGACGAGGCATAGTTCCGTGGTGCATGTTATCATTTTCATAAACAACTAGAACACGTGAAAATTGAATTCCATTTTAAGTGAGTTCAGCTATTGTTTCAACTGGCATCAACTAGAGAGTACAAGAGTCGGGAAGCATAGCATCATCAACTCATAACGATGGAAGCTATGCAATAGTTAAAAGCCAGAACCTTGAGGACAAAATTGATGGCTGCAATTGGAGTGTCCTTATCAAATTTGATTTGCACTTCATACCGGCCCTCCGAATTGGGTAAAGTCTCCAATGGTGTTTCAATTGCATAGTCCTGAAATTTCAAATATTGTCCAGCTAAAGAATAATTAAGAAAGCCAATAGATATTATACTGTCTCAGAAATCAGTTTCTGGCATATTTGTATCACATTGACACACACATGCCAGTGAAAATAGCTACAATCTAATCAAGTGCTGAAACAGTGTTCACAAGAATTAAATAACCTTGACTGGAACAGAACCAGCTGGTCGCATTTCTGAAGGAGGCTGATCCCATTTGCTGCAAATCCATAGAGAGCAAATGATGAGATGAAATTGGTCATTACACATTTTTGGGTCCAAGAGGGTAGGATCTGAATGCATCAATAGAAGGGGGGGAAAAAGGCAACCGATTATTTCGTTTTTCTTTTCTGGGAAAAATACTAAAGCCTTAGTTTTGAAGCTTGAATACATACAAAAGAAACGAAGAAACGACAAATCTAGATAATTACATTATGAGGAAAATTCCTTTTTCAACTGATATAAGTACAGGATATCAAGAATACATTGAGGGGGTCAAAATCAAGGAAACATAACAACCAGTAACCAATCTGATTACAATAACTTCTTCCAATTTTCCTTCATGTCGTGAAGCCATAAAGTGCGTTCAGATTCTACTTTCTAGTTCTAAATAAAACAATTGTGAAATTTAAGGCGTGCACGATATAATCAAGTAGGAACCAGCCAAACTTCTGGAACGCCATCCCCTCATCCGATAAAATAAAACACTATTTTCAAGTTTCGCGCCCTCCAGGATAGCAGAGGGGCAACAGCGTGCCCGCCTATTAATCATTTTTTAACTGAGCATGGTCATGATTTCACCTAATCGAATACAAAGCTAGATCACAGACTGCATGGTCTACCATGTCACAACTACACAAACGTTGAACCAGGAGCTACCTACGACAGGACAAAACGCGCTGAAACATGGTCAAAGTGGGCTGTCTGAGCTTATTGTTAGTCCCATCTGTTTTTCATAACAATGCACCAACTGCGATCCACGAACACAAGAACGCATCCAAATCCAAAAAAAAACAAAGTAAAATAAAAGGAGCAAGAGAAGAGAAGGTACTAATAGTTATTACCTCCCATGCTCACCGTCGTAAGAGACGCCCCAGTGCAGTATCCACTTCCCCGCCACATCGCATCCGACCACGACCTTGCACTTGCCGTCCCCATCTGGCTCCGCGTCCACCCTCACCCACGCCTTCCCTTCCACCTGCGTATTCACCAATCACGACACGATCACAACCCCATCACCACCAGCAGCCCCACAGCAATGGAAACAGATCGTTTTAGCACGGGATCAGGCAACGCGGATGCGGGCTAGAGCAAACAGGCTACCGTTTGGCATCGGCGCAGGGGGAACTTCTCGGACAACACGGCTCCGGCGTCCTCGCCGGCGCCAGCCACCGGAGTCTCGGCCGCGCCAGCTCGAGCCACGACGCAGCCGCCGAGCCTCACGCGCCCGTGCTGCGTGGCGCGGCACCGCCCGGCCCGCGGCCGCGCCGCGGCCACCTGCAGGAAGACGCCCCCGAGCAGCCCGGCCCTCGGCTGCGGGGCCACGCCCGGGATCGCCGTAATGCACCCGCTCCCCACCGACATCGCGCTCCCTCCCTATTTCCCTCTCCCTCTCCACCTGTGTGAGAGAGAGGCTCTGGGTTGGTATGTGGGATGCGACGATGCGTGCTTGTGCTGTGCGCGTGTGTGAAGGAGCGGAGGCTGTGGGAATGGGAAGGGAACGGAAGGGAAGAGGTAGACAAGAAGGGGGTGCAAAGCGAGGCGAGATGAGTTGGGAATAAGAAATGGCCCCGGAAAAGGAGCGAGATATCCACGGGCCGGATTACGTGGCAGGAAAGGCAAAAGGGGGGCGGGGGAGAAGATTGTTTCGCGGGCCCACGAGTCAGGGCGATAGCGAGGGCCGGACGGCGGTGGCCGGTGGGGAGCAGGGTTTTTTCCCCTACCGGTTAATCCAAACCGCCGGCCACCAGTTCCGATTTACCGGACCGGTTGGACCAGTAATCGGTGGAAACCGGTTGAATTCAAATCCAAATTCAAATAAATTCAAAAGTTCTCGTGCAACCGGTTCCGACCGGTTTACCAGCCGGTTTTACCAGTTTACTGGTCGGTTTGACCGGTTTGAATTCAAATCCAAATTTAAAAGCTCCCGTGCAACCGGTTTACCGGCCGGTTTGACTGGTGGGCCTTAATGGGCCGGCTCATTTTTTTCTTTTTCTTTTTTGATTTAACTTTAAATCCCCGCAAACTATACTAAATGAACAAATTTTTGAGAAAATTTGATACAATTAGATTCATCACAACTTGAAATATTTTTAAGAATTTTTTGGGAATTTTTAATTGTTTGAATTTAAATTTAAATTTTAAATTTTGACCGGTTGGGTACCGGCCGAAACCGGAACCGGACCCGTTCCCACCGGTTCGGTGAACCCTGGTGGGGAGAGCCGCGAGGGCCCCGCGCGCGGGGAGGGGAAAAGTTAATTGCTAATTTTGGGATCCCGGAGCCCTCGGTTAGCGGTACTAATTAATTTACCGGAGAAAGCGTGGGGAGGACAGAAAGGGGGAGAGCGTCCCGGGAGCGTGGGGTCATTGCCCGAGCGCCACGTGTCCTTCACTTGTCCGGAAGACCGGAAGCGGGCTTGCTCGGGGAGGACGACACACGGTGATGCATCATGCATGCATGCCAGGTATGCTAGTGCTAGAGAAGAATTGTGGTGAAAAACTTGGAGATTCAACTGCCGTCTACGAATTATTTGCAAATTTATACAACTTTAAGAACTACACTTATTCTTTTTGTGGTTCAACACTTCACCTAGAGTTTGGTTGGTTCACCTAAATAAGGGATTCGAACAGAGAGTCAAATACTGGGCCACATGTGACAGGCCACAGCCACCATATCTGGGAACTGGGATGTAGGCCCACATCACTATTGTCTTGGTCCGGTCCACTGCAGCTGTAGCAATCACTTGTAAGATTGCAGTGTAAAGGAACTACCCCCTACGCGCATCACACGAGCCTTTTCACTAGCTCAGGAGGCGTTGCTGAACAGTCGGAACGATATTCCGCAACAGCTGCACAGCAATCCAAACATCACTCCGTTGCGGTGCTTATCTTTTTTTCTCTATCATGGCTCTTTTGCCAATCTTCAAGGCTGCTGCGTACATGAAAAATAGGGAGGAAACACCTTGAAATGTTATGTTGGAGACCTTTGCTATGATAAAGTAGCAGTGTTACTAGATGCTCCAGGCCAGTCATAATACAACATCCGATGCATTACCAGACAACATAATGTGAAGCCAAAATAAGAACCTAGACCAAACTACAGGGATCAAATAGTCAGAACCACGTCTAAAAATTCAAAGTGGACAGTGGAACAAAGGCTACGAGGTACATCCATAGAATAGCAGGCATTACAGGCTATTTGAAACGTGCTGAGTTCCAGGAAACTGTCCAGATACCATAGGGATACAGCGAGAGTTTTTCTCTCACTCAAACAAGACCTTCCCGAATACTATTTTTCTCGCGCTCCAAACAGGACCTACTTATGGCTATGAGTTTCAACGAAGAGGCAAAAGGCGTTAGTCTTGGCCCGTGTTTGGTTGCAAACTTCCAAATTCCAAATTTTTTTTCCGACACCTACATAGAGACTTAAATCTAGACGAAATAAAAAACGCATTGCTACTGCTGTCTGTAAATGGCGAGACGAATCTAATGAACCTAATTAGACTGTAATCAGATGCTAAATTGCTACAGTAATGCTACAGTAAACAACCTCTAATGACGGATTAATTAGGCTCATTAGATTCGTCTCGCGATTTACAGACGAGTTCTGTAATTATTTTTGTGAATAATCTATGTTTAGTACTTCAAATATAGAAAGATGTCTTTTCAAAAACTTTACAGAGCGCAACCAAACACGGCCTTGGACTGAATCACCAAGCATCTGGTACCTGCTGCGCCGCAGGTAGCCAACGTTGGGTGGAGGTGGGGGCCCGTTTGGATGACAATAGCATGAGTAGCATAAAAAGGAATGTTATCTGTATGAACTAAATGAAATTTATTTGCAAAACTTTTTTACGGATGGGTATAATTTTTCGTGATAAATCTAATGACGGTAATTAATTGATGACTGTCTACAGTAACTAACATCTAATCGTGCGGTCAAAGGCCTCATTAGATTCGTCTCACGAAGTAGCGCAGAGATTATAGAATTAATTTTGCAAACTATTTTTATTTAGTACCTCTAATTCTTAATCAAAATTTGTGCTACTCATGCTAGGCCCTGTTTGGTTCGTGCTAGAATTGTAGAGCGCTAGGAATAGTAACAACTTTGACCACTAATTACGGTATCAAACAAAGTCAGTTTACAAAACCAACTTCAGAACCCCGCGCTAGTGATCCTGAAGAATCCAATGACACCTTTGATCGCGCGATTAGATGATGCTTACTGTAGCATCACTATAGCTAATTATCGATTAATTACTGCCATTAGATTCGTCGCGAAAAGTTATACCCATTTCTAAAAAAATTTTACAAATAGACTTTATTTACTACACCATACATACATGTGAGATTCTCTTTGCGCGCTAGGATTCTTGCACTTGCAAACAAGACCTTACTGGCCTGGATCGCACTCTGATCGCATCGGGCGCGTGTCCCACTGGCCTGGATCGCACTCTGATCGCATCGGGCGCGTGTCCCGGGCTGCACACTGCTTGTGGGTCACGCCCAGAGGCCCAGAGCCCCGGTTTCAAAACGCGCGCCGTCCCCCGGTGCCCCCTCGAAGCCTCGACCGCTCGAGCAACGCCAGCCACAAACGCACGCCCGAGGAGGAAAGCAACCGGCAGCCCGCGCCGCCGCCGCCCACCTCCCTATCCCTACTCGTGGCAGACGCACCAGCAGACACGCGTGCCAGCCGCCGCGACACGTCCGTCCTCCGCGACCCTCTCCCAGATGCTGCTCTGGCTCACGTGCGCCCCCCCCCCCCCCCCCGCGCCGTCCGCGGCGACCCGGTGGAGGCCGCCTGGGCGGGCGCGGCCTGCGTCGCACTTCCGACGAGGACGCACCGCCGCCTCCTCGGCTGACGGCAACGGCGCTCCGAGCTCTCCGGTATACGGCTCGCGCTCCGAATCCCCTGTTTCTCCAGCAATTGGGCCTTCCTCTTGGATCCATTTTTGTAATTGTGTTCGTACTACCACTGCAGCTCCATATGACCCTTTCGCTGATATCCTCGGCCCGGACATCGGCGCCAGCTCAACACGTTCACAGTACGTATTTTTCTGCCTTGGATTGTCATGAATGCCTGTGCTTGTTGGTCTGCTCGTGGCCTCGTGGCTCTTAGCTGATTGGAGAATTCAGATTTCGGATGTTGATGAACGGCGAACTGTTCTTCAAATTGGCTCGTAGAATTTATGTTTGAAATGTGAAAAATCGCTTGATTTTACCATTAGGTGATTTGCCGCAATAGCTGTAGACTAAACATCAAACCTGGTGCTTCAACCTAACCGCCAACGAGTTGTTTTAATTGATTTGGGCATGTCTTGTTAGAATTGTTAATTGTGAGGGACCTAGGATAAAATTGTCCATGGAAAAATTTGAAATTCCAACAGACTTTGGATGTTGTGCATACCATCAAAAGCCTTTGAGATTGTGGATTCCTTTCAAACAGAGTGGAGATTCTAACACTTTTTTAGGTTTGACTTTTGGCTGCAGGAATACAGCACCTATTGCGGAGAAGGGGAAACTGAGGTCCTGGGTCGGTCCAAATGGGCAATACTACCGTGAGCTGCCTTGCCCTAGCTGCAGAGGTAGAGGTTACACTCCATGCAAGCAGTGCGGGGTAGACAGATCAAGCTTGGACTGCCCTATGTGCAATGGCAAGGTGAACCTTCCAGATATCTTGTGAGTCTTCTTGAAGGGGAAATAGATAAATCCTAAATACATTTAAATTCCAGGAACCTGCAAACTTATTGCTATGCATTTCCACCAGGGCATTAGGATGTGTGTACAATGTGGCGGAGAGTGTGTGATATGGCAGGAATCCGTTGATGAACAGCCATGGGAGAAAGTTCGGTCAAGGTATCATTTTCTACAACTTGAGACTTCGCTGTGGTTTCAATTGTTTAGCCCATCTGTATTCAAGTATTCTAAGTAAATATTGTTGGCGATTATTGGTTATTCAAGTAACAATGCATGACGTTTTTTAACACCGGATATGTTGCCATCTATCGTTTTTTTATTTTTGCAGCTCTCCCTTGAAAGTGAAAGAAGACGATGAAGTAGACAAGTTAGAGATAAAGATCAAGACCCCAAAAAGATCAAAGCGTACTTATCCTTCACCTTCACCGGAAGTTACCATGAAGATTAGCCGATCATTAAGAGTAAGTTATTTTCATTACATGTTGAAAGACACATCCACAATGCCACACACATATGCGGCTGCACCTTTTATGTCAATAAACATTGTTTAAACTGCAATCTGTCATACATTTTTTTGTAGGTTGACAAAAACGTATATGCACCACCATAACAGAAGTACCTAACTAAATACCTAGACACCTTACCTGATTATGATTAACAATGTAGCCTTGTTTATTCTCTTTGATCCAAAAACATTTGAGCTCTATGAACTTGTTTCATAATTGTTTTTTCATGTGACTTTTAAAAGACTTAATATTAATTGCAGAGTCTGAATGCTCAAACAGGATTGTTTACGAAGCACATGAAGATTATACACCAAGACCCTGAATTGCATGCTCAAAGAGTTGCTGCAATCAAGGTAAGATGCCCAAAAAAAATTCGTAGTGACTAATGAGATGTTCTTGTTAAATACAGTAGTTGATCTGGGCATCCCCCCCCCCCCCCCCTCTTTTTTCTTGGACATGAAGAGAACAAAAGGTACTGCCGCTGCAAGAAAGCATGCTTCTGAAACTCAAAAGACTTTCTTCAGTAATCCTGAGAATCGGCTCAAGAGAAGCATTGCTATGAAAGGTTAATGATATAACTTTACCTTTTACCTACTAGCATGCATGTCAAAGGTAACTATGTTTTACACAGTTTGCCATTAGCCAGCTAGAGCCTTTATGTTCTTAGTTAGCATGTAACATGTACATGAACAAATCTCTCCAGTCAGAGATAAGTGATGCCTTTTGCATTGGATTGTCCTCAACAATGTGTCTGTGTTCCTTTTGGAAGTATTACCACCAAAATTACCCATAGCCTTCCTTTGTTACATTTCTTTTTGACAAAATTGTGTAAATGTCACCAACATCGACTTGACATTTGATGACCAACACCAGAACTGATGCTTTGCAGGGGTGAAATTTTACTTCAGCAGATGTAGGCAAGAAGGACACAGAAGCTTCTATTGTCCAACCGTGAGGAAAGATTCGGCCAGAGTGCAGTTCAAGTGCCGATTATGTGGCAGGGAAGGGCATAGCCGAACATGTGGCAAGCCGAAGTCAGAGAAAGAGCAGCAGCGACAACCACGGCACTGCAGCCGATGTGGTGAAAAGGGACACAACCGCCGCAACTGATGTGGATATTGGTGCTTCTGGCTATACGACTAACAGAGTTACTGGTCCTAATTCAGGTATTTATTCATGTAGTTTCTGCTTAGGAAAGGGGCATAATAGACGAACATGCCCAAAAAGAAAGGCCAGCTTAAAAAAATGAACACTGTGAGCAGTTAACAGAATTTTAAATATAATGCAAAATGTTTAAATTGGTTTTTGGGTCATGAAAGCAGGAAAAAGTTTGTAGAAACTTATACGAATGATACAAAATGTTCTCTTGAAATCCAATGCCATTAGCCTACTATTACTGTAACCCGCGGTTGGCGGGGAGAAGCCCAACAGATCTGAGAGAGTACAAGTATTTTTTTTGTGTGTTTTGACCCTTTTGTAAAACTATTTTCTAGTAAACTGCTCAGAAAACTATTTCCAAATCTAGCTCACGTATGATACGCCAATTAAGTTGGCGCGGAATGTTACTTAATACACGCCCAGTCGTTGAATGTCTACCTAGCACGTTGACCGGCAGCAGATCCGACGTGGCACACTGTTCCCGCGCCAATTGCCCTGGCACAGATCGCCTCCCCAATAATGGATCTATGTTCCGTTTGGTTGTGGACCCGGATTGTATAATATCAGCGCAGAGGCCGTTGACGTGAAGCTCGCGAAATCCTAACTCAGGGGTTCTTAATCACGGGTTCCTGCGGTCATCCTATACCTCCTAGGCTCCTACCCATCCCTCCGGTGCTCGTTCCGCCGGATAGGCGGCGGCGGCAGCGACCCAATCGGCGGAGCACCGTTCCCTCCCGTGCACGGCCATCTTCGGCCTCGGGAGGGACGCCGTCCGGCGGGAGCTCTGGATGGAGTTCCAGCAGCTGGTGAGGGGCATCTGGGCGGTCCCGGTCAACCTGCCCTTCTCCACCTACAGCCGCTGCCTCGCCGCGAGCCGCCGCGGGCGGCACGCCGTCGCTGGGGTCATCAAGGAGAGGAGGGCCAAGCTGGAGCGCGGAGAGAGCTCGCCGTCCAGCGACGTGGTCACCCTCATGCTCGTGGAGGGCCTGCCTGACGAGGAGATCATCGACAACGTCATGTTTCTCATGGTTGCCGCGCACGACACCACCGCCGCCCTCCTCACCTTCCTCGTCCGGCAGCTCGAGGCCGACAAGGATGCCTACGACAAAGTTGTCCAGGGTAACTAGCTTTGCATTCTTGATCATAAGCTAGCACTACTGCAATAGCACAATTTTTTATGGATTCTAATCCATCCATGGACGATGGGGTTCGATCAGAGCAAGAAGAGATCGCGCGGAGCAAGGCGCCCAGGGAGGCTCTGTCGTGGGAGGACATCATCCACGGTGGAGACGTTGGTGGCCGTTCACTACATCGTGACGCGCTGCAGGTGGAAGCTCGCCGCCGGCTGCGACCGCAGCTTCTCCAGGTTCCCGCTGCCGTACCCGTCCCAGGGTCTCCTCATCGACATCGAGCCTATTCAGAAATGAATGCTCGGTTGCATCCGATTCAGTTGGATGAATCCGTGTGCAGAAGCAAGAAGCGCCTTGAGAAAGCTCAGTAACAGGTGTAGTTCAGTTCAGTTGGCTTGATGTGCAGGTTTAATGGCTGTGAATTTGCAGCATAATTTTGTGTTGCTTGCCAGTTATTATGCCAATACACTGAAATATATAATCGAAGTTACAGTGATGTACTGAATATGACTATTATTATTTAAAACTAGTCGCGCACATGCACGTTCAGTTGGTTACTTATAGTACAAAACTTATGATTTTTACATACAGAGAAGAATCATAATCACCCCCAAAATTTACAAAATGTACAACAGCTAATCTTTTCAGTTTTCACTATATCAAAAATGCCCACTCTTGTTACTTCCTGCACATATCCAATGCGGATTGTTTCAGTTCTGGCACCTAACATTGTCAGACAAGAACAGGTACCGAAATCTTGAATCGAATGGGATAACGCTAAAACTGCGAACTCCAAGGAGACGCTGCTTGTGCGAAGATGAAGTATCTTGGATCGCAGCGACTTGGTCCGGGGTTAGATGACGGCAGATCCGGTCAGCAAGCAGAGAGTCCTCCACAATGCCCTTGGCATAGCTCTGCAGTAGCTTTGGGACTATAAGCTCTCCTTTGTCATTTATATCAACTGATGCTCGCATGTAGTCTCTCATTGATTCTTGAAGCTCCTGTCGAACATTTGCAGCAGAGAAAATCCGTACCTAGGTGACGACAAGTTATCATTTCCACAATTGATAGGCAATAACAACACACTGTAAATATCATGATAGCTATACTAGAGCACGAAAATTGGCGTGAAACTATCAAATCTCGCGCCAAATGATTTGGCGTGGAACTATGACAACCAGCAAGACACAATGACCAGTTTCTCTGTTTAGCTTGCATTAGGCACCAAATAATTTGGCGTGAAACTATCAATCCGCGCCAAATGATTTGGCGCGGAACGAAACCACCAAACAGAACTAGCCACAATGACTGTTTGCTTTGTCAGAGCACACTACAACAACAGAACTGCAAATAGCTTGATGCAGGCCACAATGACTGTTTGGTCTGTCAGAGCACACCACAACAACAGAACTACAAATAGCTTGATGCACCAAACATGATACATGAACATTACAACAAAATGGACATACATATTTAGGACAAGAGTCAAGGATTGGGGGGGGGGGGGGTTGCAGATCGCACAGACCCATGAAAACAGCGACAGAAGTTAGGGTTTCGCGAGCTCCGCACCAACGGCCCCGGCGCGGACATTATGCAATCCGGGCCCACAACCAAACGAGACATAGATCCGTTACGTGGGAGGCAATCCGCGCCAGGGCAATTGGCATGGGAGCAGTGTGACACAGATGTTTGGTTTGATGCATAGCTGGAACCTGGCTCACCTAATGCACGCAACCAAACATAGCAGGGTTTTACATTTTTGACTAAAGTCGGACTGCCCCCCGTGGGCCTGTCTCACTAGAGCTTGGTTGAGAAAACTGATGCAACCATCCAGGTGATTGGTTTAAGTAGCCAGGCAGCCTAGCTTACACGACAGTTGTAGGCTCCCGTGGGCCTACCTCATCGGGTGTTAGTGCGTTTTGTTTGGTTTACGTCTGCATCCATCTATGCTCACGCAAGATTCTGTTTAGTTATCCGATCAACGCTCAGTCAATTCCGTCTAGTTATATCAAGAGCGAGGTCCTACATTCCACAAACACAGGGGCAAGACGCTCTTTTCCTCGGTGCCTAGGGCTCTCCTGGGAGACTCGAGGCTTCCGTCCCTGCCGCCATAGATCTTCATCTTCTTCTCCTCTCCCTTCACACTTTGGATCTACACTGTCACAGTGTTGATCTCCACTTCCTTGTGCCTCTGAGTCCACGTCATATTCTGCGTTTCGCAGCCGAGCCAACAGTTTGCTAACCCTAGGTGTCTGGCGGCGGCGACGATTTCCCTGCTGTGCTCCTTCGTTTGCGTCGCGTTTCTTCTGGGCGAGATGGAGAACATCGAGGGGATGATGAGGAACCTGCAACTGTCGGCTGCTAGAGGAAGGGAGTGCGGATCGGATCCACAGGAAGGGCAAAGGATGATGGGGGAGGAATGACACAGGCGTTGGGGGAAGGTGCTATCGGAAAAATCAATCCATGCAGAAACGGTGGAGCAAGCACTGGGGAGGGTTTGGTGTCCCATCAAGGGCATCGAATGCAAGGCGTTGGGGGAGAATAAGTTTCTGATCACCTTTCTTCAGGAGTCGGGAAAGAGGAGAGCGCTGGATGAAGGGTCGTAGATGATCTCCAAGGAGTTGATGGTGATGGCGGATGTGGATAGGAGCAAAACCCATGATGAGATCATGTTTGTCTCCATTCCAATCTGGGTCAGGATCATGAATCTGCCCTTGGGACTGATGAACAAGGATGTCGGGGTCACAATTGGCAAGGAGGTGGGGGAATACATGATGGTTGATCTTGAAGATGGTGATGTCCCGATCAGGAGGTTTCTGAGGGTGCGTGTTCGGCTTGACATTCGCAAGCCCCTAATGCGTGGTGTGACGGTGCAAGAGGAAGATGGCAAACCTGATCGTTGGTGCCCTTTGGTATATGAATACCTGCCTGACTTCTGCTACATATGTGGAGTAATTGGGCATACTGAGAAGGGGTGTTCCATAAAGTTGAAGGAGGGTGAGATACCGCAATTTGACAAATCACTTAGGTTCATCCTGCAGAGAGGTAGAGGTGAAGGAGGGGGCAGAGGAAGTTGGAGGCAGGAAGAAGTGGGCTCTGGCGAACTGGCTCGCTGCTGGGGCGAGGCGCGTCGAGTGGTTCAGGAGGTGGAAGATGGGTTTCAGATGGGTCCCGAAGTGATGGCCCATCGTGGAGGAGAAATAGTGATGGAGATGACGGTGTGAAGGGACGAAAGGCGGGAGATGAGGAGGAGGTGACCAGTCCTCTCAAGATTGGGGACAAAACCCATGTTGTCCCTGATGAGCAGAAGACAAATGCAAAAAGATGTTAGCATTCGCTGGTGATAAAAGTGGTGCAGCTTTGGGCGCCAATGATGGTGCAGGTGGGGTAGTTGGGGATGGCGTTCCAACGCACGTTAACAGTAGCATGCACAGCATGCAGGTAGACCAAGCTACTAATGACATGGTCGTCGAGGAGGTTCCTGAGGAAGGCTCTGGGAAGGGAGATGTTTCGGGTGTTAAGGCTGCTCGCAGAACTTATAAGAAGAAACCACACCCGGCTAATGCGGGGGGAGATAGCCCTAGTGCTGCCGCAGGAGATGGGAGGAAGAGGAGTATGAAGGATGCGGAACTAAACATGGAGGGGGATGCGAAAAGAGGGAGGAGATCGGCTCAAGATGGAGGTGCTGAGCTAGACAAAAATACCTGCGGGGATCAATGAAGCTTATAGCCTGGAATTGTCGGGGGTTGGGGAACGGCCCGACAATTCATAGCCTTCTGAACCTTCAGAAGGAGGAGGACCCTGATATTCTCTTTTTGTCCGAAACTAAAATGGACTCTAGGAGAATGGAAGGTTTACGGTGGAAACTTGGCATGACAAACTTGGTGGTCAAAGATTGCAAGGGGAAGAGTGGTGGTCTTGCGATCTTTTGGAAGAAGGAGATTGACTTGCATCTGCGTGGGGTGTCCCGCTTCTACATCGATGCGGATGTGGTGTAGAAAGATGGATTCACTTGGCGGTTCACAGGATTTTATGGAGAGCCGAAAACTGACCAGAAAGATCTATCATGGAAGGCACTCAGGGCGCTCAATGCAGCACGGAGTCGTCCATGGCTGTGCATGGGAGATTTCAATGAAATCTTGTTGGGGTGTGAGAAAGAAGGCGGTCTGCCAAAAGCCCAGAGGTGTATGGACAAATTTAGAAATGCTTTGGAGGACTGCCTGCTGGCTGATCTTGGTTTTGTGGGTGATCCATTTACTTGGCGGAACCAAAGTCACCGAAGTGAAAATTATATCCGTGAGAGGTTGGATAGGGCTGTGGCTAGCGCTGACTGGTGTGGTCGATTCCCCGACTACCGAGTGATTAATGGTGATCCACGCGCACTCTGATCATAGACCAATTATTGTGATCATGAACGAAGACGAAAGGGATAGATGTACTGATGGTGATAAAGCTTTCCGCTTTGAAGCTAGTTGGGTGCAGGAGGAACATTGCAAGATGATTATCCAAAATGCTTGGCACCTGACACTAGATGCTAGAGGTGGCAAGGTGGTGGATGCAATTAGAGAGGTGGGTGAGGAGCTATGGGATTGGGGCAGGAATGTGTTGGGTGATCTGGAGAAAAGAATAAAGCGGGCGAAGAAGGATCTGGAGGAATGTAGAAGGAAGGCGATTAACTCTCAAAGCGTCGCTCGAGAAGAGATTCTGAGATATAAGATGGAGAAGCTTGAGGGGCAAAGAGAGCTGTATTGGCGCCAGAGAGCGCAAGCTCATTGGCTGAAACATGGTGATAAAAACACGAAATTCTTTCATGGTTTTGCCAGTGAAAGGAGAAGGAGAAATAGAATCAAAAAATTAGTGAGGGAGGATGGAGTTGTTGTGGAGGAGGGGGCGGAGATGCGGAACCTTATTACTAACTTTTACAAAGATCTCTTTCATAGTTGTGCAGGTACCCGATACGATGAACTTATGATGCACATACAACCAAAAGTCTCTCAAGAGATGAACCTCTTCTTAATGAAGGACTTCTCTGATGATGAAATCAGAGAAGCACTGGATAATATGGGAGACTTGAAAGCGCCGGGTGCTGATGGGATGCCTGCCCTATTTTACAAGCAGTTCTGGGATATAGTAGGTGCTGATATCATCAAGGAAGTGAAGAATTTTTTGAGAGGAGGAGATATGCCGGATGGGTGGAATGATACGGTTGTGGTGCTGATACCGAAGGTGCCGCATCCAGAGCGCCTAAAGGACCTTCGACCAATAAGTTTGTGCAATGTCATCTACAAAATCGCCTCCAAGGTACTATCCAATCGTTTGAAAGTTATTCTACCTGAGATCATATCTATGAACCAAAGTGCTTTTGTACCCGGGCGCTTGATAACAGATAATGTGCTGTTGGCATATGAACTAACACATTATATGCAGACCAAGAGAGGGGGTGGTGATTGCTTTGCTGCAGTAAAATTGGATATGAGCAAAGCTTATGACCGTGTGGAATGGATTTTCTTGGAAAAAATGATGTACAAACTCAGCTTTGATGAGCAGTGGGTAAAGATAATTATGAAGTGTATCTCTACTGTGAAGTATCGTATCAAAGTAAATGGAGTACTGACAGATGTTATTACCCCGGAGCGGGGCCTACGACAAGGGGATCCACTTTCCCCGTATTTGTTTCTTCTATGTGCTGAAGCATTTTCATGCCTCCTCCATGCTGCAGAGGCGAGTGGGGAACTTATGGGGGTTAAAATATGTCAGAATGTGCCGAGCATAAATCATCTACTGTTTGCAGATGACTCTTTGCTACTTCTAAAAGTTGATGAAAGAAGTGCAAACCACCTGCAACATGTCCTTTCACTGTACGAGGATTGCTCGGGGTAGACCATAAATAAAGAGAAGTGCTCTATTATGTTCAGCCGTAACACAAAACAGGCCAAGAAAATGGTAATGATGAATGCACTGGCAATAACAGTGGAGGCTTGAAATGAAAAATATCTTGGGCTGCCTGTGTACATGGGCAAGTCCAAAGAGAAGACTTTCACATATTTGAAGGATAGGGTTTGGAAACGGATGCAAGGTTGGAAGGAGAAGCTGCTGTCAAAGGCCGGCAAGGAGATTCTTATCAAGGCAGTGGCCCAAGCTATCCTGAGTTATGCTATGTCTTGCTTTGATCTCACAAAATCTTTATGTGATGCAATCAGTGCCATGGTCTGTCGGTTTTGGTGGACACAACAGGACAGTGAGAAGAAAATACATTGGCTGTCACAAGAAACATTATGCTCAAGAAAAGAAAAGGGAGGACTGGGATTCAGGGATTTGCATCTTTTCAACTTGGCGATGTTGGCAAGGCAGGGCTGGCGGCTATTACAGTATCCGGACTCCCTCTGTGCCCAGGTTCTCCGAGCTAGGTATTTTCCGGATGGCAACCTTATTGGGGTGACGGAAGGCCCAGGGATCTCCTATCCGTGGAGAAGCATTGTCCATGGAGTGAAAGCTCTGGAAAAGGGCATTATCTGGAGGGTGTGGGATGGAACCAACATCAATATATGGTTGGATCCCTGGATACCTGATGGTGTCACACGAAGGCCAATCACTCCAAGAGGCCAGACTCTGGTTACAAAAGTCTCAGAGTTAATAGACCCTGTTAGTGGTGAGTGGGACTGCCAATTGATCAAGGATATTTTTTGGGAAGAGGATGTCATACGCATTTTGGGAATTCCTATCAAGCATGGGATGGATGATCTGTTGGCTTGGCATTTTGATAAGAAAGGATTGTTCTCTGTTAAATCAGCATATCATGTACTCCATGATTGTTATATATGGGAACTTAAACAACAAAGTGGTGAAAGTAGTTCAGGGCCAAGCCATGAAAGCATGAGGGGATTCCGATGGAAGGATATCTGACAACTGAAATGCCCGCCGAAAGTACGCCACTTCTTCTGGCGTTTCACACACAACAGCCTACTGTTGAGGAAAAATATTAGTAGAAGAGGTATGGAGATTGACACAAGATGCCCGGTGTGCTGGAGATTGGATGAAGATGGTGGCCATTGTTTCCTCAAATGCAAGTATGTTAAAGAATGTTGGAGAGCTTTGAATCTGGAAGATGTGAGGATCAATTTGTGTGAAAGAACTTCAGTGCAGGAAGTGTCTGAGCACATTCTGGGGTTGCCTGAGAACAAAAGCCGGCTCATCATTTGCTTTCTTTGGTCATGGGGGGATGCACGAAATAAAGCCAATGTAGGAGAACAAAGAAGATCTGTGACTGATATCATACATAGAGCAAGATCAGTGCTTTTTGCAGTAGAGACTGAAGAACAAGCCAGAACTCCTTCTGTTCTGACAGACCGTTGTCGTCGCTGGGCTGCCCCACAACCCGGGACCTGGAAAATC
Source organism: Panicum virgatum (assembly GCF_016808335.1). Taxonomy (NCBI): domain Eukaryota; kingdom Viridiplantae; phylum Streptophyta; class Magnoliopsida; order Poales; family Poaceae; genus Panicum; species Panicum virgatum. Next base: position 54,104,510 of record NC_053149.1, read on the forward strand.
AACATCGATGGCGCTTCTGGGAGAATGAGAGGAAGGGTGCCTGGGGTTTCGTCATACGAGATGATCAAGGCAATGCTGCCATCGCTGGTGCAGGATCTCTGAATGTGGTAATGGATGCATTGTGCTCTGAAGCTCACGCCTGCATCGCAGGGCTTCAGGCAGCTGCTGATCAAGGAATGCAAAACATTATCCTTGAAACTGATTCCCAGATCTTGAGGAAGGCGTTGTTATCAGAAGAGTATGATCGTTCACATGGAGGGGTGCTCTTTAGAGAAACCAAATTCATTATGGCCACCATGTTTGGCTCAGCAGATGTTGTTTTTGTTCCACATTGCTGTAATTATGCTGCTCATGAGGTAGCTCGTCTTGGCCGCGGTCGGGACCCGGATCATCCTGTGTTCTGGATGACTCCCCTCTCTTGTTTTAAGTGACATTTTGGCTCGTGATTCCACCGAGCCTGGTGCTAGTTAAATAAAGCGGCAGAAAGTTTGAATCAAAAAAAAAATTCCGTCTAGTTATCTCAGTGCACGCTCACCACTGGAGTTGCATTCCACGGACCAGAGGCTACGCCGAATGCAGATATCCCGTCCGGAGTCCGGACTACATCTGCTGATCCAAACAGAAACAGCCACGAGCGGCTCGGTGCCCACGTGAGCTTCTCTTTGAAATCAGCCGGGCCTGCGCCAGTGCAGCCGGCCCACCCACCACCGTCCACCGCTAACCAACGCCGAAGACCACCTCACGCCACTCGCCACCCCACGCCTTAAAATTTAAAGGCCAGGCCAGGACCGAATCACATCGATCCTCAGAATTAATCTGGGGGATTTCTGCCTCCACATTGCGCCACACAGGCTGAAATATCTCGACCGTCGGTTTGCGCCTGAATGGTTCGGATTGATCCAACATATGGGTCCCACATATGGGCCCCACCGTGGGCCACATAGGACCCAACAATGTGGGTCCCACAAGTGGGCTCCACTGTAGACCCACGGGACCCACAAGTGGGCCTCACTGTGGACTCACGGGACCCACAATGTGGGTCCCACAAGTGGGCCCCACTGTGGACCCACAGAACCCACAAGTGGGCCCCATTGTGGATTCACGGGACCCACAAGTGGGTCCCACCGTATGTGGGGCCCACGGAACCAATTATATGTGGGGCCTACTACAGTTTAAAAAAAGGGAAAATTCGATTCATGCCACCACAACTCCGTGAAATTGGGTTTCACGTTGAAAATCATGCCACTCAATGGCATCGATTTCAACATGAAATCAAAAATCGTGAAATTGTAGTGGCATGGATCCAACTGACCCTTAAAAAAAACCCTCTGAAGTCTGATAAAATCAACTCGTACTCTATCTACGTCGCTCCACATAAAACCCTATGAGAAATCAATTTGCACTCCACGAACAACAAATCCACAGAAAACACCCCAAGACTTCCGCAAAACCAACCCGCTTAATGTATATCGTTGACGTGTTAAATCGCCTCACACATTTACACACTGCATAATGGGCTATAACACTGCCCATAATAGAATATACTAGATAATCCCTACCTTTTGAAAAAAAAACATAGTAACTTTATTGTCAATTATACTCAACTCATTTATATAGTCCAACCCACACTCAGTTAATTTCAGCCTACACTTAATTTTATAAAAAAAACTTCTCGAACTTTATCAAAATTAATATATAGTCCAGCCCACACTCAGTTAATTCATAAATACCATTTATTCAAGCCACCTCTTCAGCAATTTTACGAGAACTCTCTCGATCCAACTACCTCTCAGGTAACTTTATGACAACCAACCCATGATCCATGCATTTTTTACAAATCCAACCTCTACAGTAATTAACTCATGCTCGATAGATTTTTACAAAAAAACCTAAACTTCCTAAAAATGTACTCACACTCAAAACTTTGCAAAAAAAGCTCTGAAAATCATGACGATCAACCCGCGGCCCCTACATTCTAACTAATAATACACTAAAATTTTTATAAATTAATTCATAGCCTAAAATTTGGCGAAAAATATTCCCAGCTTTGTTCCCATCACTATGGTACAGCTTATGGCAACGACGACGCCGCGCCAGTCTTTCTAGTAAAAAAGCTAAAAGAAAATCAAATCCATCGCTCCATCTCCAGCACCTCCGTGTGCTCCTCTGGATTTCTCTTCCGCTGCCCCCGAACTCCTCGTGCGCCTCGCGGGACGAAGACGACAAGAGGGCGAGGGCGAGGGGGGCCGATCGCGATCGCCAGCGCGCACCCATGTCGACGTCGCGGAGGCGAACCCTCCTCAAGGTCATCGTCCTCGGCGACAGCGGGTCAGCCCATTGCTCCCTTCCCCCCTTACCCTTGTGGCCCCCCTCCCTCGGATCCGCCCGCGTGTGGATTCCCTGGCCGCCGCTGTGAATTCTGGGGGTTCGATTTGGATGCGGTTGCTGTAACCGCTGTGTGGATTCTGGTCTGGTGGTTTGATTTAGTCCGGTTTGATCTGTGCAGGGTCGGGAAGACGTCCCTGATGAACCAGTATCCTTGACTTCACCTCCAATGCTTCGCGTTTGGTAATTAGACCCCGTTCGATCAACGTGCAATTGGTCCCCATCCGTTGCGATTTGCCTTTTCCTCCCTGAATCAACTGACGCCATGGTGCTCGGTTCGGTAGACGTTTAACCAGGGGAGTCTGAGCACTTGAGCTGTAGGGAGCAGGGATGCATCTCTTAGTTTTGGGGTTTGGAAATTTTGATTGCTGTGAGCTCGCACTTGCTGTCAATAACTGTCTAACTGCATTTTTATGCTACTATATTTCATTCATTGTGCTGTGCGTGAGTGCAAGCTATGATTTTGTGACTCAGTTCTGAAAGCTCTGGTACATTCGAATATAGTTCTTATTGCAGTATGTGGTTTGGAGTTAAGATGATGCAAATGCTAGTCGAATTAAGTATCTTGACGTATAATGTATCTAAAATGTTGGACAGCTTTTGTACTTTGGGCGCTTTCATGTTCTTGACTTTAGCTAGATATGTCCACAAAAAGTTCAGTCAGCAGTACAAAGCTACAATTGGTGCAGATTTCGTCACAAAGGAGGTTCTCATTGAAGACAGGCTAGTGACTTTGCAGGTAAGTGCCACTGTCTCGCAGAGTTGGTGAGTTTTTTTCAAAGAGAAGGAAGAGGCTGTTGGTTATTGTTGTTGTCATGTGTTGCTTTGATTCCAGATCTGGGACACGGCAGGGCAGGAGAGATTTCAGAGTCTTGGTGTTGCGTTCTATAGAGGGGCAGATTGTTGTGTGCTTGTCTATGATGTCAACTCTAACAGGTCATTCAATACACTCAACACATGGCATGATGAGTTTCTCAACCAAGTAAGAATATCTTTTCTTATAAATTGTTTTGATATTTGGTCATTGTTATAGATATCGAATGTAGCAGTTTTCAAAAATATAGTATCGACCGTAGTGCATTACTATTCATCATTTATCCTCTCAACATTATCTTACAAGCCTAGTTTGATGTGATCTTCCCAATTGTTGAAGCTTGAGCCTGCATGCATATCTGCACTTTTTTTTGTCTGCACACATATCTGCACCTTTTTTTTTAACTTCTAGGTATCTGAAAATATGTTTAAGCTAGCATTGTCTATTTTTTTATCCAAATAGTGCACTTTATGAACTTCAAATTTAAAGCGTATGTTTAAGTCATTTTATACTGTTGATTTTTTTCTCAGTTTGTCCACTCTCAATCTACCCTGTTTTGAGCACATGTAAGCTAAGCAACCTTATAAAAAAAATCGTCACCCTTTTTCGCTGAATAAGCATAGCTGATGGTTCCACAAATTCTGTGATGTTTGTATTATCTCTTCAAGTTGAGTAGAAGTGAACAGATAAGATAAATTTTGTTAGACGTCTGATCGAAACAGAACGCAAAGGAAAGAGGGGAAGTCTTCTTGAAGTTTGAAATTGTATGCCTATGTAATCTGGTACAAATTTCCTTAGTTGGTTTTAATATATTTAATCCAGTTCATGTTTCTAAAGACAAAATTTCTTACTGTTTCTCTTCAACAAACATGATTATCCGATATGAGTATTCTTGTGGTTCGAACTTGTGCTTATGACCAAATATTGTGGGTTCGTGATTACATTTTTTTATTCCATGAACTGTATTTAGATTAGTCTTTGAAATAGCTGATCATATATTTGGTTAAAAATGGATTAGCCTAGATCACATGGTTACACTCTGCCATGTCTTATGATGACTTTGAGGATTTCTTCAGGCAGAAACATCAATCTTTGTTCAATACTGTTACTTTGGTAGTTTCTTCATCACTGTTACTTTGGCATCTCTGTTTTTTTTTTCTAGAACTTGTTAATCATAGCTAAAGCCTACCATGCTCTAGGGAATAGATTTCACTGTCTAGTAAGGTTGTAACCAACATGTGACAATGATACGGGTTACCAATTGCAATAGTGCTTCTGTTTATCTCAAGGGATTGTGATCAAGGTTGTTATAAAATTGCGGAAGAAAATAAGTTTATATGATTCGGTATTAAAATTTTGTTGAGTTTGAAGTCTGAAAAGGAAACCTATCAATTCAGTGATCATTTCATATATCATTTCTGATTGGGCTTTTGACTATTTGTAATTAGTAGTGCCCTTCTACCCTAGGACATTACTACCAAATGCTTAAATGGTGAAGTAGTCGCCATAAGTGCTGACATTCTGACTATGGATATTTGTTTAGTTGTACTGATTGGGATTCTACCTTGGTGCATAACTAGCAAACAGAAGTGCTGATAAGTGGCTATTGACGTCCTAATCTTTTCGGTCTTTCTGATATAATAATGCCATATTGGTACAGTTATGCTCTATGTTCAAGTTATGCTGTAACATCCGTGGTACTGTTTGTGTTTGTTACCTTGTTAGCTACCATGAAACTCTTCAGACATTTTTATTGTAGTTGTTCAGTGGACTATTTGGTATACTGCCAGTTTTAGTATGTTTAGTCTGAGGATCTGGTTTGTAATAATGTAAAAATATCTGAATCCAAATGCTAACATGTATCTCTTACAGAAGCTTAAAACATCTTGAAACGTTGTGACAATGTTATTTACCATTTCTTTTCAGGCTAGCCCATCAGATCCTAAAACTTTCCCTTTCATCTTACTTGGTAACAAGATTGACGTAGATGGTGGAAAAAGCAGAGTGGTTAGTTCTGTATGATGATTTGTAACTTATGTCTCTTGATATGCCATTACTTGATTGTTATTTTTGTCACAGGTTTCTGAGAAGAAAGCAATGGAGTGGTGTGCTTCCAAAGGCAATATTCCTTATTATGAAACTTCTGCAAAAGAGGACTACAATGTTGACAATGCATTCCTGTCCGTTGCCAAGCTTGCTCTAGAGCATGAGCGTGATCAGGACATGTGAGTAATTTCATCCTCAGTTTGTTGTTTGGTAGGAAGGTCATTTGCTTCTTGAAGTAAAAAATGTTTTTTGTTAATATGTGCCCAGACTTGTTCCTAGCTTCCCTGTGGTTTTTTATAGCTATTCATATTTTTATAAGTAAGCCTGTTAGCCCTTTCTTGATGCAAGATTTTATGCGCCCCATCCATTTTGTACAACATTTTTTACTCCAATATATTTAGTTGTTCTTCAATCTGTCGACTATTATTTGCTGACAACTTTTTGTGTAGCCATTTTAGATATTCTATAATCTTCGTAGATGGTCTGAATGTCCTATTTAATGAGTTTGTAACTTTGTATGCTTTCACTTGCTCAGTTTCTTACAAATTTTACAAGCTTTTGTTGTTAATAAATATAAGGCTCTATGTGCGCATAGCTGTCCTTTGCCATCCTAGTGATATCTCTTTATGTTCTGGATGGTGTTGATGAACTTTTCTGTTGACAAACTTGTAAGGCATAATGATGAACATCTTACCGTTTAGAGTGAATATGGGCCATATTGGTTTTACTGTCTGCTGACTATTTGACATAGGTATCTAGTAGCCTTTTACATGGGAACAAATACGTTTCTTGCACTGCTTAATTCATGTCATGACTTCACATATCTGAAAACAATAGATTATTAACTGAACATTCAGAAGTAGCGAAGAATTGCACATGTGCATTGCTGGTTTCAGTGGTGATGATTAATGTCTATTAATAAATGCTTGAACGGATGTTTTCGCTATATTTCATTATATTGTTTCAGCAAGATGAAATAGCTCCTACGCCTGTGCTAATTTTCCTGTTTAGTTATTGACTCGCAACCCTTTTTTCTGCTCTTCAGCTACTTCCAGGCCGTTGCTGATCCTGTCCCGGAGACTGAACCGAGAAGTGGATGTGCATGCTAGTATAGTTATTCATCATCCTTATTTTCCAGATTTTTCTTATTGGTTGCGGCATTCTTTTCAAGTGATGTCGAGCAGGCATTCTTTCAAGTGATGCTGGGGCAGGCATTCTTTTAGTTTTGGAATGTAACTGATGTTCCAGCCATCCGACTCTCGCTTTTGTAGCCATTGTACCATAGTTAGCGGCCATGGCTTTTTGTACACGTTATACCGAGTGGTGGCCGGCCCTGTTTCTTGGTTTGGGCAATAAGAATGCAGAGGACCAGAGGTGGACAATTTCTGGATGGGGCCTGTGAAAGGCCGGACTCCTAGCCTCAGTTGTATTCGTGCGGCTGTACTTGTTGACCTCAAATGGGTTGAGCTCTCGTTGATGCAGGCTTATTGCTATTCCCTACCTTGGATGAACGTGCGCATTTGCAGCTGAATGAACGTCCGAATCCCTTGTGTGTGTGATTGTTTCAGCTTGACCGCCTTCCCGGATCTTGCTGCGCTGGCGGCAAGAAGGTTCAGAAACGTTTCCAGTGGAATGTTCGCCGTGACGGATTATTCTCCTCGCCACCCACGTGTCTGGTCGTCCTCGTACTGCTGCGGTTAGTATGCTGGCATGCCTACGCCATGTGTGATTCTGCGTGACATGGCATGACAGTGAAAGATGCACCCCGATTCCCCGAAGCATAGGCACGAGCGAGCCCACCGGATCAAACCAGTTGCATACACAAAAGGTGTGTGTGCCGAATTTTAGAAAAGGGAGAACGCTGCTGAATTGTATGTAGATGCATGAAACCCCGCGCCAATGCAATATTCTTTTGTTATTTCAGGGGGAACAAGCTTCAGGATTCACTTAAGAAAGAGGCAGACTCCTGAGAGAGGTAACCTTCGAACCCAGTCAGTCAGGCTCGCTGCAGACCGGCGGACCTTTCTCAACGGGATATCCTCGATCTGCTTTTCTTCTTTCCATTTCTAAAGCATGATCCATCAACGATTGGCGCGTGGCTGGAGCCTAGATGCCCCGTCCTGGATGATTCTGCACCTCTGCAGTCAACCTGCTAATGGTTTGGGTTAAAACCGGTTGTGGTTGTTTAGATTTTATATTGGGTCCACTTCAATTTGGTGAAAATAATTTCTCTAGCAATCAATTTTGTTTGGTTTGGTTTCACAAGAAAAATAGTTTGCTTTGGTTTTAGTCATTAATACTACTGAGTGACTGTTCTCTTAATGTAGGATCTACGAGTAGGTCTAGCTACACTATTTTGCACAGAATAGCTACTAGTCATACTGAGTCTTAAAAAATTTCAGTCAATTTCGATAAAATTTTATAGTGTGAACGCGAGGTTTTATTTCTTGGGTCCGGCTCTTGACGTGGGGTCCACGTGTAGTTTTAGCCACACTGCTTTGTAGAGAGTAGCGGTCAGTCATACTGAGTCATCTCCAATAATCCCAATCAATTTCGATAAAATTTTATAGTGTGAACGCGATGTTTTATTTTCAGAGTCCGGCTCTTGATATGAGACTCACATGTATGTCTAACCTTCTAGCAGGCTCAAATGGTGTGGTTTGGTTTGATTTTTACCTAGTATGGGTTGGTTTGGAGTGGTTTATGTAAATATATTTAATAAGAATAATTTGGTGCGGTTTTGGTTTGGATCCTAAATCATTAGCACGCTGACTCTGCAGTGCCACGGAAACGCACTCCTGCAGCTTCACGCTGCTGACAGATCTTGAGCAAAGCAATCCCTGGTGCAAAAGAGCGGCAGGGAACCCAAATAAAAATTACGGGGAAGGAGGACCAAAATATTAGCACTGGGAGAAAGGTTAAAACACGCATCAGATCACGAGGGTTAAAAGGTTTGCTCGCATTAAGGTTAAACCGAGATTGTGGCATATATCTAAGCACTTTTCCCGTGGTGTGATACGATGGCGCACCGAATCATCTACTGTGCAGTGCAGAGGATATGTTAGTGTCCGGTTGACGCGAGCTACGAGAGGACGTCGAAGCCATCTCACTGTTTGCACCTTTGGACCGTCAGTGTGTTTGGGTTGGGCGTGCCCCCTTTCGCCTTGACTTGTTGGCGCCCTGATGGGCAATATACGGGAATGCGATTCGCGTGAAAACGAGTCCTTGTCCTACGTTCCTAGCAGGTTCCGAACAGGGAAGCGCGCGTGCGTGCAATAATGATCGGTGTTGGGCTGGTGCAGCCTAGAGCTCCATCTGATTCTAATTCTTCAAGGAAGTTGTGTGGCTAAAAGTTATTCTTTTTAATTTTTGAGCATAAACTTTTAAAACTAGGATGGAGAATCACTCCACAAATTCAGAAGAACCTACTTTTTTCAAATCCCAGTCTCTTAGTTTATTTCATAGAATCACTTCACAGAATCAACAGAGAATCACTTCTCATGAAAAATTATTTGGTTGAGTTCCTGCTAGATTCAGCATAGAAAAGGCACCCCTGCTACTATTACTGCAGAGTGAGACTGCTCATAAGAAAAACCCCTGGTTCATGTCGACAACATCAACAGTGGTTTTTTGGTCTGTGGGTTAACCAGACAGGGACGCCAGCAGAACTGCAGAAGCGTCTTTCGGATCACGTCACCTGGGACTGCGATTATCTGGTGTTCACTGTTCAGAAAGGGATCGCTGTATGCATCCGCAGCTCGGTCCGATCGACACGCCTTCCTGGAAGATCGGAGGCCTGCAAGCTGGCAGGCAGAGAGGCGATTCGGCATCAGAGCAACTGCAACAAGCTCCTGCCTGTACACTCGGACAGGATGGAATGACCCTCTGTAATCACCGATAGCTATCCCAACCGCACAGTCACAGTACTCGCGCGACTTTGGTCTCGCCTGTGTGTGAGGGTCTGTGGCCTGTTGCTATTGGGACACCGGACTGCGTTCAGTTAAATCAGTTTTGGTCCGGGCAGCTGCAGCAGCTTGTCACGACCTCTGGGCGGGCAAGCATTCGACGTGGCTGAGCTTGGCCTCCAGTTGGCAAGGTGACTCTGCGGCCCATGGGCTGGTTTCCGGCCTGCGAGCCGAGTACCGAGGGTATAAGAACCCAGCTCTTGTAACGGATTGAGCAACGATTAAGAGAACATTCTAAACAGCCTGTCTCCGGCTGGTCTTCCTCCTCCTCCAAACCTCTCTGTTCTTCCCCTGCTCTCTGATTTCTCTCTAGAAAACCTATCTGATTCCTCATTCCTCTTGTATCTGTGTTGTTGCTGAAGTTGGAATCGATCAGAACCGTAACATTTGGTTATCAGAGCCGCTTCTTTTCCTGAATTTCGCGACATTTTTTTCTTCTGATTCTCTCGCTACCATTGCCGCTCTCGCTCCATGATCCAGGTCGCTTCTTCGGCAATCTGGGTCTGCTTCGCCGGTGTTGGTCCGACACCGGCATCCACACCCCGCCCACCGACTCCCAGTCGGCGGCGGCCCCCGCAAATCGGCGGTTAGCCACTTCAGCGCCGCCGACCACCTCCTCTTGCGCGCCGCTTAGGTTTAGCAAGGAGCGCTCGGTTTCGGGTGATTTCCCTCATTCCGGGGTGAATTCACTCTGGCGCCTCGGAAACCTACCAAGTTCGAAGCCCAAATGACGTCCTCCATGGATGACCTCGCGAAGAAGTTTGAGAGCTTCGAGACGATGATGACGCACCCTGGATAAGTTGTCTGGGCTTGAGGTGTGGCGAACCTCTGCGGAGATGGACACCGAGGACCGATTCTCCCAAACCGGGCGGTTGACGTCGCGGATTCAGCAGTTGGAGGCAGCGCCGCCGCTTCCGCCTCCGCCTCCGCCGCCGCGCCTGGCCACGGCGCCACCACAGCCGCCTCTGTGACGGAACCGCCAAATTAAAACTCTAATTAAGCGTAATGGCCGTCATTTGAACACATCGGGCGCATTAGCTTAACGGCTTAATTTGGTGATCCTTTCTCAACCCACGGCCCGATCGAAACAACACCGGTAGTCCCACGCGATGGTGGGCGCAGGTGGTACAAGCACGACAAAATACTTGAAAATATACAATGATGAATGAACCGATAAACAAGAGTTTTACAAACTGAGTTCAAATTTACACATGATAGTAATATTTACAAAACTTACAATATAGGTAACCGAAGTCCGAAAAGAAAAGAGATCTAATACTACACTAGCCTTCACCAGTTCTGAATTTTTCATGACCGGTCAGACCGGTTTATCCAACCGGTCGGACCGGTCTCCTCTCCTTTGAAGCCTCCACCGGTCAGACCGGTCCCACGGACCGGTCAGACCGGTCTGTGCAAAACAGAAAGGCTGAACACTCTGCCCTCAAGTGTTCAACCCGAAAATCCCCTAACCTACGGGTCTCGCTCCACCACCTCCCACCCCTCTGCATCCCGGCGGATGAACTTGACACAGCAGGGGCAGAAGTCCACGTCTAGGTGTCCTGTAATAATAATGGTGGCAACAAACCCTGAGTATTCTAATACTCAGCAAGGCTTACCCGACCAGTGGGTATAATTTAGCCCACATATCTAGACATGCAAGGCTTCCTGGCTGGTGGTTATTTTGCATAAAAAGCTTCTAAAATGAGTCCTTATTTTTCCACTTTTAGCTCCCAATTCTATATACTATCATTCTCAACTAGTATTTGCACCTGCTAAGAAATCATAACAGACATGGAGTAGTAATTCATGGTAGTCATTTCCAAACATCACTTAAAAAATCCATATAACATTACTACGATGCGGTGCTGTGATCAAGGTGCTCATATCCGAGAGCGAATGGTGGCGAATTGATCCGATTTAACCTTGCAAGGTGGACCTAACCAACACGGCACGCAAAAGCCCCGTCGGACCCCACGCACCAACCTTTTCCTCCCCGCCTCGAAATACAGGAACCAGCCCAACGACATATGGTCAGCCGAGCTTAGCATGAGACCACCAAAAGTAAACATATGCATCCCAATTCTCCGCGACTACTCGACTCGTCCCAGGAGTTGGGTGCGGATTCCTGTACTTCCGAAGCAAAGCAGTACTCAGCTTACCGGTTTCGACTACCACCTACTCTCAGTATGCGGCTAGTACTGTTCAAACTCAATCACAGGGCCAGACAACGAACGGTCCTTAACCGACACAGACGGGGCTAACCTCTCCCCGCCCGGTCTCCAAATTCTTTTCCTTTCTTACCTAATTCAACATTCCATATATTTAACTTAACTAAATGCCCTACATCTCGCGAGTGACCCGAAATCACTCGACTTCTACCGAGTTCTATTAAGCATAGCATTTCTATCGTCTTCTATATACTAGTACAACTCGAGGAAACCTAGGGATCATGCAACTAGGGTTCCAAACAATTCCTAAACCTAATGCACAAGTAATAGCAACATAAATATAGGTGTCATAGTTTGAAATAAAAGGATGTGCACCGGGGCTTGCGTTGCGTCTACTGCTCAACACTGGGGTGAGTTGGGCCTTGGGCCAACTCCCCGCGAACCTCCTGCTGCGGGGCTTGCCCCTGGGGCTCTTGTGGCTCCGCAACCACCTCGTATACGACCTCCTCCGCCGCGGCTGCTACACATATGCATATGCATATGACATGAGAAATGCATGCATGATTTATAAAAATTACAATCAACAATTAAGCCCACTAATTTCCAACTAATCTCACCAACAAACCCCAATTTAACCCTCTCAGCCACTGCTATATCGGTCAGACCGGTCCACCCGACCGGTCAGACCGGTCTCCCTTAACCTAGCGTTATACCGGTCAGACCGGTCCACCCGACCGGTCAGACCGGTCCTACCCAGACCAGAACCTAGAATCCTTGGCGCGGCAAGAATCGTCCACCAACTCCAAACACCTTCTAGGATCTAGTTCAGGAGTTCATGTGGATGCTTTCGACCAGAGGATATCACCTAAAACCTTCTAGAAAAGGAGATCGACCATCCCAAGCAAAAATACCTTGAATGGGCTCATCCCCACGAAAAACTTGAATCTGCAGCTCCCCAAGGATGGAATCGAGGAGAAGATGATCCCCCGCGCCGATTTAGTCCTCCCCCGGCCTTGGAATCCCGTGGAGAGGAAGGATTTGGGGTTTAGGGTTTGAGGGAGGAAATGAGAGGGAGAGAGCCTAAGCTCGAGCTGACCACGGTGAGGGTGAGGGAGAGGGTGGGGAGAAAAGAGAGAGCAATTTAAATGCTGTGGGGCCCAAACCACCAGCTCGGGTTAGACCGGTCAGACATGTCGCCCATACCGGTCAGACCGGTCCGGGTTGAACTGGTCCAGGCCGACAAGAGGAGTTCTAGTTTCTGGTTGTCGGGTGAATTCGAAACTAATGGCCATAATTAACTTAATTATCAAGGATAAATACCTGGGTGTTACAATCCTACCCCCTAAAAGAAATCTCGTCCCGAGATTTAATAAAGGTACTAAACGGAAATTTAGGAATTGATGAGTACCTTGATAAATTTGTAGCAATTCCGGACATTTAGTCCGAACAAATTCCTCCGTCTCCCAAGTAGCTTCCCGCTCGGAGTGATTACTCCACTGCACCTTGTAGAATTTGCTTGTTTGATTTCGAGTAACTCGGGTTTTGAAATCAACAATTTTCACCGGGTGCTCGGGATACACAAGATTGGGCTCCAACTGTAGCTCCTCTAGATCCACAATCTTGGTGGGAACACGGAGGCATTTCCGGAGCTAAGAGACATGGAATATATTATGGACCGCCGATAAGTGAGCAGGGAGTTCCAGACGGTATGCCACCGGCCCACATTGCTCAACAATAAGGAAAGGCCCAACATAACGAGGTGCGAGCTTTCCTTTTACCCCGAATCGCTGGACCCCTTTCATTGGAGATACCCGCAAATAGACATGATCTCCCACTTGGAATGAGATAGCTTGTCGTTTCTTGTCCGCATAACTCTTTTGGCGGGACTGTACAGCTTTCAAATTTTTCAGTACGAGCTGAACTTGCTCCTCAGCTTCCTGAACTATATCAGGCCCAAAGAAATTTCTCTCCCCAGCCTCCGACCAATTTAATGGTTTCCTACACCTCCGCCCATACAATGCCTCAAAAGGAGCCATTTTGATACTCTCTTGGTAGCTGTTGTTGTAAGAAAATTCTGCAAGTGGCAGACATTCATCCCACTTTTTACTGTAAGAGAGTACACAGTCTCGCAGCATATCCTCCAGAATTTGATTGATCCTCTCTGTCTGACCGTCCGTCTGAGGATGATAAGCTGAACTACGAATGAGCTGAGTACCGAGGGCTGAGTGTAACTGCTCCCAGAAGCGTGCAACAAACTGGGCACCACGGTCAGAAATAATAGTCCGGGGTACCCCATGCAAGCTAAGAATCCAACTGATATACAATTCCGCATAGTGCTGTGCCCTATAAATGGTCTTCACCGGTAAGAAATGGGCTGACTTTGTGAGACGGTCCACAATCACCCAAATAGAGTCATACCCCTTTGAGGTCTTGGGAAGCCCAACAATGAAATACATATTAATATCTTCCCACTTCCACGATGGTATACTCAGGGGCTGCAAGGGACCAGCTGGCCTCAAATGACTCGCCTTCACTCTTCTGCAAATATCACACTCAGATACATATCTGGCAATTTCCCGCTTCATCCTCATCCACCAAAATTGCTGTTTCAGATCTTGATACATTTTGTTGCTGCCCGGGTGAATAGAATATCGGGAAAGATGAGCCTCATCAAGGATTTGTTTCCGAAGCTCAAAATTTTTAGGCACAACTAACCGATCTTGAAACCAAAGAACCCCCTTACTATCTCGATGGAAGCACTGCACCTGAGGATCATTCTCACTGAGCCGTTGCCTGATCTTATCCATGCCCGCATCATTTTTCTGAGCCTCCACAATTTGATCTCTGAGTGTAGGTGTGAGGGTAAGATTATTAAGTGTGCCTTCAGATACAATAGCCAGATTTAATTTTTCCATTTCTTGGCACAAGGTTTCATGCACCACTGAGGCTGAGGTGCAACTGCAACTTACCTTGCGACTCAGTGCATCCGCAACGACATTCGCCTTACCCGGGTGATAATGAATCTCCAAATCTTAATCCTTTATCAACTCTAACCACCGCCTCTGGCGCAAATTGAGCTCACTCTGGGTAAAAATATACTTAAGACTCTTTTGGTCCGAGTATATGTGAACAGGATTGCCCAGAAGATAATGGCGCCAGATCTTTAATGCATGTACTACTGCTGCCAGCTCCAGATCATGAGTGGCATAATTCTCCTCATATCGTCTGAGGGCTCTGGAGGCATAAGCATCACTCGCTGGTCCTGCATAAGGACGCAGCCTAGGCCCGTACCTGATGCATTACAACAAGTATTAATGGCCGAATTATATCCGGCGAAAACAAATAGGGATGAGAACGTAGTCGGGACCCGTACCTGATGCATCACAGTACACATCAAAAGGCCGGGTAATATCTGGCTGAGCGAGAACAGGGGCAGACGTCAGAAACTTTCTCAAAGTCTGAAAGGCCTGCTCGCATTTGTCGTCCCAACTAAATCTCACCCCTTTCTTGAGTAACTCAGTCATGGGCCTAGCAATTTTTGAGAAGTCCGGAACAAACCGCCGGTAATACCTTGCTAGCCCAAGAAAACTCCGGATCTCTGAAACAGACTCTGGAGTCTTCCAATTCAGGACATCCTGAATCTTGCTAGGATCAACAAAAATCCCCTTGTCTGAGATGATGTGGCCCAAGAACTGGACTTCCTTAAGCCAGAAATCACATTTACTGAATTTGGCATACAGCTTGTGCTCCCGCAGGCGCTGAAGCACAATGCGGAGATGCTCTGCATGTTCTTCTTCATTCTTGGAAAATATCAGGATGTCGTCAATGAAAATCATGACGAACTTATCTAGCTCGGGCATGAACACCGAGTTCATGAGATACATGAAATGAGCAGGGGCATTCGTTAGCCCGAAAGACATGACCAGATATTCAAAAAGTCTGTATCTGGTGGAAAAAGCCGTCTTGGGAATATCCTCAACTCTAATCTTTATCTGATAATAGCCAGAGCGGAGATCAATCTTGGAAAATACTTTGGCCCCGAATAGCTGATCAAACAGAATATCAATCCGGGGAAGGGGATATTTATTTTTGATTGTGACGGCATTCAGAAGTCTATAGTCCACACACAACCTGAGGCTTTCATCTTTCTTTTTCACAAAGAGTGCAGGACAGCCCCAAGGTGACGTGCTAGGATGGATATAGCCCTTATCAAGCAATTCCTGCAATTGTTTCTTTAACTCCGCCAGCTCATTGGGTGGCATCCGGTAAGGCCTCCTAGAAATCGGTGCCGTACCCGGTTGCAATTCAATGGTAAACTCCACGTCACGATCAGGCGGCATTCCAGGCAAATCATCCGGAAAGACGTCCAGATATTCACACACCACTGGTATATCTGCTAGCTTCTTACCCTCAACCTGATTCACCGTAGTGTCAAAGACATATGATCTTTCAAATGTAAAGTCATACACCCATGAATGGAAGATTTGATATGCATAGATTGTGAGGTCGTGTCCAGACTAACTCCCTGACCTTCCATCCAGTTCATGCCCAATATCAAATCAATCCTTTGGGTTGGTAACATTATCAGGGCCGTAGGAAAAAAATTTCCTTGCAACTGTAGGGGTACTTGCTTGACAAATTGATTGGTGATTAACTTTCCCCCATGTGAGTGAATATGGTACGTCTTGGGCATGCTTTCTATTTTCAGCCCCAATCTAATAGCACACTCCTTGCTAATAAAAGTATGAGACGCTCCAGAATCAAACAAGACAATAACAGGATATTCATTTACTGAAAACGTACCCGCCATCACTGGAGCTCCCTCTGGAATACCCTCGAGGGTGGTGTAGTGCACTTGCCCCGGCTTGAAGTGGGCCACACTCTGCTTCTGACCCTGTTGGCTCAATTGCTGGCCTTGCTTGGGTGGCATTGGACAGTTCCATGCAAAGTGACCCGGCTGCCCGCAGTGGTAACACGGAAACAGATTGGGGCGCACCCCCGGCTGCTGCACCCAGACCTTCTGCTCATTCTGCTGAGGAGCAGGAGGCCTGACTGTCCCCTGTGGCTGAGTGTACTAAGGGGGCCTGTATCCCCACTGCTGCGGCGGCTGGTGCTGAAAGGGGGCTTGTTGTGGGCCCGACTGCACCAGACGGAACCTCTGAGGGGCACTGCTAGAAGATCCCGCTGCTGGCGCCTTTCTCTTCTTTTCTGCCTTATGAGCTAGGTGGGCGTCCTCCTGTATGATAGCCCCATTTACCAGCTCACTGAAACTATCAAACTTGACCATTGTCAAGCGATCATGGAGCTTACTACTGAGCCCCTGCCTGAAGCAAGCCTGCTTCTTCTCATCGGTGTCTACATGGTACCCCGCATACTGTGCCAGTGTGTTGAAGGCCTGCAAATACTGTAGCACACTGTTATTGCCCTGCTTCAGGGCTAAGAACTCTGTGAGCTTCCTTCGGATCACACCGGCTGGAATATGGTGTGCTCTGAAAGCCTCCTTGAACTGAGCCCAAGTGAACCGGGTGTCCGCGGGGAACATTGCCACATGATTCTCCCACCATGTGCGCGCGGGACCCCTCAGCTGCTGGGCTGCCAATCCTACTTTATCCCCATCATTGTACGAGTGCATGGTGAATTTGGACTCGATGGTCCGAAGCCAGCTGTCCGCCTCCAGTGGCTCATCCGCTTTATGAAACAGCGGCGGCTGAGTAGCCAGAAACTCCGGATATCCTGGAGCAGGTGGCTGGTGGTGATGCTCAGGCCGCGGCGCTCTGCCCTACGCCACAAGCTCACGGAGGAGTGCCGTCTGCTCATCGCGTCCGGTGAGCATGGCCGCAATGGCCTGGGCCAACTCAGGAGGGTTCGGTGGTTCTCCTATTCTGCATTCAACCATGATCGGGTTAGTTACATTTTTCTCGGATTACTTAAGAAAAATCTTGACTGCAACTAATATTCGAATCATGGAGGAAATCGTCGAAAATCAATTATTTGAACACAACTTAGGGGTCTCTGTCTGCGCTCAACCGGTCAGACCGGTGCAACCGACCGGTCAGACCGGTCTGCATGGCTCTGCATGGGCTCTACGTTGATCAACCGGTCAGACCGGTGGTCAAGACCGGTCAGACCGGTCCCCAGCAGAAATAAACTTCTAAGTCCTAACTATGCACCAACCCCATAATTCAAAACATTTACTGAAATTTGGAAATCACGATGCCATGATGCATGATGCATGAGCGTCCTACGTTAACCTCTCGACCAAAACTGAAACCCTACTTACGACTCTAGCACTTAATATATATCTAGGGTTTACTTGCCATAATTCCCACCCAAACTACTTCTCACCCTAAGTCAGAATTTCATTTTTAGTTTTTAATATTAAAAAATTAATCATGCTCGTACCATCCCCAGTGCGTTTCGGCTCTGATACCAGCTGTGACGGAACCGCCAAATTAAAACTCTAATTAAGCGTAATGGCCGTCATTTGAACACATCGGGCGCATTAGCTTAATGGCTTAATTTGGCGATCCTTTCTCAACCCACGGCCCGATCGAAACAACACCGGTAGTCCCACGCGATGATGGGCACAGGTGGTACAAGCACGACAAAATACTTGAAAATATACAAGGATGAATGAACCGATAAACAAGAGTTTTACAAACTGAGTTCAAATTTACACATGATAGTAATATTTACAAAACTTACAATATAGGTAACCGGAGTCCGAAAAGAATAGAGATCTAATACTACACTAGCCTTCACCAGTTCTGAATTTTTCATGACCGGTCAGACCGGTTTATCCAACCGGTCGGACCGGTCTCCTCTCCTCTGAAGCCTCCACCGGTCAGACCGGTCTGTGCAAAACAGAAAGGCTGAACACTCTGCCCTCAAGTGTTCAACCCGAAAATCCCCTAACCTACGGGTCTCGCTCCACCACCTCCCAACCCTCTGCATCCCGGCGGATGAACTTGACACAGCAGGGGCAGAAGTCCACGTCTGGGTGTCCTGTAATAATAATGGTGGCAACAAACCCTGAGTATTCTAATACTCAGCAAGGCTTACCCGACCAGTGGGTATAACTTAGCCCACATATCTAGACATGCAAGGCTTCCTGGCTGGTGGTTATTTTGCATAAAAAGCTTCTAAAATGAGTCCTTATTTTTCCACTTTTAGCTCCCAATTCTATATACTATCAATCTCAACTAGTATTTGCACCTGCTAAGAAATCATAACAGACATGGAGTAGTAATTCATGATAGTCATTTCCAAACATCACTTAAAAATTCCATATAACATTACTACGATGCGGTGCTGCGATCAAGGTGCTCATATCCGAGAGCGACTGGCGGCGAATCGATCCGATTTAACCTTGCAAGGTGGACCTAACCAACACGGCACGCAAAACCCCCGTCGTACCCCACGCACCAACCTTTTCCTCCCCGCCTCGAACTACAGGAACCAGCCCAACGACATATGGTCAGCCGAGCTCAACGTGAGACCACCAAAAGTAAACATATGCATCCCAATTCTCCGCGACTACTCGACTCGCCCCAGGAGTTGGGTGCGGGTTCCTGTACTTCCGAAGCAAAGCAGTACTCGGCTTACCGGTTTCGATGACCTCCTACTCTCAGTATGCGGCTAGTACTATTCAAACTCAATCACAGAGCCAGACAACGAACGGTCCTTAACCGACACAGACGGGACTAACCTCTCCCCGCCTGGTCTCCAAATTCTTTTCCTTTCTTACCTAATTCAACATTCCATATATTTAACTTAACTAAATGCCCTACATCTCGCGAGTGACCCAAAATCACTCGACTTGTACCGAGTTCTATTAAGCATAGCATTTCTATCGTCTTCTATATACTAGTACAACTCGAGGAAACCTAGGGATCATGCAACTAGGGTTCCAAATAATTCCTAAACCTAATGCACAAGTAATAGCAACATAAATATAGGTGTCATAGTTTGAAATAAAAGGATGTGCACCGGGGCTTGCCTTGCGTCTGCTGCTCAACACTGGGGTGAGTTGGGCCTTGGGCCAACTCCCCGCGAACCTCCTGCTGCGGGGCTTGCCCCTGGGGCTCTTGTGGCTCCGCAACCACCTCGTATACGACATCCTCCGCCGCGGCTGCTACACGTATGCATATGCATATGACATGAGAAATGCATGCATGATTTATAAAAATTACAATCAACAATTAAGCCCACTAATTTCCAACTAATCTCACCAACAAACCCCAATTTAACCCTCTCAGCCACTGCTATACCGGTCAAACCGGTCCACCCGACCGGTCAGACCGGTCTCCCTTAACCTTGCGTTATACCGGTCAGACCGGTCCTACCCAGACCAGAACCTAGAATCCTTGGCGCGGCAAGAATCGTCCACCAACTCCAAACACCATCTAGGATCTAGTTCAGGAGTTCATGTGGATGCTTTCGACTAGAGGATATCACCTAAAACCTTCTAGAAAAGGAGATCGACCATCCCAAGCAAAAATACCTTGAATGGGCTCCTCCCCACGAAGAACTTGAATCTGCAGCTCCCCAAGGATGGAATCGAGGAGAAGATGATCCCCCGCGCCGATTTAGTCCTCCCCCGGCCTTGGAATCCCATGGAGAGGAAGGATTTGGGGTTTAGGGTTTGAGGGAGGAAATGAGAGGGAGAGAGCCTGAGCTCGAGCTGACCACGGTGAGGGTGAGGGAGAGGGTGGGGAGAAAGGAGAGAGCGATTTAAATGCTGTGGGGCCCAAACCACCAGCTCGGGTTAGACCGGTCAGACCGGTCGCCCATACCGGTCAGACCGGTCCGGGCTGAATTGGTCCTGGCCGACAGGAGGAGTTCTAGTTTCTGGTTGTCGGGTGAATTCGAAACTAATGGCCATAATTAATTTAATTATTGAGGATAAATACCTGGGTGTTACAGCCTCCGCGGTGGACCAACCCCTTTGACCTCAACTTGGCTCCGCATCCGGTGACGCGCACGTCAGCGACGACCGGGGAGCGGCCCAACGGGCACCGCAACGACAACACGCACCGGGCCGATGGCGGTGGAATCCTTGGTTCCCACCCACCTCGCCCGGTCACAGGTATTGCATTCGTTGCCGATCCTCCACCTGATCATTGTGAACTTGCTCGAGATAGTTTTAGTCGCAATCCACATATGCCCAAGTTGCATTTCCCTATTTTTGATGGCGATAATCCTAGACTGTGGCGTGATCGGTGTGAAATGTATTTCGAGGCGCTCAATTTCAAAGGTGTTGCGGCGAATTGGTTGCAGACATTGGAGCGCAAGAGGTGCATTTCTGACTGGGAGGAGTTCTGTAAAGCGGTGTTCGAGCATTTTGACAGAGACCAGTACCAAACTCAGCTCCGTCAGTTGGATTCCCTTCGGCAAACGTCATCGGTGGCTGAGTATTTGGATCGGTTTGAACAATTATCTCATGGTATTCTGCAGTACAATACCCATTATGATGATACATATTTTGTCACTCGGTTTTTTGGTGGATTATCAGAGGAAATCAGATCGGCAATCACTCTCCATCGCCCACAAGATGTGGCAGCAGCAAGTGCCTTAGCTCTGCTCCAAGAAGAAGAATTAGGCAAGACCAAGAAGAGATCTCTCATAAAGGACTCTTATCACAGTAAACTGAATGCATCTTCAGAAAAGTTCAGAACACTGTCTGATGATACAGTCCCTGCTCCCAAGTCCAAGTCTGAAAGAATTGATGGCTCTGATAAGTTAAAAGAGTTGATGCAGTTCATACGCAAGAATGGGCTATGCTTCAAATGTGGTGAGGGTCAGAATCACACCTGCCTAGCTCAGATTCCATTACACGTGATAGAAGAACTATGGGATGCCATTGGGTCTGATGATGACACTCCTTTGTCTGAAAACTGATGATTCTGAAGAAATTGAGGTGGTGATGTAGCGAAAATGGCCTCTCATGCCATATTTCAATATATTGTTTTGGCGATTGATGACACACACAACACTTAGACTAATATGATTGTTAAGATGTTCATTCTCAGGCTTTTAGGTTCAAGTGATGACAAAGAGAAGATAGGCAAAGTTAGGCCCTGAAAGCTCTTCGGTCGGTAGCATCGGAAGAACCGACGCATGAGCATCGGTGAATCCGATGGTTGTCGGAAGAACCAACGCCATGGTATTTTGGTGCAGAAGGGAATCGAAGCCAAGTCAGTTTATAGGCACCGGATGAACCGATGGTTCAAAAAGGGGCATCGGTGCATTGGGCGTACTGTGTTCCAGAGACGATGCAAGTCGCGTAAGAGCCAAGTCTTCAGCACCGGTTGAACCGGTGAAGCATCGGTGCATACCATCGGTGTAATAACGTCAGCTGTCAGGAGTTCAACGGCTACTTCGGGCTATGAGTGACCGGATGAACCGACGCTACCCCAGCCAGAGACATCGGTTCATCCGATGGTACGCAGATTTTCTGCTGACCGTTGGAGCAACGGCTACAAGACTTGGTGGCCTATATATACGCCTCACCCCGGCCATTTGAAGCTTGTTGGAGTTGCTGGACATCCCACACACACCCAAGAACATCTCCAAGCCATACAAGAGCATCAAGATCATATCCTTAGCCATTAGCACACTTTGAGAGTGTTGTGTAAAGGCTAGCTCTTAGTTAGTGTGATTATAAGGCCTTGAGACTTTGTGCTGTGGTTCTCTAGTGAATCAAAACATGAGCTTGGTGCGCCGGCACCTTGGAGCTTTGAAGCTCGCCGGCAACGTCATCGACCCTCCGACTTGGTGTGGAGCGGCGACGACACTTTGTGCGGGGGACATGGAGACCCCCATCCTTTGTGGAGAAGCTCTTTAGTGGAACCCGGGGCCAAGGTGACCGTGATTGTGTTCACGGAAGAGACTTGGTGGCCGAGTAGCAATACTCTTAGTGAGTACTACAACAACGTGGATGTAGGTGTGCTTTTGTGGCTAACCGAACCACGGGATAAACACCCGCGTCAAGAGTTTGCTATCTCCTATCCCGCTCTTTAAGCTTCTGCATTTCATTCTAGCAATTTGTGTGCCTTTACTTTCATAGAATAGTTTCTTGATAGGAAAGACTATATGTTGTTAAACTCTTTTGGGATAGGGGTTTCACACTAGAACAACCTAGTTGCACATCTAGATAGCATGTTTTAGTTTATGTTTTGTGCAAACTAGTTGGAGCCATAGGTCTAAGTTTTTATTAGTGCCTAATTCACCTCCTCCCCCTCTTAGGCTAGAGCACCCAATCCTTTCAGGTGATGGCAGTGAGCTCAGCAGTACCTACAGAGCAGCACAAACGTAAGACTATGCGACTTCTGGGGACTGTGCAAGGTCGTGAGGTGTTTATTTTAGTTGATTCTGGTAGCATTGGGACTTTTATCAGCACCTACTTGGCAACCCAATTATCTGACCAATTATCTCAGTGTCCTGCATCACACTACACCACTGCTGATGGTAACACCATGACCTGCACTTCTATGGTACAGAATTTGCAATGTACAGCTCAAGGCCATGTGTTCAATTCTGATGCTCGAGTACTGTCCTTACAGTGCTTTGATATGATACTAGGCCCGGATTGGTTAGAAGCATGCAGTCCTATGTGGGTTCATTGGGGTAAGAAACTCATGAAATTTACTTATAATGGTAAAAGGATGACACTGCAAGGAATTAGATCAGATGTGCCTAAATGCACTGCCATCAGTGCTGGTAAATTGAAGGGATTACTTCGTCGATAGGCCATCACACACTGTGTTCAATTGTTACCTAGACAACTCCATTCTTGAGAGCAGGTTGGCACACAGAATTCCAACTCTCTTTGCAGTGTGTCAACTTCTAGCCCACCACCTGCCATACAGGCACTTCTTCAGAAATACAAGCACTTGTTCCAAGAGCCTGACTCTTTACCACCTCCTAGAGAGTGTGATCACCAGATTTCTCTTGTTCCAGGAGCTTCTCCAGTTAATGTCAGGGCTTATTGTTATGCACCAGCTCAGAAGAATGAAATAGAAAAGCAATTAGCTGATATGCTTAAGCATGGCATAATTCGTCCCAGTTATAGCCCATATGCCTCACCTGTCCTGCTAGTCAGAAAAAAAGATGGGACATGGAGATTTTGTGTGGACTATCGTCATCTGAACAATATCACTGTCAAAAATAAGCATCCAATGCCCGTTGTTGAGGAACTCATTGATGAACTGGCAGGGGCAGAATGGTTCTCTAAATTGAATTTTCGGTCAGGCTATCATCAAATTAGGATGGCTAAAGGTGATGAACATAAAACAGCTTTTCGTACTCATAGTGGTCTATATGAGTTTTTGGTTATGCCATTTGGGCTCACTAATGCCCCTGCTACCTTTTAAAGCATTATGAATACTATTTTTGCTCCTCTCTTGAGAAAAGGGGTCCTGGTCTTTATGGATGATATTTTGATATACTCTCATTCTTTTGAGGAGCACCTGATTTTGCTGCAGAAGGTTTTTGACATCATTCATGAGCATCAGTTCTCTATTAAGTTGTCCAAGTGTTCTTTTGCTCAGAGGATCATAGAATACCTGGGTCATTGTATTTCTGCTGACGGAGTGGCTACTGAGCCTTCTAAAGTGCAAGCTGTGCAGCAGTGGCCTACACCTCATAATCTAAAAACACTCAGAGGCTTCTTAGGACTGATTGGGTACTATAGGAAATTCATTAAGTATTATGGTATGATCAGTCGTCCTTTAACACTGCTTTTGAAGAAAGAAAACTCGACCTGCGAGGGGCTAGCCGCCCCCCGAGCATTCTTATAAGAAGGAGGCCTTCTAACGCAGGCCGAGAAACCCCCCGAACCCCGGCTCTTTCTGACCTTGGGTCTGGTGCCATTTCCTGGAACCGTTACCCGGGCCGGGACCGTTACCCACTGGGCCGGGAAACCGTGACGCCAGGCTGGGCCAGACTGACTACACAGCCCAAGCTATCAGGAGCATAGCGAGGGGGTTTTTTTCTCACAGGCGGGGAAATTCGCCCCGGTGGGGGTTCGAACCCCCCACCTGTGGAGTGCCGCCGGTTGCTTTGCACCACTCGGGCTAACAACCTTAGGCCTGCTTTTGAAGAAAGGTACACCATACCAGTGGACTGTTGCCACAGAGGAAGCATTCAACCTGCTTAAGCATGCTTTGGTTAATGCACCAGTTCTGGCAATACCTGATTTCACTAAAATATTTGTTTTGGAAACTGATGCTAGTGATGTGGGTTTAGGAGCTGTGCTGATGCAGGAAGATCACCCTGTGGCCTATCTTAGTAAACCACTCAGCCAACAGAATCAAGCTTTGTCAGTTTATGAAAAGGAATGCATGGCCGTCCTAATGGCAGTAGAGAAGTGGCGTCCATATCTCCAGCATGGGGAATTTATCATCAAAACAGACCATAAAAGCCTACTGCATATCACTGAGCAAAGAGTGCACACCAAGATTCAGCATAAAGCCTTACTAAAGTTGATGGATTTACATTACAAGATAGTGTACAAAAAATGATGCACAAACACAGCTGCAGATTCTCTGTCCAGATGTCATTCTCTGCATCATATCTCAGCAATTTCAGCCTGCACACCATCCTGGATTAAAAATTTGGTTGCTGGGTATACTGAATATGCTCAAACTCAGCAGCTCCTCACTGAGTTATCTCTCCAGTCTCCTAACTCTGGGGATTTCAGTCTGACTGATGGTGTTATTCGACACAAAGGCCGGGTGTGGTTGGGCAACAACAATCTGGCCCAACAACATGTGCTACAAGCTCTACACTGCAGTGGTGTTGGAGGCCATTCTGGGTTTCATGCTACATATCATCGCATCAAAGCTTTATTCAGTTGGCCTAAGATGAAGGATATGATTAGACAATTTGTGCAGCAATGTCCTACCTGTCAGCAAGCAAAAGTGGAGCATGTCAAGACCCCGGGTTTGCTGGATCCTCTACCAGTCCCTCACCAACCTTGGGAAATTGTTAGCTTGGATTTCATAGAAGGCTTACCAGTGTTCGACAGATGTGATGTGATTATGGTGGTCATTGACAAATTCTCCAAGTATGGCCACTTTATTCCATTGGCACATCCCTTCACAACATTGCAGGTTGCTCAAGCTTTTATGAATCATGTCTATAAGCTACATGGTCTTCCTCAGTCCCTAATTTTTGACAGAGACCGTATCTTCACTAGCACTGTGTGGAAAGAGTTGTTCAAGTTGACTGACACACAATTGATCATGAGCTCCTCCTACCATCCATAGACTGATGGTCAAACCAAAAGGTTAAATCAGTGCTTGGAAACTTTTCTTCGTTGTACAGTCCATTCCTGTCCCAAGCAGTGGTTCAAGTGGCTCCCCCTTGCTGAGTTTTGGTACAACACTGCCTTTCACTCTGCATTGGGCAAGTCCCCATTTGAGGTTTTATATGGTCATCCTCCCAGACACTTCGGTATCTCCAATTTATCCAGTTGTTCTGTACCAGACTTGGAGGAGTGGCTGAAGGAACGTGATCTGTTGACCAAATTGATCCAGCAGCAATTGCTACGAGCACAGCAAAGAATAAAATCGCAGGCTGATAAGAAACGATAAGGAAAGGATTTTTCAGGTGGGTGATTTGGTTTATGTGAAACTGCAACCTTATATTCAGACGACGGTGGCCTCTCGTTCAAATCAGAAGCTTTCGTTCCGGTTTTTTGGCCCCTTCAGAGTGCTTCAGCGTGTTGGTCGTGTCGCCTATAAGCTGGACTTGCCTCCTTCCAGCAAGATCCACCCGGTGGTTCACGTCTCTTAGTTAAAGCAGCACATTGCTCCTCACAATGAGGTATGCTCTGAATTGCCAGCTTTACCAATGGATTCTGTGCAGCAGTTGTTTCCTATTGCTGTTCTCGATCAACGAGTCATTACCACTGGCAATTCCTCAATTCATCAATTGTTGATTCACTGGTCGGAGTTACCACCGGCTTTGGCTACCTGGGAAGAGAACTTGGATGTTCATCGGCGGTTTCCGGATGCTCCAGCTTGGGGGCAAGCTGGATCTCATTGGGGGGGGGGGGGGGGGGGGGGACTCTGCGGCCCATGGGCTGGTTTCCGGCCTGCGAGCCGAGTACCGAGCGGGGTATAAGAAATTAAGAACCCAGCTCTTGTAACGGATTGAGCAACGGTTAAGGGAACATTCTAAACAGCTGGTCTTCTTCCTCCTCCAAACCTCTCTGTTCTTTCCCCTGCTCTCTGATTTCTCTCTAGAAAACCTATTTGATTCCTCATTCCTCTTGTATCTGTGTTGTTGCTGAAGTCGGAATCGATCAGAACCATAACGCAGCTCCATCCATATGCTTACTACTCTCTGTCATGTCTGTACTGGTACAGCATCATCCTCTGATTTGCCAGCGTATGATCACGGATACGGACGCATCAACTGTGCGTAACCATACAGCCGTTGACGCGCACGCCGTTGCATCATCCGTTGATTTCTGAACCCAGGTCACGGAACCTACATGGCCTACGCAGCAGCAGTCGGCGTCGTCATCACTCATCAGTAGTACCACCAGTACTCCCCGTGGCAGGCCACGGCGAACGGCGAACGGCACGGGCAAACTGGTCAGCGATCGAGTGTGCAGGGCGCACCCGGCCGGTCCAGTTCAGCCCTGACGGCCGCTTGCGAGCGCTGATGCAGTCATGCTGGCCGGAGTCCAGGGAGACAGGCGACACGTTGGAGCCGCGGCGTGACTGAACGGCAGATGTTTCCATGTTGGAGGCCGCTGCAACAGCTGACCGTACCGGCCGGGCGGGTGGAACCTGACCGGAAAATACTCCGGGTCTTACTGCCCGGGCGGGCAGGCAGCGCCGGTCTCTGGAGAGCGTCCAGGTCTACTGCGCCGTCTCGTGCCGCCTTGCTTCTTCCGATGAAATCCTCTGCGCCGGCCACGTGAATCAGCCTTGAATTCAGGCACTGGAGGTTAAGCAGAAGGAGCCGGATTGAAAACGGCTGAGTCGCTTGATCGCGTCTATATGAGTGTTTCTTATTAAAATTCTTGGACGAAACTGGAAAATGCATTAATGTCTCACTAGGCCCGTTAACCCCACGCGCCGAGTGATCTCCGCGCAAGACAAGGCCTTTCTCTCTCTCTCTCTCTCTCTTTTTTTGAAGTGGAGACAAGGCCTTTCTTAGAAACGATGATTGCTTCGACAACTTTCTTTTTTCAGAAATCTATGAACTGACGCAAGCAACTTCTTCTGTGCATAACTTTTTGATCCCCAAAGTTACTCTGACAACTTGTCAGCGTAAGTTGTTTTTCCCGATTAATATTAGGGTAAGTTTATTGCTGCTCACCATATTTTGACCGCGCACCGCGCGCTGGCTCGGTAATCCGGCAGCGGAATTGGATTTCCGTTGTCTCAATCTGGAGCAAATCAGTGTCCAAGCCTCCAAGGCGCGATGACATAAGATGATTGCATGTACTGTATAGACATAAAGTCCTGGTTGCAGTAATTTTCGAACGTGACGTAACGTTGTACCCCTAGTCCCTGGACCCCGGCTCCTCCCAAGTCCCGCCTCTCGCCGCAGCCCGCGACCACACCCACACCGCCAGAGCAACCACACGACAAGGATGACAGCGACGGGCCCAACCAGCACCCCCGTGCCCCGCCCCGTCCTTTTCCTCCACCACGCACGCACGCACGTTTACGTACGGCTCCAGCCAGGGACCGCGGCAGCAAATCAACGACCCGGAAAATCGCAACAGGGGCGGCGGCTGCCTGCGCCTGCGCCTGCGCCTGCGCCCGCTTCCCTCGCGTGCGCGCCGCGCCGAAGCTTCTCCGCGCCGCGCGCCCAGGAAGCCCCGTGCGAAAGCCCGCGCGCGACGTCGCCGTCGCGGCGTCGCACCCGCGCCCACGCCACGGGAACCAGCCAGCGACGACGTCGCCTTTGGAATCTTTCTGCAGGATCGCGCTGATCCCCCCGGGCGGGCGGGCGGGCGCGGGCCTATAAAAACGAGCGCTTCGGCGGGGGCATCCCTTCATATAGTTCGCCGCAGCTGTGCCCGTTCTCGGCCCATGCACATGGCGCTAGCGTCCTGCAACTCGCTCCCAGCCGACGCCGCCTGCTTATTCCCGGCCATGGCGTACCGCCACCCGTGCGACGCCGGCGGCCTAGCAGCATCCGCCTTCTACGGCGCCGCTCGTAGCCCCGCGGCGGCTTTACTCTCCCAGCCCCAGCTCGCGTTCGGTGCTGCGGCTCTCACCAGCCTGGCGCCGCCGCCGCAGCCCGACGCCGTCTTCGAGCGCCTGTCGGAGGAAGGCGTCGTCTCGTCGGTTGTGCCTGGCACGACGACGTTCGGGAGGCCGCCGCCGGAGATGCCGGTCGAGTACGCCGTACCGGACGCCTCGGGCTATGCTCATCATGCCATGTCAGTCTCGCGCATGTCTAGTAGATACGTGATGAGCTGGCACTGTTTAGAGAAACTTTTTTGCACCAGCGGGATCGGAGTCGCACGTTTTGACCAGTTGGTTTGGTTCGTGAACCTCGACATTTTCAGGGGTGCGGCCGCCATGGCAGGGGCAGAAGGGTCCACGAGGACGACGGACAGGATCGCGTTCCGGGTGAGGTCGCAGGAGGAGGTGCTCGACGACGGCTACAAATGGAGGAAGTACGGCAAGAAGTCTGTCAAGAACAGCCCCAATCCGAGGTATGACTACTTGGGGATAAAAAGCTGCTAACTACTCCGTACGCTGCTAATTTTTAGTGTATTTCAATTTGAATGCCAAGTGATCGAGAATGGTGAATAGGAAGAACAATGCAATTGAAAGTTTATTTGGTACGTGTACTGATGAGCCTTCAAATTAAACGATTACAGGAACTATTACCGGTGCTCGACGGAGGGCTGCAACGTCAAGAAGAGGGTCGAGCGAGATAAGGACGACCCGAGCTACGTTGTGACCATGTACGAGGGGGTGCACAACCATGTGAGCCCCGGCACGATCTATTACGCCACCCAGGACGCCGCCTCCGGCCGCTTCTTCGTCGCCGGGATGCATCAAGCCCTTGATTATTAGGCAGAGCGTGTGCTAGCGTAAGATAGACACACGCACACTGACTGTCTTGGTTTAGGGTAGACAAGCCTACTACTCCACATGGAAACTAAGGGCCTGCTTGGAGAGGAACTAAAGTTGAATCCTAAATTTTAGCAATATTAGTACTCACATTGTCACAAATATGCTAAAAGGTTTCACCACTAAGCAGTTCTTAAATTGGGTAAAGTAGTATCGTAGCTTGGTCGGTAGCGAGGCACGGCAGAGAAAGAGCGCCGAAATGAATTAAATAGATATCTGTTCACTAGCCGGTAGCAAGGTAGTATTCCCCTGATTCTTGTAGCACTGTCCATGCATTCCAACTAGAAGTAGCTGGTGTTGTTGGATCAGCGAAGTTCAGAATTGTGATTACTTTGCTTTCTTGTCGATTTCTTGAGAGAGTTCCCCTCTCCGGTTGTACTCCTTTCTTCAAGGGAAGGTATTATCAAATTGTAATCTTCACAAAAATATGTGTCAGTCCTGGTTAAAGTTTAGTCCACCCCATTAGCACTCTGCACTCCTGTTTGGATGATCTAGTGCTAAAATTTAGCACTTCCACCTATTAGCATTTGGACCCAAACAGACCCTAACATATGACATGTCTCTTCCTCCATTCCAAATTATAGTTCATTTTAAAATTTATAGATTTGTAGTTTTTCTATTCACCTAGATATATATCATGTCTACGTAGCAAAAACTATGTATTTAGATTTTATCGAAAGGACCTACAATCTAGAACAGAGGAGTAACATCTAAATAGTCTCTTCCCGTTTGACTTCTAGACAAATTACTGGCAGGGCCTGCTGATTTTGTGCTACTAATTGCAGTACCTATGTGTCGAGAAACGCATGACAAATTTCCCGTATATGAAGTGTGACTTAATTAAATTCGCTTAGTTCTTTTCTAAGAAAACTCCAACCGTTTAGCAGTGAAAAAAATAATTCTTTAAAATTTTGCAATGTCATAATCATTTTGTGACCATTAGATCCCCCCCCAATTGTGTGTGTTTTTTTTACCGAACAAAACTCACCGAAATTCAAAACACTTCGGATCGAACTTTTTGTCAGCTCAACTAATTTCAGAAATGTAAGGAATTCTTCTGCTATTCAAGATGTCTGCGTGCGAGAGTGTTTCGCCCGGCACTTGCTCAACCGCAGTAGCACCGGCTCAAAACTATTCCACCTTTGCTATTCCTCTGCTTCAGAAAGCCAAACTTCACACTCGGCAAGAATTTGTACGGAAATGCTACGGGTGATGGGCCTCATGACTTGGTAGCTGGGCCTTGGCCACATGCTACGCTACGTAGCTGTCAAGTAAATCCCACTTGGGCCTTGGCCACCCACTACGCAGGGGCTGACCAGAAAAAAGGAAAAAAAGAGCCATTGATGTGACTAAAAAAAAGAGACATTTGTGTCACCTCCAAAAAGTTGTTATGTAATCCCACCTTAATTAACTCTGAATAATGTTCATTTCTGTTGTGGTCTTGATATGCTGAGGAGAATTAGACTGAGAAAAGAATAGCAAAATAGAGTAGGAATGGAGGAACGCGGCTGGATTCCGCGAGACGAGGTCTGTTCTTATTCAGGAATGAAGGTTTCTGATACAACTCGATGAACATCTCAGAGCCAGGCAACGGTTAATATAGTTTCACCGACACCTGTTACAACTAAACGTTCAACACCCGGACTCCGCGGTTTTTTTATTTTTATATTTTATATTTTCATTTTTTATAAAAATATATTTTGGATTTTGAAATTTACAAGAATATACCCCGGCCGCCCCGCTGCCGGGCGGCCGGGACCGGGCCGCCCAGCAGGGGGGGCGGCCGGGACCTGGCCGCCCAGCAGCGGGGCGGCAGGGGCTTTTGTGCAAAACCTTTTGCTCAAAAAATTGCGCGGAGGTCCCTGGGGCCGGTCGCCCGGCAGTGGGGCAGCCCCCCCCCCCCGGCCGCCCGGCTGCTGGGCGACCGGCTCTCCCACCCATATATAAGGGTTGGCTGGTCCCCCCACCCCACATTTGCATCACTAAAATTCCAGAAACCAAGAAAAAAGAGGGAGGGAGGGAGAGCGGCGAAACCCTACCGGATTTTCGAGCCGGTGACAGCAGGTAACCAAAATTCTTCTACGCTTTACAAATAGATTATGTTGTAATTATTTTTGTTGAAACAGTAGATTATTTTTGTTGAAACAGTAGATTATGTTGTAACCGTCAATATATAGAACAGAAAGACAATACATAAATGCCCTCACACATGCACCAAGGCAGAAGAAAGCACGAAGCAGAAACCCAGGTCCCCCATCTAAACTCGGTACAATGTAGGTATCAGCCGCGCTTCCAGGATTTCTCTGTACAATTGTTGACAGCATGTGAGGCAGGTTATCATATGATGCCTCATATATGCCGAATCTCATCTCAAACACCTTTTGTTTTGCCCGTCAAGCCATTGCATAACTGATTTTGTATTGAAAACGGTCGTCGATGTCCCTAATTATCAATTTTGGCTCATAATCAATTTTGTCTAGAATCACCCGATACATCTTCTTGGCCACGAAAGTGGATGTGATGTTACGGTGAGTTTGCGCAACAGCAGTTAATCTATATATATGTGGTGTAACAATTGAACACTCCCAGTGTGTCTTGTACTTGTCCTTGTAGGCATGTACTCGCCATGTACAGTCGTCATTGACACACTTCACCTCATATTCTTTGTTGCTAGACTTCACAACTCTGAATTCCTTCCTCAACGATATAGCCCAAAGCTTCACAGCATCTTTCACAGCTTCAATGCTAGGATACTTTGCCCCCTGCACAACCTCATTCTCTCTGTATTCGTACTCATTACTCCTAATATCCTATATCACTAGACTTCCAAAACCCTTGTCTCGCCATTCACCTATCAACGGGTAGTCCTCATCGTCTGATGAGTCCCCACATTCTTCCATCATTCGAGCCTCTTGGTCTTCATTCTGTACAGCTTCCACTATTCCAGGTATCCGCTCCCCCTCATCAGCTAAACCTTGCGGCTCAGGTTGAATGACATGCATGTTCTGATCTTCTTTTTCTCCTACCTGATCAGCCATACCTTGCGGCTCAGGTTATGTGACATGCATGTTCTGATCTTTATTTTCTTGTTCCACTGCTTGGTTCATATGGGATGATATACTTGTTGACCCTTCACCGAAATGGGCTGCCTTCTGGTGAATCTGAATTAGCATTACAAGAGGCCACCCGTGGTCAAGAGCTGCTTGCATGTAAGTCCGCCATTCTTCGGTGTTTGCTATAAGCATCAACTCCCAGAAATCCCCTTCAGTTCCCCAATTCGTCACAGTCTGAACGGTTAGGAAATGACTCTTTGAATTCACATTGAATATCTCGTGAAGCCATTTGCGTATGGAACCAAAACTCCTGCCTAAGGGTTTATCTATTCCGCACTCTATTCGTTGAAAAGCTGATAGATCTACTCCATACGCATCATGAGAAATATATCCGTCACCATAATCAACTTGAAAACGAAGCTTGCTCGACATATCTAGACACAAAATCATAATATTAAATTGATTGCTAATCTACTGTTTCAACAAAAATAATTACAACATAATCTATTAGTAAAGCGTAGAAGAATTTTGGTTACCTGCAGTCGCTGGCTCGAAAATCCGGCAGGACTTCGCCTCTGTCCCTCCCTCTTTTTTCTTGGTTTCTGGAATTTTAGTGATGCAAATGAGGGGTGGGGGGACCGGCCAACCCTTATAGTGGGAGATCCGGTCGCCCTGCAGCCAGGCGGCCAGGGCCGGCCGCCCCGCTGCCGCGCGACCGGCCCCCCAGGGACCTCTGCGCAATTTTTTCCATGAAATTTTTTTCACAAAAGCCCCTGCCGCTCCGCTGCTGGGCGGCTAGGTTCCGGCCGCCCGGCAGCCGGGGTATATTCCTGTAAATTTCCAAATCGAAAATATATTTTTATAAAAAATGAAAATATAAAAATATAAAAATAAAAAAACCGCCCCGGACTCCTGCCTACAACGGCCCAAAGGCAAAGCCCAACAGAGAAGAGGCCCATTTCATGACAATGCCCTCCCCTTTTAAGCGGCTTGTCCCTAAGCCGGTGACGAAGGAAAACGACGACGCAAATCCAGCTCATCTTCCCAGGTTTTCATGATGAGAGTCCCATTGCACAAGAATACGAGGTTTGACAAATGCTCCGATGGTCTTGAAGGAGCGCTGTAACACCATCACAGGTTGTGCTGGTTCTTCAGGGTCAGTAGCAACCGTCGAGAGGTCAGAACTTACTTGAACTGATGCTGGGACATGACGTTTGAGCAAAGACACATGCACCACCGGATGAATGTGAGCAGTTGCTGGAAGATCCAGCTTGTATGCCACCGCGCCCACACGCTGGAGGATCTTGAAGGGGCCAAAGAAACAGAATGACAGTTTATTATTGCACCGAGTAGCCACTGAGGTCTGAATGTGAGGTTGGAGCTTCAGATACACAAAGTCACCAACACTGAATTCCCTTTCTGACCGGTGAGAGTCAGCCTGTGCTTTCATGCGTTGTTGGGCATGATTTAACTGTTGTTGAATGAGATGAGACAGCAAATTCTGATCAGTCATCCAAGTTGCTAGATCAGGAAGTGCACAATCTTGTGGATTCAGTACTCCCAAATGCCTTGGTGGGTGACCATAGAGCACCTCAAAAGGTGTCAGCCCAAGAGCAGTATGATAAGTAGTGTTGTACCAATATTCTGCCAAAGGTATCCACTTGTGCCATTGAGAGGGACAGGAATGGACAGAACACCAGAGAAAAGCTTCTAAACACTGATTAAGACGCTCAGTTTGACCATCCGTTTGAGGATGATAGGATGAACTCATGAGGAGTTGTGTGTCAGATAGCCTAAACAGCTCTTGCCACAAAGCACTAGTGAATATCCTATCTCGATCTGAAATAATAGCTTCTGGAAGGCCATGCAACTTATACACTTGACTGAAATAGAGTTGAGCCACTGATAGTGCAGTAAATGGATGAGTTAAGGGCAGGAAGTGAGCATACTTTGAAAATTTATCAATGATCACCAGAATAGTGTCTTTGCCCTTAGATTTGGGCAGACCCTCAATAAAGTCCAAGCTTACCACTTTCCAAGCTCTGTCTGGAACAGCCAATGGCTGAAGGAGCCCAGGGCTCTTAACATGCTCGACCTTAGCTTGCTGACAGACCTCACAAGATTGCACATACTGTTGGACAGAGTGTTTCAATTTAGGCCAAGCAAAAAGAGACTTCACCCGATGATAAGTAGCTTGAATTCCTGAATGCCCCCCAATACCACTAGCATGCAATGCCTATAAAATGTGATTCTGAGCCAATAGGTTCTGACCAACCCAAATTCTGCCTTTGTATCTAATAATGCCCTGAGACAGACTATAATCAGAGTTGGAGGAAGCATTCAAACTGAGTTCAGTCAGAAGTTGTTTAGTGACAGGGTCATCTTGGTAACCCTCCTGAAGCTTTTCCAACCAAGATGGTGTACAAGAAGAAAGACTCATCAGATGCTTATCTGTATCAACCACACATCTCGACAAGGCATCTGCTGCAACATTAGTGGAACCTTTTTTATATTGAATCTTGAAGTTCAAATCCATGAGCTTAAGCAGGGCCTTCTGCTGGAGCTTAGTAGCAGCCCGTTGCTCAGTCAAAAACAGCAGACTACGATGGTTTGTTCTGATGAGGAATTCCTGTCCTTGCAAATATGGTCTCCACTTGTCAACAGCTAGCAAAACTGCCATGCATTCTTTTTCATAGGTAGATAAACCTTTATTCTTATCACACAAAGCTTTACTGAGATAAGATATAGGGTGATTGTCTTGCATAAGAACAGCACCCATACCACAGTCACTAGCATCAGTCTCAATCACAAACTGCTTAGAGAAATTAGGGACGGTTAACACAGGTGCAACATTTCCTTGATTTGCTTCTCTATCTCATTTTGTTGTTGTGGAGAATACCTGTAAGGTCTTATGTTGATTGGTTGAGCACCAGGAACTAGAGATATATGGTGATCATCCACTCTGACAGGAGGAAGATCTGAAAGTTCTTGAAATAGATGTGTGTACTTGTTGAGTAACTATTGAATCTGAGGAGGGATGTTCTCTAGGGATGTAGGAGCAGGTGTTGGTTCCAGGATAGAATGCACTGGGGCAATATTGGCACTGGACAACAGTCTTCTAAATTCCACCACATGCAGAATGGCTTTCCTTCTTAACAACCCTTTTAACTTGGGTACAGAAATCTTTTTGCAGGAACTAAGATCATCAGTTACACCTTTGAGAAGAACTCTCTTACCATTGACAGGAAATCTCATTTGCTTCTTCTGCCAGTGAATCCAAGTGGGACTATGATCTTCTAACCAATCAGCTCCAATGATCATGTCAAAACACTTAAGTGCTAACACTCTGACAGTATATGCAAACAAGTGGCCCTGAATGACCCATGAAAACTGTGGGATACACTTGTCAGATAACATGGGAGTACCATCAGCAGTAGTAAACTGTAAAGGCTCACATGGTTGCAATTTGTGCTGAAACTGGGAAGCCAATTCCTCATTGATAAAAGTGTAAGCACTACCAGAATCAAGAAGAATGAGAACGTCTTGCTGCTCAATTATACCTCTGAATCTCATTGTCTTTCGCTTGGCTGGTCTATCAGGAGCTTGTTGAGCAGGAACAAGTGGAAGAGCCATAACACAATCCTCGATAAAGTCATCTTCAGAGTCAGAATCATTGTCTGCTGATGATGGTTCTGACTGAATAGAGCTCACCAATTCTTGGACCACATGGAGGGGAATGTGCTCAGGACATTTGTGAGATTTGCCTGTCCACTTTTCACCGCAGGTAAAACAAAGACCATTAGCTTTTCGATGTGCCAATAGAGCTTGCATTTTAGAATCAGCACCAGATTGTTCAGACTTCTTCATATCATCTTTCTTATGCATCGACTTGCCATGGTTCACAGCAGTGAAAACCTTACTGCCTGACCGATTTGGCGCTCTGTTGTCAGACCGCGCACCCACATGGTTCTTGCAGAACTCAAGCTCCTCTTCCTGCAACAAAGCCAAGGCGCTAGCAGTATCGACATTTTTGGGGCGATGCAAAGCAATAGGGGCACGGATTTCTTCTTTTAAGCCGCCCAAAAAACGAGTAACCAAATAGACGTCATCATAAGAATCATTGTATAGCAGGGTGGAATGCACAAGTTGCTCGAATTTAGCATGATACTCCGCGACGGATCCTGACTGACGCAGATTATCTAACTGACGTAAATGGTGCTGATATTGATCGCAATCAAAACGCTCACAAACAGCCGTATGCAACTCTTCCCAGGAATTGATCCGCCCACGCAACTCAACTGTCTGAAGCCACGCAGCCGGAGAGTCCTCAAAATTAAGGGCGGCGAATCGTGGTTTCAAGGCCTCGCTAACCCCATAAACCTCAAAATAAAGCTCGCAGCGATCTTTCCAGAGCATAGGGTTGTGACCATTAAACTTGGGAAACTCGAGTTTGGGTTTGGGACCAGAGCGAACCGAGCGCGAATCACTCTCAGACATGAAATCCAATTGATGAGGAGGGTGGGAGTTGTTCATACCCGTGACCGGGCGTGGCAGATGAGATCCAAGGATCCCACCGCCATAAACCCGGTGTTGCTGTGCTGCGCGGTGCCCGCTGGGCCGCTCCTCAGCCGACGCAGATGGGCGCGCCGCTGGATCCGGAGCCAAGTTGAGGTCGAAGGGATTGACCCCCGCCGACGGTGGTGGAGGAGGCGGAGGTTGGCGAATTGGCACCGGCGGTGGGACGGGGACGACCTCGAGTCGCTGGAGGCGCGTGGCGGTGTCGTCGGCCTTGGAGAGCAGGTGGACATGGAGGCGTCCGCGCTCGTCTTCCACACCTCCAAGCCCGTGACCTTGTCCAGAATCTTCTGCATGACATCATCGAAGGCTTCGAACTTCTGCGACAACGCCTCCACCGAATCCGCCATTTGGGACTCAAATCGAGTTGGTTTCCGCGGCGCCAGAACGAAGAACACAGGGATTTGGGGGAAAAAATTGGGTAGGAAGGCTCTGAATACCAATTGTTGTGGTCTTGATATGCTGAGGAGAATTAGACTGGGAAAAGGATAGCAAAATAGAGTAGGAATGGAGGAACGCGGCTGGATTCCGCGAGACGAGGTCTGTTCTTATTCAGGAATGAAGGTTTCTGATACAACTCGATGCACATCTCAGAGCCAGGCGGCGGTTAATATAGTTTCACCGGCACCTGTTACAACTAAACGTTCATCACCCGGACTCCTGCCTACAACGGCCCAAAGGCAAAGCCCAACAGAGAAGAGGCCCATTTCATGACAATTTCATATGGAACTTACCAGATTTCACTGTTCTCCAGGACACCACAGAACAACCCCATCCCGTCCCTTACACGCATGCCCCGGCAGATAAAAGAAAACGAGACCCAACCTTAATTAATTAGCTACTATGTGTGTGTTTTATGCTTACTATGTGTTTTTTTGTTAAGAAGAAATAATATACATCCAAATTCAAGTGAGAGGGACTCCAAACCTAAGTGATTATACACAGCGACACCTCTCACTGTCAGCACCAGTTGGCTAGAGAGTGGGGAGTACGGTCAATCGCTACAGTTGTGCAGGCTCGCAAGCAGTCCCGCTCGTGCAATTCTTGCGTTTTGCATTGCACACTCCAGTCTCTACAACCGACGGAAGAACATTCATGAAACTTCCAGAACATTCTAGAAAGTCCATGACTGCGTGTACAACCGACGGAAAGAACATTCCTATACCCATTTGCAGTTTTTTTAATACAACCCGTTTGCAGTTTTTTTTATAACAACCCGTTTGCAGTTTGCTCTCCGTGACCTAATCCGTTCTTAACCAACTCCAGCAGGGTGACTAAATGGACTTATATCTCCATATTTACTCGGTGGGAGCAAAAATTTGATCTCCAACAGAGGGAGCAAATGGGCTGCCATTTTGGTAGCCCTTCCAAATTTTTTCCTCCACTCCCCCAATTTGGTGGCCCTCTATTTGGACCTATGCAGCACGGATACAGATACGCATATCAGTATCGGACCGATACGGATACGGATACGGGGATACGTTATTTTCTCAAAAAAACCCGATACGCGGATATGTTTTAGTATTTTTTTATAAAATAAATATTAATGTATATTAATGGTAGGAAAAGGAAAATAAAAAAGAAAAGAAGAAGAAACTAAGAAAGTCTAGCCCAAGAGACCATTAAACAGTCCATATAACCTTTCCTTTCTCTAGATCGGTCGATCGGAAGCAGATCCTCTGCTCTCTCTCCGCGATACGTTCCACGGAGTATCCGATACATACCCAAATAAAAATCCGATTTATATTTCATTTATTTTTTTATGGATACTTCTCCGATACATATCCGTCGCGTATCCGCCGCGTATCGGTATCCGATACGTAACGGATATGTAATTCGCACAGTATCGGGTACGGTAGATTTGTACCGCCAACTGTGGGCCCCACCAATTTCTTTTTTTTTTCCATTTTCACAAAGCTGTGCCCGATCCGGCGCACGCCAGGGCGAGCGCCCCCGTCCCGCAAGCCGCCGCCGCCCCCGCCGACGCCACGCCGCCGGCCGCCGCCGCCCCCGCCCCTCCCCTGCCGACGCCGCGCCGCCGGCCACCCTAGCTGCTGCCGCCGGCCACCCTAGCTGCTGCCGCCGGCCCGCCCGCCTCCGGTCCTCCTCCTCCCCGGATCTGCCGCCGGAGCCGCCGGCGCCTGTTTCTTGCTCCGCTCCGCTTCTGTGCCTCTTGCTCCGCGGTGAAGTTTTGTCAGATTATTTCCTGCGTCCTGCTCGATAGATTTGATTATCCTTGTGAGTTCAGTTGGAGTTATTCTTGTGCTAACTTCTCGTGCAGATTGAGATCAACGGGGCATGGCGGATCAAATAGGCCACAGACCCCACCGTCCTCCCCAAGGGTAAAGTCCAAGCTAAGTAAGTGTGCTCTCGATCTGCATCCGTTCTAGAAGCTTCTAGATGTTACATGCTGGGGTTGGGGGTCTTGTGCTTCGGTTTGAGGAAAGTTGCTTGTGTGTGCATACTCATGATGTTGTTACTGAGGAGACTTGGTGTTTGTTTCCCAGCTCCCCGTAAATGGAGATTGCTGTGTTAGTTCAGGCTTTGGATTGGCAACTGCTGTAATCTGGCTGGGATGTTCGTGGAAGTTCATAGTAGAGTGATGTCGGTTTGTTTGGGTTATCATAGGTACTGCCTTCTATCTAGTGTGTATTCTACAGCCTTGTGATCATAGGTCCTCTTCTGCTGTCATTTTGTATGACCATGACAATGTGTTTTGCAATAACTTGTCATTTCATAATTTAAATTATTTTGCCCTTGACTTGCAGATCAATGGCTCCCTGGCTCGGAGGGCCATCAAGGACCTGATGGCTCGTGACCTGTGATGAGTATCTCCATGTGGCTGAAACATTTCAGAGATTTTGCGAATTAGTTCAGTACTATTGTTGTAAGCTGAATGTTCAGAGATTTTATGGATTTTGTTCAGATTCTGAATGCTGGAATGTTTGTAAGCTGAACGAAATACTTTTGTATGCTGGATGTGTGGTACTACTATATTTTAGGTGTATGAAATACTGTTTCTTCACTGTCAAAATAACTATGATTATGCTGGAAATTATGATGCTGTGGTTATTGGACATGGCCTTGCATTTGGGTGTGTTCTCATGAAGAATACTGCTGCATATGAGAACTATTGTAGAATTTATGTGCCTCCAGGCGAGCCACATCCATCTGAACCTGGAGAGCCATTGAGTCACATACTCTTCAAGCATATTCATTTGCCAAAAATTAAAAATCAGAACTATCACAGGTACTCTACTGTTGCTAAATGTTCAGAAATAAGCTTCATTTGTAAGCTGAATGTTCAGAAATAAGCTTCATTTGTAAGCTGAATGTTCAGAAATAAGTACAGGTGTTATCAGCCTCAATGATCCATGTGACAGTACTATTGTTTGTAAATACTGAACCTGAACTGTGTACAAAATAGGAATGGACAAATATAGGTAAAACCCGAACTGCGACTAAATACTGAACCTATTTGTAACCTGAACTGTGACAGCCTGTTGTTTGGTTACTTGGTTATCTGAATTTCAGCAAGAGAAACTACTGTGCAACTAGAGATCTGAATGAATACTCGACCTCTACCTGAACCTGCCTGTGAAGGAGCAGGCAACTGAAACAAAATCCTGGGCAACAATGAACATGCTAGTGAAAATGCTGAATTCTGCTAGTGACCAGGTAGAACAATTCTGCTATTTCTGAAATCTTATTTCAGGGATGCCAAAGTGAGTGGTAAGAGGTCTCTCATGACAGCAACTGAACTCTGCTCTGCTGTAAGCATGATCACCCCCCCCCCCCCAACCAGAGTGGAACTCTGTACACCTTGTGTAAGGTAGAAATGCTATTGTAAAATAGTTTCACAAGTTTATATTAACCACAGTGACTGTCATACAACTGGCATCAAGTACAGAAGTGAATAAAGAAAAATCAAATATACTGAATTTAATCCCCAACAAAATGTGACAGTACAAAGATAGTACTCCAAATGACAGAATTGTGCTCACTACTGAAAGGTGTTTACAACATTTCTTCTTCTGCTAGTAAGACTGCCTATTTTGTTACTTCCATCAGATTCAGCTATTCCTTTTTCTCAGGCTCACCAAAGTCAAGAAGTCAGAATTGGCTCAAGCCTACAGATAAGAAAACGAGGAAATGTATTAGGCTAATACAGAAGTCAGAACTGGAATTATTGGAAAGAGACAGTGATATCAGACATTTTCCATAAAAACTTGGCTCCTGTCTTCCTATAGGAAAAGGCCTGATAGCTTGACAGGCTGAAAGAGATGAACAACTTGTACAACCACCATCTGCTCTAGCTAGAATACGTTTTTTTTGAAAAAACTAGCAAGAACATGTGCAGTCCATTCCGGAGGAGCATAAGAAAAGAACCACTTAATCTATTTCATTGCTACTAAGAACAGGCTAGGAGGATCTTGCTAGCTAGCTAGGTCTATATGTGCTTGATTAAAGTCTGGCTGTAGCAATTAGCAAATAGCAGTGCAGATTGGCATAGCAAAGAAATCCTAAAATCCTGAATCCAGATGATACCTTGTGAGTTCGAAACAAATTCATTCTTGCCGGCGTGTCAGTATCTCCATATCAATTCTTGAGCAAAATGATTTGGGACCATGGTCATGCTTTGCTCATGTGACCATGCCGATTGCCAAAGTAGCTGCAAGCCGATCGAGAGCACACCAATCAGGGGAATTGAAACAAAGCAATAGCAATTAGCTAGAGATTCAGAGGGAACAGAGCAGCAGCCGAGTTCAGTCGCGAACCAACTCTTCCAGCAATGGTCTTCGCTTCAAACCAACAAAGCAATCGGCTTGCAGTCGTGGTAGGTAGCCCAGTCAGTCATCTGCCGTGGAACTCGAGCTGCAGGCCAAGGCGGCGGCCGCGGCGGTCAGGGCCAAGGGCGCCGTCTCCACGAGGGATAAGAGGGCGCCGGAGGTGGTGCCGGGCGACGAAGGGAGGCGCGGAAGGCGGCGGGCAGACGCCAAGAGGGCGGCGGCGACCGGACGACGAGCGGGCGGCGGTGGGGTGGCAGGCGCCGGCGGCGCGGGGTAGGGTAGGAGCGAGTGGAAGAGGTGGGTGGGGTGCTGAGGGAATGACGGGTGGGGCCGAGATGTCAGTAAAAAAATGGAAGCCTAATTTAGCCAGTCTATTAGGGTGGAGGTCCATAGGTGAGTAAGTAAAATTTAAAAATAAATTTCTAAATAGATATTTGCTCACCTAATTTTAAAAATCCCACTGGAGTTGCTCTTATCCTCTCGACTAGTCTTCCCCGTCTCCGTTACCGCGGGCTGCAAGCCCTCGGATGGAGATCGGAGGCGGAAATTCGTGCCGGGGACGGGGAAAGTTGAGTGCGCACGCGTCTCGTACTCTCGTCCTCCTCCCTGAGACCCTGACCAATCCACGGATCGTGCGGGCGGTGCATTCGTGCATGCGCACGAGCCACGAGGTAGCGGCACGCATGGATGCGCGCACACGGAGCAGGTACAATCGGGTCTCTCTTCTCGGGGATGCGCGATTCGGTTTTCGCTTGCATCGCAGTTCCGCTTCTCCTTTGGATAAGATCTGGGTTTTGGAGTGGATTCGCCGATTAGCCCTGTTTCTGTGTGATCTGCGTTCACATTCTTCGTTAATCTGACTGCAGATCCTTGTATGAATTATGATCACTGGTTTTTCAGCAAGGGTGTTTCCATATTTCCTTCCAAGAGCTCCTCCCTTTCTTCCCCTTTATTTCTGATGGGATCTTCGAACCTCGAGTCTTTTTTTTCCCAACATTCATTATCATCATCGAATCCAGTACTCCCTCGTCCCATTATATTTGCATTTCTCGGATGGGGCACGGAAACCAATGATGCAGGTAAAATTACGAAAATGCCCCTATAAAATTCAAACGCCATGCATGCGTAGGGGAGCAGCATTGGTATCGACTAGTATGAGTTTGTGGATAGTAGCGTCGTTGTTACTGTGCAGGGAAAGGATAGAAGGGAATGAGTGGACAAGACCATCCCAGGCTTCCGTCAATTTATTTAAGTTGGGTTTTTTTCTTTGTTTAATGCAAGTCTAGAAGCCTCGGTAGTGCACCGTGTACTGCAGTCTGCTGTTGTGCATGAAACTTTGTGCAAGTCGACCCTTTATTGTTGGAAGAATTTCAAATCGCAAACGTGCAATTATTATGGGACAGAGGGAGTAGATTGAATTTGTGCTGAAACGTGACATCACAGTAGCATTATTG
Organism: Panicum virgatum; assembly: GCF_016808335.1. Classification (NCBI taxonomy): domain Eukaryota; kingdom Viridiplantae; phylum Streptophyta; class Magnoliopsida; order Poales; family Poaceae; genus Panicum; species Panicum virgatum. The sequence continues at coordinate 54,147,876 of NC_053149.1, forward strand.
AACAAGCAACTCGCAAAGAAGAAGCTTAGTTGTTTGTTGTGTGAGTAATCCCATTATGTAAATCCTCAAGGCCCGGGCCTTTCATGCATTTCTAGCTTCTTATGCGGGTCAGCGCACGGATTCGAGACGCGTTGTGTAAACTGTACGCTATTCTCTATTTTAATACAATGATACACAATCCTCCTGCGTATTTGAGAATTTTTTTTAAATATGGTACATCTCTCCTCAAAATCAGATCAAATTAAACTCCAAAATTCATGTAGCTTCCGGAATCAGGACAGCAAAGGGAAGAGGTCATAGGTGAGTAGATTAAGAGTCCGTTTGGTTCAGCTGTGAACTGGCTGTGGCTTTCAAAAAAAAAAAAGCCAATAGCTGAACCAAAGGACCCTGAACGAGGCAGCAGCTTTGTCCCAAAGCAGATTTCCCGTAGTGCAACTTTCACAGCCCCTCCCAACCAGCTTTTAGCGGCTGTGAGATGAAGTTGCAAAATATTACCCATCTGTCACTGGTAAGTGAATATATCGATTCATTTCCCCCTATCTGAGCCCCACACAGACCCCATCGTTCCCTTCCTCGCGAGATGCTCCCCGCCAGAGCAAGATACTCGCCCCCAACGCCGTGTTCTCCAGGGCACCTACTGGCTGGGCCCATCTCCGCCGCCCAGATCCTTCTATTCCTTGCTGTTGGAGGTCCTGCCACGGCTACCGTCCCCTGTCGCGCTCCCGGCGGCATCACCTCCTCCCTCCATCTTCCCGCCAGCGCGGCCGCGTCCCCACACCGATGGCCCCCACCGCGAGGTGTGAGCGAGCAACTCTGCTGCTGTGCACGAGCTTTGGTGCAAGCGAGCGCCGCCGCGGGCGAGCTCCAGGCCTCTGGCACGAGCGTGCATCGTCACAGGCGAGCTCCGTCGCGGGCGGGCGCCGCCGCGGACGAGAGCCGGAGGGAGCGCACCCCAAGCGCGCTCCCCGCACCGGAGGAAGAACATCACTGGTCAGTGAATGAGGGAGAAAGTTGAGTTGGAGTGTTGTGTATGACATGCAAGGTATAGATGAGCAAACGGGCCGCCCGGCCCGGCCCGGCTCGGGCCCGGGCCGGGCCCGGCTCAATCGTGCCGGGCCAAGTTTGGCCCGTCGTGCCACCGTGCCGGGCTGCCCCGGGCTTCGTGCTTGGCCGACGGCCCAGGCCCGGCCCATGGGCCTATTTTCGTGCCGGGCCAGCCCAAATGGCCCGACCAAAACGGCGTGTCGGGCCGGCCCAAATAGCCCATAAACATATGAAGATATCAATTTCACAAATGTTTAAAGAATCGTATAAGCTAAATATTATTTCTCAAATATTATTAAGTTCATAAATGTTAAAAAAACACATAAGTTACATATATAAGTTAACTTATTGACAAATGACAAGTTATAAGTTCATATATAAATATACAATTATAGTTATATATAAGCTAACGGGCTCTACCGTGCCTTCCACTAATTGCGGGCCGTGCCGTGCCACCCGACGGGCCTGCCTAGCGGCCCAAGCCCGGCCCGGGACCCGTGCCGTGCCTAGCCCGGGCCCGGTGTCTTCGGGCCCGTGCCGTGCTTGGGCCGTGCCGTGTCGCCCGTGCTTGGGCCGGGCTACCGGGCCTCGGGCCTTCTGCTCATCTATAATGCAAGGTCTGCAAAGCAGTTTTTTAAGAGTCTTTTACGTGTATACCATTATGAAAATTTATAGTTACGCATATATCATTAAAAAGTTTCAAAATACCTGTGTATCATCGCGTAAACTTTCTTTCACATGTGTACCATTTTGGATGGTAGTGCCTAACGGTGACTAACGGAAATGTACAAAGACCACTTTATCCTCTGTTGCCTTGTGGGGTTGAACAGACCCGAGAAACAAAAGAGATCCGTGCCAAGCGGCTGCCAGGCGCTTGAGGCAAACAAAAAAAAACATGCTGCTGCTAGGCGCATGAGACAAAAAAAAAGGACCGTGGCCATGCTGCTGCTAAGCGCATGAGACAACAAAAAAAGAGACAAAAAAATGATCATGAATTCATATGACCATCCTGCTGTTAGGCGCATGAGGCAAAAAAAAAAAAGACCGTGCAATGCTGCTGCTAGTCGCATGAGGCAAAAAAAAAAAAAAAGGACACGAGCCGACTCGCGTCGGTGCCCTGCGCATGCGACGACGGCGGCCCGCGCTGGCGCCCTTCGCGTCGGTGCCCTGCGCACGCGGCGGTAGGGGCCACGCTGGCGCCCTTCGTCCGCGGCAGCTGCTCTGTGCCCACGACGGCGGCGGCCCGCAGCGGCGGCGCCCTGCAGACCCCGATCAGTGGCGCCAACGAGCTTAGGGTTCCAGGGAGAAGAAGAGAAGAAAGCGCTCGGGGGATGCTATGTTTGTGTCGCACCGGAGAGGCAGGGCAACAGAAGGAGAGGCAGGAGTAGATGCTCAATTTCATATATGGGTCTCACCTGTCATAACAAACAAATCGTTAAATTTTAACGGAAAGTGGACAGAATGACATAATAAAAAAAGTTTGCGCGATGGTACATAGGTATCTCCGAAGTTTGCGCGATGGTACACAGGTATCTCCGAACTTTTTAATGGTACGTGCGTAACCATAAACTTTTGTAATAGTATACACGTAAAAGACTTTTTTTTAAAGTTACAGTCAATTCAACCAAATGGCTTTCTACTTTTCAACAGCTCACAACTCACAGCTGCTTTTTTCACAGCTCACGGTGCTTTTTTCACGGCTCACAATCTACAGTTGTTTTCTTCACGGCCACAACTCAACCAAACATCTCCTAAGTGGCCAACCACCACTAGCGGCGAGAGGTCGGCAAATAGGTAGTTGACAGGCAACTAGAAGGGTGGAGCGAACAACGTACCTCGGTGATGATAAGGATAAGACGTACCACAAATTAAAATATTTCTAGAACATGAATTAGAAAGTTATATGAAATTAATTCACGGAGCTTCAGGGGGTGTTTAGATGGTGAAAAAGTTTGGATTTGGATACTGTAGCACATTTCATTGTTATTTGACAAGTAATGCCCAATCATGGATTAATTAGTGTCTTTAGATTCATCACGTAGGGAATCAGTTAGACTATATAATTATTTATTTTTTTCAACTGCATTTAATACTCCATTCATATGTCCGAAAATTAGATGTAACAGGTATTGCGCAAACTTTTTTAGAACTAAACGCCCCCTCATACACGTTGATGAAGTGGATTGCCATGAAAGGCGGCCGTCCCACTCAACTGACTAACCCAGAGGCAGTGTACAAGGCCAAGTCAAACCAGCTATCATATCCTCAAAGTCAGTACCTGAAAAACAGTGCCACAAGAAAGGCTGAGTATACTAATACTCAGTAATGCTTACCCGTCATCGTATATATCTTAGTCCGTTAACTAGACATGCACGGTTCTAAAAGGCTTTGGGTTTATTTTGCTGAAAAGCAACAAAGAGTAAGTCTTTATATTCAAATTTTAGCTTTCAAATTCTAGTTTGATTAGCCATTATAAGTAAGCATCATACTTCTAAACATGCATGGTAGATAAAATATTAATTTATACAACAGGATTAATCATCAATATATTCCACTTGTTACTCTGTGTGACAGAAATTGTTAAGCAGTTTCATGCCATGAGAGGCGGAAGATTCCGAATCGAGTTTCTTACACTGGCCAAGGGAACCTAACACACACGTATGGGAAACTACGCTACCCACTCAACTTTTTCTCTTTCTTTCCGGTCCGTGGATCCGAGGCACCCTCTCCGACTACAGAGTCCGACCACTCTGCACTCGTACATCCGAACAAAAATAAAATCTACTTCTACAAAGAGAGTATAAGTCGTCCCACTCGCCGGTCCAATCAAGTATTTAAACTTACCGATTATCATATTTCTCAGCATGTGGCTAGTACTTTCAAAAGCTTAACGAAATGTGCCACGCACCGCGACCTTAATATTTTTGTCACTACACAGACAGAGAATCGCAAGTACCATATCCATGCTCGTGGTCCTTATATTATTGCAGAATGTAAAAGCATTTCAACTTCTATAATCTCGCGAGTAGCAGAAAACTACTCGACTTTTACCGGTCCTATTAGCCATGTAACTAGTCGAGATAAACCGGGTGAGCATCACATCGGAACCTTACATGCATCTACGATTACAAACAACGCCTAAAAACTTAAATGCGCAAATAAATAAATTATTACAACACTTATATATACATGAATGAATAAACAAAAATAATAAAATTTAAATGCACTGAGGCTTTGCCTTCTAGAACACTGCTAGCCTGTGGCTCTTCTGGGGCTTGACCCAGGTCTTGATTTAGGTTAGTACAATTAAGAGAAGCACTCTCCGGAGTGACAAGATTCGCGGGAACCAGCTCGTAGTCACCGTCAATCAGATTTACCGTTTCTATATGAATGCAGAGATTATGTGTTACAATGCGCTAAATTCAGTCTTTCCTTCACGATTAAGTTGTAGTACAACAAAACAGTTGATTTCAGTAATTAACTTTTCAATTCATCTTCATGGGCAGTCATTTATAGAGTAGTGCTTATATTTACTTTACTTCATAAAATGAGCTTTGTTGTGGTTTTTAGTTTCTAGACTAGAAACATAAAGTCATGTACTCCCTCCGTCCCACTATATTAGCATTTCAAGGACTCAAAATTTTTGCCACAATGTAAGCATTTCTAGAGCATGGGTCCCACATCCATATTTATCCCCTCCTGGTGTAACACCCCTGTGTTAATCGTCTCGTTAATCTTGAGTTAACTCGCTAATCGTGGACTCAAATTCGTCGTTAACGCTAATCGTGTTTGCATAGTAAACATCTACTTAGCTGTGTTCGATCTCGTTTTTGTCCTTGATCCGAGCTCCAAATCAATTTTCGCCCAAAACGAAAGTTGTAGATCTTTTCTTCCTCTACAACTTTTATTTTGGCCAAATTTCAAGTTTCTATATGAAAATTTGAGTTTTAACTGGTCAAACTCGGGCAAAAATCATTTAAACGAAGAAACAGTGTCTTCACTGTCCTCATCACTGTGACGCTCGCCGGCCATACCGGCGACTGTGTTCGTCAGCGCCGCTCCACGCGTCGGCCGTCGACGATCCTCGCACACCGCACTGCGCGAGCTTATCTGGTCGCAGTGCCGTTTCTCGTTTCTCCTCCCTTCCATCCCCATCCTCGAGCTCGAGCGGAGCTAGGTCGAGCAGAGTCACCGTCGCTCGTCGCACCGGCCACTGCTCGCCACCCCGCCTCGATTCATCGCGCCCCGAGCTGCGCAACCTCGCGCCGAAGCTCGTCCATCCCTCCACGAGCGCGGTCGTGCCCTACCCCGGCCGAATCGGCCTAGCACCGAGCTCAGACCGCCGCTCGCCATCGCCGTTCCCGCCGAGCTCCGCCCCTCTTCGTCGAGCCCCCTCTCCGAGGTCTCCTCCGCCCAAAATCGACCCACGGTGAGCTCAATCGCGGCCTCCTCCTACTCCCCGACCTTTTCCCCACCCGAATCGGCGCCGCCGTCGTCGAATCGCGGCCGCGCCGCCGCGGAACGCGCGGCCCGCCGCCCGCGCATGCCGCCGGCTCTCCCTGGGCGCCGCCCCTTGCCACTGCCGCGCGCCCTAGGGCCGCCTGGTAACCCTAGCCGCGCTGCCGCCCGCTCCCGCCGCCGCCGAGCTTCGCCGCGGCCGGAACGCCGCGCGCCGCCCGCACCACCACCGCGCTGCCCCTGCTGCCCGCGTGCGCCGCCGCCCTAGCGCATGCACGCCTCTGTGCCCTAGCCCGCGCGCGCCCCCGCACCCCCCGGCCGCAATGGGCCTCGCCTGCAGCCCCGCCGCGCCGCCGCCGGTCAGCCCCGCCGGCGGGGAGCGCCGCCGCGGGCTACCCGGCCGCTCCCCGCGCGTGCGGGTGCGAAGCAGAGGAAGGGGGCGGGCCGGGTCGCTGACTGGTGGACCCCGGCTGTCAGCCCCCCCTTTAAATGTTTTCCATTTTCTTATTTTAGCTGAAACTTTAAAAATCCATATAAATTCACAGAAAAATGCGAAAAATGCCAAACCAATTTTGTTAGGTTTCTAAAATCTTGATCTTCAGAGGAAAAATGCTTGAGCATGCACTTTGTCACTGTTACCCCTGTTAATATTTGTTTTGTGCTTGAGCTAGTTTAATTATTACCGCTTTTTCTGTTGCTCTAAAAATTATGAAAAATTTGTAGTAGCTTACTCTTGGTATGTGTAGTCCACTGTAAAAGTTTCAGATGCATGGCTTATGTGTATGGTTGTGGATCTGTTAGTGTTGTTTTCCTTTTTCTAGGGCTAAAGAGGTGTTTTTCTATATCAGTAAATGCTGGAAACTTTTGGGTGGAATGCTTACTGCTTTCAAGTTAAGCTGGTAATTTTAGTTGCGAGATCATGTATGCAAGTTAGGTTTTGCTTATAATTAACCCTAGCTTTACTCTTTCTTTATTTAAGTGTTGTTAGTTGTTTGTCTCTTGCATGCAAAACAAACCTCTGTTTTTATCCACGCTGCTCTAAGCAAGTTAGTAGTAGTTGTTTTCGAAGGAAGCACTTCAGGCTAAATGTTTGAGTTTTGGTTTTCGCATCGTAAGCACGTATGCATTGCTCTGTGTCCTAACGGTTGCATGTCATATTTTATTCGTGTAGACGCCGCGAACGAAGCTGTCCACGAGCTAGTTGCTGCGCCGGTCCAGGAGCCACGAGCAGAGGAGCAGCAGCAGGACGCCATTGAGCACGCTCCAGCAGACTTTGTTAACCCCGCTGACCTGCAAGGCAAGCCCCGGAGCATAACCTTATTTTAATTATTCAATGTTATTTAAGTATTGTGCATTTATGTTCTAGGAGTTGAATGGAACCATAGTATGCATGTTTCCCTAGATACCGTGGGCCTATACTAGTATGCAGGTGTCGATAGAAATGCTTTGCTAAATAGGATTTCGGTAGAAGTCGAGTGATTACTGTCACTCGCGAGTTTAGGATCTTGATCCCTTAGCTTTGGCTTGAAATTAATTGTTGAGTAAAGAGAAATGGAGACCGGGCGGAAATGAGTTGGTTTTGGTATGGAATGGATGGGAAGTAAGCTCCGCCTGTGTCGATTGAGGACCGTTCCGTTGTTGGCAGTGCTGATCGAGGATTGAACAGTACTAACCACATACCGGAAGTAGGAGGTAGTCGAAACCGGTAAGCTGTGTACCACCTTACAGCGGTGATTTGAATTCCGCCATGCTACACTGGGCGTGGGAGTTGGCGGGTGTTGGATAGGATGCCGCCTCCGGGTTCTCCGGGAGTTCACTGCGAGGGGCCCATCACCTGGGTTTTAGCAGGCGTAGTTCAGATGCCGTGGTAATGTGGAAACAGTTGACGCGCGTGGCCCGACGGGGCTTACATGTGTCGTGTGAGTTAGGTCCACCTTGCAAGGTTAAATCGGATCGATTCGCCGTGACTCGCGGTTATGAGAGCCTTGATCTCTTTGTCGCATCGTAGTAAGAAAGTGGAATGAAAACGGAATGGAAAAGACTGGTTTGGAGGTTACTAAAAGATAATCTGTTCCACCATGTGTGTTTTAGATGAATAGGCGAACTTAGTAATACTTGGTATACTAAATGGAGCTAAAATATTGAAAGTAAGGATTCACTTCTAGCAGCTTTTCAGCAAAAGAACTCCAGAGCCAAAAAGCTTTGCATGTCTAGGTAATGGGCTAAGTATACCCAGAGTCGGGTAAGCCTTGCTGAGTATTAGTATACTCAGGGTTGTTGTTGTAACCCTTCTGAGCAGGTTGTGTCCCTGCGGACTTCGAGGAGATCTGTGCGTCCTGGATTGGACAGCCGCTTCCTCCAGGTTGGACCGTCGAGTGGGCTCCGTCTTCCCCGTGAAGATTGGGCAGGTTGGCGTCACATCGGTGGGCAGGATGTGGAGCTCACCTTTTATCGTCGTCGTAGCTATCGTATTGTATTTCGAACTCAGTTTTAAACATCCGCTGTGCGTTTGAACTCTGTTGTTTGTATTTAAGACTTTTATGTAAAACCTGTGTTGTAAATTAATTTGAAGACTTCTGTGTGCTGGTATCACCTGTGCTCGTCTTCGTACGGGTCTAAGTGCAATTGTGATCCTGGAGTACAGTAGTTTAATCGGGATTTTACTCGACAGCCTGTCAGGTTACACCGTTTTAAGTGCACAGTAACTGGATTAAGTATTAAGATGATGGTTAGTGCATTTAAGCCGGTTTAATTTGGACGGTGCTGCTACAGCTGGCATCAGAGCTCTAAATTGCACTGGGGTGATTACCTTGCAACGATTTCGGGTTTTTCGAAAAGTTGACGCTAGATGCGCTAAGGAATAGAATAGATAGTTCGTATGCCCTAATTATGTTATATAAGTTAGGTGGCAACTAAGTATCTATTTTATTCCAGCACTTTCAGCTTTTACTTTTTGTTAAACCTTACTTCTATAACGACGCACCTACGTTGAGGTAAGCAAGGTAAGCATTCTGGTAGTCCTTAGAATAGCCCACGTGTTTCATACGTACGCGGGTCCCGTATGTTGAGCATACGAGGAGGTGATAAGGCTCAATTCAAACGAGCCTGTCGCTATCTGCCGCCTGATATGGAGTGCGGATTTCATGCCGTGTGATTGTGATCACGGCCATTTCGTAAGGCAATGTTACGAGATGTAAACCTGTCATGCGGTTGGCCATGACCGTGACCCTTGGGACACGTCTACCCTTGGATGTCCCGTAAGGCGAGTGTACGGGAAGTGAATACGTTGTTATGACGTATGCAGCGCTGCCCATTCAGCGTCGAACGTCTGGGTGCCATCTCTATAGTAGATGGTAATGTATGTGTGAATATGTGGGAAACTGCATATGCGTTACCCGTGTGGCGTAGGACACATGGGGGCCGTTCGTGTGTGCTGGCACGAAGGGTCCAGAAATGGATATTTATATCTGTCTCTGTGTTCTTCTGCAGGAAACTAACTCCGTAAGCGCGTTATAAAATCCTTGATCGTAGGAACGACTAGTCTATATGTAGGGAGAGAACGTAATTGTGCCACCGATTGTTCTCGTATACCATATTTTGGTACTTGTTTGGGTGAGAAACGCTAGAACGTGGCATGCATCTTGCAATCCTGAGTTGTGTGTTTGTTTTGTTACCTTCGGTTGCGCTTCACAAAAATTTATTTGGATCACCATGTTTTTACTATGTGTTCTTAAAAATTTTATTTGTGTTGCGTTGCCAAATTAAATCTGTTCTTTTGAAAACTGTGGCTTACGTTAGTGCTATGTGTTCTTACAGATGGCTAGCTTCACGCACGTGATCGTGGACGCTGAGGGTTGGGCGCACTCCAATGCCCTCCACACCGGCCACTTTCCTCGTCTGCTGTGGCAGATGCTCAGGGCGTTTGACTACACTGAGCCCCCACAGTACTCCGGACACGAGTCTAGCTTGCTGGGCACCGAGCGCTGTCAGATGATTGTGAAGATTCCTGCTTGCCCCGCTCGCTTGGATTGGGACTCGTGGCAGCTCACTGTCTATGGTAGGAAGCTGACAGACTCCTGGGAGATTGCAGCTAGGAAGGCTATTGAGGAGTTCTTAGAGAAGCATAATGCAGAGGTGATAGATACTCCTTACAGTGTGTTTCCTCTGAGGGATGAGACTACTCAGGCCTATACAGATCGGGTGAACCGCAACCTGAACATCATGATGCCCGATTATAGCGTCAGGACAGCACTCTCGTTCAGCTACTCCTCAGCTTTGAGCAACATGTATGAGCAGCTTCGCGAGGAGAATGCGATATGCAGGAGCAAGGCTCGAGAGGCTCACCTCCATGAGCAGCACATGATTGGTACCCAGGACAAGATCAAGACCCTGAAGGCCAAGTCTAGAGCAAGAAAGATCAGGATTCAGGAGTTGCAGGAGGAGTTAGAGAACAGGACTCAGATGGTGCAGCACCTTGAGGGGCAGCTTCAGCAGGCCCAGGAGTGGATTGAGGACGCCCAGGCTCAGGTGCAGGCAGCAGCAGAGATGGAGGCTGATGCAGCAGAGGAGGAGCCAGAAGAAGAAGAAGAGGAAGAGGACCCTGAGGAGATCGAGGGAGTGTCTGGAGTCGAGTCGGGACCTGGGACTCCGTGAGGACGCAGCGGGATAGTGTTGATTCTCCCCTTGCAGTGTAGCCTAACTGTAGGATAGTTGGGTAGGATCACCAACATAGTGCTCTAGGCTAACCTTGGGTTGAGAATTCTTTTGTGGCTCAGTAGTTCGAGTCATGTAGGATAACCCCTCGCTAGTGTGGTGTGTAGCCGGGTCGTGTAAGACCCCGTAGTGGTGTGTTGTAGGGTCGTTTGTGAACCCTTCTCCCATGTTAGTTTGTTGCCGTAGCACGGCTTGGTTTGTACTGAACCTTGTTCCAGCTGAAGCAGCGTGGCTGCTTAATGTAAAAATTTACTCCCGTAATGAGCTTTTCTGTTAGTGTGTGGAATTTCAGCTTTGAGTTGCGCTTTAATCGTCTTCAAAACTGAAAATTTGTGAGCGATGTTTAGTTTTGTATACGTTAGAACTACTTTGGACGGAAATTGTTGAGTTGAGACGGTTTCAACCGAAGCAAGTAAATTTATCTTCCCTTGGTGAACCATATCGCGAGGGGAAGGATTCATGCCGTGTGTTCATATTATATATGCACATTCTTTAAATTGCATGAATTAGTCCTAGCAGCGGAATGGCTAACCAGGGGAATGATTATTTTGCAGATGGGTGATAATCATGGCAATGATAATCACGAAGCACTGCCCCAACAACCTCCCTCCTTGGCTCAAGCTGTTGCGGCTCTTATCGCGGACCGCAATGAGCAGACTGAGCTAATAAGGCAACTGGTGCAATCCCAAGTCAATGCCGGCAGAGGTCGACATGCTCCCCCGCTAGCACCAGCAGAAACTGACTATGTCGGTTTTCTGGCCACCCAGCAACCTCTGTTCCACAAGGCCGATGATCCCCTGGAGGCAGATGCTTGGATTCGCACCATTGAGGATAAGTTCAGCATCCTCAATTGCCGCCTTTGCAGCACAACAACTGCGAGGACCGGCAAAAATATGGTGGGTCAATCACAAGGCCCTACTTCCCGCTGGTACACGTCTCACTTGGGATGAGTTTGTGGCAGCGTTTAAAGCTCACCACATCCCTACGAGCTTAATGAGGCGAAAGATGGCAGAGTTCCTAGCCCTGAAACAAGGGACCAACACCGTGCTGCAATATGCTCAAACCTTCAATCAGTTATCCCAGTACGGCGGTTTTCATGTGGATACTGATGAGAAGAAATAGGATTGCTTCAGAAGGGGACTTAGTACAAAGCTCCAGGACAAACTGGCTCTCACTACTTGCAACAACTTTACTGATCTGGTTAATAAGGCCATCACGCAGGAAGATGCCACGCTGGCACACAAAGCTGATAAGAAGAGAAAAGCACCTGCTGGATCTTCCAGCAATGCACCCCAGAGGTACAAGCTGGTTCAGACAGGGAATCAGCAGGCTTCAAACCGTCCTCCACAGCAGGGCCGTTGGGTCGCTAGGCCACCCCAGCAACAGCAGCCGTGGGTACCTCGTTTCCCGACACAGCAGCAGAGACCCCTAATGCTACAAGCTCCACGCCCCAACAACTACCCCTGTTACAATTGTGGTAACCTGGGGCACTTTGCACGAGACTGCCGTCTGCCACCTCGGCAGAACATTTACAAGACTCCAGCACTGAGTCAAGGTTCCAGCCAGAAAGATCAGAAAAAGAAGGTTGTACCTGCCAAGACTGGTCGTGTGAACTACACCACTCTAGAGGAAGTTCCGGAGGGCACCCAAGTGATGGCGGGTACATTCTCCGTTAATCACTGCCCTGTTACTGTGCTATTTGATTCGGGAGCATCTCATAACTTTATCAGTGAAGCATGTGTGGCACGACTTCACTTACAAGTATCATGCCTAGAGAAATCCTACATTATTCAGACACCTGGCACCCGATTAAATGCTGGCCAAGTAGTTCGAAATGTTCCCCTTAACTTGGGTGGGAAAAATTTTCCACTTACTCCCATTATTCTTCCAAGTCAAGGGATAGATATCATACTTGGAATGAATTGGATGAAGAAGCATGGCGTTATCATCAATACCTCTTCTCGTATCCTTCAGTTCAACTCTTCCATGTATGGTTCTGTGGATATTCATCTTTCCCAGCATGCAATTCCAGCCACTGTCATATACCATCTTGAGGGGAAAATTCTAGAAGTAATTCCGGTGGTTTGTGAATACCCCGATGTGTTTCCGGAGGACTTGCCTGGCATGCCTCCCGATCGGGATATTGAGTTTGTCATTGAGTTACAGCCTGGCACAGCGCCCATATCTCGAAGACCATATAGAATGACTCCAAGTGAGTTAGCTGAATTGAAAATCCAGTTACAAGAGTTGCTGGATAAAGGCTATATTCGACCGAGCACCTCACCTTGGGGTTGCCCGGCTCTGTTCGTAAAGAAGAAAGATCACGGACTAAGGCTATGTGTGGATTATCGACCTCTGAATGCAGTCACCATCAAAAACAAATATCCACTTCCTCGTATTGATATTCTTTTCGATCAACTAGCCGGAGCTAAGGTATTCTCAAAAATAGATCTACGATCTAGTTATCATCAAATCAAAATCAGACCGGTGGATATACCAAAAACAGCTTTCTCTACTCGTTATGGTTTATACGAGTATTTGGTAATGTCTTTCGGATTAACCAATGCTCCAGCATATTTCATGTACCTCATGAATTCGGTATTCATGCCGGAGTTAGACAAATTCGTCGTGGTCTTCATTGATGACATCTTGATCTACTCCAAGAATGAGGAAGTACACGCTCATCATCTTCACATAGTACTTCAGCGTCTGAGAGAGCACCAGTTTTATGCCAAATTCAGCAAGTGTGACTTCTGGCTGAAGGAAGTACCATTCCTCGGTCACGTCATATCTGCTGAGGGCATCTCTGTGGATCCCAGTAAAGTACAGGATGTACTCGATTGGGAAGCTCCCACTTCAGTTCCTGAAATCCGCAGTTTCTTGGGTTTAGCTGGGTATTATCGACGATTTATTCCAGAATTCTCCCGAATTGCGAAGCCGATGACTGAACTTCTGAAAAAGGGTGTCAAGTTCTATTGGAGTAATCAATGTGAGGAAGCTTTCCAGAAATTGAAAACACTTCTCACTTCAGCTCCAATCTTGGCCCAGCCCGACACTACAAAACCTTTCGATGTCTACTGTGATGCTTCGGGCACAGGACTCGGCTGTGTCTTGATGTAGGAGAACCGAGTAATTGCTTATGCTTCTCGATCACTCAAGAGGCATGAAGAAAACTATCCCACTCATGATCTTGAATTAGCAGCTGTCGTCCATGCTCTGAAGATCTGGCGACACTATCTCTTAGGTTCATTGTGCAACATCTATACCGATCACAAGAGTCTCAAATATCTTTTCACTCAAGCTGATTTGAACATGCGTCAAAGAAGATGGCTTGAGCTGATTAAAGATTATGAGCTTGAAGTGCATTATCATCCTGGCAAGGCAAATGTAGTTGCCGATGCGCTAAGTCGCAAAGCTCACTGTCATTGCATCTCAGCCATACCATTAAGCGAGTCTCTTTGCTTTGAAATGGAAAAGCTGAACTTAAGTATTGTACCACATGGCACATTGACTCATTTAGAGCTTACTCCTACTCTTCGCGATCTCATCATAGCGGCACAAAAGTAAGATAAAGGGGTGAAGGAAATTCAGAGAAGACTATCAGAAGGAGATCCTAAAGTGAATTGCTTCCACCAAGATACTGAGAATGTGTTATGGTTCAAGAACCGATTAGTGGTGCCTAAGAATATTGAGCTCAGAAAACAGATCCTTGATGAAGCTCATACGTCACGATTATCAATTCATCCGGGTAGCAACAAGATGTACCAAGACCTGAAGCAACGATTTTGGTGGACTCGGATGAAAAGGGAAATAGCCAAGTATGTGTCAGAGTGTGATATCTGTCAAAGGGTTAAAGTCAGTCATCTCAGACCAGCTGGGATTCTTCAACCCTTGAATATTCCAGAATGAAAATGGGAAGATATAAGTATGGATTTCATCGTCGGCTTACCTCGAACTCAAAAGGGTTACGACTCTATTTGGGTTATAGTGGATAGATTAACCAAGTCGGCACATTTCCTCCTAGTTAAGACGACGTACTTGACCAAGCAATATGCGGAATTGTACATGGATCGCATACTATGTTTACATGGTGTGCCAAAGACTATCATTTCCGATCGAGGAACTCAGTTCGTTGCTCGTTTTTGGGAGCAATTACATGCTTGCTTGGGAACACATCTTATTCGCAGCTCTGCATATCACCCTCAAACAGACGGTCAAACCGAGAGGATAAATCAAATTTTGGAAGATATGCTCCGTGCTTGTGTCTTGACCTATCCACAGAAATGGGATCAATGCTTGCCGTTAGCTGAATTCTCTTATAACAATAGTTATCAAGAGAGCATCAAAATGGCACCATTCGAAGCACTGTATGGTCGTCGATGCCGTACACATCTCAATTGGTCTGAAACCGGAGAAAGAACAATATTTGGGCCTGACATGGTTCAAGAGGCCGAAGAACAAGTTCGCCTTATCCAAGCCAACTTAAAGATTGCGCAATCTCGATAGAAGAGCTATGCAGATAAAAGAAGAGATCCACTCGTCTTTAAGGTCGGTGACCACGTCTATCTAAAAGTATCACCTTGGAAAGGCGTGCAAAGGTTTGGAATAAAAGGAAAGCTAGCTCCCCGCTACATCGGTCCATATCCAATTGTGGAACGATGCGATCCTGTGGCTTATCGGTTGAATCTTCCAGCGAATCTTTCTGCAGTTCATAACATCTTCCATGTATCGCAACTTAGAATGTGCCTTAGAGTTCCGACTGAAGCTGTGGCAAGTGACTCGATTCAATTAGAATCTGATCTCACTTATTCTGAGCATCCTATCAAGATTATCGATCGCAAGGATCGAGTTACTCGTCGCACAACCAACCGATTCTACAAAGTACAATGGAGTAATCACTCCGAAGATGAAGCTACTTGGGAGAAGGAGGAATTCCTAAGATCCAAGTATCCGGAGTTTTTAAACGTCCATCCAGGTACTACATCTTCGAACTCTTTCCTCCTGTTTGAATTCTCTCGTGCGTGAATCTCGGGACGAGATTCCTTTAAGGGGGGAAGGCTGTAACACCCCTGTGTTAATCGTCTCGTTAATCTTGAGTTAACTCGCTAATCGTGGACTCAAATTCGTCGTTAACGCTAATTGTGTTTGCATAGTAAACATCTACTTAGCTGTGTTCGATCTCGTTTTTGTCCTTGATCCGAGCTCCAAATCAATTTTCGCCCAAAACGAAAGTTGTAGATCTTTTCTTCCTCTACAACTTTTATTTTGGCCAAATTTCAAGTTTCTATATGAAAATTTGAGTTTTAACTGGTCAAACTCGAGCAAAAATCATTTAAACGAAGAAACAGTGTCTCCACTGTCCTCATCACTGTGACGCTCGCCGGCCATACCGGCGACTGTGTTCGTCGGCGCCGCTCCACGCGTCGGCCGTCGACGATCCTCGCACACCGCGCTGCGCGAGCTTATCCGGTCGCAGTGCCGTTTCTCGTTTCTCCTCCCTTCCATCCCCATCCTCGAGCTCGAGCGGAGCTAGGTCAAGCAGAGTCACCGTCGCTCGTCGCACCGGCCACTGCTCGCCACCCCGCCTCGATTCATCGCGCCCCGAGCTGCGCAACCTCGCGCCGAAGCTCGTCCATCCCTCCACGAGCGCGGCCGTGCCCTACCCCGGCCGAATCGGCCTAGCACCGAGCTCAGACCGCCGCTCGCCATCGCCGTTCCCGCCGAGCTCCGCCCCTCTTCATCGAGCTCTCTCTCCGAGGTCTCCTCCGCCCAAAATCGACCCACGGTGAGCTCAATCGCGGCCTCCTCCTACTCCCCGACCTTTTCCCCACCCGAATCGGTGCCGCCGTCATCGAATCGCAGCCGCGCCGCCGCGGAACGCGCCGCCCGCCGCCCGCGCACGCCGCCGGCTCTCCCTGGGCGCCGCCCCTCGCCACTGCCGCGCGCCCTAGGGCCGCCTGGTAACCCTAGCCGCGCTGCCGCCCGCTCCCGCCGCCGCCGAGCTTCGCCGCTGCCGGAACGCCGCGCGCCACCCGCGCCACCACCGCGCTGCCCCTGCTGCCCGTGTGCGCCGCCGCCCTAGCGCATGCGTGCCCCTGTGCCCTAGCCCGCGCGTGCCCCCGCACCCCCCGGCCGCAATGGGCCTCGCCTGCAGCCCCGCCGCGCCGCCGCCGGTCAGCCCCGCCGGCGGGGAGCGCCGCCGCGGGCTACTCGGCTGCTCCCCGCGCGTGCGGGTGCGAAGCAGAGGAAGGGGGCGGGCCGGGTCGCTGACTGGTGGACCCCGGCTGTCAGCCCCCCCTTTAAATGTTTTCCATTTTCTTATTTTAGCTGAAACTTTAAAAATCCCTATAAATTCACAAAAAAATGCGAAAAATGCCAAACCAATTTTGTTAGGTTTCTAAAATCTTGATCTTCAGAGGAAAAATGCTTGAGCATGCACTTTGTCACTGTTACCCCTGTTAATATTTGTTTTGTGCTTGAGCTAGTTTAATTATTACCGCTTTTTCTGTTGCTCTAAAAATTATGAAAAATTTGTAGTAGCTTACTCTTGGTATGTGTAGTCCACTGTAAAAGTTTCAGATGCATGGCTTATGTGTATGGTTGTGGATCTGTTAGTGTTGTTTTCCTTTTTCTAGGGCTAAAGAGGTGTTTTTCTATATCAGTAAATGCTGGAAACTTTTGGGTGGAATGCTTACTGCTTTCAAGTTAAGCTGGTAATTTTAGTTGCGAGATCATGTATGCAAGTTAGGTTTTGCTTATAATTAACCCTAGCTTTACTCTTTCTTTATTTAAGTGTTGTTAGTTGTTTGTCTCTTGCATGCAAAACAAACCTCTGTTTTTATCCACGCTGCTCTAAGCAAGTTAGTAGTAGTTGTTTTCGAAGGAAGCACTTCAGGCTAAATGTTTGAGTTTTGGTTTTCGCATCGTAAGCACGTATGCATTGCTCTGTGTCCTAACGGTTGCATGTCATATTTTATTCGTGTAGACGCCGCGAACGAAGCTGTCCACGAGCTAGTTGCTGCGCCGGTCCAGGAGCCACGAGCAGAGGAGCAGCAGCAGGACGCCGTTGAGCACGTTCCAGCAGACTTTGTTAACCCCGCTGACCTGCAAGGCAAGCCCCGGAGCATAACCTTATTTTAATTATTCAATGTTATTTAAGTATTGTGCATTTATGTTCTAGGAGTTGAATGGAACCATAGTATGCATGTTTCCCTAGATACCGTGGGCCTATACTAGTATGCAGGTGTCGATAGAAATGCTTTGCTAAATAGGATTTCGGTAGAAGTCGAGTGATTACTGTCACTCGCGAGTTTAGGATCTTGATCCCTTAGCTTTGGCTTGAAATTAATTGTTGAGTAAAGAGAAATGGAGACCGGGCGGAAATGAGTTGGTTTTGGTATGGAATGGATGGGAAGTAAGCTCCGCCTGTGTCGATTGAGGACCGTTCCGTTGTTGGCAGTGCTGATCGAGGATTGAACAGTACTAACCACATACCGGAAGTAGGAGGTAGTCGAAACCGGTAAGCTGTGTACCACCTTACAGCGGTGATTTGAATTCCGCCATGCTACGCTGGGCGTGGGAGTTGGCGGGTGTTGGATAGGATGCCGCCTCCGGGTTCTCCGGGAGTTCACTGCGAGGGGCCCATCACCTGGGTTTTAGCAGGCGTAGTTCAGATGCCGTGGTAATGTGGAAACAGTTGACGCGCGTGGCCCGACGGGGCTTACATGTGTCGTGTGAGTTAGGTCCACCTTGCAAGGTTAAATCGGATCGATTCGCCGTGACTCGCGGTTATGAGAGCCTTGATCTCTTTGTCACATCGTAGTAAGAAAGTGGAATGAAAACGGAATGGAAAAGACTGGTTTGGAGGTTACTAAAAGATAATCTGTTCCACCATGTGTGTTTTAGATGAATAGACGAACTTAGTAATACTTGGTATACTAAATGGAGCTAAAATATTGAAAGTAAGGATTCACTTCTAGCAGCTTTTCAGCAAAAGAACTCCAGAGCCAAAAAGCTTTGCATGTCTAGGTAATGGGCTAAGTATACCCAGAGTCGGGTAAGCCTTGCTGAGTATTAGTATACTCAGGGTTGTTGTTGTAACCCTTCTGAGCAGGTTGTGTCCCTGCGGACTTCGAGGAGATCTGTGCGTCCTGGATTGGACAGCCGCTTCCTCCAGGTTGGACCGTCGAGTGGGCTCCGTCTTCCCCGTGAAGATTGGGCAGGTTGGTGTCACATCGGTGGGCAGGATGTGGAGCTCACCTTTTATCGTCGTCGTAGCTATCGTATTGTATTTCGAACTCAGTTTTAAACATCCGCTGTGCGTTTGAACTCTGTTGTTTGTATTTAAGACTTTTATGTAAAACCTGTGTTGTAAATTAATTTGAAGACTTCTGTGTGCTGGTATCACCTGTGCTCGTCTTCGTACGGGTCTAAGTGCAATTGTGATCCTGGAGTACAGTAGTTTAATCGGGATTTTACCCGACAACCTGTCAGGTTACACCGTTTTAAGTGCACAGTAACTGGATTAAGTATTAAGATGATGGTTAGTGCATTTAAGCCGGTTTAATTTGGACGGTGCTGCTACACCCGGCCTCCCCACTAATAGTTCTACCAGTATTAATATATGAACAAAACTTGCGCAACAATATGTATTTAGTGACATGCATGCAGAGAAAAAGTTTTGTACACAGGTCACTAATAGTTCTACCAGTATTAATATATGAACAAAACTAGTAGATCTAGGAATCTTGGATCTTTGAGAAAGTAAATGATTTCCATTTGGGTACAAACTTTTTTTGAAGACTAATAACAGTACTATAAAACATCTAGCCAAAAATAAGGTATAATTACTGAACAAAACTCCTAGAACAATTAAAGCCTAATTAATCTAATATTTTTCCTAGATTAAAATACAGACAAAAACTGAAGACGTGCATGTAACGAAACTTGTAGATGTTGTTGCAAGGATTCCAAAACATTTTAGTTTGTATTTTTGGAATTTTCTATGGTTTTATAGGCATTTTTGAAGTTGACAGGATTAAAACATAGAGTGTTCATATACTTTTGTGTTCAGGCCCCTAAAAAGATTTGAATCCTTTACAGATATGCCCCTGGCCAGGTGGACACCGCGAAATTCGTTCGATTCCAGCGAGGTTCGTCGCCGGCGGCGAGGGGGAGGTGGGGGAAAATGGTCACGGGACTCTGGCAAACCTTGTGAGGGTCGGGGCTGGGTCTAGGGTGGTCGGAGGAGGCGGGCCGACGGCGGAGCAGTCGCGGCGGCAAAGGGGACGCGACTCCGGCGAGCTCGACCCAGCGCAGCTAGGTCCGTCGGCTTCAGCGAAGCTTGGTGAAGGAGTGAGGAGGCTCGGATGAGGCAAGGTGGGGGCGGAGGGGGCTCGTCAGCAGCGGAGCAGAGCTCGTCGTCGAGAAGGAAGATGGCAGAGCAGTGGAGGTGGTGTTTCCGCACGCGAGAGGCTGGCCTGGGAATTTATAGTCCTCAAGGCTTAATGTGGAAGGCAAATCGGCCTGGGGAAGGTCGAACCGGGGCTGGCGCACTCGTCCGGCGAGGTGGCGGTGCTGGGAGCTCGGCCGGGCGGCATGGTGGCCTGTGGACGTGTCTAGGACGTGTGCCCGCGCGAGGAATAGCCAGGGCGGCATGCCTGGTGGCGAGTGCAGGGTCATGGGGGTCCACTTGGCCGGGTGCGCGCCGTGGACGAGGTCCACCGGCGGCGTACGGCCGCGCCGGAGTGGGAAAGGGAGAAAACAGAGCAGGCCAGACCTATTAGTAATTTCTTACAGGGACCTCTCTGTAATCTAAGATTTTCTCTAACTTAATAAACTCAAATGAAAAACTTTTCAGTACCAAAATTGTGTAACTTTTCAAGATCTACAACTTTTGTTTCAGGCAAATTTTCATTTGAGCTTCACATTTTAAACTATCTCATAATTTCAAATTTGCATTAAAGGGCCTCAATATTTATTCAATGTTTATTTGAATTGGGCTGAAAGTACTATTAGGCGCATGTCATTTAAAGTACTAGAATCATCCTACTAGAATTTTTTGTGCATGATTTGAAACATGAATTGAGTTGAAATTTAATTGTTTTTGCTCTGACATGAGTTGTTCAATTTTGAGTTTTGAATTTATTTAAACTTTTCTAATTGATATAATTCCTTATCTTCACCTCTTATGTGCTAATTCAATTTAGTTGTACTGCATTTTATTTTTCAAACACCTAGAGTGTAACACACATATCAACCTTGTGTTTGCAACTTCGACGTACAGCAATCGCGAGAGTCGATACGCTCGGAGCAAGATGCAAGCAACAGAGTGGATTTGATCTGATCCATCTAGCTAGGCGTTCGAGTTTCGGGGCACCCAGCTGCAGTGAAACTTGGAAATCCATAGGGCATCGCGTACGGGAACTTGGCCCGCGCGTCCTCCTGGAACATCTTGGCGTCTAGCACCAGCGCGCAGGCCGACCCGTCCCTGGCGCTGACCATCGAGATCGCCACCCTGCCAAGGTTTTCCAAGAACCAAAAGTTGCCAGCCACCGCAGAGGGATGCATGATGTGGGCAATAGAGCACAAGGGAATCTCGAACACTAACCGTCGTCGTCCTCCATGGCACCGGGGTGCGGCACGAAGAAGGGCTCCAACGGCATGGTCCTATAGATGGCCAAACGGGCGGCCCAGCACGGGCCCGCTGAAGCACGACCCGTTTAGGCACGATCCATTTAGGCACGGTTAAGGTCATGGGCCGTGCCGTGCCCGCCCATGGGCTGAGCTGTCGGCCCAGGCATGGCCCAAATGTGCCTTGAGCGTGCCGTGCAGGCCCGTTTGGCCCGATATCCCAATCGTGTCGCGGCTCGTCGGTCGGCAGCCGGCAGCAGCGCCTTGCCGCCGTACACCCCGTCCGCTCGGGCTCGCCTCGCCGCCGTCCTCCGCGCACCTAGGATCTTCCTCGCCACCGTCCTTCGCATGCCGAGATCCGCCGCGCCGCCGTCCTCCACCCACTCGGTCTCTGCCTCCCGACCATCTTTCTCCAGCTCCAGCTCTGCCTCCCCGCCGCCCACAGCCTCCGGCTACTGCCGCCGCTCGCCATGAGCCGTGCGCATCTCCCTTGACCTCCGTCTGTCGCGCTGCACAACCTTCGCACCTTCATCGTGCAGCCACCGCGCTACCACCATGAGCCGTTGCGCCGCCACCGTGAGCTGTAGGGATAAGGGAGGGCCGAAGAGGGAAGGTGTGGTGGCGGCTGCGCCAAGGGGAAGGGGAAAGATTGGGGTAAATTAAGGTTTAGATGGATTTATGAACCTCCAGCGATATATGGGCCGGCGTGCCGTCCATCGGGCTGATCGGATCGGCATTATCGGACTGTGCCTCGACACATCCATGGGGCCGAGAATACGGCCCAAGCACGGCCCGCCTATCGGACCCGTGTCGGCCCGAGTCCTAAATATATCATGCCTGGACCGTGCTTGGGCCGAGCCGAACAGTGCCGAGCCTCGTGCCCCCATGGGCCTCGAGCCTTTTGGCCATCTATACACGGTGCCCTCCTGTCCTCCTCGTACCAGGTCTTGGCCGTCTTCACCACCAGGTCGATCTTGGTGAGTAACTGAGGGTGTGTTTAGTTGACGAAATAGTTTGGATTTTGGTATTGTAGCGTATATCGTTGTTACTTGACAAATAATATTCAATTATGGATTAGTTTAAAAGATTTAGCTCGTGCTAATTAGTTAAATAAGTTATTTTTTGGCCGTCTTCACCACTAGGTTGATCTCGTGCTAATAAGCTCCTGGCCTCCTCGTACCAGGTCTTGCCGTCTTCACCACTAGATCGATCTTGGTGAGGGTGTTGGGGAAGTTGCAGGGCCGGTGGGCGCCGCAGGAGTAAGCCATATCGGTACCTCTTGCCGACGTGGGCCAGCTTGATGCTGCACCTGTCCACCCCGCGGCCGTGCTCGTTGGGGTCCCACCGACTCTGGCTCGCCGAACAGGCTCCCGTCCAGCGGATCCTAAACCGTCCCACCCTGTTTATTTCAACCAAGGTTTAAATCTCCTGCTTTAGTTATTTGAGACATGGTACCGCTATTTGAACTTATGTGTAATTTAGCTGCTATAGCCCGCTGTAGTTTCAGTTAGCCCGCTATTAGCTGTTTTTTGAGTCCAGCTGCTAAACTCCTTAGCCCGCTATTTAAAACCATGATTTCAACCCACTAGAGGAGCCCATATATGTGGTGAGAAACAGAAAGCAAGTGGTAGTAGTAGTAGTAGGAAACTAGGAATTGAAGGACATGCAGGCTAATATTTGTAACACCATAGGTGTTAATCACCTATAATCAAGATTAATCACGGGCTTAACTAGTTAATTAGAGACCAAATCCTTCGGGTACAAATCGAGTCACCAAAATCGACTCAAGTTCAGTCCAATTTTCTGGAGCCTGGGAAAACCCGGATACTCCGGGTTTGCACTCGGATATTCCGGAATTACTCGGATACTCCGGATTTTTTACCCGGATATTCCGGAATTACCCGGATACTCTGGATTTGCTTCCGGATAGTCCGGACCTGGAGTTTCTATATCACGTGTCTTAGCTCTTGCACTGTTTCCAAACATTAAAACATCAGCTCTTCTCTATTTCTCTCTCTCACGTCACTCTCTCCCTCTCTCACGTCCACTCCCTCCCTCACTCTCTCCCTCAAGTGCTCTCCCTCTCCCTAGAGCCCTAAACCCCAAATCCTTCACCCCAACTTGAGCTCAAGGCCAAGAAGGCTTCAAGATGGAGAGGAGCACCTTCTTCCCCACGTGTTCCTCCCCGGGAAGCCTTTGGTTTCGAGTTCTTCGCGCGGGGAAAAGCTCATTTGAGGTACTCCAACTTGTGCTGGCCCGATCTATCGTTCTAGGAGGTTCTAGGTAATTTCCTTTGGTCAATCATCTCTATATGCATCCTTCAACTAGGATTCAAGAGGGTTTCAAATTTGGTGGGGTGGTTTTGCCATAAATCAAGATTTCAGTTTTTGGGGCGAAAATACTGTCAAGCCGGAGACTCCGGGTACAAGCCCGGATACTTCGGGTTTTGAACACTCCGGGCGAAACTCCGGGTATAAGCCCAGATACTCCGGGTTTGGGATACTCCGGGGGAAACTCCGGGTATAGGCCCAGAAACTCCGGACTTCGGAGTCCGGATACTTCGGATATGAATCCGGATATTCCGGGTTTTATTAGAACTGTTGGATGTAGAATTGGGTAAATTTGTAGTGTTTCTACTTGGGCATTTCAAAGTTGTTGTTGTATGTCATATTTGCATTCTCATGTCATATGCATCTCATGTAGATGCGCTAGATGTACAGTGCGTGAGCGTGAAGCACGCGATGTTGGAGCCGAACCCCAAGACGGTGTTTGGTGGATGTATCCTAAAGAGAGAAGGACCAGCTGGTGCAACTGAAGACCCGGCCCAAGGTCGGAAGGGCCCAAGGCCTTGATAGCATTAACACTGACTTAGTGTTACCCTCAGGCAAGCCCCGGTGCACATCCTATTATTTTAAGTTATGACACCTATATATATGTTTTTAATACTAGTGCATTAGGTTCAGGAATTGTTTGGAACCTTAGTTGCATGATCCCTAGGATTTCCCGAGTTATACTAGTATGTATAGGACGATAGAAGTGCTATGCTTAATGTTCCGGTAGAAGACGAGTGGTCTCCTGCACTCGCGAGATATAGGATGTTTAGAAGTCGAGTAATTTCCTGTTACTCGCGAGATATAAGATGTATTCGTATTCCAGTACTTGAGTTGTGAGTTGATATTGAATAAATGGAGAAATTTAGACCGGGCGGGGATGGTGTATAGGTATGGCAGCAGGACAGGGTTCCTGGGTGCCTTAACCCCGTCTGAGTCGATTAAGGACCGGTTGTTGTGGCAGTGCTGATCGGGGATTGAATTGTACTAACCACATGCCGGGAGTAGGAGGTAGTCGAAACCGGTAAGCCGAGTACTGCCTTGCTTTGAAAGTACAGAACTTCTACCCACCCCTTAGGGCGAGTCGAGTGGCCGTGGAGAATCGGGATGCATATGTTTACTTTTGGTGGTCTCTCGTAGGGCTCGGCTGACTATATGCAGGTGGGGCGGTTCTGTAGTTCGAGGCAGGGAGGGGAATTGTTGGCATGTATAGTCCGACGGGACAAATGCGTGCCGTGTTGGTTAGGTCCACCTTGCAAGGTTAAATCGGATCGATTCGCCGTGTCTCGCGGTTATGATGGCCTTGATCTCTTTGCTACATCGTAGCAAAATGTTAGGATGTGAGTTATGTATATTTATATAAAATATTGAGTACATTGAATTATTTTTGCTTGCACTACCATGATTGCTATAGTGGGTCTATGCAAATATTAGATGAGAGTTCAGTTATATAGAACCTGGAGCTAAAATAATAAAAGTAAGGAAACTACTTTAGTCGCTCTTTCTGCAAAAATAACCACCTGCCAAAAGCCGAGCATGTCTAGATATGTGGACTAAGTTATACCCACTGGTCGGGTAAGTCTTGCTGAGTATTAGTATACTCAGGGTTTGTTGTTTACCCTGTTTCAGGTATAGGAGCCAATTAGGGTTCCCATCGGTGGGCTCGATGTGGCGCCTTGTCTTCACGTCTCGGTAGTTCTCGATTTATTTAGTTTGTTTTATTTATTCTCTAGTAAAAATACTCTGTAAGTTAAATTCTCTTCCGTGCTATCATTTCTTTTTGCACATTTTAAATTTAAGGCTGTTTTGTAAAAGTCTTAATATAATTTACTATTTTTGTAAGTTATATCGAGCCGGTACCTTCTGCGCTTGCCTTCGTGCGAGACTTCTGGTGTGTTTCGATCGGTCTGTGGGTTGAAAACAGCCTGTCAAGTTACATTTAATTAAGCTAATGTGCCTGATGATAGCGGTTACGCTTAATTAAGTGTTTTAACTCGGCGCGTCTGTCACAATATTGAACCACCACCTGGCGGCGGGCAGGACGTCCTGGCCGGCGCAGGATCAAAGGTTCTGGAGGCGGAGCTTGTCGAGGATGGAGGTGTCGTCGTTGTGCTCGCATTAGTCGGCGACGATGGCCTTGACGCGCCCCTCGTCCGTCTCCTCGTACGCGTTGATGAAGTGGAACGTCACGTAGGGCGGCACCTCCACGCTGGCCAGTGGCCACGACCCTTCCGCTGGCCTTGAACATGTCGTGCGTGTAGCAGCCGGACTCGAGGTGCGGTTTATCCCAGAAGAACAAAGACATCTGATTCCGTGATTGATTCACAGTTCCAAATCTAGCAGAGAACAAGACCATTTTCTCATGAATTGGAAGCAATGGCTCCTGTTTCTCTGCCAGATGTACAAAGGTACGTAACTGGCTGTAGAAAACTGTTTGTAAAATAGCATGACTAATCAAATTCAAAGCAAAGAAAACTTACAAGGTCCACAACAGCAAACCACAACCATATTCCTTCCCACCAGTTCAGCAGACAGGTTTATAAAATATATAAAAGAAGAAAGAACATCAGCCAAGCAACCCTATTCCTTCTTCCCACCATATTCACAATCGTTTAGCTACCGAATGAGTGAATATCCGAATTGTAACCCTAAGGGACATTGATATCTAGATGTCTCAAGAGAAATAACGAAAAGATTCTATACCTGGCAGTTTGTTTTTGGGGGATGGTTCCGTACAGGCTCCAGGACACTAATCAAGCTAATGTTTCATAAAAATGCATAGCAGATTTGCAGGGTACTTAGGTAATTAATATTGCAGTTTCATAGTGAATATTTACAGCAGTTTGTTACTGGGTAAAACGTGAAATTAATCACAATACTAAAACTTATATCTTTACGAAATAAAATAAGAACATCTCATAATATCAGATCAAAATATAAGAAATACAGTCAACTAACATGTGTTCTGTCTTGTTGCTGTGGTTGAGTCTAAACCAACCTTTTTCCTTAAAAGATCCTAGCATTTTTTAGAAAAGTACTGAAGAAGGCTGCATTTAAACAGTCACCTGTACTATTCTTGCCATAAGCCATCTGCAGGATATTTTTTTTGCAGGAAGTCATGCGCATTATTGATCAATATGAAGAAGAAAAACGATGCAGACATACATGCAGATAGTAAGAAATCAATGTGGTGATACGGAGTGCTGGGGAAACCATAGTATCTAATCTCTCCTTGTGCCATCATCCTTGGTTTCTTTGATTTTGTACAAGGGCACAGAAAACTGAGGAGGCCTTCGTAGTATAGCTCACTGGACAATTATACAAGAACACTGCAAACTGAAGAGGAGACCTATCTACTTAGCCCACTGGACAACCCCATTGTTTAACCACCAAATAACACAGTATGTTGTAGAATTCTGACTGATGGCACTCAAGATAGATCACCCCATGTTCTATTCAGTTCAAATCACTCACAAACAAAAACCATTGAAGGAAGTAAACATGCCAATTCTTACTATCCTCTACCATTAGTATGACTAAAAAAACCCTACATGCAGTTTGACATGTGCAGCCCCCTAAGCATATGATTTTAAAATGGAGAACTTCATGTTTACTAGTAAATAGATCTCAACAATCTTGTACGAATTAATCCCTTTTCTGAATTCATTTCCACCAAAACTAGACTTTCAGGTATGCCCACTCACATGCATAGTGCTCTCTGCAAAAGCACTAAGTTAAACATGATATTTGAAGCGAAAAATTGCCATGCTCAAACATGTGAAGCACTTAAGACCTCCATGCTCAAACATGGATTGTGCCCTTTAGAAAATAGCATATAGATAGCAAATTGATTAACATTTTGATAAAAATTTGTCATGTCCCCATTAATATATCTATGCTTAATCACAAACCTTTGGGCATGGGGTCTTGACTAATGCTGAAATATGTTCATCCATGTTAGACAGCCTGATCACTAGCTATTTAAAACATGGAAATACCAAAATCCACAAACGAAATTTATAAAAGCAAGTGTGCTTTTGCTTAACTAATAATGAACTGGAGCAAGTTATAGAAAATATGTGAGATAGCATTAATTCATATATATATATATATATATATGGTAAGAAGCAGCGAGGCCTGATCACATAGCAGGCTCGTACTTTGCATAACTACTCTTCTATATATAATAGGTCACTGCAAAGTGGAAAGCGCAAACTGAAGGACAAGCTGAACTTTAACTGACGACAAAGCTATGCTTCAACTAATTAAAAGTTAACCTAAGATAAACATACTAGATTTTCTGAGACTTAGCTGGTTTCTCCCATCCATGCATAAAGACAGTATTAAAAGGTAATGAGCCATCACCACATACAAGGCTCTTACTTTACATAATCTACTCTCTTCCTGCAACAGGTCACTGCAAACTGAAGAACAAGCAAGGCTTTAACTAACAAGGCTATGCTTGAACTAAACTACCACTCAAAAGTTACCTAGGCTATGCTTAGTTTCTCCCATATATCCATAAAGACAGCAGGGCATACTTTCTTGAGGTACTTATAACCTTTGCTGGACACCACATCATCTTTATTGTTAGGAGAACTCATAAATCCAATGCAAGCATCTTTGAGCTTGTTGCAGTGATGCTGGTCAGCTAGAGCTAAAATGCTAGCCACATTACCAACATGAAGTCCCTTGCAAATGATGCTCTCACATACCAATATCATTCTTTCCATGGCATACCTGTCTGCAGCAACAAGTAAGTGCTTGACCATTTCTTCCTTGTCATCCTCCTCAAGATCATCCATCGCTGGCAACGAATCTGTGTAGATGAAGTGAAGCAGTGCTTTGAAAACAGCAGGCTGCATATCCTCAACCGTAATTGTTGCACACCTTTGCTTATCCGCTATTGGCCCGTATAGCTCCGCCTCGAAGACAGGCGATCGCATTGCAAGAACAATCTTATGGGCTCCGAAAACCTGGTCTTTAACCTTGAATCTGATGTCTGTCCTCTTCTCCGCCTCCAGCAATTTCCTAAGATCATCCAATAATCCTGAGGGTGGAACTTGGATCTCACAAACTGTCTCCAGCGCAGAAGCCGACGTCCCCAAGACAACAGTGATGTCACATTCGATCACGACGCGGTCATTTTGCAGGTACGGTGATGCCTCCAGTTCGCTGATCTTCTTAAACATGTTACTTCCCCAGGTCGGGTTCACACTGTCGAACAGCCTTGGCTTCACATCTATCAAAACCGTGGAGACCCCGGTGGCTTGGTTGAGCAACCTCAAGTCAAAGCGCGCCATTACCCCAGTCCCGGTTGGTTCGCTCATCAGTTCGAGGAAGCTGGAGATGTAACCTTCAGATTTCTTAGTGAAACAAGGGTAGTACCGGATGCACCAGTCGAGGCCGCCAACGGGGAACGAGGCGGAGCGGATGAACTCGCCGTCACGCATGCCCTTGAGCAGGCTGTAGCCGGCGATGTCGAACACGAGCGTGCCCCGCTCCGTATCCGGGTTGCATCTGGACACCATCTTCTTTCTCGGTCTCTGGGATGGCGCCATTGCAGCCGTTGAGCGGAGGAAGCGAGGAGAGGAGAAGGAGATGCATCTAGATAAAGAACCGGAGAGTTGGCGGGGGCGGATGGGACTAGGTTTCGGGAGGCTTAAATTTGGGAGGTTTTGTGTGCTCAGCTTTTCCATGGAATTCGGGCCAGACTTGGAAATTCCTATGCTGGGCCACCTTACCAAATTGTTGGCAGCACCAGGAATCCGTGGTTTGTTTAATTGGCTTGATATAATAATACTTGTATTGTGGTAGTTGGAATTATGACATGTGGATCCATATATATAATTTATATTTGTCAAGGCAATACTGTTATGTACAATGATCATAAGAAATATAGTGGTCGAGAAAGGATCGCAATCGGATACAGTATTTAGCACTACCGGAAAACCAATAATTCCCGAGTGTCGCGGCCTTTGCCGAGTGCCGGACCTCGGGCACTCGGCAAACAAGATCTTTGCCGAGTGCCAACCAAAGAGCACTCGGCAAACATGTGGCACACGGCACGCCCTAACTTCGCCGAGAGCTGGCCGTCGACAAAGTATGACACTCGGCAACCATTGCTCTTTGCCGAGTGCCACCGGGCCCGCACTTGGCAAAGACCGCGCACGTGCCCAGCACGCGCGCAGGCCGTTAGGGCGGCTCACGGCGTTAAGTCTTTACCGAGTGTCTACACGTGGCACTCGAAAAAGCTTCTTTTGCCGAGTGCCCTGGCTCCAGCACTCGGCAAACGTGGTTAATTTTTTTTGAGCTTTCAAATTTTTTTAGTTCTATACTTAAATTTGAGAATGTAATGCCTAGTAACATAAATATTTTTATTGATTGGTTTACTATTTTCTGTTAATTTATTTGTTTGCGGGGAATAATCGGTCGAAGTAAATTTAAAATTAGAAGTGGGTCGAAATTTCGAAATCAATGAATGAAAATTTGATATTGATGTACGTGAATCAAAACTGATGCCGTATGCGCGAAAGAACTTAAAAGTTGAAGCATCTTTACTTGGAAACTTGATCACAAGCGTGAGCACGGACGTTTGGAAAAAACCAAAAAATAGCATACAATGTCTGAAAATCATGGTACTTGTGCAAATCTCTTGGTTTCATGTGAGGATAGAGTGAAAAAAATTGACAGCGTTTCGGACACGTGACAATGTACGCCGCTTACAAGCCGGAGAATCTCCGGAGAAGTTTCAAAGAGATTTGTAGTATCCGATTGGATTTGTGGTTGAAATGAAAGTCGCATATGATTTTCAACGTGAAACTTTTTATATAGAGAAATAACAATAAAATATGTGTCCTCTGAAAATTTGGTTAATTTTTGATTTCATTATGTATATATAAAATTATTTTTGGGACACATTGAAAATCAATATATATATTTAGTTTCAACTTGATCTTTAAACACATGAAATAATAGGATTTTTTGCATTAAATCATGAACCATAAATTGTTGCATTATTTTGGTAAATTATTTAGTTGATAGTCACTAAATTTTTGTTACATACCTCATCAAAATAAATTTGTTGATATAAATTAAATTTGACTTTAGAAACACATGAAATAACAGATTTTCTCGCATAAAATCAAGAAACTTGAAATACAAATTGTTATAATTTGAGTTTGAAATAATTATGCATGAAATAAAATTTTTTTGAATTCATGGTTTATCTGCATTCTAATTCGCAGTTTATTGTAAATTTTTTTTTGCCGAGTGCCACCTGACCCGGCACTCGGCGAACATATGAAAGAATTATTTTTTAAAGGGCTTTGCCGAGTACCAGATCGGGGGCACTCGGCAAAGCCGATGCAGCACTCGGCGAAGTGGGGGGTTCAGGACTTATCCCGGCGCCTTCCACACGCACGCACGCCACACACTCGACACACACACACGCTCACCCTGCCGCCGTCCCGCCGCCGGACCGCGCCCCCGCCCCGCCGCCGACCCGCGCCGCCCACGTTCCGCGCCACGCCGCCGCCATCAAGGCCCCGGCCCGCCGCCGTCTCGCGCCGCCCCCGGAGTGCGCCCCCGCCGCCGACCCGCGCCGCCCACGTTCCGCGCCACGCCGCCGCCATCAAGGCCCCGGCCCGCCGCCGTCTCGCGCCGCCCCCGGAGTGCGCCCCCGCCGCCGACCCGAGCAGCGCCGTCGCTGCCCCAGCTCCGGCGTCCCGGCTTCGCCCTGGCCCCGCCGTCCCGCCCCGCCCGGGCCTGTACCGGCGCCGCCTGCTGGTCCGTGCTGCCCCGGGCCGGGCCGCCGCTCGTCGCCGCTTCGGCCAACGCCGTCCTGCGCCGCCCCCGGCCCGCAGCGCCGCCGGACCGCGCCCCCGGCCCGCGCCGCCGCCCGAGGTAAAATTTTTAAATATTTTTAGTTTATAATTTAAATGTTTACTATTTATAGATTTTGTTTTTTTATTATTTATATTTTGTTTATATCGAATTTAGGTTATTTAGTTTATTATTAGATAGTTATTTATAGTTTGTTTATATAGAATTTATTTTATATATATTCTTAGTGTATATTTTTAATTTGTTTGTTTATTTAGTGAAGTAGATATTTATTTAGTTTATTTTAGAGTTTAGTTTATTCGGATATTGATATGTATTTAGTTTGTTTAGTAAATTATGTTCGTAGATCACGTAAACCAGTTAGGCGTCTCCCGTTCGGAAGAGATACGACTGGAGATATGCAGTTTTTTCTGCATATCTTTAATCGTATCTGTTTCGAATTGTCCACGCTTCTTTGGACAGCCCGAGGATGCGTAGATGGGGTCAGGTTCTATGGTCCACTACGATCCGAGTCAGAGTTTCGGCATCACCTCCCTGTTGTTCTCGGGATACACAATCTCCCTTTCGGGACGTGTATCTGGAGAACAGCGGGGAGGTGCTGCCGAAATTCTGTCTCAGATAGGAGTGGATCATGGAAGCTGATCTTATCTATGCATGGTCGGGTGGGATTAGGACCTATCTTTACCTACTAGAGTCTAAGCCGAATTTTGATAGTAGTCGCTGATATCTTGGAAGATGGATGACCATGAGTGGATGTACACCGGCCGGGTAACTCGAGCTAGCATGACCAATGAATGGATTGAGAAGTCTAACGAGTTCTTGGAAGGGGCATGGGCGCGAGTTGAATGGTCGAGATTCATGTGGTGTCCCTGCAAGAGTTGTGGAAACCAGAAACGAAAGACAAAGAAGGTCATGGGCGAACATCTTGTCAATTATGGATTTACGCCAGACTATACCCGGTGGATCTTTCACGGTGAAGCCCATCGTATGAGGGACGAGGTCGTGAGGCAACGCATCGATGAATGTGATGCTGCTGGTGGGATTGGAGACATGTTAGATGACTATGAGGAGGCACATTTTGGTGAAGGACCGCAGGAGGAGGAGCCAGAGGCAAGCACAAAGGCGTTTTACGAGATGTTGGAGGCGGCACAGAAACCTCTTCATGGCCAAACAAAGGATTCTCAGCTAGACGGCATTGGACGCCTTATGGCCTTAAAGTCCCAGTTTGGCCTGAGCCGAGACGCCTTTGATAATATGTTGACCGTTTTTGGGAGCATGCTTCCGGAAGATCACATTCTGCCCAAGACAATGTATTAGGTGACGAAAATCCTTAGTGCACTGAAGATGGTTGAAATATCGCATTCTGTTTCAATTTTTGGAATAATGATTGCAATTATCTTGTGGGTATATATGCAGGATTTCTACAGGTGCGAGGAAGGCTATGAGGCCCGGGCAAACAAGGTGGCTCACCAGGCTTGCTACAAGCTGGTGAAGGACATGCACTACGAGGCGTGTGTCCAGGCCGTCGTTGTGTACTGCGCTGAGTTCGAGAAGAGGAGTGTCAAGAAACCAGCCGCAAGGGACATCTTCCTCATGCGAGACCAGTACTTAAGGGTAAATAAATGCCATCTCTACTCATTTATCTTGTATTTGATATTACAATATGTCATGCACTTCATTACGTTTAGGTGCCTCCTAATTGGTGCGCAAACAAGGCCGAGTGCTGGTCTATGATGGTGGACAAGTGGATCAGTGAGGATTGGGCCCGCCAGCACACCTTATGCTGGGAGCGCCGCTTGATGATGCCGGGTCCGGCACATCATCAAGGGAGCCTTAGCCTCGGCGAGTACAAGAATACTTGGGTAAGTTCACTAGTTTCTTCATTCTTTCTAAAGCTATATTTTTAATTCTTACTAATCATCTTGTTGACTTCTTGGCAGTCGAAGTCTCATCCAGGCCAGACTTGCAACGACTTCACGGTGTACGCCATGTCTCACTTGGGCAGGGCGACGTCGGAAGTGGCCTACAACCGGCGGCTCCACCAGAGGCCTACACAAACCCAAGCATCCACGCGTGCATCAATGCATACACGGAGGTGGGAAGGGCGCTCCACGGGGTGACTTGGGATCCGACCACCGCGCCACTCTCCGGAGAAGCCATCATGAGGGCGGGACAAGGGAAGAAGCACGGGCGGTACTTGATCGCCAACAGCTTGATCGACACGGCGAGTACGCCCGGTCTCTCGCAGCTTAGGGCAAGTACCACCGACTCGACCCTGCCCATACGCCCACGGCCTGAGACTTCAGTGGCCAGCATGCACTAGAGACAGGTTAGTTTAGATTTAGTTGCCGTTCTATGATTAAAATGAAACTTTGCTTCGTATTGTAACATGGAGGTTTAAATCTTGTAGGCCGAGATGGAGGCAAAGTTTGAGGAGGAGAGGAGGTGCCGAATGGAGATCGAGGCCAAGCTGGAGCAGGAGCGGAAGCTGAGGGAGGAGCAGTCGGTTATGTTGCACAGCATGGTCACCTAGATGCAAGGACTTGGCGCGTCGATGAACTATGCGACGCCGCCTCCTCCCTTCGCCTTACCAGCTCAGCCTTACTTTCCTGCAGGACCTTCTGACACTCCCGTGAGTATACTTTATTTGTAGATATTAATTATTATATCTTTGTTATTCTTACTCAATTTAAGTGTTTCTATTTGCAGAATCAGTCGTGGAACGCATCGAACGACCCTCCTCCGGACCAGAACTCGCCGGCGGCCCCGTGGCAATCTTGGCCACCCCCCTCCACCTGACCGTGAGTGATTTGTAGTACCCTACTGGACTTGTGATGTGATGGACTTGTAGTACTCTTGTGGACTTGTGATATGATGTGATGTGATGGACTTGTATTCGGACTCTATCTATGTGATGGACTTTCAGACTCATTTTATGTGATGTGATGGACATTATCTTGTGTTATTTGTATCGATGCTATTGTCGCAATTGACAATTATATATTTGTCGTTATAACTGCCTGTAATGACCCCTGCATATATATATATATATATATATATATATATATATATATATATATATATATATATATATATATATGTTGTATTTATATAAAAAAACAGAGAAAAAGAAGCAAAAAAAGAAAAATAGACCACTTTGCCGAGTGCTTAAGCCAATACACTCGGCAAAGTGGCATTCCACAGGATAGCACGACAGTACTTTGCCGAGTGCTAAAACCCTGGCACTCGGTAAAGTTTCAAACATTTGCCGAGTGCCAGGATCCAGCACTCGGCAAAGCGGCCACATGGCGCCACCCTGGGCCGGCACTTTGCCGAGTGCCAAGGCTCTCGACAAAGTCTTTGCCGAGTGCCCGAAATCTGACACTCGGCAAAGATCCCTTTGCCGTGGGAGGCTTTGCCGAGTGGCGTTTGCCGAGTGTAACACTCGGCAAAGAGTTTGCCGAGTGCAAACTGGCCTTTGCCGAGTGTAACCGGCACTCGGCAAAGCCAGTGAATCCGGTAGAGTAGGAATACTCCCTCCGTCCGTCCATCCACCTACAACTTACTTTTCTTAAGAAAGAAGTCTCGAAAATAAACAATGATCGTTTCAGAATTCGTTGTTTGAAGATGATCGGTTGATATAACTTTTGTATAGTTAAGTTTTTAAACCATGCCAAAAAGAAATTGTGCAGCTTCAAGAC
This sequence comes from Panicum virgatum, assembly GCF_016808335.1. NCBI lineage: Eukaryota > Viridiplantae > Streptophyta > Magnoliopsida > Poales > Poaceae > Panicum > Panicum virgatum. Next base: position 54,182,599 of record NC_053149.1, read on the forward strand.
CCTTATGCAAGCAGAACATCTACCCTATCAGATGCAGTGCATAAATAATAACATAAGTTAATTGAAATTAGTAGGTGTAGATGCTCCGGTGCTTATCTTGCTGATTCGGAACATGTCACACCCGGTTTCGAAAGCGGACCAGATGTATCTCATATATGCTCCAGGATCAAGTTTCACACATATGGAAGACGTCATAAGTGAATACAGTACATCAAAGATAATGTTCAATACATAAACAAAAGAAAATAAGTAATTTATTACAAATTCTGATAAAAAGACATGAAGGTCTTAACGTTCCAACCAATAACCTATACGAGATCTTCAATAAAACTTCATTAAGTCCCATAGGCAATTGACTGGTGAAAGCGCCTAGAACTCCTCAAAGTTACCGAAGTACTTCACTTCATTGTTCTCTTTTGAAAAACAATTAGGTAAGGGTGAGCACACTTATAGTTGGTACTCAGCATGTGGGGGAAGAAGATGCAAGGTCATCAAGAAAAGGCTAAGGTTTATAGCAGTTAGCATTTTAGTAGGTCAAATTTTATTAGCAATCACCTAATTACTAGGTATAAGTTTATACCAATCCACTTAAGCATAAAAAGCATAAAGAAACCAACACATATACCAAGAAACCACAAGTTTCTTTTGAAAAGAAACCACAAGTTAATTATTTTTCAAATTCAATTACCATATGAGGGTCCAAGCCTCTCTTGACTGTGAGCATGACTGATATATTAGTTTTACTCTCTGCAGAGGTTGTACATTTTCCCCACAATTCGTGTTCCTCTATATTGCCCAAGTTTGCAAGACCCTTAAACACCTCCTTTGGTGAGTGGCGAGGGGTCCACTACGAAGCCTTTACAAAGACATGCAGAAAACTAACAGCCCGCTAGAGTTTAGCGAAGTGGACCATAATCCTCCCTAATAGTTAGCACCTTAGCAAAGGCTACTACTCCAAGAGGACCGGACTATACCCCATCACCGACCTCCTCCTTGCCCTTTCGGTAAGGCCATCAGTGAACTACACATCTAATCAATTGGCTAAGGTCATAGCCATGTGACATTGTGGTTGTACAATTTTCTTGAGTTGTTCTCCATGTTCCAATTAAACAAAGTGATCTTGTACATTAATCATAATATAACAATAAATAAAGTCATGTTTAATATTCCAAAGATTATAATATAACCATCCCAAGATAAAGCATATAAGCAATTCTACCCAACAAATTGATATTGAACCTAATGTTCCAAGGCTTGGGTAAAATGACTAGGTAATGTCCTTAATAGGATTCCCATAAAATTAATGCAATGCAACAATAAAGTAAAGTGAATTGACATGCTATTATTGTGATAAAACAGAACATGCAAAGGGGGAAGGGCACTTGCCTTCCTCGCCAAATTGTTGATCTCTTCATCTAACACTTGCTCTTGATACCCGTCGAACGGCACGTTGTCTACACGATCACACAAGCAAAAATATGCACAAAATAAGAAACAGTATACAAAATAGTATAAATAGAGCCGAATAAATTGAAAAAGTTGTAGAGCGTGATGCAAGGATAGGTGAGCACGAGAATCATTGAAATTGGAGTTGAAACAAAGAAGATATGGCCAAACCATGGTTCTAGGGGCTTATTTACGAGGATTTTGAACTTCTAGGGGTTAGTTCTGAAGAAACCAGTTGCTAAAACCTAATTAAACATATAAATAGAGGGGTTAGCATGCAAAAGAGCGGTCCTGGACGGCGGGTTCAACTTTAGATAAACTCACGGGCTAAAACAGAAGAAACAGGACTATTATGCAATTACGTTTGAACTGAGTTGTACTACGGGTTAATTTTCATTAAACAGTAGGGTTCATCTGCAAAACGGCCAAGAGTTTATCAGTATTGACCAGGGTCAGGCGGATCTAGTTCATCAGATTTGGATCTAAAGGTGCGAAGCAGGTCGGGGCGGCTCACGGCGTCAGCTCGCGAACTGGGTCAGCTCGGGTGGACCTGGCGGCAGCGAGCCTACCGTGCTCGCGGGTCGCCAGCGAAATGTGAAATCGTGTTTCCGGTCTCAGTTCGGCATGAGGAAAGGACAGGGAGAGACAGAGGAGAGCATGTGGAAGATGATGCTGGGGTCGAGAGGGTGATGGGGTGTCGAGAGGGTGGTGCACCATGGTGCACGGTGGTGACGGACGATGAGTTTGCCGGCGGTGGCCGAATTCGGCCATCCGGTGTTTGGATTTGCGTGCAAAGAAGCCTAGGATGAAGGGGGGACACCGGCAAACTCGATAGAGGGGTCGGATAGGCGGTTTGGTGTGGAGCAGGAGCTCCATGATGACGAGGTGTGGAACAAAGGGGAAATGGGTTGGCGACAAAGCTCACCACCACATGAAGTTCCGGCGACGGACTTTCATCGAGGAAGAGTGGCGGTGAAGGGAATTGACGGCAGCGGTGCCTTAGAAAGCTTGTGCGGTAGCGCTGCAAGTTGTGGAGCAGGGGGCGTGCTACGAAATTTGGAAAAGGGGGGTGCAGTAGGCTCGGTGCACAATCTATAGAGCTAGAGTGGAAGAGGAGTGGCCGGCAGGTGGGAGAGGCGCAACACAGCTCGATGGAAGGCTATAGTGGTGCTGGTGGCCATGATGGCAGGAGTTACGGACCGAGGGAGAAAGGGGGTGCGGGGTGGGAGTAATGGCGGCTCATCACGAGCCTTGAAGGCACAGTGAAGGAGGGAGGAGTGAAGGAGGGGAGGGCGCGCGACGCGACGTGACGTAACAGATGGGAAGATGGGGCAAGCTGGGGGAGGTAGGAGAAGGTGGTGACCGGCGAGGCCCGCAAGTCAGCGAGAGTAAGAGAGAGAGAGCAGGAGGGAAGACGGGTTGGGTTGGAGCAGGCCAGCTGGGCCAGTTTGGGCTGCACAAGAAGAGAATGGAGGGAGAGAAAAGAGGTGGGCTAAGCCGCGGAGAAAGAAAGGAGCCGAGGGGCAACGCCGCCGCCGCCACCATTTGCGGCCCCCGTTCCCTCGCCTCCGGCCTCACTGCCGGTGGTGACGAGGAGCGGGGGTCCGTCTCTTCAATAGATCGCCTGTCTTCGTAGGGTTTTAGTCGAGTCCACCTAGGTCTAGGGTTTGCTCACCGTCGATGTTCGGCGGTGGAGTTAGGTTTTACCGGAGGAGTGTGGCTCCTCTGCGGCTTGCTTTTTCTGGCGACGCCGGCGATGCGAAAGCGACGGTGGCGCAGTGGAATAATTTCTCCTAGCCTCTTCCGTTCTCCGATGGCGATCTACTCCGACGTCAACGAAGAGGCTGGGGAGACCTGTCCAGGAGTCGAGGGCCAGCGCATCGTCGTCTTCATCTGGTGATGATGTTGTTGACCCTGTTAATCTCGAGGAAAATGATCTTTGGCGAAAATCTGAGCTTTGCTTGGGTTGCTGGCGGTGGAATCGAAGGATGCGTCGTGGGTACGGGAGTTGGCCGATGCGCCTGGGAGGCAGTGTACTCGGCTGATTCTCCTAGAAGTAAGCCCTCCTCTGCGGCCTCCACCTTGTGGAGATTGGCTCTGGTGCCCGACGACGATTGGGAAGCGGCTTCGGCGGCGCTGACGAACGGATCTCTGAAGGCTTCGAGGAAGATGAACAGGAGCTTTGGACTTCTTTGTAATTTTCCTTTTCTTTGGGGTTCTATTTGTTAAAGGGCCGGTGTAATGCGCTAAGATCAATACATTTTCCTTCTAAAAAAAAGAGGTGCGCTAAGCCAAAGAAAGAACAGAAATAGATGAGAAGGAAAAAATGGAATTGTTTTTTTAAATGCACAAACATTAATTGAATAAAATTATTTGAATTCAAATAAAATTTGAGTTTGCATGTTACAAATCCTACCCTCTTAAGAAGAATCTCGTCCTCGAGACTCGGATAGATTGGAGAACAACTAAGGAAATTTTGCCATAAGCTCATCCTATCTTTTCCAGGTAGCCCCATCTTCTCTTTCCCAGGTAGCCTCATCTTCTGAATGGTGACTGTTGACGGTCTCTATCGACCCATTTTGACCGTCAACTATCGTGCAAAAGTTGAGCATAAGAAGGAATAAATGTTAGCATAGGATGATTATTTGACGAATTCCACAGATACTGGTCTGAGAATGTGTGCATGTGAAATTGGGCCAAAACTCCATCTAACAAGCATATTATCCAAGGCACAAATCCCTGGTCAAGCACAAGCAAGCCCAAGGGCCAAAAAGGCCCACTTGGCAGCCACACAAGAGAAGGAGACACCGCCCATGAGAATGACACATCATCAATCTGAGGTGAAACCTTCTCGACGAATCAGACGCATTCACGAGGATCTACGGGCCCACCAGAGCTACCAAACCGACTCAAGACAAGCCATGGCCCACATACATAACATGAGGGCCCACCTAGCAGCCTTCTGACCAAAGACCGAGGCAAACGGAGCCAGCCCATGGTCGGCCGACCAACTAGGTCGGCCGGCCCAGTGCTGACGGCCCACGGGCCCCACCGCCTCTCAGATGACACGTGGCGAGGTGTGGTTGATCCCCAATGGCGGTTTGGCTCGATTCTCGGGCAAGAGGCGGGTGATTCCCTCCTATAAATACAAGGGGAGAGGGTGAGAATACAACACAACACACTCACACATCACTCACCACCAAGAGTAGAGCCTCTCTAGCTTGTGTTTAGTGTAGGAAAGAGGAGTAAAGGTACTCAGGAGGGGCGCCGGTAACTGCGCTCTTCTCCAAATTGTACCTTTACGAGAGTGAGGGAGATAGTCGGAGGATGTGCCGGGCTTGTCGGCGCTCTTCTCCGCTTGTACCTTGACGGATGCTTATTCGGTTGTAAGTGTTCGAGACATTCTTTGTTTGTTTAAAATTAGAGTCTAGATCGTAAGTTATCATCTCTTTCTTATATTAGATGATGTGTATGCTAGCGAGTAGCATTTGACTCTAGAGTGGGCTCCGGATAGAAAAGGATAACCCTGTACGCCTCTAGAGTTAGTAGGAAAAGGCGTAGACGTGGTGTCTAGGCTGGACTATACCACTTAGTTGTCTGATAGTCCCACGGTTTGTAGAGGTAGCCGGCAGGTGGTGACAACCCTATTCGAGCCTTTTAGTAATCCTCCACGTTCGGATATTGGATAGAGCACATATTGGAGCTATCGGCTTGTATAAGCCGGTCGATATCTTTAGCTCGAAGTATAACGGCGACGTGATCTCTTCTTCTAAATATAGATTCTAGATCTTAGAAAGTTCTCTCTTTCCTATCCTCCTACACCAGTGTGTGTGTCCTTGGACAGCCTGAACCCGTAGGTAGTGTACTCACATTCTCTAGTGGATACGATACCCTGGAATACTCTTGGGTGAAATTCATGAAGATCCCTATGAGCATTTGCAAGAATTCGAGGAACTGTGTTCGGGTCTAGAAATCCTAGGCATGACACAGGAAGCCTTGCGGCGGAAATTGTTCCCCTTCTCTCTTATAGAGAGGGCAGAGCAATGGTACACCCGCACGATAGGAAATATGAGCGGTGATTGGGAGGAGCATCGAGATGACTTCTGTTACTCGTTCTCTCTCACCGGACGCATAGACTCCCTACCGACCGACATCCTCAATTTTGAGAAATTAGAGAAGGAGTCCATAGGTGCAGCATGGGCTAGATTCTCACGCCTTTTGGCATCTATCCCAGACATGTCTATACCCGATGAAGTATCATTGGAAGTTTTCTACTCGGGTTTAGACATGAAAACTGCCCTAGAGTTGACGACGCCAGCGGAGGATGGTTCGCACACACAACTCCGGAAGAAGTAAGGGACATCCTAGATAGTTTCTTAGAAGACTCTTTCTTCTCTACCGACCATAGTGAACCCCGCCGGGAGGAATCCGCGTCAAGCCATGAGAGTCTCTCAACACCCAAATCTGAGCCTTCATCTTCCACATCCCAATATTCATTTGTTGAGCCCTCTCCCGAACCACGAACACCGATGGAAGAAGAAATTTGACCTTCGGAGTTCTCTTCCCGATTCGAGGATGATCCTTCGGAAAACATCCAAAATACCTCGAATCACCTTAGGCACGAGGAGCCTATGAAATCGATGTGTCTTTATGAGACCCTCGATAAAATTTTCCGCCATACACCTGCAATGGATTGGTCAAAGGAGGCAAAGCGTGCCTCCGAAGCAATTCATATTAGCCCAACCTCTGCAACCATCCCTTGTTATATGAAGGGAAATGCCGTAGAAGCTCTTCATGACCCTTCTGCTGAGGTTTGCATTATACCAGAGTGCCTCTTGGACACTTTTGTGGGTAACAAGCCTCTAACCCCGACCGACAAGTACTTTAAAAGTCCATCCGGACTGTTCTTTGAATATCGGGGAATTGCAAGGGACGTGCCTATCACAGTAGACAAAATCGAGGTGCACTTGGATTTCTATATCTACGATATCCTCGATTTTGATCTTCTCCTAGGCTACCCGCTAGAAAAACTTTTAGCATCTCATAGGAGCCTAGATGAAATGCTAAGGGAAAATGCTTCTGCCACTGCTGCCCTTGTTTAGAAAATCCCATGGCAAAGCATTTCCCTGAGCAGAACTTGCTCGAGGAGATGGTGCATACATCTCCATTCGTATCATCCGACCCCGTCCTCTTGGAAGATGTAGAATCTTCTGAAGAGTACGACTCGAAAGATAGCCTTCACTTTTGTGAAGATGAACGTTCATCATCACCCTTGATTGAGTTTGAGCCTCTTCCCGATGGCCTAGAATATGTTGTTCTCGACCTTGATCGAGAATCAACATCCAGCTTTCACGATGAATCTCTTGAGATGGAGAATCAATGGGCCAAGGAATTTTGTGAGGTGCCGACCCTGGAGTCCAATGAAAAGGATTCCTCAAATGAGCATGAGAATTTCACTTTTGACATACCATGTAGACCATGCTCATTCAATGCAACTCCAGAGTCAGGCATGCTTAGTGCACCGTGCACACATGAGGACTACAACCAACTTAAGGTCCTCTTTTGCAAAATCTTCAGAAGGTTGGTTGTAGATGTATATATTTATCATAAACATTGCTGATTTCGTGCGTGCACCGTGGCACTAACCTTGTAGCAAGCTTCATCAATTACGGGTGAAACAATGACTCATCACCAATGGTGGCTACAAGGGTTATCATGGTCGAGCTTATGACTAGAAACAAAGCACTGCCAGGAGATAGCCTAGACTATCATTTATTTATCTACTTATTTATTTCCCTTTCAATAAAAAGCAAGAGCATGTTCTAGGATATAGTTTTCCTTCGGGTATTTTTGGTCGCTAACCTTTCTAAGGGAAGATCAAGAAGAATGATGGACAAAAAACACCTATGGACATGAGAGCTACACCGACTACAATACCTCGATATGCCTTGATGAAGAACAACTACAGAAGGAGACTTGAACTCCATACACTTGAAGTTTTGCAAACTCCAAGTGTGGGGGAGGTATGTGAGTGCCCCGAAGTAAGTTCCCTTCTCAATTCATATCTTGTCTTGAAATTTGTGTATGTCCTCGCATCTTACTCTCTGTTAAAAAAAAAGATGAATGAGAGGAGTTGCCATGGCGACAACATTGAGTCTTCATCAACAAAATGTTGTGGTAAGTACTCTCAATGTCCTGCTTTTGACATTAAACAATGCCCTGCCGGGAGGTCGCCCGAGGATCACCAGGTTCGTGCTCATGCTTATCGCTTTTTGAATAAAAGCTCAATCATGCTTCATGCTCCCTTTATCTGTTCTTCTATGCTCTAGTTTGGATGTGTAGCCGGACACACATTCATAGGCCTTTTGAATCAAGCATGGTGTTTGGGTTAAAATGTCCTCTTCAGTCAACTAGACCTTGTATCTAGTTTGATTGACATTCTCGGAGTTAATACTTGTATAGATATTAGTTGCATATATGGACTAACCCCTGTAGGAAAATCAAATCCAATTGGGTGAGTCATTGAGCTGAATTCAAATGGAAAGGTAAGCCAAGGTTTTGGATTAATGTTGCACAACATACTCATGCTAATGCAACCTTGATCCAGCCTTGCTTGAGTAAGTATCATGGTGAGATTAAATTTTAGTTTCAATAAATTTTAGGAGCTCCCTGGTTCTTAAAACCAGTAGAGCCGTTAGTTTGTTACCATATTTTTTGTCTTTGAATAAGCATCAGGTACAAGAACAAGTGTGGGGGAGATCTCTCGAAACTTTCAAGCATATACACTCGAGATCTCCCACAACACGTGCACAACACCGAACAAACCAGAATGCAAAAGGTCAAGACGAATCGGTGCTAGCAAGGTTTGGACAACAGATACTACCACCATTCGTTCTTCATCGCGACGGTTTGCGCACTCTAACTCTCACTCTCCCTAACCTATGAGTTTAAATGAAATCTTTGCTTAATCATCAAAATTAAACTCAAGGATATCCTCTGGTTCTATGCTTCTCAATGATTGGCTTGCATACTTTTTATTCTTTGCTAAACCTGAGCTTGTGAGTATATCATTAGGGAACCCATAATTGTTAAGTTGTTGACTAGTGAGATATGGTTTGATGGAAGGATCCTTGCTTTCTCTGCTTATATATCTGGGAAATTTTTATCAAAAGAAAACCTCCATAGCTTTACAACTCCACGTGTTTGTCCTACCGAAGCCATATGTTGACCTTCATGACACAAATCTTACACATATGTGTCTTGTTGTTGCATTGAGCTTTTTCAAACTTTGTGACCCAAGTGAGATGTCTTTCATACTTGCTTGATCAAGATCATGTGCACTCCACAAGCTAAACTTCTACATGGGAAGTTAGCTACCACATTCCATCCATCCACAAAATAAAACTCCATGTTTAATGATCTCTCTCTCTCTCTCTCTCTCTCTCTCTCTCTCTCTCGTATCTTTCAATTGAGGCATAGGCTATAGAAAATAAAAAGAGAGAAAAGATGGCATGCCCAAGAAGCATGACCAAAAAAAACTTTGGATACATAAGGTCCAAGAAAAAAAAATATATAGTCATATTGCCATGTCCTCATGTTATCCAAATAAAATGGAGAGAGATTCATAAAAAGAAGTATTCCATTTCCACCATCCACCTTCCACACATGTGCACAATCTTGATCAAAATGTTTGATTTGTCATCTCCATGGATCCATTGTTTGATTTTGTGATATATGTGACACAAGTGCATGCTTCCATTTCCCTACCATGAGCTCCACATAAGCCATATTTGGAAGTAGGATGAAAACAAGCAATGCCTTGGTGAGGATATATATACACAGTGAGCGACATGAGAGATCCTATGGAGAAGTAAAAGCTATGGTTGGTCTTTGCAAAAATATTTTCAAAACCCCAGACATATGGCAGGAAAGTGGAGGAGACTAAAGTCAATACTGTTTCGCTCTTCAACTTCCCAAGCAATTCATGGTAGACTCATCAAAATTCACAGGCAAAGGTAAGGCCTAGAATAATCAGTATGCAGGTGTCATATCATGTGAAGTCGGGTCCGCCTTAGTTCTAGCCTTTACTTGAGGATGAGCAAAGAACTAAGTGTGGGGGATCTTGTTGACAGTCTCTATCGATCCATTTTGACCGTCAACTATCGTGCAAAAGTTGAGCATCAGAAGGAATAAATGTTAGCATAGGATGATTATTTGACGAATTCCACAGATGCTGGTCTAAGAATGTGTGCAGGTGAAATTGGGCAAAAACTCCATCTAACAAGCATATTATCCAAGGAACAAATCCCTAGTCAACACAAGCAAGCCCAAGGGCCAAAAAGGCCCCCTTGTCAGCCACACAAGAGAAGGAGACACCGCCCATGAGAATGAGACATCATCAATCCGAGGTGAAACCTTCTCGATTCCCGGGCAAGAGGCTGGTGGTTCCCTCCTATAAATACAAGGGGAGGGGGTGAGAATACAACACAACACACTCACACATCACTCACCACCAAGAGTAGAGCCTCTCTAGCTTGTGTTTAGTGTAGGAGAGAGGAGTAGAGGTACTCAGGAGGGGCGCCGGTAACGACGCTCTTCTCCAAATTGTACCTTTACTAGAGTAAGGGAGATAGTCGGGGGATGTGCCAGGCTTGTCGGCGCTCTTCTCCGCTTGTACCTTGACGGATGCTTATTCAGTTGTAAGTGTTCGAGACATTCTTTGTTTATTTAGAATTAGAGTCTAGATTGTAAGTTATCATCTTTGCCTTATATTAGATGATGTGTATGCTAGCGAGTAGCATTTGACTCTAGAGTGGGCTCCGGATAGAAAAGGATAACCCTGTACGCCTCTAGAGTTAGTAGGGAAAGGCGTAGACGTGGTGTCTTGGCTGGACTATACCACTCAATTGTCTGATAGTCCCATGGTTTGTAGAGGTAGCCGGCAGGTGGTGACAGCCCTGTTCGAGCCTTTTAGTAATCCTCCACATTTGGATATTGGATAGAGCACATATTGGAGCTATCGGCTTGTATAAGCCGGTCAATACCTTTAGCTCGAAGTATAACGGCGACGTGATCTCTTCTTCTAAACATAGATTCTAGATCTTAAAAAGTCCTCTCTTTCCTATCCTCCTACACCAGTGTGTGTGTCCTTGGACAGCCTGAACCTGTTGGTAGTGTACTCACGTTCCCTAGTGGAAACGATACCCTGGAATACTCTTGTGTGAAAGTTACAGCGGTATCCGTGCGTTTGCGGATTTTATTCGTGACGTTACAAAATACCAACAGTGACTCCACTATTGTCAGACTTGGGGCCACGGGATACCTGACGTGGCACAGGTCAGTGCCGTGTACGGGATGGACATGTCACATACCCATGTGTTGTGTAACTAGTCATGTAGCCTTAAAACTAGTCGGTATAGAAGGAAACAGCCTAAGTAGTACTTAGGGTAAACTCCTAGGCTCATATTGTAACATCCCGAAAAATTCACCCAAATAAATTACTCGCTAAAAATATTTTTTCAAAATCTTTTCGACGCTGAGCTCAAATCATTCTAAATCATTTCTGTCCGAGATCCTAATTCCCCGAAAATTTTCCCGGCCATCCACCGTCCCGACACCAGTACCAATCGCCATCCTATCCTCTTTCCCTTTCCCTCGATCTGCGTGCTCGTCGCTGACCGGCCGAACGCCGCAGCACGCGCGTGGCCAACCGCCGACGCAAATCGCGCCGACGCCTATCCCTCTTCTCTTTTTCTTTTTCCCCTCCTCCTTTCTTCTTTCTCCCTTCTTTCTCCACGCACTACACGCCTCCCCCGCTTGCGGCCACCCCTGCCTACCCTGCCCCATCCCCGCCTGCACCGCCGTGCCCCCTTGCCTGCCTCGGCGCTCGCGCCCGCTCCGGCGAGCCACACCGGAGCAGAGACGGCCGTGCACACGGTGCCCGCCATTGGCCGCCGCCTCCTCCCACTTGCGCCGCCCCTCGGCCCACCTGTCCTCTCGCCGTCGCCTCCGAGCACCACTGCGCCGCTCCACAACACCGAAGCCGCCCCCACAGCATTAATGGCCGCCGAACCCGTCGTCCGGCCGGCCACTGCGCGCGCCCTTTCCCCTAGCCTCGCCGGCCTATAAATAGGCCCTCCACCGAGCTCCCACCCCTACGACCACCACCGCCGCCGCCGTAGCACCGCCCCAGCCCGGCAGCGCCGCCTCCACGCCTGCCTCTGCCCGCCGCCGCCGGCCCTCGTGGAGGCGCCTCCTCGAGCTGCTTCCGCCCGAGGTGGGCAGGGGAATCGATCCCCCTCGCCCTCCTCTCCATTTTCCCCGTCTCCCCGGCCGCCGCCGTGTCCCCAGGGCCGCCGGCCAGGGCGCCGCCGCCCCTGCACCCCCCTCCTCTGTTTCGGTCACGAGGAAGAGGAAGGGCAATTTGCCTTGAGCCCCCTCCTTCTTTTCCTTTTTATTTAAGAACCCCCCCCCCCCTCTCACTAGTTCTTTTCCAAAGAAGCCCTCCCTGTTTTCCCTATTTAGGAAATAACCCTCCCCCACATAGAATTAATTCTAAATACCTATCCACTTCCAGAATAGCCCGGACATTTTCTAAAATTCCAATCAAGTCCTTTTTCTTTCCAGAAGTACTTGCAAATAGGCCCCTGAACCCCGGATTAACCCCTAAACCTATCTTTAACTCATCATTCCATGCGCCAAAAATCCTCTATCTTTTACTTCTTGTTATTGTCTATCTCGAGTGTCCACCTCCTCGGAGGATTGTATGGTGATGTACCATCTGATTTAATAAATGTGTATCAGCCTCCTGGGACTGATATTTGTATCACATTTAAGTCACCTTTTATGAGGGGACGCTTCAGGTGGTATCAGAGCCGCAGGTTGGCCGTAGGACATGACCCCTAGGATCGAGACCCTTTTTCCAAGCCTTTCCACAGTAGGACTTTTCTTGCTTTACCCGTTGACTCTTGCCCTGTTCCAGATGGCTGAGGAAGGATGGACCCAGGGCATTTGCCAAGCTGCACCTGGCCTTCCCAGCCTTTTGATCAATGCCTTAGAGAGTCTTGGTGTTTCGGAACGCCCCAGGGTACTATAGCAGGGAGTACGAGCACCATGGTACCCTCCGCTGTAGGGTGATCCTGGTCATTGTCAAAAGTGACCGCTACCCCGACATCCAGCCATGGCGAGTGACCACCACGGGGTTTAGGTACCAAGACACCTATCCCTTGGTCGTCAGGAAGGCGATCCGTTATCTGTGCCGGATTTTTGAGGGACACCTCGCCCCCACCCCAATGAGATTCTTTCCTTCGGCCGTCAGAACCCCAATTTGGGAGGCTCGCATGAGAAGCTTGGAATGGCGCCGCCATGAAGAGGACCCCCTGTACCAAGTGGCTACCTACCTAGCCTCCTTGGATCAGCTCTTTGACGAGCAAGCCAGCAATCTAGGTGGCTCAAGCCGAGGCAAGCAGAGCTCGCGGTAAGAATGCATCAGATCCAGGTGGCTCAAGCCGAGGCAAGAGCTGCAGCCGTGGTCAGTAGGGAAGCGGTTGCCTAGGAGAGCCTCAGGCAGGCCCGGAACCGGCGTATGCAAGAATGGGCCAGAAGTGGAACGTCAGTCCCGGCAATTGGGGAAAACCATGTCCTACTGGGGACGCCCACCCGAGAACCCTGAAGGGCCTGCTGCCGCCATTGAAGGAGAAGCTGCTGAGCAACCCCTGGAAGAGGGAAACCTAGAGGACGGTGAGCAAGGACAACTCATTCCCCTGGAAGCGCACTCCGTCCCAGAAGAAGACTCGCCCTGCTAGAAAAAGCCACCCTAGAAAAAGCCCTCCTAGCCCCTTTGACTTAAGTTGTACCCTTAATTGTGGCCTTTGTACCCGGTCGTGTAGTACGCGTTTTGGCCTTGCCCCAGTGTTGTACCCCCCCTGCAGTATTGAAGTTGCTTGTGCTTGTTGTTTGCTAGTCTGTGTGCTTGTGTGTGCTTATCGACAGGAGGTGGATTCTGCCTTTTTAAAAATACGAGCTAAATAACTTAAATATCACTTAATCCTAATCCCAGTCTCATAAAGACTCTACCCAATCAATAGATGTCTTCCCGACATGGTTCAAGAGCCTCCCACAGTCGGACCCCTGCAGCCTCTGGCGCGGGAGTACCGCCTAACGGGAAGGACCCTCTTAGAGAACAGGAAGTGAGTCAGAACGGAGGAGGAAGCAGAGGAGAAGCACCACTTCCCCCACCTCCACCTTTCGGGGACCTGGCACAGGCGATAAACAATCAGACCCTCATGCTGGAAGCCCTGGCTTATGCCCTCATCAATAAGCGGCCACGAGAATGGATCATGAATGACAAGCTGACAGCTTTCCTGAGAACCAAGCCACCCACCTTTGCTGGATCCAGCAACCCCTTGGAGGCAGATGACTGGCTGCGTGTGATCGAAAGGAAGCTCGAGCCATTCGAATGCCAAGACCGAGACAAAGTTCTTCTAGCAGCTCACCAACTCACCGAAACTGCCTTAGCTTGATGGGAGAATTACCGTGCCGCTGCCGAAGATGCCACCACCATCACTTGGAACAAATTTGTGAAAGAGTTCCACCGCTACCATATCCCCGCAGCCACCATGAAGCGCAAGGCGGATGAGTTCCACGCACTGCAGCAAGAGAGGATGTCTATGGAAGAATACACCTACCAGTTCATGGAACTTGCCCGCTATGCACCAGAGGAAGTGGATAAGGATGAAAAGAAGCAGGACATGTTCAAGAAGGGATTAAGCCCAGAACTCCGGACCTTGCTTACCCCTCAGATATATACGAACTTTGATGAACATGACCATTCTCACAGAAAGGGCCAAAGCTGAAGAAAGGAAAGAAAACAAGTGTAAGTTTCTGGAAAGCAAGGCCCGCTAGCAGGACCACTTCTAGAAACAAAGAAGCTCCAGCTACATTACATCAAGATCCCAGGCCCCAATGTAGTATAGGACCCTATCCCAAGTGACAAGTTCCCAGGCTCCTAACACACAGTTCCGGAGCCAGAACACCATGAAAACCCCACAGAATAATGCCAGCCAAGTCACCACCACCAACAACAATGTTTGGTCCTGTTTCAGCGGTCATGAGATAGGGCATTACATTGCCAACTGCCCATATGCCAAAAACAAGCCTGCTGCATTAGCCTTCTCCAATTCGGTGAATGGGCCTAGGCCACAGGTGCCCGGAGCCAACCATGTCCCCGTCGGCAACAACAACCAGGGCAACAACAACAGCCAGCAGCCTTATGGACAAGTCCGCGTCAACCACATCAACGCACAGGAGGTTCAGGGTGCACAAGGGGTAGTACTTGGTGAGTTCCTAGTTAGCTCAACTCTGGCAACAGTGTTATTTGATTTTGGAGCATCACACTCAATCATATCATCAGGTTTCGTGGATAAGCATAAAATACCTATGGTACTACTAAAAACACCCCTATTAACCCGAACGCCTGGAGGTGACATCAAGTATCAACTAGGTTGTTTACGGGTAAGGATCAATTTAAGTGGGGTAGAATTCCTAGCAGACCTAGTAGTACTTAAGTCTAAAAGAATAGACGTGATCCTTGGAATGGATTGGTTAAGCCGACACAATGGCCTCATAGGTTGTGCTGACAAGATAGTACACCTAACCAACTCAGATGGGATGCAAGTGACCTGCCACACTCGGGGAAGTGGACCAGACCCAATGGTTTTCAGCATGGATGCAAAATCCTTAGAAGGAGTTCCAGTTGTGAATGAGTACCCTAATGTTTTTCCAGAAGAACTCCCCGGAATGCCACCTGACAGAAATATAGAGTTTGTCATTGAACTTATCCCCGGAACTTCTCCTATTGCCAAGAGACCCTATAGGATGGCAGCCTCAGAACTAGTAGAGTTGAAGAAACAATTAGAAGAGTTTCAACAAAGTGGTTTTATCAGGCCTAGTTCATCCCCATGGGGAGCCCCAGTCCTATTTGTCAAGAAGAAGGATGGGAGTATGAGGATGTGTGTAGATTACCGTGCCCTGAATGAGGTTACCATCAAGAATAAGTACCCTCTCCCCAGAATTGATGATCTCTTCGATCAGCTAAAAGGAGCCAAGTACTTCTCCAAGATTGATTTGAGATCAGGATATCACCAGCTCAAGATTAAGAAAAGTGACATTCTGAAGACAGCCTTTGTCACCTGTTATGGGCAGTTTGAGTTTACGGTGATGTCTTTTGGACTCACCAATGCACCTGTTTATTTCATGAATCTCATGAACAAGGTGTTTATGAATGAGTTAGATAAGTTGTCGTAGTCTTCATTAACGACATACTCATCTACTCCAAAAGTGCTCAAGAGCATGAACAACACCTTAGAGTGGTTCTGAAAAAGCTAAGAGCACATAAGCTATATGCCAAATTCAGCAAATGTGAATTCTGGCTTGAGAAAGTAGCTTTCCTTGGTCATATTTTGACCGCAGAAGGAGTAACAGTTGACCCCGAGAAAGTTGAGCCAGTTTCCAATTGGCAGCAGCCAACCAATGTTAGCGAAATCAGAAGCTTTCTTGGATTAGCTGGGTATTATCGGAGGTTCATCGAAGGATTTTTCAAGATAGCCTGGCCCATGATAGAACTGCTCAAGAAGGATAAGAACTTCACCTGGACAGAGTCATGTGAAAGAAGTTTTCAAGAATTAAAGAGTAGATTGACGACCGCCCCAGTGCTAACCCTACCGGATATTCATCGGGACTTTGTCATCTATTGTGATGCATCCCAACAAGGATAAGGGTGTGTCCTTATGGAAGATGGGAAAGTAGTTGCGTATGCTTTCCGCCAGCTCAAGCCTCATGAGCAGAATTTCCCAACACATGATTTGGAGTTGGCAGCCGTAGTGCATGCCCTCAAAATTTGGAGACACTACCTGATTGGAAACAATTGTGAGATATACACAGATCATAAGAGCCTGAAGTATATCTTCACCCAACCAGATCTGAACCTCCAGCAGAGAAGATGGTTAGAACTAGTCAAGAATTATAATGTGGAAATTCATTACCACCCCGGTAAAGCTAACGTGGTAGCAGATGCATTAAGTCGGAAACCTTATGGAGGCAAAGATGCCCACCTGCAAGAGGAAATGGCACGATTGAATGTGCACATTGTCCCTCGAGGCTCCAGCCACAAGCTGAGCGTTGAACCTACCTTGGAAGAAGAAATTAGAAAGGTCCAAGGTTCAGACCAGGATTTAATGAAAATCCGTAAGTAAACAGGAGAAAATAAGACCCCAAATTTTAGGGTGGATGACAAAGAAACCTTATGGTATAAGAACAGGATTTGTGTGCCTAAGGAAGGAAAATTCCGGAACATTATCATGGACGAAGCCCATAATTTGGCATATTCCATCCACCCCGGAGCTACCAAGATGTATATGGATTTGAGGCAAAAATATTGGTGGAATGGAATGAAGGCGGACATCGCCCAGTTTGTCGCCCATTGTGATATTTGCCAAAGGTTCAAAGTCGAGCATCAGAAGCCGGCTGGGTTATTTCAACCATTACCCATTCCAGTTTGGAAATGGGATGAGATCGGCCTGGATTTTGTGGTTGGTTTACCCAGGACCCAGAAAGGAAATGACTCTATATGGGTGATAGTGGATCGACTTACCAAGGTCGCACACTACTTATCCGTACAGACCAAATATGGTGGAGAAAAATTGGCCCGACTCTATATAGACCACATAGTAAAATTGCATGGTGTGCCCAGCAAAATCATTTCGGATAGAGGGACCCAATTTACCTCTAAGTTTTGGAAAAGCCTACATAAAGCCATGGGCACAAAGTTGGATTTTAGTTCGGCTTACCACCCCCAGACTGATGGTCAGACAGAAAGAGCAAATCAGATTATGGAGGATATGCTAAGGGCTTGTGTCCTTACCTATGGTAAGGATTGGGAACAGAGTTTGCCCTATGCTGAGTTTTCATACAACAACAGCTATCAAGTAAGCTTAGGCATGTTGCCTTTTGAGGCTCTTTATGGAAGAAAGTGTAGAACCCCTTTGATGTGGTCAGAAGTAGGAGAGCGTACACTAACCAGACCAGCTCTCATAAAAAAGGCAGAAGACCGTATGGCTGAGATTAGAGAGAAGCTAAAAGCAGCCCAATCACGGTAGAAGAGTTATGCAGACAAACGAAGAAGAGAATTATATTTTGAGCTTGGAGATTTCGTATACCTTAAGGTCTCTCCGATTCGGGGGACTCGAAGGTTTCAAGTTCAAGGAAAATTAGCTCCTCAGTATATTGGACCATACCAAGTAGTGAAAAGAGTTGGAGCGGTAGCATACCGTATTCAATTGCCTGAGGAAATGTCGGATATACATACGGTATTTCATGTCTCTCAGCTCAGAAAGTGCTTGAGAGTACCGGAAGAATAAATAGTACTAGTGAAAACAATTGATCTGCAAAAGGATCTTCGGTATCAAGAAGTGCCTGTCAAGATCTTAGACACTATCACTAAGAGTACAAGGAATTCAGTGGTACGGATTTGCAGAGTCCAATGGAGTAGACATGGGGTAGAAGAAGCTACTTGAGAGCGCGAAGATACGTTAAAGAAGGAATTTCCCCATCTGTTTAGAACTTAGTCGAATCTCGAGGACGAGATTCATTTTAAGTGGGGTAAGTTTGTAACATCCCGAAAAATTCACCCAAATAAATTACTCACTAAAAATATTTTTTCAAAATCTTTTCGACGCTAAGCTCAAATCATTCTAAATCCTTTCTGTCCGAGATCCTGATTCCCCGAAAATTTTACAGGCGATCCGCCATCCCGACACCAGTACCAATCGCCGTCCTATCCTCTTTCCCTTTCTCTCGATCTATGTGCTCATCGCTGACCGGCCGAACGCCGCAGCACGCGCGTGGCCGACCGCAGCCGCAAATCGCGCCGATGTCTCTCCCTCTTCTCTTTTTCTTTTTCCCCACCTCCTTTCTTCTTTCTCCCTTCTTCCTCCACGCGCTGCAACCCGAGCTCTCTGCTCGACGCCGTGCGCCCCCACGCCGGCCCCCCCTTTCCCAGAGCCAAGCCTCCCCTGGACGCGCCTCCCCTGCTTGCGGCCGCCCCTGCCTACCCCGCCCCATCCCCGCCTACATCGCTGTGCACCCTTGCCCTGCCTCGGCGCTCGCGCCCGCCCCGGCGAGCCACGGCGGAGCAGAGCCGGCCGCGCACACGGCGCCCCGCCATTGGCCGCCGCCCCCTCCCACTTGCGCCGCCCCTCGGCCCACCTGTCCTCTCGCCGTCGCCTCCGAGCGCCACCGCGCCGCTCCACGACACCGAAGCCACCCCCACAGCATTAATGGCCGCCGAACCCGTCGTCCGGCCGGCCACCGCGCGCGCCATTTCCCCTCGCCTCACCGGCCTATAAATAGGCCCTCCACCGAGCTCCCACCCCCACGACCATCACCACCACCGCCGTAGCTCCGCCCCAGCCCGGCAGCGCCGCCTCCACGCCTGCCTCTACCCGCCGTCGCTGGCCCTCGTGGAGGTGCCTCCTCGAGCTGCCTCCGCCCGAGGTGAGAAGGGGAATTGATCCCCCTCGGCCTCCTCTCCATTTTCCCCCTCTCCCCGGCCGCCGCCGTGTCCCCAGGGCCGTCGGCCAGGGCACCGCCGCCCCTGCACCCCCCTCCTCTGTTTCGGTCACGAGGAAGAAGAACGGCAATTTGCCCTGAGCCCCCTTCTTCTTTTCCTTTTTATTTAAGAACCCCCTCCCCTCTCACTAGTTCTTTTCCAAAGAAGCCCTCTTTGTTTTCCCTATTTAGGAAATAACCCTCCCCCACATAGAATTAATTCTAAATATACCCCTATCCACTTCTAGAATAGCCTAGACATTTTCTGAAATTCCAATCAAGTCCTTTTTCTTTCCAGAAGTACTTGCAAATAGGCCCCTGAACCCTAGATTAGCCCCTAAACCTATCTTTAACTCATCATTCCATGCGCCAAAAATCCTCTGTTTGCCCCGAAACTTTACCATGCCATTTCTAACATGATTTCGGCCGCGCAATTAGAAAATCTCCTGAAAATATTCTTCCCATATCCATATCTTAATTTTCCCTGATTCGAGCTCAACGATAAAACATTTATTTCTTTTTCTTTATTGTGTGCTTTTTTGTGTGCGCCGTAGATCACGGTGTGAACGAGGGAGAACCTGTCGATGAGCAGTACCGTGAGCAAGTGTGTGAGGACCAGTACCTGTTGGTGCTCCTTAATTACCCATTTTACTATATGATTAGGAGTTGTTTTGGTAAATTCTTCGGGATGATTCATGTACTAACCCGCCACTTGGCACCCGAACTTGACCGTTTTCGATTTTGTCCTGGATTTTGGAGTATGCTGGATTTTGATAGGAAATTGGATATTTTTGGAGATGTTTTGACGCATGGTTATAACTGGGCTAAGATGAGGAATAAGAGGAAGAGGCCACATGCGAAAGATGGGACCGAAAGGGGCCAGAAAGGGCCCAGGCCGGCCGGCCTGGAGCCCTAGGGCCGGCCAGCCTAGCCCATTTTGGAGCCCAATTGGTCTCAGTTTTCTTTAGCACGAAGTATGCGTCAACCCTAATCTATGTTTTACCAAAACCACCGACCATATCTGCCTATAAATACCTCGAAGCCGCCGTCAAAGAGGGAGGATCGCAGAAGGGCAGATCTAGAGCATCCAGAGAAGAGCATCCAGAGATACATTCGAGTTAGACATAAGAGAAAGGCGACACCGGAGGCCTCATCATCCCTCGGCGCCGCTGCAAGTTGGAGGACAGCAAGGGATCCATCCCTTGCCAGAGATTTCGTCACCATGATCGACTACGCTTCGCTTAGCTTCATGTGGTAAAGTCCTCGTTTGTTCATGGGGTTGTAAGGAGATCTTGAGTTGTAATTGCCGAATCCTTTATGAGATTGATCTATCACGATTCTTGTTGATGATACTTTGATGCAAAATAGTTCGCGACTTGGCTTTGGGTTTGCTTTGCTCTTGCATGGTTTACTTAGATTACATCAACTATCGTGTTCTTGTTGATTCGTTACCGATTATCCTCGTGTAGTGACAGTATGCGGGAGGGAAAGGTTTTGATCTTGGAACACACCTTTGGTAGATTAGATCCATTCTTCGTTGCTTGGCGATTACATCTCTAGTGATCCTAGACCCTATGGACAAATGCTCTTCATATCTTGTGCACACATCTATCATTGCTCACTAGTCTAGATTAGATTAGATTGGTTAGATTAGATCTATTTCACACTCATACACCCAATATAGATCTTTTACCAATATCATTAGTGCTTAGTTAAGCATAGTAATACACTTGTTCCGTGGATTGATAAATCTTGGGGGAATACTCTAAGAGAAAAGCTACACGATCCGTGCGCTTGCGGTACGTAAATTGGCGCTTTAAGAAGCGTCAACAGTACCGCGACCCCGAACCCGAAGGACAGTACCTTAATCAGGACTTCCCGGAAGGCTTTGTGAATGGCAAGTTCAATCTCATCCTTTGATGCATATTTGGTCCCAGTTTTATAAACACAACCTATTGGCCTGTTTTCAAAACTGCATATTGTTTTGTTGCTAAAACCCAGTTGGATAGCCACTCCTTGATTGCTTTGACCATTCCTTAATAACCTAGGTTTGTCTCTGAATGTGATTTACTCTATTTGGATGACAAACCCTGCTAGAATGCTTAGGACCCGGTTACTCATTGCACTTCAAATATTGATACAAAATGTTTTCAAAACAAAGAAAAGCGTGAGTACCAAAATGGGAAGAATGGGATTTTTGGAAAATAAACGAAAGATATGTTTAGATGAGATGGATGGTGATTCCTGTGTGGGACGCCAAATAGTGTGCTCGTACCTGTGTGGTTGAGCAAGGTTGGGAGATATCCATCTTGTCACAATTAAGGACCGAGTTGATGTGTCATCTTGGCTAACTCAACTATCGTGCAAACCACTCGACCGTTGTATGGGCAACGGCTTAGTATAAACCCCACTAGTTAGTCTGATAGCCATCAGGAGAGCTGAGAGCAACGGGTGATCAAGGAAAAGGGATAAATTCTGTGTGACTTATGCCCCGGTTAAACCTCGGTGATAAGTCAATGGCCCCTTGGTGGATCCCGTGTTGGCTAGTCAGGTCTAGCTAAGGTGGGTAACGGCTTTGTTGGGATCTGCACCGACACTAAGGTGATTGTGCTGTGGTACCCCGCTTCTGGGTAAAGTTTCACACCTCTGCAGAGTTAAAACCTATTTGAATAGCCGTGCCCATGGTACTGGGCGAGTTACGGTTTGGCCACATGACTAGATTTTCTTTGGAGGGATGGTGTTGGTGTGCGTTGTTTTGGAAAGTGTCCGGCAGTTGTGCCGTGTGCTATGGTGGATGAGGAGTCCGGTAGCAACTTAAAACTTGGATCCTGTGTGGATCAACCCCACTCAGTTACAAAAGAATTGTTTTAAGAAAAACTATTTTCAAAAATAAACCCATGCATAAAAATTAGCTTGCGCTTGAGTGCCTGCCTCTCCCGGGACACGTGGCGTCTCTGGACCTTCCCCAGCCGTGGAACGGGTCCGGACCATTGTCGGGAGAACAGGACTTCGGACCGCAGGGGTCCGGCTGTTTGGATGTAGTCAAGGATAACTACAAAGGCCCTTGCCTAGACATAGCAAGAGAGGGTACCCCAGTCCTGGGGTACCGACAGTGGCCCCCGGGCCCACCTCGGGTGAGGTACGAACCCGCTGGTGGGGCCACCACCGTGATGATTTCCTACGCAACTTGATTGCGTCGGTGCGCTCATGCAAAGAACGGGTGCCCCGGACCCCTGGGGCCGGTACACTAGTTGCCAGGTTCAGGCTCTAGAGCGCTCTCCACAGGGCGACGAAGGTGTAGGCTTAGGGTGCGGAACCAAGCTAAGCGGCTACACAGACCTCGGACGCTCAGGGAGTAAACACCACTTCCTGGACCTGGCTCTTGGCGACCGTGGCGAGCGGTCTCCGCCGGAGCGGGCCACCGGAGTGGACTTGAGTCGACCGTGGCGAGCGGTCTCCGTCGGAGCGGGCCACCGGAGTGGACTTGAGTCGACCGTGGCGAGCGGTCTCCGCCGGAGCGGGCCACCGGAGTGGACTTGAGTCGACCGTGGCGAGCGGTCTCCGCCGGAGCGGGCCACCGGAGTGGACTTGAGTCGACCGTGGCAAGCGGTCTCCGCCGGAGCGGGCCACCGGAGTGGACTTGAGTCGACCGTGGCGAGCGGTCTCCGCCGGAGCGGGCCACCGGAGTGGACTTGAGTCGACCGTGGCGAGCGGTCTCCGCCGGAGCGGGCCACCGGAGTGGACCTGAGTCGTTGCTGACGATCCGATGAAGCATGTTACCGGACCTCATAGTAAGGTGCAAAGAATCCAAGCCTTATACTAGAAGGGAGCCCGGGATCTCTAAAGACAGCAGACTCGGATACTAGAGCACTTGTAACAGGGTAGTGAAGTACGTAAACTTAGGGTACATTACCAGGCTAAGCCACGCAGAGCTTCTCTACCCCAGGATACGAGTACCACTTTTCCAGAGCAGATCCTTAGGGGTCCGGACTGCCTTCCAGCTACAAGGGGTGTTCCCACCTGACCATAAGCTAGCAACTTAACTTGGATTGTTAGCAATAAGGAAAACTCCGTTCAAGAGGAAAGAATAGTTAAACCGAGGCGAATAAATGTAATCAGGGTGGAGCCTAGGTAAAACTGAGAAAGAAAATCTCCTTTATTATTGTGGTTGTCACGATATACATCAGAGGTTGGGATTACGAGGTCGGACCTCCACCGCTCCGGACCGCTTTTTACCTGTTTGTGTGATAGGGCCAGAGGTCGGGTTTACAAGGTCGGACCTTAACTGCTCTGGACACACACGTAGGCGCCACGTTATTACAAAGGAGGAACTCTCTTAATCTTTTCTCAGGAGTAACCTACGGCTGCATGCTATACAGCGTGTTCTTCTCCGGTTGGAAGTGGTACGGCCACTCCTGAATTCTTCATAGTCGTCGGAGGCGAAGGCGCCCTAGATGTGCCTGAACTGCATCATCTAGCATCACCTCGGGAGCTCGGGGGGCCACTCCTTGCCTAAGAGCTGTCATATGCTTAGGTAGCATGAGACAAATTCTTTAGCTTTGAATGGAAAAGGCCCCCTGCCGCCACCGTTCGCCACCGGGAGCCAGCCGCCCGCCCCCCGCTGCGGCAGGAGCTAGCTTTCCGCCCTGGCGCAGCGGGAAAATGTGTGCTCGTATGGACGAGCACGGAGTGTGGAGAAGGGCGGTCGTTCGCCGGCTTGTCCTTGGTGCTCGCGCCAGAGGCCCCCGCGCCTAGCGGCGAGGTCCTGTCTGTAGCAGCACCAAGCACCTCGGGTGGCGCCGGAGACGACACGACGACTCGGCCAACTTCCTCCGGGAAGGCCGTCGGCTCTAGGCTCCATGTTGAGAGAAAGCCTTGAGCTGATGCCATGCCGCCGCAGAGGAAGCGTGGCCGTTGCTTGAGAGAAAACCTTGAGCCGATGTAGGGGCGGCAGCGCCCAGCGGCGCCTCCGCTGTGCGTTGCCGCGCCGGCTCTGAGGTGTCGCAGTGGCGACGCACAACAAACGCCGCTGCCGTGCACCGCCGTGCTGCGGGCGTTGGCGCCCCAGTGCCACGGCATGTGGCGTGGGTGACGCCCTGCCTTCCTTCATCTTCTCGTTCACCGTTGCAGAGGATGAACACAGCCCCCAGAAGGCTGAAGATCCAGCCCGCGCCCGATATCCCCACGGACGGCGCCAAATGTCGTGGGATTTCTAGGGTACCCACAGCCGGGTGGCGGAATGCACCCGCCTATTCCCAGTGAGGAAGAACTCGGGGAGGATACTAGGCGATTGGGCTAATCTAGCTCTGAGTCAGGCGCACAAGAACACACGATCTAGAGTGGTTCGGGCCGCCGGAGCGTAATACCCTACATCCACTGGGTGTAGTATTGTTCTTGGTTGGGGATGATCCTATCCTCTGCCGGGTCTTAGCTTTCACCCAGCTTGAGGTTTTCTTCTAGCAGCGCCCCCCTTTTATAGACCAAGGGGGTGCGGATACATTGGATGTTGGGGCCCCGACAAGTGGGCCCAATGTGCTATGCAGCATACTGCGCAGAGTACTCAAATGACTACAGTGGTTACGAATCTTTCCTCTGATATGCTTCCATGCCCTGCTGGCTCTCTGACGAAAGGAGGTCTTCTCTTGTCCCGTCAGCAAGGTGACCGTTGGGGGAACATAGCTTGCAGCGTGAGCTGCTGAGGCTATTATATAGGCGTCATAATGGGTGGAGCCGAGGCGTCGTATCCACCTGTTATGGCAGACTGACAGGCGCGGCGTGGGCGGTGCCAGCGGTTCCATTATGCACCTTGGTAATACGCGATCAATAGTGTCCCCTGGTCAATGAATCGCCTCGGCTTCTGCTACATTAATGTGGACGTCCTCCTATCGCAATGAATGCAGTGGCGGGTAAGGCTTAGTATGGAGACCAAGCGACCTTTTATACGTGTCTGTGCTTGTAAACACGTGTCGGTTCCGGACCCCCTCGAGACGGGGTGTCGATTTCTTCCCTTAGCGAGGGGTCCGGTTACCATACAGGGGGTCCGGGACTCTGCGGGGGTCCGGACTCCTCAGGAGGTCCGGAGCTCCGGCTGCTTGCACTTGAGTGCCTGCCTCTCCCGGGACACGTGGCGTCTCTGGACCTTCCCCAGCCGTGGAACGGGTCCGGACCATTGTCGGGAGAACAGGACTTCGGACCGCAGGGGTCCGGCTGTTTGGATGTAGTCAAGGATAACTACAAAGGCCCTTGCCTAGACATAGCAAGAGAGGGTACCCCAGTCCTGGGGTACCGACAACCGTAGCCTTTTTACTTCTTGTTATTGTCTGTCTCGAGTGTCCACCTCCTCGGAGGATTGTACGGTGATGTACCATCTGATGTAATAAATGTGTATCCGCCTCCTGGGACTGATATTTGTATCACATTTAAGTCTCCTCTTATGAGAGGAAGCTTCACATATTGATCTAGGTTACCAAATAACCTTGCTCCCTCGGCCCATATAAGGGTAGCAGGGACCCCTCCAAACCATCTACGCACACATCTACTCCCAAGGCATTACAAACCATCCAAAAGACGTAGGGTATTACGCAACTCATGGCCCGAACTTGTCTAAACCCTTGTGTTGCTTACACCATCGTGTTCTTGATCTCGACGACTTCCCACGAACATCCATATACCTAAGGGTATCCCTAGATAGACGTGATAGTAAAACACTGACAGTTGATGCCCACCATGGGGCCGATCTCCGATGATCCTCCGATAAACTCGATGGCTTCCTCCAACTTCGACAACGCCCTGGAGAAGGGCACAACCCTCACCTTTGGGTCATGGACCTGCGTCACAGATGGTTCAGGTGGTTTCACTAACCACCTTGCCAATCAAGAGGAGATGGAATCCAGCTCCACCAATCAGATTCCTCTCCCAAACAACTTGGCAGCTCAAGCTGCCACCATAGATAACCCTCCTGAGGATCCCTAGGAGTAAGAAACTTTTGATCTGATCAAATATGTGACAACCTAGGTTTTTAAGTGCTAAACAAAGACTCACAAACATAGCATCATGCATCATTAACCAAGAAAAATTGAAACGGTTGCATGTGTGTATATGCATTTACTTGAGAGTAAATACATCTTTTATAAAGTGTTAGTATATTTTCCTACTCACCATGAAATGACACATGAAATGGATCTATATACATCCTAGGTGATGTTTTATAATTTTGCAAGAAGAATCAAATTCAAACTAAATGAGGTTACATGAAATGATGAATTAATTCAAATATCAATTAACATGCTTTGAAAATAGCTTATAAATCTTTGCTCACATGAACTTTTGCCTAAAATCAAAGTGGTAGAGTTTAAAATAAGGAACAACTTTCATGTTTAAAGTCTATCAAGTTGCTATACAAAAGTTGAAGGAAAAATTGAATTCAAACTTGAATAGGGCAATAATGCACATTCATCAAAAACTTAAATTTAACACTTGATCCGGTCTTCAAATGAGTTTATGCTTGAAACGAAAGTTGTAGTATTTTAAATCTCGAACAACTTTTGTATTCAAAAATTTTAAAGTTTCATTTGAAAATTTTGAGAAAAATTACAGTCAAAGTTGTTGACTCTCTCTTCCTTCCCTCCCTCCCCTGTTCACTGGCAGGACGAGCAGAGCTCGACGGCCACGCGTCTGGTGATGCCTGACACCGCGCCTGTCCAAGGGCAAGCCTTGGCAGGGGGCCGACCAGCCGCTGGCAAACCGCTACCCTCGCTCGTCGACGCGGCTGCATGGGCGCCACACGACCGACGCCGCCTTCCTACACGCCACTGGTGACGACTGAGCGCGCCGAGCCGTCCACCACCCTCGCTCCTCCCTATCCCAGCTCTCTGTTGGCACTCCTTAGCCTAACGAATTACTTCGCAAGTGCACAGAGACCGATTGTAGCTTTCACCAGGGAGTATACCTGGGATATCGAATCCAAAAAATGGTAAAGCTTTGACCAAACTTAGAGATCTTCAACCAGACACAACCAGCGAGAAGAAGATAACGAGAAGAGGGCCTAACTCCAGATAACTTACTACTCTGACTAGTAAATGAGCAAACTACTGACTCGATCTACTTCGGCGGCTGGAAGAGGAAGGACTTCAGAAAGGGATGAGAGGGGAGTCCGACGCAACCTGCACTACTGCTAGGGTTAAAATCGGCCGGGATCGGTCAGGATAACCCCATTACCATTTTCACTTTTACATTTTAATATGAAAACGATATCGAAAACGAACAAGTCGAACATGAATACGAATACGGACTCATGGTATTTCTAAAATGAACCAATTCGAACGGAAATGTGTCAAAAGCGAATGGTCTACGGAAAGGCAAAACGGAAACACCAACCCTGTACGATCGTACCCAATCATCCGACAAACTTGACATGCATACATGGAAATACATTGATAAATAATAATAGCACAAGTAATTGTAAACATGATAAATTAACTTAACAACCTCACAAGTTTACAGCCATACAATAATGTATAGTAATCACAAGTCACAACCACAACTCGCAAGCCCACACTTAAAGATAGAATGTTGAACAAATTCACAGCCACAACGCAGAGACAAATAGTTTAATTAGTTCCACATATATAGAATAAAACAAAAGTCTCAACTGAACAAACATCTTGATTAAAAGGTAGAGTAGGCTTCAGCTCATCTCGGGGAGGGGGCATGCCGTGAACTGCAGCCATGCCCCGTGCGCCTAGCGCCTGGTGGAGGAACCTCTGCTCCGTGAATTTCTGCTTAGATTGGAGGGGCTGGGCGGCAGGCTCAGAGGCAGAGAAGCAACGACTGGGAAGGGAGGCACGAGGGAGGTGGCTGCTCAGATCGGAGGAGGGACTGGGCGGCTGGCGCCTGGCGGTGGCGGGCGAGGACCAGAGCTGAGGCAGAGAAGCGGGCAAGCGGCGGCTGGCAAGGGGAGGGACTAGGGAGGCGGGGGCATGCGGTGACTGGTGAGTGAGAGGGTTGCCCTAGACCTTGTTGATTTGGGCTGGGCCATCAAGAGGGCGTAAGATATGTTTGGGTTTGGGCTGTTAAATCCGGTATATTTCAAATTTGCTAAAACGGGATATCCCGATCAAATACGGGAAATATAGAAACAATCGGGATGGAAGCCAAACCATTTTCGATCCGTTTTCGAATTTGTCATCCCGTATTTTGTATTGTTTCTGAATTTTTCTGAAAATACGAAAATGAGACGGTAAAATGTAGAAATCGGAGCGGAACGGAACGGGATTTATCCCGACCGTTTTCAACCCTAACTACTGCTATGAAAACACCCGAACGTGGTGGACTGCAAAGGACGGATAGGGCTGTCACCATCTACCAACTACCACAATGGTTCCGTGGTGGTGGAACACAACCTGAGATAACTACCAAGCCTAGGCACCACGCCCACAGCTCTCGAGCTACTTGCTCCTACTGTGTACTTAGATCGAAAGTAACCTCAAATAAGCAGAACTTGCAACTTACGCAAACTCAGGATCCCGCAGATCAAAGTAAGTACTTAACAAGTAACTAAAACAGAAAGTAAAGCTAGCGAGAAACTGAAGTTGAGACAAGGAACTTACTCAAATATATTCCTCCGAGGTGGATACAAAAGCGGAGTAAGACAGAAAGAACTCGAGTCCGCTGCGTTTAGCTCGGCTTTCACCAGAGCACTCACCTCACTCACTTCCTACTCAACACAAGAGTGTACAAGAGACTCTCTTCTTTATGGAATGGTGTGTGTTACAAGAGGGTTATGGTGCTCTATTTATACTACTTCTGAGGTCGGTACTGGGCTGAGCGTCAGTTGCACGCAGGTAAGTTTGTTGAGCTTGTCTTCCATGCCAAGGGAGAGCAGCAGAGGCTGCCAGGTGGGCCCGGCTGGCCTCCCGTAGGCCGTCCGGCCTGGGGATGTGGCCAAGTGGTCACCGCCTTTGCAGGGATGCTCTTGATCTTCTCTTAGGGTCGGTGGAGGTTGCGTAGCTCCAACGGTGATAGTTAGAGGTCGGTCGGCCTCTCCTAGGCCGACCGGCCTGGCTCTGGCTTGGCTCAGGCTCCTGTTGCACCGACATGTTGCTCTCTAGGCCCACATTGCTCCTCAAGTTGAATTGGGCTCTGATTCTTCGGGTTATCATTGGATTTGGCCTCAACTCTACTTGGTTCAAGCCTCTCGGCCTTATCTTGTGAAATTTGCCAAACCTACATTGGTATAAATTGATCTTGGGCTCAAGCCACTCTCCATGAAGTTGCACACTGAGATGCTGCTGGGGTAGGCCGACCGGCCTAGGCCAGCTGGCCTGGGCTTTGTTGGTACTTCTTAATGATCACAGAGTAATCCGCAAGCGCACGGAAGATACAGTTGTAGCACTTCACCCAGAGAGTATTCAGGGTATCGAGATTTCACAGGGAACGGATGTGCAACGACCTTCTGGCTAGTTTAACCCAAGAGAAGAAGAGGTAGGTGAGTTTCGGGTAGTGTGGTTTATCTAAGGTTAAAGGTCAAGGCAAGGTAAACTTAGGCTCGTCTCTTGTTTACTTTGGGCACCGGTCTGACCCAGGTACTGTTAGGGACCTCCGGCTTGTGGCTCTACGCCGTACTCGGACAAGGGGGAGTGCACTAACCACGAAGCAGCTTCATAGTGGACCGACAGGGCTGTCACCACCTGCGGTCTACCCCGCAATACTGTGGAGCACGAGGCAAACAATGGTAATCTAGGACCTAAGCACCATGCTTAAGCCTTCGACTACTTACTCTAGCGTTGCGCAGGGTTACCCGTCTTTATCAGGGGCCCTCTACTAGAGCAACCGTTACGAGAACAGACGATGAACCCGTAAACAAATGAATAACTTAAGAATATTAAACCAAGAACTTAACGAAAGATGAACTTCGGATACTTACTCAAATGATTCGTACCCGCCAAGGTACAAGATGAAGAGAGGCCGACACATCCGGCTCTTCTCCGATCCTTCTCCCGCACACTCCCTCTACTCTAATGATACAAGTGGAGACCTACTACTACTTCTCCAACAAGTGAATGGAATGATGAATGTTGATTGGATGCCTTGAGAGGGTGTGTGGGGCTCCTTTTATAGCTCCAAAGGTCAGTTCTCGCCACCAACAAATATGGAAACATGGATAACCGCCTTCTGGAGGATAAGAACAACATTCCCGCCAAAACTCAGCCTGATCCACTGCCATGTGGGGTTGGCCGAACCCCCTTGGCCACCTCTGGCCACCGTCTTTGTCTGGGTCTCTGCTTGGTGGGTCCTGATG
Source organism: Panicum virgatum (assembly GCF_016808335.1). Lineage (NCBI taxonomy): Eukaryota > Viridiplantae > Streptophyta > Magnoliopsida > Poales > Poaceae > Panicum > Panicum virgatum. The sequence goes on from NC_053149.1 coordinate 54,212,948, forward strand.
TCAGATTGGTCGGTGTCGGGGCTGGATTGGTCAGTTTGGTCTGGTTTGTGGTCCCTCTTTGTTGGTGTGACACAGCGTCGGATATTCTGTGCATTTGTGTTGTGTCTTTCGTCTGTTTTTGCTCTATGCCGGGTATGGGTGCCTGCAATCCAAGAATCACCAAAACTTGTGGAAATTGTTAGCATTAAGCCCTATAACTACTTTTGGTGTTCGAAAGTTATTGAAAAGATGCAGGAGTTGACGGCTTTATTTCTGACTTAAGGACCGTCAACAGGGTTCACCCCTTTTTGGCTCAATTTTGCACATGTTGCTCCTGGATTCAAATAATCACCAAAACTTATGGAACTTGTTAATGTTAGTGAAAATTATAGCAATATGGTTCCAAAAGCATGAAATCCGAAGGAATGTTGGCGGTAAAAATCATCGGAATCGACCGCCAACACTCTCCTCCCCCTCATTTGCCTCCCTCTCCACTCTCCTGGCTCGACAACCAAGCACTAGCTCCTCCCTCTGTGCCTAGAGCGAGCCTCGCCGTGCCACATGGCCGCTGCCCCCACCTAGCACACCTCTAAACCCCCTCCTCCGGTCTCCCTCCGCCCGAACTGACCCACCCACGAGGTTCCTTACCCTCCACTGGTGCTCGCCGGAACCCCACCGCCACCGCCAACCGCCACCACAAGAGCCATTGCTGCGCAGGGGACCTCCTTCCGGCCGCTTCTGACCCCGTCCGAGCCCACCAACGGGTAGAGCTCGACCTCCTCAGGCTTTTCACCAACTCCTCCCTCGCCGCCGGTGATCGAGCTCGCCGAATTTCGGTCGCCCGCCGCCTCCTCAGTTTTCCAACTCCAACAAGGGGCATTTTTGCAATCCCCCAAATCTTACCAGGGTCCCCAGCACAAAATCTAGGGGCCTCTTTGCGATACCTTAGTTTAAGTTTTCCATCCTTTATAGTGAACTTGTAATTTCCTTTAAAAATCTTAGAAAAAATGAAAAATACAACTCAAATGTTTTAGATTCCTTATGACTAGATCTATAACTTTTGTTACATGCACTTTTTCATTTGCCCATTGGTTTTTGCTCTAGATTAAATACAATTTTATTAGACTCTTAATTAGATCTTAAGTTCTATACACTACATGACTACCATTTTTAGTCAGTGATTTATGACTACCATTTTTAGTCAGTGATTTATATACTAGCAGGGTAGTCTTGTGTAAAAGTTTGATGGTCAGTGGACATGCGTAGCTTTAGATTTAACTAAATCTTGATTTATGTCTAAGTTAAATACATTTATTTATTCCAGTTTCGCTGGTGTGTTTCATGAACTGCAAATTTTACAATACCTCTATTTTGATTCCTAGTGTCTCTAGAAAATGTTTGGAAATTTTTGGTTAAGTCAAACTGGTCCAAATAATTTATGGTAGGAAGAAATGTACTACACAAGACAAGTAGTTTCTATGCATGGAAACATCTAATATATTTAATAGAGCTTTTCTTTGAGTACATAATAATTCTGTTAAATTATGAAAGCAAGGTCTCACTTTTAGATGCTTTTTGGCAAAACAAACCCTCAAACCAAAAGCCTTGTATGTCTAGATAATAGGCTAAGTATACTCATAATCGGTTAAGTCTTGCTGAGTATTAGTATACTCAGTCTTGCTTGTGGCTTTGTTTGCAGGTGATACTTTTGAAGACATGGCTGCTAGTCTAATCTGGCCATTCTTCCTTCTGGTTGGTCGGTGGAATGGGATACAACCCCGATCGATGATGATAACAACGAGTGATGTCATGTACGGACTCCATCGTGGTACCGTGTATCATCGTTTAGAACTACCTTTATGAATTTTGAATTTGGTTAGTAAAATTCAATTTAAGACTCTGTGATGTAAGAATTTGTGGACTGTTATAATCTTTGGGCTCGCCTTTATGCGGGTTTTACTTGCTTTGATCAATCCTAGATCAAGTGGTTTCATCGGGATATTACCACACTGAACTGTCAGATTATTTCATTTGAAGTGCGTGATAGTTGGATTGCCTTTAAGGTGGTGATTAGCGTACTTGAGCTGGATTACTTAGACGATTATGCCACAAAAAGATACTGGAGTGATACTGAGGCAACGTCCCATCCCTAAGTAGACAACTTCGATCTACTCGATGGAATTGCCAGTGCATTAACCTTGCGCAAACTATCCAAGACTGACTGACATCAGCTCGAGGAACAGACTTATTCTCACAAGCCTTTCACCGTGGTTCGATCTAACCACGACAAAATAGAGAAGTGTCCGGAGAAAATTATTCCACAACGACGGCACCATCCCCGTCTCAATGACACCATCCGGAAACCTAATTCCCCATGTTGTCGCCCCAAGAAAGTTGCCGACACCGTAGATGTCGTCGCCTGCCCTATCTCTTCATTGTTGCCGGAGAGGAGGAGGAAACAAATATTCCATACCATGAAACGAGGCATGGAAAAACCCTAATCCTAATCTAACTTTGATCTAATAGAGATGGTGATGACTAGAAGAGATGGATCCCCGCTCCCTCCAACCTTTGGCGAGATGCTAGAGATGGGAAGGGAGGGGGGCCAACGATGGAGGAGGTGAGAGCCAGTTGATCGGTAGGAGGGGAGGGGGTGGGGGTGGGGGGGGTGTCAAGCTGCTAACGGTTTGGTGTTAGACTGGTTTTGATGCATTGGTTTCTCATTTGGTCTAGCTAGGTTTGGTGGGAAATAGTATGAATTTTGTGTTGGTGTAGTTTGGTTCAGTTTCACAGTTACAACAGTTTGGATCAGCGTGGTTAAATTTACATTTGGTTTAACTATTCATGTTTATGTATGCAATGCGTGGATGACGCCAGACTCGTGCATCTCACCGTCGCTCATTCAGCTCTCCCAGCACCCGCGCGGCAGCGTGGCGCTCCGCTTTTGGATGGCCTAGTGACGGCAACATGCGGCTGAGTGGATAAGATTGAACCTGTTTGAAACTTTGGATTGGTGTAGTTTGGACCTCGGTTTGCTAATGAATTAATTTGGTTTGGTTTATAGAGCAAAAATGATGGGATGGTCTGGCTCGGGCTCAGGATGCTTACTTAGATTGGTTTGGTGCGGATTCGGTTTTGATTTGGAACCATTAGCAGGCTGGAGTGTGGGCCTAGGGCGACGCGAGAGGCAGAGCGGTTCCGTGAGGAGGGCTCTCCTGGGTTCAATCATCTTGCATTGTGCGTGCGAATCAGAACGCTCCGCTTTATGCCTCCTCCGATATTTAGCAAATTTATAAAGGGAATGGGATCCATGGCCTATCGCAACTTCTCTAATGGCGCGGCATAATTCGGGGAGGGACCATCGATCCGCTGGAATGGAAAAGAGCAGCGGTGCGGAGCGCTGGCCAGTGGCTCTGCCTCTGCCGGCAAGTGGCAGCATGGCTGGTGCCGAGACGGTCGGTCAGAAGATCATCCGTGCTCTGTGTCTGAAATGCGGCTACGGCTACGGCTACAGCTACAGCTATGCGTCAGCATACGTCAGCAGAGAACAAATCCGATCTCTCCTTTTTCACGATGTTTTCAACGAAGGGGATCAGGGGGTGGTTCTCTTTCGGACAAATCAGGCAATCGCTACTACCATCGACACTTCTAGGGTCTACTAGTCGTCTAGAAGGAACAGAGAATGGTTACCTGCACAGTGTGCTCAGTCCAGCTCGGTGCACCGATTCGTGCAATCGTGGTGGTCATGACTGCGTTAGGGCCCCACATTAAGGCCTGTCCCACTAGAAAACACCTCGTTTGCCGCACCGCACCTCCATTGCACGTATCGGTGGCAACACGATCCGCGCGCAAGCACAGTGTACACTCTTGCCTCTTTGGTCCGCGCAGGTACTTATCCACCTGCTCTGCTCACCGGTTCGTTGTCACTAAGGGTGGGAACGTGGAAATGGTATCCGAATTTTTTGCATCTATATCCGTATCAGCACCTAGTATAGATATTCGTATCCGATTATAATGTGGTATTAAAGTGGATATATCTGAATTTGTTTTTCCTCATTTTTCTCTATCCGATTTCACATCCGTATTCGAAAATATCCGCAACATCCGTATCCGAATAAAAATGAGCACATAGAAAACTATTAAAAATTATATATATAACTAATAATTAGTGATATATTAGTTTTAGTATTAATAATAATATATTTAGTGGAACTATTTAAGAGTGATCATGAATAAATGATATGTGCTACTAGGTTTAATATTACTAATGATATATAAAGATTAAGTTTAATTAATTTCAATTTAATTAACTATATTTTGATATGGATAATCATATTGATTTTAATTTACTTTGGTTTATCCACTTATTAATAAAATTATAAATATACTTTATTCAATTTATTCTTTATAACTATTGATATTTCCATTAAAATATTTATTCATTTGCATTTTATATCTTTATATTATTAACTATTTAAATATTTATGGATAAATATGTTTTGATGAGATGTCTTTTTCTTAACTACAAGAGTTACATACTTTAATACTTATTGTATAATGACTTAGCGATACCTTCGAAATATGTTTATAATGAATAAAACAAGCGAATATAACTATGTTCCAAATCAAGTAAATATCCGAATCCGTATCCGAATTCGAGACATCCGTTTCGCATCATATCTGACAACATCCGAATTCGTATCCGTATTCAAGTTAAAATGTGGTAAAAAGTGCTATCCGAATCCAATTCCATGCGTATTCGATCCGTTTCCATCCATAGTCGTCACCTCTTACTTTTTATACCGAGCACCAGCTGCCCGAGCCTGACCAACATTTCGTAGTAGGCTTGTGCCGCGGGCGAGGCACGCTGGCTGGACCTTGGGTGCTTCTGCCTTCTGCTGCCTGTGATCTGGGTTTGGGAAGCACCACCCAGCCCGACGCAGCACAGCTCCACTTCCAGCTGGGTGCAGTGGCGAAGCTAGGAATGGAAGGTAGGTGGGGCTGGTGACCCTTCTTCTTCCTTGCTCACTTCCTTCATCAATGGTCTCCAAAATTTTAAGAGGGCTGTGGGGGGCTCCATGGAGTTTTGGGCAGTAGGGGGGCTGGAGCCCCCTCAGCCCCCCTGTAGATCCGCCCCTGGCTGGGTGCAGCAGAGCGCAGGGAGGTACTATCTTCGTTCTAAAATATAAATATTTATTGACTTCTGCGGATCATGTTTGACCATTCGTCTTATTCGAAAATATAAAAAAATAAAAAAAAATTAAAATATATTTTCAAATATATACGATGATAAAATATGTCATAACAAAATAAATAATATTTTTATAAATTTTTTGAATAATATGAATGGTTAAATATGTTTAGCAGAAATTAACAAATACTTATATTTTAGGACCCAAGTAGTAGCCGGTGAGTTGACTCGGTGGTCCGCGTGGGCGGCGACACGTTGGCCCGATTATTTTGTACATTTTTGTGTCTTTCTATTGTCGAACGAGCACACCGCCACACGGGCCACGGCGATTATTTGTTGTCGCCACTGCAAGGTTTCCGTAGCGTCTACAGCCCACGGAAAGCGACGGCCAGTTTCCTTTTCCTCTCCAGAACTCATCGATGAGGTCAGCTCAGGAAATGGAAGCCTACCGAGGTATTAAATAAAGATAGTTTATAAAATTAATTCTAAAATTTATGTACTATTTTGCGAGACGAATCTAATGAGGTCTTGAAACGCACTATTATAAAATAATTACTATAGCATCACTGTAGACAATCATTAATTAATTACTGTCATTAGATTCATCGCGAAAATTTATAATTATCCGTTAAAAAAGTTTTGTAAATATATTTTATTTAATACTTCATGCATAAGATTGCTTACCAAACAGCGCCGATGATGTGATTATCTACGACGTGACTGGGCATGCTACTCTCTTGGGGTGGGCGGTGCTCTGTCCTCTTCTACGGTCGGGAGTCGTCTCACCGGGCAGCGCGCGGCTGCGCGGGCCATACAAGGGGAGTAGTCTGCGCCTATGCGCAACAGCGCGAATGCAAGGGCATCACATGGGGATGGAGAGCGACTGAGGGAGAGAGCGACCAGCCGCGAAAAATCAAGACCATGTTTATTTCTAAAAAAAAGTTTCCTACAACCATCACATTAAATTTTTGAATATTTGTATGAAACATTAAATACAATTGAAAAACTAATTAATTACACAATTTAACTGTTTATAAAAGATGAATCTTTTAAACTAAATTAATTCATAGTTAGACATTAATTGTTAAATAACAATAAAATATACTAAAGTACTAAAATCTAAACTTTTTTACGAACTAAACACATCCCAAACACATCCCAAACACAGGCCTCACTCCTTGTTTATCATTTAGTACTATGCGCTGCTGCACAGGCGACGCCAAGAGAGTTTTTTTTTTCTTTTTACAAGAGCCAAGACATCGGATCACCATCACCAGAATATAATTATATAATGTATCGGTTATTGCCTTGTTCCCCCTCGACGAACACAAGAAACACGCGCTGCATCGTGTGGATGTAAACAAAGCTTCAGACTTTCAGAGTGTAATCAAGTTGTAAGTAGTATTAGAAGTGGGTAGTGTGCCGGTTGGTCGTGCGGAGTACTAATTAACTCGTGAAGCTCTTTTCGCTGCTCCATCTGCGTAGGAACACCGGGCACGCACTTGCTCTTCGAGTCGTCTGGCTCTGGCAGTAAAAGCCTCCAACAGTATCTTTTGTTATTATTTAATAATTAATGTCCAATCATAGATTAGTTAAACTTAAAAAATTCATCTCGTCCTAATCAATTATACTGTATAATTAGTTATTTTTTCAACTACACTTAATGCTCCATGCATATGTCTAAAAATTCGATGTTATGAATACTGGTGGAAAATTTTTGCGAACAAAATGGGGCTGGTTGGTCGGTAAAGCTCTCTGCGCCCCCGCGGGGGCGTGATCAAAGTGTGCGTGATTATTTTTCTTTTTGGTAAGAAAGTGAAAATGTCGTCTTTGATTAAGTCTTAACGCAGCACCGCCACTAGCCTACTTCGTCATTTGCGGCCCAAAAGTCAACTTTATGTTAAACATTTCATGCTAGCGTAGCGCGCCTGGTCCACATGTGGCCCATACTAAGTCCATAGTCAATGTCGACCATGTGCTCATTATATAGTACAAAATATTTTCATATGGATAAGATCGCCAAATATGATTGTGTTTAGATTCCAAAATTTACACCAAAAACGTCACATCGAATATTTGGATATATGCATGGAATTCAATAAAATATATTACAGAACTTTTTGCACGGATGGATTGTAAATCGCGAGTGAATTTAAAGAGCCTACTTAATCCATGATTTGCAACAACGATGCTACAGTAACCATCCATTAATTATAGATTAATTAGTCTCATTAGATTCGTCTCGCGATTTACAATCCATCAGTGAAAAAAAATTATAGATAGATTTAGTAAAATTCTGTTTCAAAATTTTTACCCCTGAACATCTAAATATTGCCAACTTTCTTTCTTTCTGTTTACTTTCCAGCACACTATTAGCCGTGCTGACCTGGTATTATAAGCATGCTATTTTCCACTGAGAAAATGTGGGATATATGGCCAACCAATGGCGGAGCCACCCATACAGCATGGTGGGGCAGCTGCCCCAGCTATTGCCGGAGTAGATCTCCACTCCCCATGGAGTCTTTAGTCGGCCGGAGGCGAGCAGGAGGTCGGAGAAGCGAGCGGCGGCGGTGTTCTGACGAGCAGGAGGTCGGAGGACGAAGAAGGGAAAAGAAGGCCAACTTAGGCCATCGCTGGTGGAGTGGTGGTCAAGTGAAAAAAAGCCCATGACTCAAATATCCTAGGCCCAGCAGCAAACCAAAACACCCACCGCTACCATTTCCTTCTTCTCGTTGGCTCACTCGCTCTATGTTGCCTCCGACCCCTGTCCCGTACGTGTCCACCCCTAGCCGACAGCCACCGAAACCCTAGCCGCCGCCCCTCTAGTCGCCGGACGCCGGAGCCGCCGCCAGCCAACCCGCGGCCATTGCTGCCGTTGCGTGGCAGTGGAGGATTTCATGGAGGAGGAGGAGGAGGGCCGGGACAGCAGGGGAGCACCCCCAGGAGTGACGCCGTTGGGCGCTTCCGCGGAAGAGGGACAGCGCCGGCACCGCCAGACACTGAGGAGCAGAGCACGGACCTGGCCGGTGTCGGCGTTGGGCGAGGGCGAGGCGCTCCAAATTGCCCCTGTCTTCCAATCGGCAAAAAAAAAATTGGTGACAAGAGGTAAAATCGCCTCTATATTTCAATTGACTTGGCACTTATGTTATGCTCGTCGTGCGAATCTGCCCAAACTAAAATTTTCGACTAGCTCCACCGTTGTGGCCAATCAGACAGCGTACATCTGGAGCTCGTATCAAGCTCGGTTCGAGACGCATGATCGTCGATCTACTCGCGCATCCGCGCGGCCCGGACGAACACCTTCCCCGTTCTCCTTTCGCCGTGTCCGAACCGAAGGCGCTGTTCCTCCGCGCGCTGCCAACGAGAGCTCGCCACGCTGTCGTGGCGGCCCGCGGAACGGACGTGTCCGCGTGACCGCGTGGCTAGCGCGGGCCACAGAGCTGTCGCAGGCCCCACCCCTCCGCACGGGATCTGATACGGCCGACGGTCGCCGTACAGCTGGCCGCTGCTCGTAGGACTGCTCGTCACTCGTCGAGGCTGTCCACAATGGCAAGAGCAAGAGCAAATTTGCTTTTGCCTCGTTTCCCATGCCCTCTCTGTCTACAGTGCCAAACAGTGCATCTACAGTGTCAAACAGTAGATTTACTCCTCCATTTCCTCCTATCGCTGTGGACGGTCTCACCCCGTTCCGTCGTCCGGTTTTGCCAAACGTACCCTCTTCTTCCGAGGAACTAGGAATGTGCCCAAGCTCGGCCAGCTGGCGTCTGTGGATCTTCCCCTTGCTGTCTGAAATGAGAAATATCTGATGTCGCTGTGCGGGTTTTGGCTGATCACATGTATTCTGGGATCCACGAGGGTCCGTCCCTGTATCGGATAACCTGGTATTGAACCAACTAGTGATTTTCAAATTCCAACACAATGAAAATTTTCAGTAAAAAATATTTTTGACGAAACTGAGTATTCATGCTGGCCCCCTCCATCTCTTTAAATTTGAGAATATTCATGCTGACATGCTAGTACACTTATTTGAGTATTTAGAAAGCAAAGATCAGCAACTATCATAAGTGCAATATCAAAGAAAAAAGCGATTCGATAAAAACAATAATTAAATATTGCACACTTACACTATGTAGAAAGCACGTCGTGTTCCATGTATAAGAACCAAACGTTCTGGTGTCGTGAAATATTCAATATCTCTAGGTCATGCTTAAAGGAAAACTTTCTAGAAAATCATACACATGTCCCTTAGGGCAGCCGCAGTGGTATCGCTTCAACTCTCTATAAGAGATCCATGTCATCATCCTATCCTGCGTGGAAGAGATTAAATGAGGAGAGAGAGCACAACTATCTACTAGTCTAGCGAGAGCCGATAGAAAAAATCGAGGCGAGTATCGGCAACCAAACCACGCGCAATCGCCCAAGCTGCCGCTAGATGGGATCGAGTGCGCGCGCCCCCGCACTGATTTTCCCCTCCTGTGCCTGTGTCTTCCGCGCGACGCGCGCTCGTCGTCTCCGGCGCGCCAAATCTCTCCGTCTTCCGCGGCATCCGCGCGCCAAATCTTCCTTTCCTTCCCGCGCTAGTGCGAGCCAAATCCCCCTTAACCTCCTTCTAGTGGCTCACTAGTTAATCCCATCGCCTGCCTCTTTACCCTCCCCAAAACCTAGCATCCGCAATAAAAAATCTCTTTGAGCGATGAGCCATAGGTCCAGGCGGGAGGTTGCTCCAGCCCCTCAAGCTCCGGCAGCTGGTGTGCCTTGTTGGGGTGCTGCAGTAAAGCCCAACGTCTCCTCTCCGGCATCTGGTTAAGCCATGACCCCTCCTCCAGGTAACATGGCTCGATATTTCCCAATCCAAATCCCAACTGCTATTCTTGTCTATAGAGATTCATTTGCTTGCCGATTCATTTGCTTGCCGATTCATTCATTGTGGAGACTATATTGTTTCAAAGCGTTGTGATGTTTGTTGTCTTTACTGTTACTTTGTGTGGCCACATATAGTTACAGGGATGGTGTTCATACTGGATCACTGGCATTCATAAATGCGTGCAAGTGTTGGAAACTGCTAAAGACGTCTCTGTAGACAGCACCATTAAGCTGGTTTGCTATAAGCTTTGTCTATAGGTGAGTTGGACGGACCTTGTAGAGAGCAGCTTGCTACACCTTTGCGGCTGCCCTTATGTGTAACAAAGTCAAGTGTCTACCATGCTCCTAAAAAGAAGGGTTTACCAGTACCATGTTTATGCTTTTTCACAAACATAAAAAAAGTGCTTCCCGCGTTCAAGCTAGCCAGTGCCGATCCATAAAACTGAGCTCATGCCGCATGGACGCATGGTACTATTTTCTTTACGCCACGAACCTTCCCCATGAAGTGATGTTACGGTTCACGCGGTTTGGCCACGCCTTCCGGAATGAAGGGAAGTTGGAGGGGCCATCTGCAAAATCTCGCGCAGCCAACTCTATTTATACGCGCCCCCGTCCTTGATCTGGGAAGCAGATAGCCACAGCACAAAACTTGCTTTGAAATCTGACTTCACTGCGAACGCTGCGGCGGAGGAAGAAAAAGGAGGGGGGAAAACAATTCGTAGAAAAATCAGCAATCAAAGAAGAAAATAATTTCCATAGGAAATCGCCCAATCCCCTTTCCTCTTCTCTCTCGAGGCTTCGGAACGTGCGGGGAACTTAGCCAGGATGGTGGGCCTGGTGGCGATCGAGAACCAGAGCCAGGTCGCGCGGGCGGTGGTGGCGGAGGCGGTGCTGGCGGCGGGGCCGCGGATCCCCAAGGAGGCGCGGCTGCTGCTGCACGAGCTGGCGGCAGCGTGGGCGGACGTGGCGGACTGCCGCGCGCTCCAGGTCGTGCCGCTCAAGGGCGCCATGACCAACGAGGTCTACCAGGTGCGCTGGCTCACCGGCGTCCCCTCCGCGGGCGGCGAGGCGGAGGAGCCCCGGGGGGAGAGGGAGGTGAGGAAGGTGCTCGTGAGGATATACGGTGACGGGGTCGACCTCTTCTTCGACCGCGAGGACGAGGTGCGCACCTTCGAGTGCATGTCCCGCCACGGCCAGGGTCCCCGCCTCCTCGGCCGATTCCCCAACGGCCGCGTCGAGGAGTTCATCCACGCAAGGGTACCTACTACCTACACGATACCGTCTCTTTATCAAACTACCTGCTGTTGTTAATATGACTAGTAAAGTAGAAATTCATGCTTGGTTTTCCCTCCTCTGCTCCTCTGCATCCTCATGGAACTCGTAGCTTTCCCCCAGTTTTTAGGAATTATCTTGCGCTTTTACTTTTTTGGGATGACCGATTCTTCTCTTACTTCTTCCGCGGGTTCTAGTTGAAATTGATGCTAAAATTTGGACGGAGGTGGCATTAGGACGGAGTATGCAATTCAATTATTCATTGATATCATCTGGTTTAGTTTAGACATGATAGAACTGTTTTTCTTGATACTTTCCGAGATTCTATCGGTATGGGGCCTACTTATTTAATGCAGCGTAGTTCTCGTTCTTTGAATTTTCTGCCGTGAGAATCTTGCATTCTCTGTATTCTGGCCTTTCTGAAGCTTCAGGCCTTTATCAGTCAATTTAAAACTGCCTACTTGAGTCACTAGTCAATGGACTGGCCCATTTTACAATTAACAGGCGTTTATTTCCCACGCAAATCAGTATCTCTGTTGCTTATCATCTCCGGTCCTTGCAACAAACTTGTGTTGCAAAGTCGGCAGTTGATGGTGCCGTATATTGAATAGAGTCAAACCGGTTGTCCATATGACAAGAGGAAACGTCTCTCTCAGAGAAGCTAAAAATTCAAAGCAACTGATTGTACTTAGGACAGATGACAAAGTAAGTTCAGGAAGAATTAGCTTTAGGCCTTATGCATAGTCTAACTCCCTCTTTGGAGTCTGTTTAGAGTAAATTATGCTCTAGCTCATTATCTACAAAAAAAATTATGCTCTAGCTAGAAACTGCACGTCACTGTAGCACTTTTGAGATTCTTCGTTTGCCTTTTTATTTGTGTCACTCTCATGAAAAGGTGAGTTTCTGCTGTTTTCTTGGTTTGGTGAAAAATGCAATACTAATAAGTTTTCTGCTTAAGTTTCGGTGGCAAGATATGTTATGGGGCTGTCCAATCTGTTACGTCACTTTATAAGCTAATACGAATGTTTCTTTCAGACACTATCAGCTACCGACCTTCGCGATCCTGATATTTCAGCTCTCGTTGCTTCCAAACTGAGGGAATTCCACAACCTTGACATGCCTGGTCCCAAATCTGTGCTCATTTGGGACAGACTAAGGTGAGGTCTTTGTGGCTATATAATTAAGCGTCACTTATAATTTTTTAAGTGTGGAACCAATGTCTGAACCTGCTGGCATGAATCTAGGAACTGGCTCAAAACTGCTATGAACTTATGCTCATCTGATGAAGCCAAAGAATTTGGGTTGGACAGCCTGGAGAATGAGATTACTGCATTGCAGAATGATGTTTCAGGTGATTACCACTGGATTGGTTTTTGTCACAATGATCTTCAGTACGGCAACATCATGATTGATGAAGAGACCAACATGCTGACCATCATTGTAAGTTTTATGCATCCACACCCTTCCAATCTTAATTATTCTTTGCTGTACTAGCAATATTCGTTTTGGCGTAACTCAATTATCAGTTGTGTGCCTGTAATGTGAATACAGCTGTGAAATGAGAATATCTTGAACATGGGTAGGTAGGAAGAGTTCTGTTCTATTGAATACACATCTTGCCTTTTGCAAAACAGGGATACTTGGAGTTGGTGTATTGTTTTGGTATACTGTATAGGACTGCCCTTCTCCCCTCCCTTTCACATTCGTTGGCGTGTGTTTGTTGTGTTCCCTCCAATCTGGACATGCTAAGTTGTCACGCCTGTGGCCTCTGCTAAAGACAGTTTTAGTTTTGGAGGCTACTACTATGTGAAAGATGCATGCTTGCTGTCCTTATTTTTCTTTTTTTTTCTTCGTACAAACCTTTCATGACAGTCCCCTTCTCCTTCTGTTGTTACAGGATTATGAGTATGCAAGCTTTAACCCAGTTGCATACGACATTGCTAACCATTTCTGTGAGATGGCGGCTGACTATCATTCAGCAAATCCTCATATCCTGGACTACAGCAAATATCCAGGTATTGCATCACTGGGAGAGCTGCTGATGCATGGACTTCTATTCTTTAAATCAGTTTGGTCAATCTTGGTTCAGTTTCAGTCTTCCTCATGTGCTATTCTCTTTTACATAACAGATATTGATGAGCAGAAACGTTTCCTCAAGACATACCTGAGCATTTCTGGTAAGGATGAGTTCAATGTTTGGATTGATTGTCTGAATTTATTTGCACGATTTTAGTTGACCATGTCATCGTGTGCAAATTTGCACATCTGATTCAGTCTTATCTCCAGTCACTGAATAAAAGTTTTCATCAGAGTCAAAAACACAATAAGTTATTTGTTTGGCCATTTCAGCATATATGAAACAGGACCACAAGAGTTTCTTGCAATTATAGAACACCCAGGGTAAACAAAACGAATCATTCGATTTTATAAGGAAGATGGCAACCCGCAAATGCTGACCAATTCACCAGCTTTCCAGATTCCATATACTCTGATGAAACGTAATTCACCATTCTTTAGATTCAAAGTAGAGATTTCCTTATTCACCATGAATGTTCTCTGCCTAGCCGATTGTGTCTTGTAGACCATATCTTCTAAATTCTAATTGCGTGTAACTACCTAGCAGGTGAGGAACCTGATGCGGAAGAGGTGGAGAACCTGCTCCAAAGCATTGAGAAGTACACGCTCGCCAGTCATCTAGTATGGGGGCTCTGGGGTATAATCTCAGTGAGTTCATGCGTCAGAACTTCTTTCAGTAACTGTAAAACTAAAACATCTGTGTCGTTTTCTAACTTTTATCTTGTGCAGGATCATGTCAACGACATTGACTTCGACTACAAGGAGTATGCAAGGCAGAGATTCGAGCAGTACTGGCAGAAGAAGTCTGCAAATCTGCAATCTTGACTTCTTGAACCGTGTGAATAAAACACCCGTGGCCTCAGGGGCTCCTTGAGGACCTGTGTTGCAATTTGCGAACACGAGGTGTCCGATGTCACTGACAAAGCGAGAAGCTGTTGAAATGATACTGACAACGATGATGACGAAGAACCCCGTCTTGGGATCAGGGAGCGCATGTTTCGGAACTTGATTGGCTTCGGCTTCGGCTTCATGAAGGAAGAAGCTATGGGGCTTCGGTGGCTCGTTTAATTTGTACAGTAAGAAGGCAAGGCTCGGGGTTGCGTGCTGTATGCTCAATTTGGCTAGCATTGCCGTGGGCTTTGGTGCAGTTGCTGTTGTGTTTCCCAGTTTCTGTATGCTTGATACTAATATAGTGGAGATATTGGCTATGTACTTTGAGACAATGTATACTTTGTATAGTGTGTACCAATGTTCAAAAAGGCGGTTTTAGGCGGTCGCCTAGGCGCGATTTAGCGCTAGGTGGAGGGGTACCGCCTTGCCTAGGGGGGTAGGCGGTACCTTAGGCGGCGCATGCACGTCGATGATGAGAAGAGGGTGCTGCGCCTGCTAGACAGGCCGTCACGGCCGTTGGAGAAGGGGAGAGCGCGAGCCGCGGCCGCCGGAGAGGGAGAGCCCCCGCGGCTGTTGGGATTTACCGCCGGAGAGGGAGAGCCCGAGTCGCCACCTGACGCGGGCGGAGAGAGAGACAGAGAGAGAAAAAGAGCGGGAGAGATGGGAGGGAGACGAGCAGCAGCTGGATGCCTGGAAGGGATAAGGTTTGGTACTTTTCTGTTTTGCCCCTTTACTTTTTAAAAAATTATAGATGGAAGGGGAGGGGTGTGCATAAGATGGGCTGGGCTCTTTTGATAGGCCTTTCTTCCAAGTTTATGTTCACAGGACCCCTATTTCTTCCTTTATTCAAGATAATCTAAGGTAATATATGTATATGTATTGAAATATTAAAACGCCTAGAAAAACGCCTTAAAACGCCTAGGCTCGCCTAGGCTCTAGGCGGTGGGTCACCGCCTAGATACCGCCTAGCGCTTTTTTTAACATTGGTGTGTACATAGCTTAAGGTAGAATACTTGTTGCTATAACAGCTATATATATTGCGGGTATCGATGATAAGTATTTTCAAAGTAACTCGTGAGTTGGATAATTGCACTATTTCCTACATAAAAAAAACTTCAGAATTGTTACGGTGAAGAGTGGCTATCACTGGATGAGCTATAGCCACAATAACCCCAGGGATCATGATTTGAGCAGTTTAAACATTCTACTGATACAGTGTGTTTACCACTTTAGAAACCTCGTACGAATTGAGGAGGAAGGGAAGGGATTTCCGTCCACTCAAACCTGCGCGCGGATCACGGCAAAACAGCCACACTGGGCAGGCAGCGCGTCATTGCCGTTTCCTGGATTTTGTAGCCCGAATCAACCTTCAGCCCAACAGGCCGACGAAACGGGACACAGACTGCGCTTCTCGAGTGCCTCTTCCAATTCCGGCCCACCCACCGGAGCGGCGGCCGCGAGTTGCCGCTTCGTCGTCGTCACAGGCAGGGCACCGTGCGGGACGCGAGGAATCGAGAGCGTCTCATATTCCGCCGGCGTCGACTCGTCGCCCGGACTCGCGCCTGTCACTTCGAACTGACCTTTCTCGAACCTCTGCCCCCCTACTAGTTGTTTGTTATTACTGCATAAATTTTGACCAATAATTAGAAATATTAAATAAAAGTAATTTGCAAAACTAACTTCACAAATCCTTAGAGGATAGTTACTGTAGCCAATAATTAGAATGTAATAATTAGAATCTAATAAGATCTTTGATCGCACAATTAGAGGATAGTTATTGTAGTATCACTGTAACCAATCATCAATTAATTACCGTCATTAGATTCGTCACAAAAAGTTATACCCATCTCTGAAAAAATTTTGCAAATAAATTTCATTTAGTCTCCATGCATGAGAATTTTTTTTCGGAGAACGTGCTAGGACAATCCAAACAAGGCCATTATCAGAAAACAATCCCTGACAGACTGTTGTTTGTTTTGTCATTCGATACTTCTGTTTTCCGAACAGCAGCCAGCAGGATCCTCAACACCTTGGTAACAGTTCAGACTTCAGATCTCATCCTTCCGTGAAATGTAAGACAATTTAGCTTTATCGCAAGTGAGCTTCTCCAAACTCAACGAAATTTATAGAAGAATATATTAGCATCTACAATATCAGGATATAAGATAAGTTCATCTTCAAGACATATTTCATGGTAAAATTTATTAAACTATAATTGGAATGGAGGGACTAGTTTATATGTTCCAGCCCACAGCTTGTAGTTGCAAGCATAAGTAGCAATTCAGTGCCAATGCAGACTAGAGGTCTCCATCTACTCCAGTCCAAATGATTCCAAATTTAATCAACTCCAAAATAGTTTGACCAAACAGGGATCAGTTAAGTTAAAAGGAACATTTGCTGCACCGCAAGGATTTTTTAAAAAAAACTGCACAATGCCTCAATCAGTCGGCAGGAAATTTACACTGTCCAACATTTGACCGTTACAGAGGAAATTATTTTTCCACATTTGAGGCACAACACTAAGAGGGGGAAGGAAAAGAAAATGGCAAAATGCATGACAACTGATTTTGAAATATGGTCAGATCATGGGGGAAACGTACATGGAAGTGGAACTACCTATTTCAAAGTTCCAACTGCTGGTCTCTGAAAAATAGAGAGGCACTGGTTGGACAGATCAAGAGGCAACGTGGGCCAATCTTTTCTCGTATACTTGAGAAAAACATCAATTTTATTGTGCGTGTGTGCAAGATTACTTTGGACCTCAATATAGTCCAAGGTTGTATATTCCAGAAGTGCTATCTTCCTCGAAGGAGAGCTGTTCCTCAACCTCTGCATCGGTGAAGGTAAGAGCTCTCTGCAGCTTTTTTGAAGAGAAAACCTCAACATCTACCATGTACACAGCAGTCACAGGGCGGTGATCCGATAGCCGGAGATCAACTGTCTTATATGACAGTAACCTCATACCCTTACCATGGGAAAGAATTCGGTCACACCTACGAAAGTAGAACAAAATTGCTATTAGTATCTGCCACCGCTAACTTGAGATTTTGTAAAAAAATAACCTCAATTCTGATTTTTTTTCATCAATGAAAGAAGAACATGAGACCAGGCACGTGTCATGCAAAACCAACGATTTGAATCGTCATTAAAAAAAGAAACAGAAAACGGAGGAACTTATGCAATTGCACTTATCAGACTGGCATACCATGCAGGTGTCCTCCTTCCAGATTTGTGATCATCACTTATGTACTTTCCTGAGTTAACCTTGTATTTGTATGTCGGAGGAAAGTTGATGGCCCCTTCGGTCCACTCTTCAAATGGATGTCCCTTCTTCAGCTCTACTTTCAGCTATCATAAAAAGAATGCAATGGTGAGCTGCAACTAATGAGAACAGGGGCATTTCGCAATATGCTGGGAGAAGCTAACCTGATCGAAAGCAAATAATTTATTCCAGTCCTGCCAGGAGATGAGTTCATGGGTCTTCTCATATGATAAGTTGATCCTATAGTTGAAATCACCAAGCCACACAATCCTTCTGAAGTATTCAAGAAATACCAAATCTCAGATTAGATGTACATAAATGTAATAAACTAGACTCCTGCTACGTTTAAGATTTCACCAAATCAAACTAGCATGTTTGTGTGTTGGGGGGGTGGGGGGGGGGGACTAGCATGAACTAGACTAGTGGACAGAAAGTATTTTCTTTTTGTACACAACCCTAGACCACATGCTCTTGTTTTTCCACACTATAACGATTACCCCTTCAATGAAACCGAAAGTTCCAAAAGCTTCCAATATTCAAGAATGACTGAATACAATGGTTGTTTCACTCGAACTAACAATAAAATAAGTAGGTGATGAACTGCCAAATGTAGAGGTAATCAGGTAAACCATAAATCACAACATAAACATAGAATCTATTACTTACTCGTGGTCATATATTGTCTTAGGCATGTTGACTCTGGAAACTGGATTAAATACTGTCCTTCGGTGGATTTCTTGAACATCAGCATTCCTTTTTAGTTCATCTCCCTCTTTTTCTCCAGAGGTCAGATGACAACATATAAAGCAAAAGTGTGTTTGATATATGGACATGCTTACTGATATTGATCCCTGAAGCACGCCAAAGTAAGAGGTCAGCTCTTTATAAATATAACATTGGCGTACTGATAGAAAGTAAATGTGAGTGATACGAGACTGGCAAGATTAGAAGACAATGGTTTCTAAAACAAAGTTATTCTACAAAAGAACGACAACTACATTAGGATATCCTAATATTTACATTTTTCTCAAAAAAGCATGCATTTCAAAATCAGTTTTGCGCCAGCAGAGTTTCGTTATATGAATAAAAGAAGGATTTGAGAGTGATGTGGCTTATAGAAACATGCCTTATTACCAATGTAGCCCATGGCACCAACTCCTACAGTTGATACTTTCAGACTCTGAATGTGCTTCCGAAGGCTTCTTCGTACCCAGATTGATAGATACACTCCAACCATCTGCTTGCTTATTATCCTTACAAAATATGGTTTTTTCCTTTTAACTGCTTCATAGTTAATGTTTAAATCTGGAACTAAACTGTCCTCTGGAAATGGACCAGAGTCTCCATTTACTGACTTGAAAGACAAATATGTTCGTAATGCCCTCCCTGAAGCTAATGATTTTGTGCTGTCGGGAAGACACTGTGCCAACATATCCAATGGTGGTTCAGGCCAAACCATTCCAAGCCTCTCTGAGTGACTGAGTGTTTTAGTTAATAGCTTCTGACAGATCTGCTCTTCCAAATTAGATTCTTTAAAACTTAAGTTATGGGATCTATCAGAAGTCTCCATTGAAGGCAGCTTGCTGAACTTATCATCTTGTAAAATTGTTTCAGGTGCATCTGTGGGGTGTTCAGATTTGTTACCATGAATGCCATCAACAGAAGCAATCAAATCTTGGTCATTTAACGGATGCACCTCCCCATCACTTTCGCTATCAGACTCACCAATAAGTTCATCTTCCATAACGAAAGCATCATCAGCTGGCTTGAACCTTGATGGAGAAGGAGGATCACTGTGGCATTTATATTTTGGTTTATCTGGGCTGATCTTATTCAAAGTTTCACGAATAATGTTCTCCCACATTGCAATAGGACGGTTATCTTCAGCACCAAATATATTCCCAGCATTTAATGGAACAATTTCTTGAAAACTGAAAGAAAATCGAATCCTCTTATTAAATTAAATAAAGCAGTTATATTATTAGAGAACAGCATATAAAAATAGTAGCACTTTTTTTTATCATATGGCACAAACCGTTTGCAGATGAAAGAAGACATGACAGCTAAATGGTTGGTGGATTTGTAATCAACAAGATAAGCAGAGAGGGTTGGTTGTTTACCCAAGAACATATATATCAGCTGGTTCCTCCATATCTAACCATTCTTGAATATCCAAGTCATCAGGTGGAAGTCTGCCTGCAACATTCCATGTTCCCGCACATATCCTGAACATCAGGGCACAAGGAACAGTTGATCAAAGTAATGTTTTTTTTAATCTTCAATAGATGATATTATGGTTTATGATTGTGAATTGTGATCGGCAAGATCAATATCTAAGGAACGACTACTAGCCATTCAAGTAATTGAAAACTATCAAGAAGCAGTTGGGTACAAAAATATTTAAGGAATCCATGCCTTAGTTCCCTGACATCAATATACTGCGCGCGGAGGGTCTCTGACTTGCGCCTTCTATGGAGCCCATATGGAACCGGCCCTAGTTGATTTCCTGCAATATGTTAAATATAGTGTCATTGAACATGAGAGGTATATGTGCCTTTTCAGACAATTATACCTTTTTTATTTTTTAAGCACCAACACGTACGTTTCAAAGGAGCTTTGGAGGTATTTATAGAGTTAGTGATGGAAGAAACTAGCCATGTATCTTAGTTTGCCAGCTGCATTACTCTGTTTGTGCATCATGCATCAGCAATCTAACATACTATGATGTGACAGTAAGGGGAGAAGAAAACTAAGGAAGACCTTTTAAAAAAGAAAATGGAAATCTTATTAATATGGTCATTATTTGATAGAACTCCTGTGCATGAACCAAAGATTATATCTCTAATAGCCAAACTATTAGTCAGCACCAGGAATGTTACCAATAGTTTCAGCACCAAGTCCACGGTTGCTCCTCTCTTCATGTAACTTGCGTTCCCAGGCACACATCTCTGCTCAAGTTCCACATGTGCAACTATTAGACAATGATCCTTCACCAAACCTCAACTAAAAAGAGAGGAAATCTAACACAATGCAGGTTTAGCTAAAAGCGATCAATAATAACTTTAAAAGATTGAAACCATCGGCAAAAGGAGTAGAGAGAAGTATCATACTCCAGTTTTCCCTTTCCAAAAGTTACCTGTTTTTTGCAATCAAGCATGTGCTGCAACTCTATTTCGTGCCACCAGATTCAGACCACCATTTCCTTTATTATTATTTTTTACAATTTATTGAAAAAGCCGGAATATGCTGTCTTAGGAACAGGGTGGGAGATCTAATCGTTTTGAAAAACACAAGGAATAACATTTTATTCCACTAGTTCATTGATCTCGACGTCCTTTTTTGTTTCATTTCTAAGGAAGGAAGGAATATACCAAAGCAAAATGAAAGCTTAGGAACACAGCCCGAGGAACGAAACAACCGTAGAATTGCTACGAGTAAATAGTTGAGTCGTTTTCCAATTCCTTGGAGTCGACTTCCAACTTTGACGTCCCCCACTAAAAACCAAACTAGTAAACCGGATCGTTGCGGTGGAAGCGATCATGCACGGACAAGTAAGCACCAGGAGAAGAGCCATCCTGATTGACCGGAAGCAAAAGTAGCTTTCACCAATTAGCCCAGGTCAGTTCTTTTCCAAACATATCATGCGAACTTGCGAAGCAAGATGTAATTACACCAGGTAAACTGTAACACCACGTGTGAACAGTGGGAAACAGAATCAAACACGAAGCATTGTTCAATTCATTCATACGACGGCACAGGGAATTTCGATTTGGCTTCTCCATGATGGGACTATGGGAGCACGCCAATTTAGCAAACCGAACTAAGCAAGTAAGCAGTTCATGCGCAAGCGAGAGAAATGGAGGATCAAGGAAGGGAAAGGGGAGGCCTGGAGCTGGGGATGAGCGGATCGCTGACCTTCGTACTCGACCTCGCTGTCGGCGTCGTCGGTGGTGTCGCCCTCGTCGGCGCTGAAGTCGGACTCCGGCGACCTGATGTTGAGCCACTTCCGCAGCACCGTCTTGGGCCAGAGCTGCAGCGCCGCCGCGCGATCAGCACATGAGCACCGCGAGGGCACGAGCAGAAACAACGAAGAGAAACCGAACCAGACAGCGTTTCGATGTGCTAGGGAATCAAGAGGCTTCTCTCTCTCACCTGCTTCTGCTTCCTCCCCCTGCGCCGCACCCGGTGTGCGCCGGGGTGGGCGGCGGCCGCCACGGCTTCCCCCTCCTCCAGGCCGGCGAGGGGATGCAATGGGCGAGCCGCCGACGCCGCCGGCAGCGGCGCGCGCGCCCGCGCGGACGATGAGGGTTGCGCCGCGGCCATCTGCGACGCGATGCAGCCCACACAGTGCTAGCTTGGCGGTTGCAGATTCGCTTCGCCTAGCGGCGGCGGTTGCAGGCAGCAGCGGGCTGTGGTCCCCTGGTGCGCCCCCCTCTTCGGATAAAAACGGGAGGCGCGGCGCCGGGCTCGGCCGACGGGCTGAGCTCCTGTCCTGGAGTCGCCAGACCGTGACTGACGGACGACGCCGACCCGGTCGCGCACTGCTCAGAGCAAGGGTAATGATTTTGCCTGTTGTTGGACGCCGACCGGTCGCACACTGCTCAGAGCAAGGGTAATGATTTTGACTGTGGTTGGGTGTAAGAATCTTTGCAACTTATTTTTTAGTCTAATAGTGATTTAGCTCTCCACTATTAATATATGACCCACTTATTTATATCACTTTTTTTTGATTTTTGTGTCCAAACTTTTTTTTAAAGAAATAGCAGGAGCACTGCTCTGTCATATAAGAAGGAAAAGCAAGTTTGTGATTACATAGTTCGATATTGCAAGATAACTAATGATTTCAAACTCAAGCAATAAAACTATCATTGAGAAACAGGTGGTGGCGCAGCCACGACGCAAGCAATACTCCTTATTTTCATTTCTTCCTCGATTAGCGCGATGACTCGTTGCGGCGGCGCAGAGCATCCCTCGAAGACTCTCCTGTTTTGAGCATCCCTCGAAGACTCTCCTGTTTCGCTCCTTCCATATGTTCCATGCGGTGTAGATCAGTATTAATGTCTTTTTCCCGCTTGATGCTCTTTGATATTCCTGTTAGTGATCCATTCCACCAGTGCTCCATTCCACCAGTGCTCCATTTTTGCTTCACGATCAGGGACCGCAACCGGTCCTTATGTCCATTGAGCCACCAGGACCCAAACCTCTTGCGCATACACACAGTTCAGGCATAGATGTTGTGCCGTTTTCTGGAGCTTGATCACACAGGGGACAAGTTGGATTACATTGCCAATTCCGTTTAATGAGTTTATCAACCGTCATCAACTTGTTTTGCACCAAAAGCCAAGCAAAAAAACGGTGCTTCCCTTCTGTTTTTGCTCTCCAGATCGCCTTTGCGTCAAAAGTACAGTAAGCGCCAGAGAACTGGATGTTATATGCTGACTTCGCCGTGTAGTTGCCATCCGCCATCCACTTCCACCTAATTTCATCCTTTGAATCTGTAAGTTGGACATTCTGTACCAGGAACCAAAGAGACACGAATTCAGCTATTTCCTCAGCCGTTGACATTCTCCATAATCCTCTAGTCCATTTGTCATCTTCCAGGTCATCTCGGACAGTCATATTCTTCCTCCACGCAAGCTTATACAAGTTAGGGGTCAGGTCTCTTGGTGCACGGCCACTAATCCATGCTGATTCCCAAAACTTTGCTAGTTTCCCATTGCCCACCGTTACATATATACTTGCCCGGAACAGTTGTTTGTCTTGCTCATTTCAGGGTACCTCGGTGCCAACCCAAGGTCGATCAGGCTCCCTCCATTGGTACCAAAGCCAACGCAGCCTCAATGCCCTACTGAAGAATTCAATATCAATCACTCCAATACCTCCTAGTCGCTTAGGTCTCTTGACTTTAGCCCATCGTACCAGGCAATGACCTCCATTTATGTTTTCATAGCCCTTCCAGAGAAAACCCCTCCGTATCTTATCCATCTTCTTCACCATCCACTTTTTTTGTTCAAACACAGTGAGGAAATAAGTAGGGATGGCAGTGAGCACAGAATTTAGCAGCTTAAGTCACCCAGCCCTGTTCAGGAATCGCCCCTTCCATGTTGGTAATATGTTGGCCATCTTGTCTATAATCAGCTGGATGTCCACTCTATTTAGCTTCCTGTAGTGCAAGGGGAGGCTGAGATAGTTGCAGGGGAAGGATTTAATCGGACAGGTGAATCCCTCCAGTATATCATTCAAGTCAAACCCATCGCATCTTATAGGATAAGCTGCACACTTTGCATGATTAGTGATCAAGCCCGATGCTTTACCAAAAATTTCCAATATATAGGCAACAGCACAAACTTCTTCTTTGATTGGGTTGAGAAAAATGGCCGCATCATCAGCATATAAACTGGTTCTGAGAGGTGCAGCTCTATTATTGATGGGTGACAACACCTCCTCTTGGGTAGACAAATCTAGCAATCTTTGCAATGGTTCCATAGCCAGTATGAATAGCATAGGCGAAAGGGGATCGCCCTGCCTAAGCCATGTGTAGTGCTTGAACCAAGCCCCTCGCGATCCATTTAGTAGCGCAGAGGTCAAGGCTGTTGCCAACAAGGCAGATACCCATCCACGCCAATGACTTCCAAAACCGAAGTGCTCCAAAACCTCCATTAGATAGTCCCATCTTACAGTGTCGAAAGCTTTTGCAATGTCAAGTTTGAGGAATAAACCCGGCTGTTTAGATCGATGAAGTGCCTTGATCAAATTTTGAGTGTACAAGAAGTTGTCATAGATGCTTCTCTTCTTAATAAAAGCACTCTGTGCCCGTGAGACCATTGCATTCAGTTCTGGGCCACGACGGCTTGCAAGAAGCTTGGAAAAAATCTTGGCAATGGAGTGAGTTAGGCTAATCGGTCTGAAATCCGTGACTGTTGTTGCATTAGCCTTTTTAGGAATGAGAATGATATGAGCTGAATTGAGATGCGACAGGTGCTGCCCATGTTGGTCATAGAAGTACTCCACAGCCTACATGAAATCGGATTTAATTATGTGCCAACTCTGCTTGAAAAAAGTCCCAATGAAGCCATCCGGTCCAGGAGCTTTGTCGCTTGCAATATCTTGAATTGCGGCAAACACTTCATCTTCGGTGAAATCATCTTCCAAATGCAGCAAATTCCTATGGCCTAGTGAAATCTCCTCCCAATTTAGAGTAATCTCCCTCGGGGGTGGCCTCCCATAATGCGTGCTAAAGTGACTGAACACCTCTTGTGCCTTGCTTTCATGTGAATAGCATGTTCCTGTAGCAGTCTGTAGAGAGTGGATAGTGTTTTTCCTTCGTCTCCCATTAGCTTGTAGGTAAAAAAGTTTTGAGCTGGCCTCCTCAGCCCGTATATAGCTCAACCTTGAGTTCTGTTTGGCTCTTAGTTTCTCAACAGCAGTCATCCCTAAAAAGCGAGCCTTCAAATCCCTTTTAAATCTGATTTCCTGCTCACTAAGTTGTCGATACTCTTGCACCACATCCAAAATTGCAATTAATTAGCTGGTTGCCCGAAGTAATAATTTGTTTTGACCAATGAAGCTTCGAGCCCATGAGCGCAATGTTTTACTAGTTCTCCTCAGTTTGATGTGAAGTCTCATGAATGGGTTTGTCACCTGTATGGACCTTGTCCATGCTGATTCAACAGTCTGGTGATATCCAGGCAACCTTGGCCAAAAGGATTCAAAACGAAAGTCTCTGTATCGATTTACTATAGCACATCCGGAAATAAGTAAAGGGCAATGATCTGATACTCGTGATGATAGCGCTTGCAATGACACATTGGGCATCATGAGATCCAGGAAGAGAAACAAAAAGCTCTATCTATTCTTGTTTGTGTCCTGTCATTTGACCAGGTAAATTTTCTCCCTCTCAAATTTAGCTCTTTAAGATCAAGGTCACGGATTACATCTCTAAATGCTCCCATCAATCTCCTATTCAGGTTAGCATTACTCTTGTCACATGCATTCAAAATCATATTAAAGTCACCGATTAACAGCCAATTGTCGATTACACTTTGTTGGATCCATCTTAATTCACCCAGAAATTGGATTTTCTCATTGTCTTCCGGAGGCCCATAAACTGTTGTGAGGCACCATTCCACAGGTCCAGCATATGATGCAAGTTTAACTGTCACGCTGTGCACCCCCAACTCACTGTTTGTAATTTTGAAGTGATCCCCATCAACTGCTAACAGAATCCCGCCTCTAGTACCCAAAGCTGGCAAGTAAACAAAATTATCAGCAAATTTGTCACCAAGAGTTTCCAGGACCACTTGTCTGTCAATCATGTGGAGTTTAGTTTCCTGTAAAGTGACAATGGTTGCCCAGTGTTCTCCCACCATATCCTTTACCACTTTCCTTCTGGCAGCGTTATTCAAACCTCTGACATTCCAGTTGAAAATTACACATTGCTGCTCAATCATTGATGGATGAGGCACTCAAAATGGGACCAGCCAATAACAACAACACACCACCTCTTTCCATCAAGTCCCAAAACCACCACGAACCAGCCAGCCCCCAAAACAGCAATACTTATCATCATATAGCAGATTCACCAGTATCAGTACACAGCTCCCACACAACTTAGACCCAACACCCAGACTCACGGAGCTGTCACCACCACCACACAGGCTACGAAGCCTAAAGCAAGGAAATAACATAATTAAACTAAAGGTACACCGGCTCTGACCAGAGCCACCCCCAACAGCCAGAGTGTAGTTGTAAACTAACAGCCCACTTCTCCTCTCTCTTCCACGTCAGCATTCAACTATATTCGCTCTCACCGCGAGAGAGATAATTAAAGGCGAGCAGGAGCAGAGCAGCTGGTGGTAGATCACGGTCGCCACCCACGGTCCCTGACGTGGCGCCACGTGGCGGGAGTGGCGGGGCCTGGGCACCGCACGCCCGCCACCCCGGCCAACCATCTGCCCCGCGCCGCCCTCCGTGTCCCGACTCCCGCTGCGCGTGCGGGCGAGCGGCAGCCTGCCGGGCCGCCGATAGGCCTCTCGCGCGTTCTCTTCTCTCTGCGCCGCGCGCCTGTGCCGACCGGCGAGCCCACTTGCCCTGCCCGGAGTCGCCCTCGCACGGGTCGCTGGTCGCGCACCTTGCCCGCGTCATGTAGCCCTCGTCGCGGTACGATCGAGTACAGTTCGCGCGCCGCTGGCGGCTGGCTACGGTGTGGTGTAGCAGACGGGACGAAGCTGCTCTGCTCGCGTCGCGGCGGCGGCCGCGGAGGAGCCGGTAGCCGTAGCTCTCCGCGTTGCCCTCCCTTGCGCGATCCAAATCCACCATGGACGATTGGCTGGCTCCGACTCGACGGGCGCCGGATGCGTTCGTTTGCCGACAAGACCCCCGTGTACTTTTCGGGTCGTTCGTTTCTTGACCGCGGATCGGTCGGTCCTCACCTCGCCTCCGGCGGTTGCTCGCTGCCAAGCCGTTCCAATCCGGAGAGGTCGTGGCCGTGGACGCACGAATGGTCCAGGACGCCCCGCTCAACAAGTGGGCGGCGCGACTTTTTCTGTGGGGGGAGTAACTAGCGGTGAATGACAGTTTGCAACGGCGGCGGCGGCGGTGGAAGCAGAGCATGGGCGAGCTGGAGCAGAGCATGCACGCGAGTTCGCCTCGGTTTCTTCCTGTCTCGTTCCCTCCCCTGCAAGTAAGCCTCAATTTGACAATTTCTCTTTTCCAAAACCAAAAAAAAAACAGAGAAGAAAAAGCAAGCCCGGATGGCTGGATTGAGCGAGACAAGCTGCAGGAGAATGCGGGTAGTAGGCTGTAAGCTGTAGAATGCTGTAGGGTGTAGGCTGTAGGAAATTATCATTGTGACAGTTAATTATGGTGTCAAACTAAATCAGTTTACAAAATCAATTTTAGAATCCCTGCGCTAGGAACTTTGAAAAATCTAATGAGGCATTTGACGTATAATTAGAGAATGATTACTGTAACATCACTGTAACCAATCATCAATTAATTACTATAATTATATTCGTCACGAAAAATTACACCCATCCCTAAATTTTTTTTACAAATAGACTTTATTCTGTATTTTATGCATGCGAGATTTTTTTCTCGACTTGCGAGCACTAGTATTTTGGAAGAAAACCAAACAAGGCCACTAGTAGACCCACATTGTTGCTTGTTCGGACTTCGGACACGTCAAGCTGCAGTGTGTCGACATGGGTAGTTGAGCGAGCGGTGCCATCAGAGCCACTAGCTACTGTTAGTAGTGGCAAACTTTTCCTCTTTTGCCCTTTTCCTTGCTCAACCTCCATGTCATTTTTCAGCTCACGGCGGCACATTTCTTGAGCGCTGACGCGGTGCTGCCGCTTGTGGCCTCACGGCTTTACGTGCGATCTCAGCAAGCACACAAAAGGGTCTGGGGCCTCGGCAGATAATAATACTCCGTCACGCTGAACTTGTGATCTATAGCTTATAGTTACTTATCTTTTTGCCACGACCTGATTACTCATCGTGTGTAAAAAGGCTTTGTTCTCCGTTATCTGCTCCGCGTAAAGCTGAAAAATCCTCTCGAAGGTCGTAAACAACAGCTAGCCAACCAACTAGAAGGGCAAATCTACCAAGATTAACCTGTAAATGGATCGAGAGATATAGTTCGAACCATCTTAATTAGTTGAACTGCGATGTTTTTGGAGAGAGAGAGAGAGAGAGAGAGAGAGAGAGAGAGAGAGAGAGAGAGAGAGAGAGAGAGAGAGTACTTTGTTTTTCAACAGCGAGTCGCTATAGCTGTTGCTATGATTGACATTGTACTAATAAGGCGGCTGATTGCAATGGTTTCTAGATTCTTCCGTTGGCTGCTGCTATTTTATGCTAGACATTCTTTTATCTTCCTTGTTGGCATTAGGTGTACTTTAGTACAGTTCGGTGGGAGTTGGGAAGCTTTATGGACGGCACTGAGATGTGTGGATACTTTTTTTAAAGCTAATCTGGCATTCTTTTGTCCTCCTAGATACACTCCAAGTCAAATGTGACAATCTGATTCCACCGAAGGGGGAGCAAAATTCATTAAAATGCACCGAAGAGCACAATAGTTTTTTTGCTTACGAAATTGTTGCTACAATGTGGTGGCCGGCAGTGGTCTTGTTTCTTGATTTCTTCTAGCACAATGGACCATGTGGTCATCATTTTTATATTAATTATGTCAGGAACATATCTGGGGAAACCACAATATTTGTGAAACCCGTGCAAATAACGACAAAAATAGTCGTCTAAATTCACCAAAAAAATCTCACATGTAGATGATATAATGATACACAATTTTATAAAATATCTTGTCCAAACTCGATTTCATTTGTGAGATATAAAAATAACAAATTTCTAACAAATTTCAAACCAGAAAGCTGTCCAGATGATTTGTTAGAAATTTGTTATTTTTATATCTCACAGACGAAGTTGAGTTTGGACAAGATATTTTATAAAATTGTGTATCATTATATCATCTACATGTGTGATTTTTTGATGAATTTAGACGACTTTTTTGCCATAGTTTGCACGAATTTTCACGGAGGTTGTAGTTGCACTAGATATGTTCCCAATTATGTCACCCATTTTTCTTTGTTTTATTTCAGTTTTTGTTGTATCTGGCGTGAGGAGAATATTGTGTTCGGTCTCTGGTCTGACGTGCATTGTTTTCCGATAAAACACAGCGGTCAAGAGTGCGCGGTGTCGTTTGGTTTGCAGCATGCATGTGAATAGTGATAGTTTGACCGTTAATTACGGTGTCAAATAAAGTCAGTTTACAAAATCAACTTCAGAACCTCCACGCTAGTGACCCTCGAAGAATCTAATGAGGCCTTTGACCGCGCGATTAGAGGAGCATCACTGTAGCATCAATGTAGCAAATCATCAATTAATTACCGTCATTAGATTCATCGCGAAAAGTTACACTCATCCTAAAATTTTTTTTCAAATAGATTTCATTCAATTTTTCATGCGAGAAAGATTCTCTTCTAGGCTGTCATTCTAGCGCCGACCCAAAACAAGGCTAATGGATCCTACCAAATCTGCTGACAGGCGAAGGGACCTGTCAACGTGGCACCTCTCGAGCTCTCCTCCTTTTTTCTGAAACGGAACAATCGGACAGGCCATGTTCGCTTGTACTATTTTTAGAAGGATATTATATTAATCTTAGCGCATTATATTGGTTCTTTTACAAATAGAATCTCAAATAAAAGAAAAATTACAAAGAAGTCCAAAACTCCTATTCATCTTCCTCGAAGCCTTCAGAGATCCGTTCGTCACCGCCGCCGAAGCCGCTTCCCAATCGTCATCGGACACCAGAGCCAAACTCCACAATGTGGAAGCCACAGAGGAGGGCTTACTTCTAGGCGAATCAGCCGAGTACACTGCCTCCTAGGTGCATCGGTCAACTCCCGTACCCACGACGCATCCTTCGATCCTACCGCCGGCAAACCGAGCAAAGCTCAGATTTTCACCAGAGATCATCTTCCTCGAGATTAACAGAGTCAACAACATCATCACCTGAAGAAGACGACGATGCGCCGGCCCTCGACTCCTGGACAGGTCTCCCCAGCCTCTCCGTTGACGTCGGAGTAGATCGCCATCGAAGAACGGAAGAGGATGGGAGAAATTATTCCGCTGCGCCGCCGTCGCTTCCGCATCGCCGGCGTCGCCAGAAAAAGCAAGCCGCAGAGGAGCCACACTCCTCCGGCAAAACCTAACTCCACCGCCGAACATCGACGGCGAGCAAACCCTAGACCTAAATAGACTCGACTAAAACCCTATGAAAACAGGCGATCTGTTGAAGAGACGGACCCCGCTCCTCGTCACCACCGGCAGCGAGGCCGGAGGCGAGGGAACAGAGGCCGCAGGCGGCGGCGCCGCCGCCGCCACTCGGCTTCTTTCTTTCGCGAGAGGTCAAGGGCAAGCGGTAAAACGCGTGGCCTACCTAGGCTGGCATATTCACCGTATGTTCTCCTGTACTAGACGCCCCTAAAAATGATTCCGTGCGGTTCATGCAGCCAAATCTGCCCCCCTTTTGTTTCCAAATGCCGAAACACGGCCGCTCATCTCCTGATGCCCCACGGTGCGTGCACATGAAAGCAGAGGAGGAACAGGTCAGGTCATGCTGGTCGCTTGGGAATGTCTCATGCGTTCGATCGCTGCATGATTGAGGATGAACCTGACATCACTTCGCTCACTCTGTTCGTTTAGTTTGTCAGCTAATCAGCCAACAATGATTTCCTCTCACACTAAATTAGCACCAACCACTAATCAATCAGTAGTATTTTTCTTTCATAACAAATCAGCATCTGCTACTCGTGCCGTGCTGCAGGCACATTGCCTAATCGATGAACGAAACTTCAGGCTCCTCACAGCCATCAAGGCGAAAGCTAAAATTTATGCAGGGCAAGGCAATAATGCAACAGTGACATCAACCCAACCGGAATTGGGAAGCTCGGATCAAATCAGACGCTGGTGCGTGTTAGCCGCGAGTAGGCTGCCGCCTGCCTGCCTGCCTGCCTGGGAGGAGGAGCTCGTTGGCAGTGGACGCGACGCGAGCGCGGGAGAGGACACGCGCATGTGCCTCTTTCGCCTCGCGGACTCGCGTCGTTTCACCACTTTTTATCCGGCCCCTGGCACATGGTGGATGGATGTATGGGTGGGCATTCGGGTAGCCCGAAAATTTCGGGTCGAGTTTTTCGGGTTTTTGAAATTTCGGGTTTTGAAAACTGTTACCCGAAATTTGTCCGAAATAATGAAAACCCGATATTTCGGGTACCCGAAAATTCGGGCTCGGGTTCGGGTAAACCCCGAACTACCCGATTTTAAAATGCCATCAGATCCAAACCAACAAACAAGTAGCAGGGCGTGGGAGCCGAGGGAGCCAAGCTGGCGGCGGCGGCGGCGAGATGGCGCACCAGATAGCGGAGGCGAGATGGCGCACCAGATCACGGAGGCCGACGAGCAGAACCCCTTCGGCCGCCTCACCCCGGCGGCGGCGGCGGCCCACACGAGCACTGGACGCCCTGTGCTGCCTCCAGCGCCGACGCCCGCCCGTCCTCGGCGCCATCGCCTAGCGCAGGACGCCCCGCGCCACCTCCCGTCCGCGGCGCCGTCGCTCGAGGAGGCTGGAGGCCGTCGCCGCCTCTGGATGTTCCTGCGTGGGGCTTGCGTGGGGGTGCTGGAGATGGGCTTGCGTGGGGGCTTGCGTGAGGGGGGGCGCTGGTGATGGGCTTGCGTGGGGGCTGCAGGTGCGGGTACTCAAATTTGGGGACTAGGTGCTGGAAGTTTTGAGGCTTGGTGTATTAGTGGGCTGGGCTGAATGGAAGTACATGGGTTGGGAGGATTTTCGGGTTATTCGGGTAGTTCGGGTACCGTGACCTGCTACCCGATTTACCCATAATAATTTCGGGTACCGTGGTCTGAAACCCGAAGTAGGGATCGGATTTTTCGGGCTCGGGTTCTTCGGGTTCGGGCTCGGGTTTTTCGGGTTCGGGGTTCGGGTTTCGGGTAATATGCCCAGCCATAGATGGATGCCTGGATGGCGGTTTCGGCCGGCCGCCCGGAGCGCGGCGTCCATCCGCTGCCGCGCCGGATGCCGATGACGTCCGCTCCCTGCTGCGTTTGACGACCACGCGGCAGCCGGCCGGGCTCTGGCGTCACCGTAGCCGTGTGTCGCGTATCCGTTCCGGGACATACGGTGCACGGTCGGTACATACGCATGCGCCGCGGGAACCTGTGGCCGGGGGCGTGGCCACGAGGCCGCGCCGTGAACGACGGCGACCACCGCACCCATCACCTGATGCGGCCGGCTTGTCTGTTCCGGCGTTCCATGACGTACGCGTGAGGGGGTACAGGTACAGCGAGGTTAGATTATGTTATCTCGAGATGGGGGTGACGGTACATGTACAAGTCGTTGCAGTCGTAGCAGGAGGTGGCCGATGTGGATGGGAGCCACGGCCAGTCATATTACGTTACATGCGTGGACCCAGCGCGCATCTGGTATGCTCGTTTGACCTCAAGTTACCATGCAAGCTCACCTATTTATTGCATCATATCTTTTAGGTTTTGAGCTAGCATGCATGGGCATGGCACAAGGCTCTCAGGCCACAAAACACACACAAAGCGATCTGTGGCTGAGTGCGACACGACGATGACGGCGACTCGGCGACTGACGCCTGACGGGGATCTGCTGGTAGCCGGGAGTCCGTTCTTCTTCTATGAGCTGAAAGCTTCGCACAGCCCCACTCTACAGCTGTGCGGCCGGGGGCCTCCCTTCCCCTTTTGGCGCCTGCACTTGTACCTTTACATGTGCAGAGCATCTCGGGGGCGTTCCTTCTAGAAAGATCTGCGAAATGTGGCTCCACCGGCCGCCCGCGCCGGAGACCATCCACTATTCACTGGTGTTTTTAGAGTAAAACCATACTAGAAGTGAGTGACCGATCCATAACCTCTCCTTCCCTTTCTTCTTCCTACTCTTCTTTCTCTTTCTTTCTTCTCAAAAATAGAGAGGATTTCAAAGGGGATCCATTATTTTTTCGGGTCTAGGATCCTCCATTCTTCTTCCGGTGCTGGATCCGCAAGTAGAAAAAAAGGGGACAGCCCGCTTCTCTTTGCGTCGCCAGTGGCGGCGGCGGCGGCCCATGGATGGCGCTGCGAGACCAGCGTGGCGTCGTCGATCTGTGCGGCGCAGTTAGAGGTCGCGGCGCACGGCCGAGAGCGTCGACCTCACGCAGGGTGCTCTTCAGTTTTCACTTAACAGGGGGTGGGGACGAAATGAAGAATATGTGCTGGTGCTGCACGGGGGGTGTAGCCGTGTAGGGTTCCGTGATCTTGGAAAAAGAAAATATCTGGGCGAGCGTTGGTTCGGTCGAGTATGCGGCTCCCGATGCCGTCGGTTGAGAGAAACGTGATTCGCTTGCAGTGTCCACGCCTCCACGGATGGATTGGGTTGCCACCACATACGGCTAGTACATTTTTTTTTGTAGGTAGTACACTTAGAGCAAGGCCAATAAGGCTTGGCTATAAGCCAAGCCATCAATAAAGTCTGATACGTACAATAATTAGACTCTTTCTCTACTTCAAATACTATTTTTTATTCAGATGGGAATGGAAGAAAAAAGATGGCAAGAGCAAAGCAGGGGCGGAGCCTGAATTTATTTTTTCATTATAGGGGCCAATCATATTAATTTATATAAAAATTTAATCAAATTTCAAATTTATAATACAAAATTGGGAACCATAGGGGCCGCCCCCTAGCTACGCCCCTGGAGCAAAGCTAGTAGTTTCGCTCGGGCGGTGTCTTGCGCGGGTGACATGGCGCACAGTGATGGTGGACTCCACTGCTATTTAATGCACCACAGTGAGCTCGTCCCATCCCAACCACACCAACGTCTCGGTCAGATTTCGCCGGTTGCATGAGTTGGGAGATGCTCGTCTCGGTCTCTCTCCATTTCTCTTCCTTCTATGTCAGCTTCCATCAGCTGCTCGCCGATTATAATACCTACTCTAACTCAATACCTGTAAAGTAGTCTCGGCCTCCGTGTTGCGCCGATCGACGGAAGCAGCAACAAGTTTGGCTCTCTCTCCTCTGTAAAGTAGTCTCGGCCTCCGTGTTGCGCCGATCGACGGAAGCAGCGACAAGCTTGGCTCTCTCTCTTCTAGCTCGGTCAGACAGCTGACGTGTTGGGCGAAACGCCCATTGCTGTACTTGCCCTTAGAGCAAGTATTATAGCAGGCTGTAAGCATAGCTGACATGTTGGGCGAAACACCCATTGTTGTACCTGTCCTTAGAACAAGTATTATAGCAGGCTGTAAGCAGACTGAATGATGAAGTGAAGGAAAGTGGCACTGCTAGTACCGGGTGTCCCAACCGGTACAGTCTCTTCGGTACTAAATGAGTGCCATGTTAGTACCGGTTGAATCATAGCAGGCTGTAAGCACAGCTGACGTGTTGGGCGAAACGCCTATTGTTGTACCTACCCTTAGAGCAAGTATTATAGCAGACTGTAAGCAAACTGAATGATGAGGTGGAGGAAAGTGGCACTGCTAGTACCGGGTGTCCCAACCGGTACAGCCTCTTCGGTACTAAATGAGTGCCATGTTAGTACCGGTTGAATCAACCGGTATTAAATGCGCCACCAGAAAAGAAAAAATGCATGTGGTTGTGAGGATTCGAACCCACAAGCTCCAACCTCGCGAGTAGCTTTCTTACCATCCTACCTGTGCACCACGTGTGCCTAGGTACGAGATGCTTTCTTTTTGAAGTAACCATAGAGGCCTATTTAGTACCGGGCCAAAGACGCCGACCG
The DNA here is from genome assembly GCF_016808335.1 of Panicum virgatum. Classification (NCBI taxonomy): domain Eukaryota; kingdom Viridiplantae; phylum Streptophyta; class Magnoliopsida; order Poales; family Poaceae; genus Panicum; species Panicum virgatum. Next base: position 54,247,800 of record NC_053149.1, read on the forward strand.
GTACTATATGTCACCCTTTAGTACCGGTCGGTGCCATTGACCGGTACTAAATGGCTGCGCCGTTTTAGTACCGGGCCGAAACACCAAACGGTACTAAAATGTAACTTTTAGTATTGGGTGGTGTTATGAGCCGGTACTAAAATGGCTCTGGTGGCTTACAAATTTAGACTCGGTACTAAAATGGCTCTATGCCAACTTTAGTACCGGACCAAATGACGACCGGTGCTAATATGCAGAGACGAAAGGCCATTTTTCTTGTAGTGTGGAGAGGAGAGAGAAGGGAAGTACAACAGTTAGCGTGAGTTGCTCTCGGTAGAATGTGCCAACTCAACTTGTAGATAGCATAGACGATTGTCGGTGTCCCGACCCGGGGGTTCGGATCCCAACTAGTAAAATGCTGCGTGTTTCCTCGTCCCAGATGTTGATGCAAGAGGCAACACAGTAACGCACGGGTTTATCCTGGTTCCGGCCGCGGGGCCGTACGTCCAGCAAGAGGGTGTGCGAGGGCACTGTATTATCTTGCACCCGGAGTGCTTGTAATAGGGGGTACAAGCGTGGCGAGGGAGGGAGGGAGGCTCCCAAGTCTCTGCTAGAAGAAGAGTCGGTTGAGGTGAGTGCTCAGTGGAGCTGAGAGCGTGATGATGATCGCGAGCGTAGGTGATGATAGCTAACGTCCAGAACCTCGTCCTTTTAAGGAAGCCCGTCTCCTCCTTTTATAGTCACAAGGAGGGGCGGAGTACATGAGTGGGGGAACGTGGAAGTCGTCGTCCTCCCCCGAATCGCGGGGGTGCAGTGGTCGAACACTGTAGAAAGTACACTGTGGGGCATGGCGTCGGGCGTGGCAGTCGTCCTTGGTCTTGCGGAGATCGCGCCGGCGTCCTGCCAGCTTCAGCAGGTGGCGTGGTCGTCGCTGTAGAGCGTGCAGTTCTACAGATGTGGCGTTCCGTGGGCCCTGCAGGTCAGGGTCCCGCACGCTCCAGCGGTGGCGGGGCACGCGGCGGTCCCGGACCCCTCGAGGGGGGAGGTCCGGGACTCCGGCTGCGTGCGCTGTGCGTCCCTCTTGGAGGAGCACGCGGCGTCGCCGGACCCTTTCCCAAGTAGGAGGTGGGTCCGGGGCCATACGTGTGATGAGGTGGAGTCCGGACGGCCGGAGTTGGCAGAATAGTGATGGGGACTGTGCCGAGCGCGCTTCGTCCCTCGTCGCAGGTCCCACAGTGCTGCCACAGCGCCCGGGATGGCGGAGCAGTGACAGGAGTTGTCGGATGGGACTCCGGTCACAACCATACTGTGGGGAATGGCGGCCTGACGCCGTCTGTCCTGAGCACTGTGGAGGAGTTATTGGCATTCAGTGCCTCCGTACGATGGGCGGTTGAGCGGCGGGGCCGTTTGTCCCTTATGCCGAGGGGTGGCCTCGAGCGAGGCGGAGACGAGTTACCTGCTCGAGGGAGGTTCGCTGCCCTCGAGCGAGGCAGAGATGATCTGCCTGCTCGAGGGTAGATTCGCTACCCTCGAGCGAGGCGGAGATGTGGGGCGCAGTCGAGGGTCCCGATGGGAGCTCTCGAGCGAGGCGGAGATCGCCCCGCGGGCCCGAGAGGGATGCGAATGGGCCGTATGCTGGGCTTCTTTGAGTCCTTTGCTTTCTTCCAGATTGGAAGGAGGCCGTGGGCCTTCGTGGGCCCGGCGGCCTGACATGTGTTCGCGTTTGTCAGGGTGATCTTAGTACCCCGATTAGGGTGTCCCTAATCGTAGTACCCGACAGTAGCCCCCGAGGCTTTGGTCGAGTCAAGGGATTCGGCCAAAGGGTAATTCAGCAATTTTCCCCTTGACGTGATCGGTCAATGCCATGCATCTGCCAGGCGTGCCTGAGCGCCAGCCCGGCGGATGTGACAACTCGTCGGTCGGGGTACGACGCCTGAGGGGGGAGTACTTCGAGGCGCGCGCCTTTTTTGTTTGGTTATTCTGGGGACAAGACGTGTCCGCGCGTTGAGGGGGCCAGGGCGACGATGGCGCCTGCTGCTCAGCAGCTGGCGCTTTCGTCGCGCTGTCCCGCACTCAAGGCCTTGGCCCGGCTTTCCCTAGTTGCCTTGCGTCGCGCCGTTCGAGGGCGGTCGGCCTGAGCCGATGCTGTGCCGCTTAGCATCCAGGGGCTCAGCTTCGCTTTATTTCATTCGGTCGCGTCTCGGCGCGGTAACTGAGGGCGTCCTTTGCTCGTGGAGTGCCGCGCCATCACGGGCGGTCCAAGCCTTCGCCCTTCGACAGGCTTGAAGCTTGCCGCCTGACGCAGCTATAAATAGGGGTTGTGGGGTTCTCTTTCCTCTCCAACTTCCCTGCTCTTTCTTCCAGCATTGCCTAAGTCTTGTAATGTTTTCTTTTGTCTTTCGTGACCGGCCCCCAGATGGGGTGGCCTGGCCCTTTTCGGCTTTGGTGCTAGAAGAATGCTTGGGAGCGGCGGGGGAAGACCGGAGAGGGCGTGCACACCATCCCTCAGCTTTAGTGGGATCAGCAGAAGAGCATTGGGCCCGTGGGGTCCTGCTCCTGCGATATCCCCTAGCCTGAAGGGGGATGGAGTTGCCTGACCATGGCGTTAGTGCCAGGTTTGGTGGCTATTCTTCGCATCGTCCCCCCCGGCAACAAGGTTGCTCTCGGGGAGACGGTGCGGAGGGTGCTGTCCGCCAGCTCGACCCCCCGCATAGTCTTCGGTGGAGGAGATGCTAGAAGAAAGCTTGCGAGGAGAGCATCCCGCTGGACCCGTGAGGTCTGGGGGCTGTTCCTCGCATCCCTAGCAGCCTGGCCGTTGCGCCAGCCAGGGTTCGGTGCCTTTCTTCGTCGCTCGCTCCTCCCCAAGACAGGGAAAATTGCCACGCAGGTGGCAATGTGTTTGTACTTTTCGACGGCTTCGCGCCGGTAATCCTTTGTAATCTCTATTTGCATGGAGCAATAAAGTCCCTTTCTCCTTCACGGGGAGGATGACCGAGGGTATAGGGATGTACAGAGGGTTACAGGCCTCGAATATGTGTGAAGTTTCCTTCGTGGGGGCGCGTCAGCGCACCCGCGGGTGTAGCCCCCGAGACCTTGGAGGAGTGTTTGTACTCGTCCAAGGGCTATAAACATTGCCCCGCTGGGTTGCTTCACTGGGGTGGCCGTCTAGCGTCTTTTTCAGCCAGCAACGTCACTCTTTCAGGCGCCCTCGGCATTATCAGTGCTAGTACAGCGACCCAGCGTTCAGCTTAACCATTAGGCGAGCGCGCGTTAATAGTGGGGGATTTGGCTAGACACGCGGAACTTCACAATCGACGATTGTCGACTCATTCGAGGGTGCGACCTGAGCCGCGGTGTGCGAGGAGCCCCCGAGCCTAGGCCCATGTGAAGGCGTTCAAGGGAACCCTCGTCTTTGATTACGACCCTCGTCGCCCTTCCGCAGGGAGGAGGGGTGAAGTGCACCATGCTACCCATGCCCGGGCCGCGAGCTATGGCTGCTTCAGTGAGCTGTTAGCGGGTAGTTCAAGCGGACGTCCGTGCCCCGTTCGATAAGGGTTGGCTCGTGGTCCTTGGAGACGTCACATAAAGCACTTGCGAAGGTTCGCTAGGTGGGACTCGGACCCGTTCGATAGGGTCCGAGGGCTCGATGCTCTCCCTCGATGGGATCCCCCTTCTAGGCACCCTTGACTGCCCTTGAACACTGTGTAGCTTGTACGGCACATCCATGCAGTCCCTGACTCTGGCAATCTGGGGCACCTATCAAACCCCGACGGGCCAGGCTTCGAACCCCTGATTAGTAGGGCCTCGGAATGCGATTTCTTCGAGGGTAAAGAGACCCCGGAAGGAATATTCTGTCATGATTCGAGAACGGCGCGGAGTCGCCGGTCACGCGCGCGGGTCTTCCACTGGTTGTGGGCGACGTGGCCCGATTTGTGCGGTGCGGGCGCGCCTTTTCAGGCGGCAGCCTCGGGTAGACGAAGCGGCGTGGGCAGCGGCTGACGGATGGGACAGTGCAACAGCCGCGCAGTTATTGTTGTGTGCGCGCATGGGAAACTCCGCGGTCGTGGGGCCCCAGCCGTCAGCGACAGCAAAATCTACCGCATTCAATGCGGTAGATTCAGGCTGTGGCTGCAGACCCGCCCGTCGCGGTGAATAAAAACGAAGAGAAAGGGGTTGTTTGGGCTCACCTGGCAATTTGCCTTCGTCTCACTTTGCCTTCTCTGCCTCTCCTGCATCCTGAGCCCGCAACCAAGAGCGAAAGGAGGAAGAGGAAGGAGAGTGAGAGCGCACCTTAGCCATCCTGGAGCCTTCATTCCCACACCCCCCTCGACTCGCGGAGATGTCGGATATCCAGGAGCCCTTGCCGTGGGGGAGGTCCTCTGCCACCGTGACGGTTCTAGAGCAGTTGGACGCCGACCGGCTGCTGCCAGTGAACACCAATTCGGGGGTGCCGGCGTGGATCTCCCCGCTGCCAGAGGAGACCGAGCCGAAGCCTCCCCAGGGCTATGTTGTGAGTTTCGTGCGTCTTCATGAGCGAGGCTTAGGCGTCCCTGTCTGCAGGTTCATGCGGGCGTTATGCGAGTACTACGGATCGGAGCTGCACAACTTCAGCCCCAACTCCATCTCACAAGCGGCAGTCTTCGTCGCCGTCTGCGAGGGGTACCTCGGCATCGAAGCCCATTGGGATATATGGATCCATCTGTTCCGCGGCGAACTCTTCGTCGAGAATGCGCGGGGCCAACCGAAGCGGTTCGCGCGCGCCGGAAGAATCTGTATATCCCGAGCAAGATGACGACGAACAACGCCGGGTGGAGTCGAGGGTGGTTCTACCTTCGGAACTACAGCAGCGCGCTCCCGGCGTTCACCAACAGGGTACTCTGGGAGTGACCACCGAAGTGGGACTGGGGTGTGTCGCCCCCAGCCCAACAAGCCAAGCTCGGAGTCGTCACCAACGCACTGGCGTATCTGGCGAAGAAGGGGTTGACGGCGGCGGCCGTCATCGCAAATTTTCATCGGCAGAGGGTGATCCCTCTCGTGGAGACGCCCGCGCCCCAGGTGCTGATCGGCGACGAGTCCGCTGCGGGTGCGGAGATGCCCGTGCCGACAGCCCCGAGGCTCCAGGTCGACCCGAGGGCGGCGCCCTCGGGGCAGTCTTCGAGGGGTGGCATGGTGCCGCGGGCCCGAAGAAGCGGTACGAGAAAGTGGAGCATGAGTGCTCGGTCCGGGTAAGTGGACTTGGACTTTACTTCTGTCGTCTGTTTGGTCGATTTCTCGATCCCGTTGTCCTCAGCTTTTGTTCCTCGATTTCCAGCCCCGGGGCCGTTGCCAAGGATGCGGTCCAGCTCACCCCAACTAAGGCCCTCAAGACCGGGGCACGCAGTACGCCGCACACGGTGCCGCAGCCCCTGCCTGCCGTGGACCTCGTGGCGGAGGCCGCAAAGCTACGGCAGGCGATGGCTCGAGGGGTCCAGGCGGTGCAGCAGGCTCGGGCACAGGAGGAGGGCGACGTCGGCCAAAGCGGTGCCAAAGCAGCCGCTCAGGCTGACGACGTCGAGGAGACCGGCTGGGGCAGTGCGGACGGCGCCGCCCGGCCGGACATCGAAGTTGAGGCCGGTCAGGGTGACGCGGCTAGTACCGCCCGGCCGGTTCCAAGAGAGGAAACTGGTGGGGGTGCGCAGGAGCGCCCCTCCAGCCATGCGGAGGTGGAGACCCTCGTCCTCGAGCCCCCGAGGGCTGAGGTCGAGAGCGTCACAGAGGAGGAGACGCCGCTAGATGCGCCGGGGGTGGAAGGAGCCCCCATGTCGGAGCCCACCGAGGCCCGGGACGAGGGTATCGTCGCGGTGGTGCCGGTGCCAACGGCGCAATGGAGCATGGTGCCGGTGGTGTAGCTACTGCGGGGATTCGATGGACATCGACCCTGCTGCTGCGGCATGCGCCGCCGCGCACGTTGCCAAGTTCGCATCGGCCAGCGCGGATGTGCTCGAGGCGGGGACGTCCGAGGGGCCCCATCACGGGGCGATCATCCCATCTGGGCTCCCCTCGAAGTTTCTCTGCAAGGAGCAAGAGAAGGAGGAGGCCTGGAATGCGCAGCTCAACGTCGATCGCGCCTTCCATCTCCATCAGAATACGGATTACTAGGTCAGCCAGGTAAATACTTTCCCCTGAAAATTGCTCGGATTCGGTTTGACTTTAATGTGTCTTTACCCACGCCTTTCCACTTGCAGCGGCTGAGGGAAATCTCACGCGAAAAGAGTGCCGAGATGACCCGGATGTACTCCCAGATGAGCCAGCTTGGGCAGCACAACGCCGAGCTAGTGCTCAAGAATATCGAAGCCAACACTAAAATGACGGATCTGGAAGCCCGTCAGCAGGCGCTTGAGGAGGATTTGGCACGGGTTGCCAGTGAGCGGGACATTCAGAGGACCGCAGCAGAGCAGAAGGCTCGGGAGTCCGAGGCGCAGGCTGCTGAGCTGCAACGCCTCCGAACAGCGCTCGAGCAGAAGGTTCGGGAGGCCGAGGCGCAGAACGCCGAGCTGCGGGGCCTCAGAGCAGCGCTCGAGCAGCAGGAGACCGAGCTCCTCCACAAGGAGGTAACCGTTGTCACGCTCACCGGGACCCTCCGGGAAAAGGGTGAGGCCCTCAAGGAGAACGAGGTGGCCCTCCAGAACGTGGGGACCGCCCTTAAGGAGAAGGAAAACTCCTTGTCCTCGCTCGAAGAGGCCGCCCGAGTCCAGAGGGAAGAGGCGCAGAAGAGTTTCACGGGTAAGTACCTTCGAGTTTTCGTTGGTTTGTTTATTTTCGTAGCTTACGTTGATTTCCTTTGCTCAGAGCTGAGGCAGAAGGTGGCGGATGAGTCCGCGGCGAAGGAAGCAATCCACACCGCACTCACGGCGGCGCAGGTGGAGTTCGCCGAGCTGGAGCAAACCGCCGTGAGCATGTGCCAAGAGCTCGAGGGGGAGGGTGCCGTCTCGGGCAGTTCGGTGATCAGCCGCTTGCGAGCGCTAGGCGGTCGGATTGCCGAACACGCCAAGAGCACCTTCCGCCTCGGTGTCTTGCGGGCCCTCACCGTGGCCTCGACGCACTACCACATGGATCTCCAGAGGGTGTTGTCGGGGTATGTCGTCCCCGATGACGCTGATGCGGACGCCGCGTCGGCCATTATGGACGATGCTGACACAGCCGCGGAGGAGTTCGCTACAATCCTTGCCTGGAAGCTCGAAGCAGACATCCCTCCCATCGCCGAATTTGACGCCACTGATGACCCACAAGGGGGGATGGTAGCCTGTAGGAAATCTGGGCCTCGAAGCCCATGTAATATCTTAGTGTTTGTTGTAATCGTACTTTGCAATCGTGCCTATGAATATAGGAAATTCGTTTTCGTTGAATCGACTGTGTGGCCCATCGAGGCCTTGTGCGTTCGAGCCTTCATTTTCTTTACTTTATTTCCATGTTCTCGTATGCAACTTAGATAAACTTCTGCGTGGAATTTCACATTCATAAGCAACGTAGGCGTGGGGTGGTGAGGGGGGTGCCGTATCACGGAGGCGTAGGAGGCCCCGCGACTCGACCGGCCCCGTACCATAGTTGCTTACGCCTCGCGTCCATTTTTTCCAAGGATACGAGAAGCTTAGGGACGAGACGGAAATATTTCAAAAAAAACGTTGGCAATTTTTGGGGACGTTCGGGGGTTCCCCCCGTAATAGCCCCCGAGGGAGGCTTGGCTTTGCCGAGGGTAAAGCCAAGCGTACCTCAGTGTTCGTGTGCATCCGAGCCCTCGAGGGTCGGGAAGGTTCCTAAAAATAAACAAGTAAAGCATACTTCTTTATTATTTCGGGAAATCGAAAGTGCGAGTACAAACGATGTACAAATAGCTCGAAATTCTAAGGATAGAAGCGACGTAGATGTTGTATGTTCCAAGCGTTGGTGAAGACTTCGCCTTTGTTGTTCGCCAACTTGTACGTGCCGGGTTTGAGCACCTCGGCGATTATGTACGGGCCTTCCCAAGGCGGTGAGAGCTTGTGGCGGCCCCTGTTGTCCTGTCGGAGCCTCAGCACCAAGTCCCCGTTGTCGAGGTCTCGGCGCCGGACCCTCTGCGCCTGATACCTTCGCAAAGACTGCTGGTAGCGCGCAGAGTGTAGGAGTGCCACATCTCGAGCCTCGTCCACTTGATCCAGCGAGTCTTCGTGAGCTCGCTGGTTTTGCTGCTCTTGGTATGCCTTGAGCCTTGGCGACCCGTACTCCAAGTCTATGGGGAGTATGGCCTCGGCGCCATAAACGAGGAAGAACGGGGTAAAGCCCATGGCTCTGCTTGGGGTCGTCCTCAGGCTCCAAATGACCGAGGGTAGCTCCGTGAGCCACCTCCGGCCGAATTTGTTCAACTTGTTGAAGATTCTTGGCTTCAGTCCTTGGAGGATCATGCCATTGGCACGCTCCACTTGCCCGTTCGTCCGTGGATGCGCCACAGCCGACCAGTTCACACGTATGTGGAAATCGTCGCAGAACGTCAAGGACTTCTTGCCTGTGAACTGGGTGCCGTTGTCGGTGATGATCGAATTCGGGACCCCGAACCTGAAGACGATGTCGGTGAAGAATAGAACCGCTTGCTCGGATTTGATCTTGCCGATGTGTCGAGCCTCGATCCACTTGGAGAACTTATCGACTGCCACCAGCAAGTGGGTGAAGCCCCCGGGCGCCTTGTGCAGCGGACCAACGAGATCCAGTCCCCACACAGTGAAAGGCCATGTGATGGGCAAGGTCTGCAAAGCGTGCGCGGGGAGGTGCGTTTTTCGGGCGTAAAATTGGCAACCCTCGCAGGTCCGCACGACATCGGTGGCGTCGGCGACTGCGGTGGGCTAGTAGAAACCTTGCCGGAACACGTTACCCACGAGGGTACGTGGTGCAGCATGGTGGCCACAGACGCCAGCGGAAATGTCGCGGATCAGCTCCTTGCCCTCGGGGATGGGGATGCATCGCTGCAAGACTCCCGAGGGACTGTGCTTGTATAGCTCGCTGTCGATCAGAACGAAGGACTTGGCCCGCCTCGTGAGGTGCCGCGCCTGAGCGCGGTTCGAGGGTAGGACCCCTCGAATCATCCAGTCAAGGTACTGGGCGCGCCAATCTTGTGGAGTGGGGGCCTCGTCAATCTGCATTGCTTCGGCCTCATCCGCGGAGGTGGCCTCGAAGTCAATGTCCATGGGCTCGGCCTCGGCCGCCGGGGGGTTCCTATCGGAGGTCCCGGCGGTCGAAGGGCCCGGCTCCGTTGGACCCTTGAATGCAACGGAGGGCTTGGCGATATCATGAGCGAAGACGTTCGGGGGGACGGTTGTCCGCCCCGATGCGATCTTGGCTAGTTCATCGGCGTCCTCGGTGTACTTGCGCGGGACATGATTGAGTTCTAGGCCGTCGAACTTGTCTTCGAGGCGGCACACTGCATTGCAGTATGCCTCTATCTTTGGGTCGTGGCAGCTAGACTCCTTCATCACTTGGTCGATGACGAGTTGAGAGTTACCGCGCACGTCGAGGCGCTTGACGCCGAGCTCGATGGCGATGCGGAGGCCACTGAGGAGGGCCTCGTATTCCGCCATGTTGTTAGACGCAGGGAAGTGCAGGCGTATCACGTATCGCATGTGGTCTCCGAGGGGTGAGATGAAAAGGAGACCGGCACTGGCGCCGGTTTTCATCACCGACCCGTCGAAGTACATAGTCTAGCATTCGGCCTGGATTTGCGGTGGGGGTAGCTGAGTGTCCGTCCACTCAGCCACGAAGTCAGCCAAGATTTGGGACTTGATCGCTTTGCGGGGGGCGTAGGTGAGAGTTTCTCCCATCAGCTCCACAGACCATTTGGCAATTCTACCCTCGGCTTCCCGGTTGCGGACTATCTCTCCCAAAGGGAAAGACGAGACCACAGTGACGGGATGGGCCTCGAAGTAGTGGCGCAGCTTGCGCCGAGCCAAAACCACTGCGTAGAGCAGCTTCTGAATCTGCGGATAGCGCATCTTAGTTTCAGACAACACCTCGCTGATGTAGTACACCGGCCGTTGGACGGGCGAAGCAAGGCCCTCATCTTGTCTTTCGACAATGACCACCGCGCTGACCACTTGGGTCGTCACAGCTACGTACAGAAAGAGGGGCTCGCCGTCCATGGGTGGTGTGAGAATGGGGGCATAAGTGAGCGATGCCTTCAGCCTGTCGAGGGCTTCTTGGGCTTCGGGGGTCCACGTGAAGCGCTTGGTTTTCCTCAAGAGTCGGTACAGGGGTAAGCCTTTCTCTCCGAGGCGCGAGATGAATCGGCTGAGGGATGCTAGGCATCCCATGACCCTCTGTACCCCCTTTAGGTCTCGGATCGGTCCCATCCGAGTGATGGCCGAGACTTTGTCAGGGTTTGGTTCGATGCCCCGCTGGGAGACAATGAAGTCCAAGAGCATGCCTCGAGGAACCCCGAACACGCATTTCTCGGGATTGAGTTTTACCCCTTTGGCCCATAGGCAATCGAATGCGATCCTGAGATCGGCAACCAGGTCGTCCGCCTTCCTGGATTTTACAACGATATCGTCGACATACGCCTCTACGTTACGCCCGAGATGGTCTCCGAAAACGTGGAGCATACACCGCTCATATGTAGCTCCAGCGTTTCTGAGGCAAAAGGGCATCGTAATGTAGTAGTACATGCCGAATGGTGTGATAAAAGAAGTCGCGAGCTGGTCGGACTCTTTCATCTTGATTTGGTGGTAACCGGAGTAAGCGTCAAGGAAGGATAAAAGTTCACACCCCGCAGTAGAATCTACAATTTGATCAATTCGTGGCAATGGAAAGGGAACATTCGGACATGTTTTGTTTAAACTAGTGTAGTCTACACACATCCTCCAGTTTCCGTTCTTTTTCTTCACTAATATAGGATTAGCTAGCCACTCGGGATGGAATACCTCCTTGATGAACCCGGCCACCAGAAGTTTCTGCAACTCCTCGCCGATCGCCCGGCGCTTAAGCTCGTCGAAGCATCGCAGGCGTTGCTTCACCGGCTTGGAGTTGGGTCAGATATCAAGGGTGTGCTTGGCGACCTCCCTCGGTATGCCAGGCATGTCCGAGGGGCTCCATGCAAAGATGTCTGCGTTGGCGCGGAGAAAGTCAACGAGCACCACTTCCTATTTGCCATCGTTGGGGTGGCTCAGGTCGAGGGGCACCTTCTTGATACCCTCGGCGGGTTCGAAGCTTCCCGCGTGTCGGTGCGTGGAGTCCAAGGCCTCGCCTGCCATTCTGTCGAGGGTGGCAGCGAGGGCCTCGTCCTCCGCTTGAGCCTCCGCGTGCTCAACGCACTCGATGTCACACTCGTAGGCGTGCTCGAACGAAGAGCCGACGGTAATGACGCCCTTCGGACCCTGCATCTTCAGCTTGAGGTAGGTGTAGTTGGGGATGGCCATGAACTTGGCGTAGCAGGGACGACCAAGAATGACATGATAGGATCCCCGAAACCCCACCACCTCAAAGGTGAGTACTTCCTTGCGGAAGTTGGCTGCCGTGCCGAAGCAGACAGGCAGATCGATCTGGCCGAGGGGTTGGATGCGCTTCCCCGGCGCAACGCCATGAAATGGCGACTTGCTGGGGCAAAGCTTGCCCAGTCCAATCCCCATGAGCTCCAAGGTGTGGGCGTACATGATGTTCAGGCTGCTGCCTCCGTCCATGAGCACCTTGGAGAAGCAGGTGTTGCCGACGATGGGGTCGACAACGAGCGGATACCGTCCCGGATGCGGGACGTAGTCGGGGTGATCCTCGCGGCCAAAGGAAATGGTATCCTTCGACCCGTCGAGGTAGGATGGCGTGGCCTTGGTGATGGAGAAGACTTCCCGGCGCTCACGCTTGCGCTGCCGAGAGGTCATGTTCATCGTTGGTCCTCCGAAGATGAAGAAGGCGTTCTCCACCGGGGGGAACTGGTCATCTCCACCTTTGCTGCCAGCATCCTTCTTGTCCTCGTCACGATGCGCGATGCGGTTGTAGTACTTCTTGAGCATCTCGCACCGCTCGAGGGTATGGTTGACCGAGCCCTTGTGGTAAGGACACAGCTTCTTGAGCTTGTCGTCGAATAGGCCACCACCGCCTCGACGGGGGCCTCGAGGTCCTTTGCGGTCCGGGGCGGCAGCGAAGGCCTCCTCGGAGTAATCTGCCTACCCCGAACCACGCTAGTTCGGTGGGACCGGCTTCTTTCCCTTCCTCTCCCACTTCTGTTTCTTGGCGGGGGCATTGGGCTTGACGTTGCTGCCCTCCGCGGGCGCATCGTCCTTGCGCTTGCTCGGCTTGTCGTCGAATATGGCACCAACAGCCTCCTCGCCGGCGGCGTAGTTGTTGGCAGCGTCGAACAACTCATTGGTGTTGGCGGGTCGGCTTCTCGCAAGCTTGTGCACCAGGTTCCGACACGTCGTACCCTCGAGGAAGGCGTTGATGACCTCGACGTGGGTGACACTGGGGAGCTCGGTGCATTGCTTGGAGAAGCGCCGCACATAGTCGCGCAGGGACTCATTGGGCCTCTGGCGACACCCTTTGAGGTCCCAGGAGTTCACAGGGCGCACATATGTGCCCTGGAAGTTGCCCACGAAGATCTTGACTGAGTCGGCCCAGTTGTGAATCTGGTCCGCGGGCAAGTGCTCGAGCCACATTCGTGTGGCATCAACAAGATGAAGAGGAAGGTTGCGGATGATGACCGCATCTTCCGTTGCACCGCCTAGCTGGCATGCTAGGCGGTAATCATTGAGCCAGACTGCAGGATCTGTCTCGCCCGAGTACTTGACGAGGGTGGTAGGTTGTCGAAAGCGTGGGGGAAAAGAAGCAGTTCGAATCTCCCAGCTGAACACCCGGGTGCCCGGAGGCTCCGGTGACTCACCCCTGTCGTGCTCGGGGTCGAAGCGTCCACCTCGTCGAGGGGTGTACTTTCTGCCGTCGATGATATAGCGGGCGTCGCCGTCACCGGCGTGCCCACGCGTGTCGTGGAGTCGCTCCCTCGCGGGAGGCTTTCCGAGGTGGTCGTGCACCGAGGGTGCCTTCGCACCAGGCGCTACGGCTGCCTTGCCCTTCTCAGCCGGTGGAGTGTGCACCGAAGCCTCGCGGTCCTGGCATGCAGTCCCACCGGGCTGCTCCAGGGCTTTCGAGCGCATTCAAGACGCAGAGCTCTCGGCTTGCTGCATGGCAGCTTGCTCGATGAGTACCTGTGCCTCGCGGCGCAAGTTGCGGCCCGAAAGCGTCGATGGCTCGGGCATGGCTTGTAGTAGGTAGGCCACAGCGACGAGTTTTTCGCCGGCCGTCTTCAGTTTCGGAGGTTTGTCGACGTTGTCGTCGGCCAGGATCCGCTGTCGGGCAACGCGCGCCGCCGCCTGTGCTGCTCGAGTGCGGTGCGCAGATCCTGGGTCTGCCGACGCTGCTCGTCGAGCTTGGCTTGAAGCTCCTTGAGCTGCGCCAGCTGTGCTTGCCGCGCCGCCGAGCTTGACGAAGAAGAAGGGGCCGCAGGCGGCACCACCGGTTGGTTCGCCTGCGTGTCTGCCCCGCCATCCCCGTCGTCGCTCGGGGCATTGTCGTCTCGCCTGTCCGCGAGCTGGACCATGAAGCACTCCCGGGCGGGATCGTAATCCCCCTCGCTGGAGTCCTCAGAGCAGGTGAGGCAGTAAGCCATCGCCAGCTGGAATGAGCGGAAAGCGCCGGGGTTGCGGACCCCGGAGTAGTCCTCGGCCTCCTCGACTGTGAAGTTGTTCATGAAGAAGTTGATGTCGTCGGCGATCGAACTTGCCATTTCGGGGTAAGATTCGTCAGGAGACAACGCGATGAGGCTGCGGATCGACAGGAGATGATGACCCGGCAGATCCTCATACTCGGTGAAGTTAGTGCTGATTGAAGAGGCGTAGGATGTAGCGTTGCGCATCCCAAAGGGGAGAGGCGACGCCGAAGTCGCCCCCCTGGGAGGCACTGGCACTGCGATCGATGATGGTGCTGGCGTAGCTGATGCCGAAGCACGTGATGACGAAACGACAGTCCCGTCAGTCGTGACGCTGAGCCGTGTCATGGCAAGCTCAATCCGCGTAGGGTGGGTGAGCCGTGCCGCCCGACGCCGCTCTGCGCGCGCTTGTCGCGAATGCTGGCCCGAACGCCTGTTGCGCCGGGCTGGTGAAGTCGGAGCGATGGGTTCGCGTCTGGGCGAGAGGAGCTGCATGAGGTAACCATTGCCGGTTGCTCTGAACTCGAGACTCCCGAACTAGATCACGTATCCTGCTGGGAGCGGATCCGAAACACCCATGGGGTACGGGTTGGATCTGCCCGCCATACCTGGAGATCAAATGGGAACAAGAGAGAAAATGTCACGCAGCGAGTCCCCTACCTGGCGCGCCAACTGTCGGTGTCCCGACCCGGGGGTCCGGATCCCAACTAGTAAAATGCTGCGTGCTTCCTCGTCCCAGATGTTGATGTTAGAGGCAACACAGTAACGCACGGGTTTATCCTGGTTCCGGCCGCGGGGCCGTACATCCAGCAAGAGGGTGTGCGAGGTCACTGTATTATCTTGCACTGTAACACCCGGTTTATAAAAGGACATAAATCGAGCAATCATATACGTGCCAGGATCAAGTCACACGTATATACAACAGAATGAATAGTATATCATAGCACATATCACGTAAAAAGATATAATAAAGCGAATATGAATGTTATTTATTATATTAATGACAAAATGTCTGATACAGAGTATGCGGAAGCGTAGAATACATATATGAAGAACTCTCGGAAGCAGGGCGCCATAGGGACGTCGACTGGGAGACGAACGCCTAGAAGTCCTCGTAGTCCTGGTAGCGCTGAGCGAACTCCCTCGCGTCGGTAGGAACTGAGCAGCAGTAGAGTATCCAAGAGGAAAAAGTAGAGAAGAGGCAAGAGTGAGTACACAACTTGTACTCAACAAGTATAACACAAACTATGAGGCTCTAAGGTTGGCTGACTCAACTGCATTAGCTTTTAAGTGTTGGCAAAATTTTATTACAACTATTTACTACGAGTTGATGAATTACCATTAACCCAGTTACATAGTAATTAATCAGAATTAATCATGTTACTACTGAGAACCAAACCACAACCATACCAAAACCCCGAGAGGCACCCCCTCGTCGGAAGGAGCTAACCCCACTAATCAAAAGGAGGATCTGGGCTGCTCATAACCGTGAGCACGGCTAGTATACTAGTTTTACACTCTGCAGAGGTTGCACATCTTTACCCACAAGTCGTGAGCTACGCTAGATGTTCATCACACTTCCTTAGGTGAGATGACTAGCAAACTCACTACGAGGCCTTTACAAAGAATCTCGTTGGTAAGGAGTAACCGCGAGGGTTGGATCGGCGACTATGGAGCAGGTCTAGTGGGCGTCATCGACGAGGCCACTCAGTACGAGCGACATAGAAGCTTACCACCCTTGCCCCGTCGGTAAGTTACTCCAAACCAAAAAGACTTAATTATTACGCCAAGACCGTCCCATTCCAGTCTTGTGGTAGCGCTGTTGTCCCAGGTTGTCGCTCTATGAACCGGTCCTTATGGAGAGTGACCAACCAGGCAGTAAGCACCGTGCTGGCCCCCTAAACCATGTTTCTAACAAAACCAATTTTAATGAGAAGTGAACCACTCAAGCCACACAGAGGGTCACTCTCAGAATTATGTCGCATATACCATTAATCAAATTAATTAAAAAGGACCATTATGTGTTGAAGCATGGCACCTAGCACAACTAACCAAAATGCAACCCAAAGGATATATATAAAGGATATAAAGTGGCTAGGAAATCCTTATAGGCATACAATATTAAATGCAGTATGAAAATGTATTTAAAAGTGATAGGTTGGTCATGTTATACTTGCCATTCTCGTACTGCTCCTGCTGCTGCTCAAAGTGCTCAGAAGACGGCTGCTCCGGGTACTGGTACTGGGGCACCTCCGGTAGCTCAGCGTCTACTCACGAACACATGGCCAAAACAATACACAACAGTAAACATACAATCATACACTAACAAAAGCTAAGAAACAGTACATCAATACATAAAAACAGCACACTAAACTAGTCTAAAACTATTCTACGCGTTACAACGATCGCGTGGACATAAAGAACGCTTAAAACGGAGCTAAAACGCATAATCTAGGCTAAAAACAAGGTTCAGGGACTAAACTGCAAGAAATCTATGATTCCAGGGGGTTTTTTTGCAAAAACCGAGGGCCTAAATGTAATTAAACCTTAGTTCTAAGGGCTAGCGTGTAAAACTGCCAAGGGTGGGCGGTGGGTTCTAATTTAAAGAAACTCAGGGGGTTCGGTGAAAAGGTTTGGGCCAAACTGCAATTGCTTTTGAATGGCACAGGACCGCGGGTTTATTTTGGAAAACTGCAAGGGCTCTTTAGCAAAAGGTCCATGCTGAAGCGGTATCTAGCGAGGAGGGCCGTCGGATCTAGATCTAACAGCTACGGATGAAAGGATATGCGGCTTCTAATCCTGGGCGCAGATCTCGGATCGAACGGCGCAGGCGCTTTGGGGGCGTGGGCGGCGGCGCTGCGCTGCTGAACTTACGCCGGCGGCGAGCGGAGGCGACGGCGGCTTGCCGAAAAAGGCCAAAACATGACCTGGGGGCCGTTTTGACCGGGATTTGGGTCAGGGGTGTTGTGCGCGACGTCACGAACCCAAATACGGGCTCGGTGCGGGTTTACGGCGAGCAGAGGCAGCGGACCACGGCAAGGCGGCGCAGCAACACACCGGTGAGCAAAATCGTGCACGCGGGGAGCAGAGAGCGGCTAGACCCGAGCGGGACTAGATCACGAGCAAGAGGCGAGCACGACGGAGCTTACCAGGGGTGTAATGCAGACGGGGGTGCGGTGCAGGGGTGTTGGTGTCGAGCTCCGGCGGCGACGCTCGGCGCTGAGATCGTGGGCAGGTCGCTGCGGTGGACCTCTGGGCTCCTGGGTTCCAAGGTTCGGTTCGTGACGGTCCTGCAAGGGAGCCACGGGGGTCAGCAGGCACGGAGCGGAACTAGGGGCACGGATTTGCGGCGGCGAACCGGCTCTCCTCTGGCGGCGAGCTGTGCAAATTCGATGGCTTCACGGGCCGGGGTCACTGGTGCAGGTCTAGGGAAGTTTTCTGGTGCCGAGGTTAAGCTACGGCGGGATTTGGCCGGGGCTAGGATGTGGCGGTGCGGCGAATCCACGGCGGAGCAGAGGGCTCTGCGCAGCGGAGCAACTCAGAGGCGGCGCTAGGGTTTGCGCGGCGCTAGCGTGGGGGTAAGGGCGCGGAGGTTCGCGGGGTGCGTTTAAAGGGGGCTCCGGGGGTCTCGGCGTGCGGGTCGTTGGGGGCGCAGGCGAGATTCTCGGCGGTGAGCTCGGGCGGAAGCGCGCGAGAAGGAAGGAAAGGGATGAGTCCGACACGCGGGCCCGGGCGAGCAGAGAGAGACGTGCTGCGTGGGGGGGGGGGGCGACGGCCTGACTGGTGGGGCCAGCTTGGCGGAGAGAGGGAAGTGGGCGCGGTTGCGGGAGGAGTGGCGCCGACAGATGGGCCTTGTCTAGCAGTGAGTGCGGGCGCGGGATGAGACGGGTCGGGCGCTGCGCGCGTGGGGAAAGGCTGACGTGTGGGCCGGGTGCTGTCTGCAGGGGAATCACGGGAGTGCGGGCCGTGCGCGCTGGCGGGCCGAGAGGGAAGCTGGTGGGCTGCAGGCAAGGAGAAAGAGAGAGTGGGCCGCAAGGAGAGGTGGGTTGGGCTTGGGTTTTCTTCTTTCTTTTTTTTTTCTTTCTCTTTTCTTTTCCCTCTCAACTCAAAACTATTTGAATTCAAATTTGAATTTGAATTCAAACCCTAGCACTCAAACAAATAAAACTTATGCACCAGCATGAATGCACAAACAATTTTGCCCTAAAATAAATTTTAATTGCTTATGCAACAAAATTAGATTAAATGCAAGCTAAGCAAATTAAATCCTTAGAAGAATTAAATAAACCAATTAAATTTATTATTAAATACTAAAATTTAATTTAGGGTGTTACAAATCCTACCCCTTACAGGAATCTCGTCCCGAGATTCTGAGCTGGCTAGCAAAGAGATCAGGATAGGTCTTCATCAACTCCTCTTCCTCCTTCTGGCAAGTCCTCCGAAAAGACATCCGGGAATTCAGACACCACGCGAATACCATCCATGGGTCTAGCCTCCATCTGATGAAGAAAACCAGAAGGCTCTGTAGCACTGACTGTCACCTCTTGGCCATCAAATGCTGACAAGCGAACTGACCGCTGAGCACAATCAATTTTGACTCCCCACTTGACAAGAGTATCCATTCCCAGAATCACATCAATACCCTTGGTGTCTATCACCATCAGATTTGTACTGAACTTTACTCTCCCTATGGAAACACTGACTCTGGGGCAGGAGATATGAGACCTCAATTGTCCTCCAGGTGAAGATACTAACATGCACTTCTTTAATGTGTTAGTACGAATACCATGATGCTCGACAAAAGACTGTGCAATAAAGGAATGCGTAGCACCAGTATCGAACAGCACCGTAGCTGGATGGGAGTTGACCATGAATGTACCAATAACCACGTTAGGAGCCTTGGCCGCTGACTCGGCCGTCACGTGGTTCACTCTGCCCTGTACTGGCATCCTGGGCTGAGCTGGGTGCCCCTGCTGTCCCGCCTACAGTGGAGCCGGTGAAAGGCGCTTCTATGGACAACCTTTGGCATAATGACCTTTTTGTCCGCACTTGCGGTGGTGGTGAATGGCGCTACTTGGTTGACCTCCATGTGAACCTAGCATCACATCTGGCATCATTTCTGCTGCTTGCTTTATAGACTCCTTGCGACCGCATGGCTGAATCACATTCATAGTGATAGTCAACCCATCAACATAATCATGGAGAACCTGATTCTCGACCTGTGTATTTCTAGAGCACTTAGGATCCTTTCTCTTCTGGATGGTCTGTAGCTCTTCGACTGATGGACTGTCGAGGAAAAGGGAATCCTCTACTAGCTGCTCCTGATGAGACCTCTTCCTCTTTGTACTGGGGAACAACCTCTGGTTCCTCCTAGTTGTGGCTTCATCTTCAGTCGCACGAACTTGACGACAAGAAACGCTATAGAATTGGCAACACGGGCAAGCCTTCTCACCATTGTTCGGGTGGTATGTTGTTTGCGAAGACTGATCTTGTGTCATCGTCGGCTGCTTCACGGAAACTGTTGCATGAACACCATCACCCATTGCATGGTCTCCAAGGTCTTTTTGTTCCGCTGCCATCGGAGCTGGGGTAAGGAGGAAACACAGATTGGTAAGGTCAAGGAAGAGAGAAAAACCTCACTATTCAAAGTTCTATCTTATTTAGACAATACTGCCCATGCATTACTGCTGATGACTCCAGATGGGTGTCACATAAATTCGGGAAAAAGGAACTATAGCATAAGTCTTCTGCCTCGTCTGAGAGATTCTCAAATTCTCCAGTACTATCTGTAGGCCGTGGTGTCGCATCCCTACCCCCTTACAGAAACCGACGTCCTCGTCGGTGACGTCCTGGCCAGTGGATCCCTGGATATCATCTCTTCTTCGTGTTATCCTTCTTCTCAACAAGACAGAAACCCAAGGCATGATAAGGTAGAGAGGATAGAGTGGATGGTTTTACCCCCAACGATCTAACTCGTTTTATTAATTAATTAACTTTAACTTAAGACTGATTTCCTTTAAACAAATTTAACTACTAAACTATGCAATCAACCAAAGATCCAAATCAAATATTTGCATAAAGACAAGAATACAAATTTATACCTTAGCCGAGTTTAACACACAACTCGACTAACACATCGCGTCGCAGAACGTACTATCGTATTATTATAAAAGGGTCACCTATCTCATGCTCATGGTGGTCAGATGACTGATTCAGGCCAAAGTCTACGAAAACTATTCTTTAGAGAGAGAAAATCAAGACAAGATGAGTCAAAGGCATAGAACTCAAGGGGTATAATAGTAAAATAGTTTCAGCAGGCAAGGATTTTAGAGAGAAAGACTTAAAACTCGACCAGTTCTATCTAGGCTTCGTCCTACAGTCGACACGGCTCTAATACCACTCTGTAACACCCGGTTTATAAAAGGACATAAACCAAGCAATCATATACGTGCCAGGATCAAGTCACATGTATATACAAAAGAATGAACAGTATATCATAGCACATATTACGTAAAAAGATATAATAAAGCGAATACGAATGTTATTTATTATATTAATGACAAAATGTCTGATACAGAGTATGCGGAAGCGTAGAATACATATACGAAGAACTCTCAGAAGCAGGGCGCCACAGGGACGTCGACTGGGAGACGAATGCCTAGAAGTCCTCGTAGTCCTGGTAGCACTGAGCGAACTCCCTCGCGTCGGCAGGAACTAAGCAGCAGTAGAGTATCCAAGAGGAAAAAGTAGAGAAGAGGCAAGAGTGAATACACAACTTGTACTCAACAAGTATAACACAAACTATGAGGCTCTAAGGTTGGCTGACTCAACTGCATTAGCTTTTAAGTGTTGGCAAAATTTTATTAAAGCTATTTACTACGAGTTGATGAATTACCATTAACCCAGTTACATAGTAATTAATCAGAATTAATCATGTTACTACTGAGAACCAAACCACAACCATACCAAAACCCCGAGAGGCACCCCCTCGTCGGAAGGAGCTAACCCCACTAATCAAAAGGAGGATCTGGGCCGCTCATAACCGTGAGCACGGCTAGTATACTAGTTTTACACTCTGCAGAGGTTGCACATCTTTACCCACAAGTCGTGAGCTACGCTAGATGTTCATCACACTTCCTTAGGTGAGATGACTAGCAAACTCACTACGAGACCTTTACAAAGAATCTCGTTGGTAAGGAGTAACCGCGAGGGTTGGATCGGCGACTATGGAGCAGATCTAGTGGGCGTCATCGACGAGGCCACTCAGTACGAGCGACATAGAAGCTTACCACCCTTGCCCCGTCGGTAAGTTACTCCAAACCAAAAAGACCTAATTATTACGCCAAGACCGTCCCATTCCAGTCTTGTGGTAGCACTGTTGTCCCAGGTTGTCGCTCTATGAACCGGTCCTTATGGAGAGTGGCCAACCAGGCAGTAAGCACCGTGCTGGCCCCCTAAACCATGTTTCTAACAAAACCAATTTTAATGAGAAGTGAACCACTCAAGCCACACAGAGGGTCACTCTCAGAATTATGTCGCATATACCATTAATCAAATTAATTAAAAAGGACCATTATGTGTTGAAGCGCAGCACCTAGCACAACTAACCAAAATGCAACCCAAAGGATATATATAAAGGATATAAAGTGGCTAGGAAATCCTTATAGGCATACAATATTAAATGCAGTATGAAAATGTATTTAAAAGTGATAGGTTGTTCATGTTATACTTGCCTTCCTCGTACTGCTCCTGCTGCTGCTCAAAGTGCTCAGAAGACGGCTGCTCCGGGTACTGGTACTGGGGCTCCTCCGGTAGCTCAGCGTCTACTCACGAACACATGGCCAAAACAATACACAACAGTAAACATACAAGCATACACTAACAAAAGCTAAGAAACAGTATATCAATACATAAAAACAGCACACTAAACTAGTCTAAAACTATTCTACGCGTTACAACGATCGCGTGGACATAAAGAACGCTTAAAACGGAGCTAAAACGCATAATCTAGGCTAAAAACAAGGTTCAGGGACTAAACTGCAAGAAATCTAAGGTTCCAGGGGGTTTTCTGCAAAAACCGAGGGCCTAAACGTAATTAAACCTTAGTTCTAAGGGCTAGCGTGTAAAACTACCAAGGGTGGACGGTGGGTTCTAATTTAAAGAAACTCAGGGGGTTCGGTGAAAAGGTTTGGGCCAAACTGCAATTGCTTTTGAATGGCACAGGACCGCGGGTTTATTTTGGAAAACTGCAGGGGCTCTTTAGCAAAAGGTCCATGCTGAAGCGGTATCTAGCGAGGAGGGCCGTCGGATCTAGATCTAACAGCTACGGACGAAAGGATACGCGGCTTCTAATCCTGGGCGCAGATCTCGGATCGAACGGCGCAGGCGCTTTGGGGGCGTGGGCGGCGGCGCTGCGCTGCTGAACTTACGCCGGCGGCGAGCGGAGGCGATGGTGGCTTGCCGAAAAAGGCCAAAACGTGACCTGGGGGCCGTTTTGACCGGGATTTGGGTCAGGGGTGTTGTGCGCGACGTCACGAACCCAAATACGGGCTCGGTGCGGGCTCACGGCGAGCAGAGGCAGCGGACCACGGCAAGGCGGCGCAACAACACATCGGTGAGCAAAATCGCGCACGCGGGGATCAGAGAGCGGCTAGACCCGAGCGGGACTAGACCACGAGCAAGAGGCGAGCACTGCGGAGCTTACCAGGGGCGTGATGCTGGCGGGGGTGCGGTGCAGGGGCGTTGGTGTCGAGCTCCGGCGGCGACGCTCGGCGCTGAGATCGTGGGCAGGTCACTGCGGTGGACCTCTGGGCTCCTGGGTTCCAAGGTTCGGTTCGTGACAGTCCTGCAAGGGAGCCACGGGGGTCAGCAGGCACGGAGCGGAACCAGGGGCGCGGATTTGCGGCGGAGAACCGGCTCTCCTCCGGCGGCGAGCTGTGCAAATTCGATGGCTTCACGGGCCGGGGTCACTGGTGCAGGTCTGGGGAAGTTTTCTGGTGCCGAGGTTAAGCTACGGCGGGATTTGGCCGGGGCTAGGATGTGGCGGTGCGGCGAATCCATGGCGGAGCAGAGGGCTCTGCGCGGCGAAGCAACTCAGAGGCGGCGCTAGGGTTTGCGCGGCGCTAGCGTGGGGATAAGGGCACGGAGGGTCGCGGGGTGCGTTTAAAGGGGGCTCCGGGGGTCTCGGCGTGCGGGTCGTTGGGGGCGCAGGCGAGATTCTCGGCGGTGAGCTCGGGCGGAAGCGCGCGAGAAGGAAGGAAAGGGATGAGTCCGACACGCGGGCCCGGGCGAGCAGAGAGAGACGTGCTGCGTGGGGGGGGGCGACGGCCTGACTGGTGGGGCCAGCTTGGCGGAGAGAGGGAAGTGGGCGCGGTTGCGGGAGGAGTGGCGCCGACAGATGGGCCTTGTCTGGCAGTGAGTGCGGGCGCGGGATGAGACGGGCCGGGCGCTGCGCGCGTGGGGAAAGGCTGATGTGTGGGCCGGGTGCTGTCTGCAGGGGAATCGCGGGAGTGCGGGCCGTGCGCGCCGGCGGGCCGAGAGGGAAGCTGGTGGGCTGCAGGCAAGGAGAAAGAGAGAGTGGGCCGCAAGGAGAGGTGGGTTGGGCTTGGGTTTTCTTCTTTCTTTTTTTTCTTTCTCTTTTCTTTTCCCTCTCAACTCAAAACTATTTGAATTCAAATTCAAATTTGAATTCAAACCCTAGCACTCAAACAAATAAAACGTATGCACCTGCATGAATGCACAAACAATTTTGCCCTAAAATAAATTTTAATTGCTTATGCAACAAAATTAGATTAAATGCAAGCTAAGCAAATTAAATCCTTAGAAGAATTAAATAAACCAATTAAATTTATTATTAAATACTGAAATTTAATTTAGGGTGTTACATGCACCCGGAGTGCTTGTAATAGGGGGTACAAGCGTGGCGAGGGAGGGAGGGAGGCTCCCAAGTCTCTGCTAGAAGAAGAGTCGATTGAGGTGAGTGCTCAATGGAGCTGAGAGCGTGATGATGATCGCGAGCGTATGTGATGATAGCTAATGTCCAAAACCTCGTCCTTTTAAGGAAGCCCGTCTCCTCCTTTTATAGTCACAAGGAGGGGCGGAGTACATGAGTGGGGGAGCATGGAAGTCGTCGTCCTCCCCCGAATCGCGGGGGTGCAGTGGTCGAACACTGTAGGAAGTACACTGTGGGGCATGGCGTCGGGCATGGCAGTCGTGCTTGGTCTTGCGGAGATCGCGCCGGCGTCCTGCCAGCTTCAGCATGCGGCGTGGTCGTCGCTGTAGAGCGTGCAGTCCTACAGATGTGGCGTTCTGTGGGCCCTGCAGGTCAGGGTCCCGCGCGCTCCAGCGGTGGCGGGGCACGCGGCGGTCCCGGACCCCCCTGGATAAAGTGCTGGTGCGCGCACTAAGGAGGTCCGAGGGTTGCGTGGAGGTCCCGGACCCCTCGAGGGGGGGGGGGGGTCCGGGACTCCGGCTGCGTGCGCTGTGCGTCCCTCTTGGAGGAGCACGAGGCGTCGCCGGACCCTTTCCCAAGTAGGAGGTGGGTCCGGGGCCATACGTGTGATGAGGTGGAGTCCGGACGGCCGGAGTTTGGCAGGTTAGAGGCCAACCGGTCAGGCCGACCGGTCAGACCAGTCTGCCTAGTTTTAGACCGGTCTGCCTAGTTTTAGTCCGAGTAGGAGTTGTTTTATTTGTGGAAACTTTGTGTAATCCGACTTGGAGAAGGGGTACGACTTCCCCGGCCCATAAATATAAAGGCTAAGGTCGATTGAGGTAATCCCAATCGATTCACACATTTATCCTTTACTTTTAACCTCCAAACCCTAACTTTTCCAATCTCATCTGCTGTTTTTTGCTCATCTCTACGGCGTTTGAGGATGTTCTGAGTGGCCTGCTAACCTCAGAGCAACCCTAGATCTTTGAGCTCTGACGGGGTCTCTCCCGAGCTCGAGGTTTTAGGTCTTCGTGGCGTTCTCTGTAGAACCAGTCTGACCGGTCGCCATAACCGGTCTGACCAGTCTGTGCGCAGGGAGCCCATTGGTGAAGATCGTGTCGACAATCCATGCGTTCTAACGCTTTCGAGTGTGTTGGCGCAAATTAGTGTCAACATACTTTTTGGCAACTCCACTGAGGACAGATTAATCTGGTTTTTAAACCGATCTAATCTACTTCTCAAAGAAGATGGGCGTCATCACCGACCTCGACGAAGGCAACATCTCCACATCTATCGAGGAACTCAGCGAGGAGGAGCGCCAAGAGTACTTGGTGGTCAGGGAGCACTTCAGAGCACAATTCTTGAAGGGATTCAAGAAAAATCAGCGAGGCCAACTCTCGAGGGTTCAAGACTTCGTGATGCCCTCCTTCACGCTCAAGAGTAAGCAAGTCGAGGTAATAAGCGATGTAAGCACTTCATCTTCTGACTTGTTTAGCCAATTATCATTTATTATGGATCAGAAGATTGTTGATATATATAAGCCCATGAATGATTTAATCAATTAGATATCATGAAAAAAGGTAAATCTGTAGATGATAATTGTGCTTTCCAAACTGCTAATTCATCGGCTACGCCAGCATCTGTTCACGAACCACTATATGGCATGCCGACGAACTATTTTGCAGGGCAAACATCACCATTGCAGCTGGTACAGCCGAATACGGCTGGACCGGTCAGACCGGTCCAACAAACCAGTCAGACCGGTGCGATGGTAGTCAGCCCAGTAACATCAACACCGAACACGTCTACTCCTTGCTCGGCAACCCTTAGCCGAACTAATGAGTTGACAAATTGTGTGCAGCCTTCTCCTTCACTGGAATCTGGTTCTCCACATGAACCAATTTTTGATAATGTACATGAAAATTCTGTGGGACATGCTTTGATAAGTTCGGTTCAGACGATGGTACTACAAGATGATCCTATAGAACATCGTCTTACTTGCGCAGCACAAGCATCCATGAGTGATAGATGCGAAGCTGATCCTGCTTGGTTAAAAGAGGATCCGGCCAGTGCGATGAAAACCAAACTCGGTGTGGGTATGGGTACTTCTAGATTATACCAAAAGCCATATCCTGCTGAATTTGATTTGGTTTATTTTCCTGCTGGTTGGTGTGTTCCTAATTTTGTGAAATTTAGTGGTGATGATATTAGAGCATCTTGTGAGCACATTGACCAATATATCTTACAACTGGGAAAAGCTGCTTTCCATGAGGCTTTGTGCATTCGCTTATTTTCATTATCTTTGACTGGAACCGCTTTTTCTTGGTTTTCATCATTAGCTCCGAATTCTATTCAATCTTGGAATCAGTTGGAATGTAAGTTTCATGATTGTTTTTATAATGGGGACAATGAGGCTAAGCTGTCGGATTTGACATCGGTTAGGCAAGGCCAAGATGAGCCTGCTTCGGATTACTTCCGAAGGTTTAAAGATATAAAAAACCGATGCTTCAATTTAACAGTTTCTGAAAAGGAATTGGCTGATTTGGCTTTTGATGGTTTGCATTCTTATTTGAAAAAAGAACTCGAAGGCTTTGAGTACCACACTGTTAATTATTTGCACATGCAAGTCTTGGGTTTAGAATTTAGACTCCAGAATGCAAAAGATGCCCATAATACTCATCGGTCCAAACATGTTGATTGTAAATCTGATTCGGACGATGAGAAAAAGGAAGTTGATGAATTCATATGGCCATCAGATGCTAAGCCATGTTCTTGTTCATCACTTAAGCTGATTCCAAAGAATCGGGAAGAACAAGCTCGTTTCACTTTTGATGTTTCTATGTGTGATCGTATATTTGATGAATTGCTTAGAAGCGGAAACATCAAGTTGTCTCATGTTATACCGCCGCTTGAGGAGCTGAAGTGGCATGCATATTGCAAATGGCATAATACTTTTTCTCATGCAACTAATGATTGTAATATCTTTCGTCGAAAAATCCAATCGGCCGTTAATGAAGGACGATTGGTAATGCATGAGGTAAAAGATGACAAGGCGTCATTCCCTGTCCATACGATTGATTTGGATAATGTCAAGGTACTCATTCGGTCGGAACAAGACGAAGGAGCATGTGACACCCCGACGTACAAATAGTACAAGAGAAGTTGAGAATCTCTCCGATGAAACAGAAGAATTATGCTCTAGTTCCTTTTTCCCGGATTTATGTGACATTCATCTGGAGTTATCAGCAGTAATGCCTGAGCAGTGTTATCTAAATAGGATAGAACCTTAAATAATGGAGTTTTTTTTCTCTCTTCCTTGACCTTACCAATCTGTGTCTCCCTTTGCCCCAGCTCAGATGTCGGCAGAACAAAAAGACCTTGGAGACAGTGCAATGGGTGATGGTGAGAAAACTTGCCAGTGTTGCCAATTCTATGGTGTTCCTTTTCGTCAAGTTCGTGCAACTGAAGATGAAGCCACAACTAGGAGGAACCAGAGGTTGTTCTCCAGTACAAAGAGAAAGAGGTCTCATCAAGAGCAGCTAGCAGAGGATTCCCTTTTCCTTGACGGTCCAACAGTCGACGAGCTACAGACCATCCAGAAGAGAAAGGACCCTGAGTGCTCTGCAGATACACAGGTCAAGAACCAAGCGCTCTATGATTATGTTGATGGGTTGACTATCACTATGAATGTGATTCAGCCACACGGTCACAAGGAGTCCAAAGAGCAAGCAGCAAAAATAATGCAAGATGTGATGATAAGTTCCCAAGGAGGACAACCAAGTAGCGCCATTCACCACCACCGCATGTGCTACAAATGCGGGCAAAAAGGTCATTATGCCAAAAGTTGTCCAGCACCTCAGGCTCCACGGCATGCAGGACAGCAGGGGTGTCCAGCCCAACCCAGGGCGCCACGACAAGGGAAGGTGAACCACGTGACGGCCGAGTCAGCGGCCGAGGCTCCTAACGTGGTTATTGGTACATTCATGGTCAACTCTTATCTAGCTACGGTGCTTTTCGATACCGGTGCTACTCATTCTTTCATTTCCAAGTCATTTGCCGAGCAGCATCGTATACCAGTTTCATGTATGAGGATAGCTATGGTAGTTACCTCACCTGGGGGCCAGATACACACATGCTCTATATGCTCTAGAGTTCGTATTGTCATAAAGGGGGCAGAATTCCGCTCCGGTTTGATCGTCATTGATTCCTCGGGGATAGATGTCATTTTGGGCATGGAGACCCTTACCAGATGGGGAGTCCGTATTGATTGTGCTCAGCGGACAGTTCACTTGTCAGCATCTGATGGCCAAGAGGTGACAGTCAGTGCTACAGAGCCTTCTGGTTTTCATCAGATAGAGGCTAGACCCACGGATGGTATTCGCGTGGTGTCTGAATTCCCGGATGTCTTTTCGGAGGACTCGCCAGAAGAAGGGAGAGAAGTCGATGAAGACATATCCGGATCTCTTTGCTAGCGAGCCCAGAATCTCGGGACGAGATTCCTGTAAGGGGGTAGGATTTGTAACACCCTAATTTAAATTTCCTATTTATTAATAAATTTAATTGGTTTATTTAATTTTTTTTCTAAGGATTTAAATTGCTTAGCTTGCATTTAATCTAATTTTGTTGCATAAGTAATTAAAATTTATTTTAGGGCTAACTGTTTGTGCATTCATGCCAGTGCATAATTTTTTTGTTTGAGTGTGGTTTGAATTTGAATTCAAATGGCCTTAGTTTGAGTGGTGTTTGAAAATAGAGAAATGGAAAAGAAATCAAACCCAACCTAAACCCACTCTAGTCTGGCCCAAAACCCAGCACCCAAACCAGCCCAGTCCGGCCCAACCCACTTCCCCTTTTATCTCTTCTCCCTGCGGCCCACCCTCTCCTCTCCCAGGCCTGCAGCCCACCAGCTCCCGTGATCAGAACCCAAACCAGGAAAACCGGAGGCAGCCCAACCTTCCTTTTCTTCCCAGCCCGCTACCCACCACAGCCCAGTTTCCAGCACCGGCCCAGTTCGTTTTCCCTGGCCCAGTCCATCTCCGCAACCCAACCCGCCTCCTTCTCCTTTCCCTCTCACCGGCCCTTTTCACCCCTCCGCACGCGCCCATCTTCCTCCGCGCCTATTGCTTCTCGGCCGCGGCCCAAACTTCCGCGTCGCCAAGCCCAAACCTGCGCCGCGCGTTGCCCCCTAACCATCCTGGGCCCGCACGTCAGCGACAGCCACCGTGCGCCCCTGTTTTCCTCCGCAACCGAGCCCAACACCGTGTGCGTCTCCTTTCCCCGCTGACAAGCCGACCCCACAGGGCAGCTCCGTCCTCCCCGCGACGCGCTCGCGCAACGGCCGCCGCGAATCCCGCCGTGATGCTCGCGCGCGACCTTCCCGGGGCATGCCTCCCCAGGATCCCCGCGGGTCTTTAATTAGCATCCCGCGACTCCCCCCCAGCATCCCATCTCGCTCCTTAGCCGCCACCGCACTCTAGCTCGCCGTGCCGCACCGCTCCGCCGCGCAGAGCCCTCAGCGCCGCCGCGACCACGCCACACCGCTGCGCCACCAACTCCGCAAGACCCCGCAACAACTCCGCCGTGCCGCCAGGAGCTTCCCGGAGCCACTGCCCTCGGCTGCGACTTCTGCTTCGACCCGTCCGCGAGCACATCGCCGCCCTCGCCGCCGGACGTCGTCGTCGCTCCCCCGGCACGCCGTCCTTGCTCGATTCGGACCTAGGTGAGCCCCACCTCGACCTGCCTTTCCTTCTACACCCGATGTCATGGCCCGTGTGTCACCCCAGAGGCCGGGCACCGCCCGCCGGCGGATTTCCGATGCCCAAAGTCGCCGCCGCCGTTGCGAGCGCAGCTCCGAGCACTCATGGTCCCCGCGCTTGGCACAAGTGGGTTACATGTGCCGTACTGAGCCCCCCTAGCCTTTCTCCTGCTCGAATTAGCCCCGGGAGGACCGAGATTGGCCACCTCCGGCAGTGCTCCGCCGCGGGAGCTCTGTTCCGGCGAGCCCCATCGCCGCCCCTCGCGCGAATTGTGCCTGGCCGCCCGATCCATCTCCTACGCTCAAGATTAGAACGCCGGAACAGTTTGATCCAGACCGCCAGATCGCGATCCAACGGCCAATATCCAAGGATACCGGTTCGGCCCGGGATTTTTGCTAAAGAACCCCTCAGGTTTTCCACAATCAACCCGCGGTCCATCTTTACTCAGAAATATTTGCAGATCAGTCCTATTTTCTTTCAAGGAACCCCCTGAGTTTATCGAATATAGTACCCGCAGTCCAGGCCCTGTGTTTTTGCACTCTAGCCCTTAGATTTAATGGTTAATTATGTTTAGGCCCTCGATTTTTGCAGAAAACCCCCTGGAACTTAGTTTTTCTCGCAGATAAGCCCCTGAACCTTGTTTTTAGCCTAGATTATGCGTTTTAGCTCCGTTTTAGGCGTTCTTTATGTCCACGCGATCGTTGTAACGCGTAGAATAGTTTTAGACTAGTTTAATGTGCTGTTTTTATGTATTGATGTATTGTTTCTTAGTTTTTGTTAGTGTTTGCTTGTATGCTTATTATTGTGCATTGTTTTGGCCATGTGTTCGCGAGTAGACGTTGATCCATCTGAGGAGCCCCAGTACCAGTACCAGGAGCAGCTGTCTTCTAAGCACTTTGAGCAGCAGCAGGAGCAGTACGAGGAAGGCAAGTGTAACATGAACAACCCATCACTTTTAAATACATTTTCATACTGCATTTTAATACTGTATGCCTATAAGGACCTTCCTAGCCACTTTATATCCTTTATATATACCTTTGGGTTGCATTTTGGTTAGTTGTGCTAGGTGCCGCGCTATAACACATTCTAGTTCTTTTTAATTAAATTGATTAATGGTTTACTTGAACTTAATTCTGAGAGTGGCCCTCTGTGTGGATGAGTGGCTCACGTCTCGTTAAAAGATGGTTTTTGTAGAAACATGGTTTAGGGGGCCAGCACGGTGCTTAGTGCTTGGTTGGCCACTCTCCATAAGGACCGGTTCATAGAGCGACAACCTGGGACAACAGCGCTACCACAAGGCTAGAATGGGATAGACTTGGCTTACTAATTAGGTCTTTTTGGTTTGGAGTAACTTACCTGCGGGGCAAGAGTAGTAAGCTTCAATGGTCCCTGCTCCTCTAGCTTGGTCTGTGCTTGGATTGCGCTCCTGTGCTTGTACCCCCGGAGGTGGGCCCCATCGTCGCTGACCTAACTCTCGCGGTTACGCCTTACCAACGAGATTCTTTGTAACGGCCTCGTAGTGAGTCGCTAGTCATCTCACCTAAGGAAGTGTGATGAACCTCTAGCGTAGCTCACGACTTGTGGGTAAAGATGTGCAACCTCTGCAGAGTGTAAAACTGGTATACTAGCCGTGCTCACGGTTATGAGCGGCCCAGATCCTCCTTTTGATTAGTGGGGTTAGCTCCTTCCGACGAGGGGGTGCCTCTCGGGGTTTACCTTGGTGGCTTGGTTTTGGTTTGGTTCTCAGTAGTATCATGATTAAATTTGACTAATTACTATGTAGCTGGGTTAATGGTAATTCATCAACTCGTAATAAATAGCTTTAATAAAATGTTGCCAAGACTTAAAAGCTAATGCAGTTGAGTCAGCCAACCTTAGAGCCTCATAGTTTGTGTTATACTTGTTGAGTACAAGTTGTGTACTCACTCTTGCCTCTTCTCTACTTTTTCCTCTTGGATACGCTACTGCTGCTCAGTTCCTGCCGACACGAGGGAGTTCGCTCAGCGCTACCAGGACTACGAGGACTTCTAGGTGTTCGTCTCCCAGTCGACGTCCCTGTGGCGCCCTGCTTCAGCTTCGGAGAGTCTTTATCGTATTTTGTACTTCGCTTCCGCTGTATCAGACATTTATGTCATTAATGTAATAAATAACATTCGTATTTCGATTTATTATGTCTTATTCGTGATATGTGCTGTGATATACTGTTCATTCTGTTGTATATACGTGTGACTTGATCCTGGCACGTATATGATTGCTCGGTTTATGTTCTTTTATAAACCGGGTGTTACAGAGCAAAAGGAAAAAATGTTATCATTGGTGAGCCAAGGCCGAAAAATGTCAATGACAAGATTCAGGCTAGGGAAGTGATGATGGAGAAGACTCCTGATGGAAAGGAGTCATTGAAGATTGCTATCAAAGCTTCAAGGCCCGGGGGGCAAGAGAGTTCCTCACGAGACACGAGTCGGCCTGCTTCTCAGGCACAACCGGTCAGACCGGTCGCCTCAACCGGTCAGACCGGTCAGACAAAAGGCCGGCCCAGAACTTTCAAGCCTAAGCACTCGGAAGGAGGTACTCAGAAGGTTAATGAGTCAAAGGTGCAGGGGTGTTTTACAAAGCAGAAACTCACCTTTGCTCAGCTACTGAACAAGTACACAAAAGCCGTTCCAAAAGATCGGCCATTAAAAAAAGAGCCAAGTTCACCTCCGCGTCAAGGCAAGCGTTCTTCTCCTAGAGGAGAATCCTGCAAGCGTAGGGGTGATAGTTCTACAGTGTTCTCTCCTCGGAAGGTGTATGCTACTACACCGTGGGCATCGCCGGCATCGGGTTTTTCTTGTCCTACATGGGGGCATGAAGAAATTTGGATGTATTGTTATCCGATGCTATATCCACCATCTCACCACAGGGAGGAGGATCACAGAAGGCCTATGTTCAGCAAGGTAACGCAACCAGTGCACGACCGTTTGAGATCCAACCAATCAGGTCAGAGGCGGCAGCCTGCACCGGTAAGATAGGTCACCATTGACCGGTCAGACCAGTCTCATCGGAGGCCGGGCAAAGTTCATTCTCCAAGACAGGTTTACCGTGTCAAGGATAAGAAAGAAGAGGTACAACCCACTATTGATCCAGAGAAAGCTAAAGCCGATGATGTTGTGCAAATCGGCAATATCAAAGTGGTTGTCAATGATGCGGGTACAGGATCGATGGTTTTTGATAAATCGGTCATTCCTTCTATTCAAAGGCCGATCATGGATAATGATCATGAGGCTAGCAGCAATAGCTCGACATCAAAGTACTTTCAACCAAGATGGTGTCCTCTAGGGTTGACTCGTACTCTAAGAAGGAAGCTGCAGCGTCTACGTGCTCAGGAGAAGAAGGAGAAGGAGTTCAAGAGGCTGAGGGACAAACAATTCAACCACTGCAGACCTATGGTCCCTCAGGGCAAAGTATGGAGGGTCAAAGCAGTTGACCAGCCAGCACGACCGGTCAAACCACCTCAGGCGACCGGTCTGACCGGTACAACCGACCGGTCTGACCGCCCAGAGCAACCGGTTAGACCAGTTGAGGTTGCGGTAGGACAGAAAGCCGAATTGGCAACGCCTGTTTCGGTTCCTTGCTATGGAGAAACGCCGCTTGCATTCTTGGTACAAGACAATGAGGAGCTAGTGGATTATGAGGCTACACAAAAATCACAGCGATATGAAGCTCAACGACATTTAAGTGCTCGGGGGGCAAAATATTGGCAAGTGATAATTTACCTCATGAAGTTTCTATGCAACAAATCAGTTTGCAAGGCGCTCTCAATAGTTTGATTATGTATTTGAGGTCTTGAGTTGGTTGAAAATTGTAACGTCAGCAAATAAAAGCCGAATTGGAAGTTTTTCAATTCGAGCTAGAAAATTGGCCAACAGTTTGAAATGAGGCATATTGATGCTCTTACTTCTATTCTTCGGTTAAAGAATATAACTGAACTTACTTGGGGCGCAAAACAGCAAGATACCTTTGAAAAGATCAAGATTTATTTGTCTTCACCACCTGTGCTCAAGGCGCCTAGGAGAGGGGTTCCTTTCAGGTTTTATGTGGCTGCTGAAGACAAGGTCATTGTGGTTGTTTTGACTCAAGAAACCGAAGACAAGAAGTATGTCATCACTTATATATGCCGATGACTTATTGATGCGGAGACAAAGTATACATTTATTGAGAAATTATGTTTGTCTCTTTATTATGCTTGTACCAAAATGAGACGTTACCTACTATCTAGTACTTGCATCGTAGTATGTCAAACCGATGTGATCAAGCATATATTACAGAAGCCGATTTTGAGTGGTCGAATCGGCAAGTGGGCTTATGCTTTGGTTGAATATGATTTAGCTTGTGAACCTTTAAGATCTATGAGAGGCCAAATTGTAGCGGATTTTATTGTTGAGCCTCGGATTAATGACAAGCATGATCTAGAAGTTGGCTATATTACTTGCACACCATGGAAGTTGTACCTTGATGGAGTGGTTTGTGATGACGGTCAAGGGATTGGTGTTGTTCTTATTTCTACGAATAGTGCCGTTTTCAAATTCTCAAACCGATTGGAAGAGGAATGCACAAATAATCAAGTTGAGTATGAAGCGCTTCTATTTGGCTGGGAATTCTTGCAATCCATGGGCGTGAAGCATGTTGAAGCCTTTGGAGATTCTCTTCTAGTGGTGCAGCAAGTATCCAAGGTATGCCAATGCTATAACGGTTCTCTAAATACATATCTTGATAAATGCCTTGATATTATTTCTTCCTTCGATGAATTTATTATTAAACATATTTCGAGGGAGGAGAATGGAAAGGCAAATACTCTGGCTTAGCAAGCATCTGGCTATAATGTTACGAAAGAATATTTTAACATTCGCAAGCCGATGCAATCGAAAGCCGAGTTTCTGGTTCTGGACCAACCGGTCCGACCGGTCAGCGAAACCGGTCTGACCGCACGGACCGATCTAACCGGTTTAGAGACCGGTCTAACCGACAGTGCCATTATTGATTCTGATTCGGCCAAAGAAGATGGTTCGATCGTCGCGGCCGAAGTCCAGGATTGGAGGGTACCTCTTATATCATATTTGAGGGATCCTGGTCGTGGTGTGGAGAGAAATATTCGGCGTTTGGCTTTCAAGTATGTTTTAATTGACAATGAGTTTTATCGTCGAACTGCCGAAGATTTGCTCCTCAAATGTTTGGATTCGGATCAATCCCGGGTTGCTATGGGTGAGGTACATGAAGGTATTTGTGGTACTCATCAATCGGCCCCCAAGATAAAGTGGTTACTTAGAAGAGCCGATCTCTATTGGCCCACCATGCTATCCGATTGTTTCAAATACTATAAAGGGTGTGAAGAATGTCAGCGGTTTGGTGATTTGCAATTGGTGCTTGCTGCTTTGATGCATCCTATTATTAAACCATGGCCGTTCCGAGGTTGGGGGTTGAATTTTATTGGATAAATTAATCCTCCATCTTCAAAGGGGCATCGCTTCATGTTAGTTGCTACGGATTACTTTACCAAGTGGACCAAAGTAGTTCTTTTGAAGAATATGACACATAAAAAGGTAATTGAGTTTATTACTGAGCATATTATTCATAGATTTGGTATTCTACAAACTTTGACAACGGATCAAGGTTCTTCATTTATATCAAAAGTGGTGCGTGCTTTTGCCAAATCTTACAAGATTAAGTTGCTCAATTCATCTGCATACTATGCTCAGGCCAATGGACAGGCCGAGTCTAGTAATAAGATTTTGATCAAACTTGTCAAGAAGAAGATAGAAGAAAATCCTAGAAGGTGGCATGAAGTGTTATCCGAAGCATTATGGGCTCATCGTATATCTAGACATGGTGCTACTAATGTTACTCCTTTTGTACTTGTGTATGGTCAAGAGGCCGTTTTACCTGTTGAGGTAAATCTGGACGCTTATAGACTAGCAAAACAAAATGACCTTTCCGCTGTTGATTACCATGATTTAATGATGGATAATATTGATGAGGTGACCGACAAGCGTTTGAAGGCTTTGAAGGAAATTGAGAAAGACAAGCTTCGGGTGGCTAGAGCTTACAACAAAAGGTAAAACTTAAATCTTTTCAGATTGGAGATCTAGTTTGGAATACAATTTTGCCTCTTGGGACGAAAAGCAACAAGTTTGGCAAGTGGTCGCCAAGTTGGGAGGGTCCATACAAGATTATCAAGGTTATTTCCGGTAATTCATATATGATGGAGACGGTGCAAGGTGAGCGTCTGCCTAGAGCTATCAACGGGAGATACTTGAAGAAATTCTATCCTAGCGATGAATGAACTCCACTGCGATCCATGGCGATCGGAGGAGGTGAACCCGGCCACTTGACCTAGATGGCCCGGAATGGCGGGTTCGGTGAGCTCGATAACGGGTACGCCAATTTAAGGACAATCCAAGTGAAGTCCGACCCCGTCGCGGACGACAGGGTTGACAGAACCCCATTGGGAGCACTCCACTGTTCTACAGCCCGCATTCCAGTCAGATGCCCGAATCGTCTGCCGGCTCAGGTGGCCTAGTTGGCCTCCCCCCTGGAGGGGATTCTGTATAACGCTAGAGGCCAGATCAGACAAGAAAATTTGAGATGACCCGATCGCTGCCGGGGCAGATCGGGCTCGGGCCGCTTGGTGCTCGTCTCGGTTTTTCTTCCCTAGCTCTTTTAGTCAAGGCGGCGCGGAGCCCTTAGCGGACTGTCCTTCGAACCTAGAAATCGAATCATGCGGTTAAGATTCGTTTGAGGCAGGGAAATGGTTTGCCGTCTTCCCTGCAATTGGAAACGTATGGACGACAAGGGATTTAATTGAAATTGTGGAGTACGCACCCGTAAGCCGATGCGTCGTGCCGGTTGCCGCAGAGAGGTCTGTGTGTGCTGGCTCGCATCTCGAGGCGTCGTTTCGCTCAGGAACCACCGTGGATTGATGATGTGAGCCTATTTAAGCCCCTTTGTTCCTGTCGCCTCCTCTCCGTCGACCCGTATTCATCGTCGTCGTGACCTTCCCGATGGCCGACGACAAGCGCCCCCGCGATGAGGAGTCTAGTGCCCCGTCGTGCGGCCTACCACGGGTGTGCCGCGAGTTCTTTCGGGGGAGGTATTTTTCGGCGCCGCCTTCCTTCATCTGCTTCCGCATTTGGTCTTGCCATATTCTTGATGATACCTGCGTGGTGGTAGGGTGGCGTCGTCGGGTCCCGGCGCGTGGATCGCGGAACAAGGCGGCGTCGGGCCGTCAGGCGGCGCCGTCGCCTCCGGCTCCACTTCGTCTGGCGAACCCCCATCGTGGGATGGTGCTGGGGCATCTGCCGCTGCCGCCGCCGTCTCTGCTTCGTCTTTCGTGCCTCTGGCGCAGGTCGTCGCAGTGCCGTCGGTCGCAGTTGCTGCCACGCCGGGTTCGCCTGCAGCGTCCGCCACGTCCTCGGAGTCCAGACCTGCAGTGGTCCATCCAGACGTACCGGTCCTGCAGTGGGAGTGCGACATGGCGCGTGGCCGCTTCTCGGTCGCCTCGGTCGAGATCGATCGCCTGCGGGAGAGCCTGCGGGTGGTCAAAGTGGCCCGCGGTGCTGTCAAGGAAGAGGCGCGTGCAGCTTGGGATGTTGTCGCGGATGCCCAAGCACGTACCTTTGGTGACTTCTGTTCTTGGTCGTGTATTCTGTCCCCTATTTTTCCTGCATTTCATGATTTTTATCCGCAGTGCTGGAGGAGGAGTTGGACACCGTTCGCCGTGTGGTGACGGACTTGCAGCACCGTCTCGGCGAGGTGGAGGACCAGCGTGAGGCCCTAGAGGAAGGCGCGCTCACCGTGTTCCGCGTGGTGGAGCCGCGTGCACCTATGCGGGTGGATCAGCTCCACGCCCTCCACGAGATCATTCGCTCGGCGGTGAGGCTTGGGATCTGTCATGGTGCCGCTGCCACGCTGGCCTCCGTCCAGCTTTGTACCGGGATGCACCTTGGAGGGATCGACCCCGGCTTCCCGGAGACTTCCAGCGCGGTCGTTCGTTGGATGACCATGCTGAACTTCGCCGGGTTCGGGAGGGTCATCGCGGCGAAGGTGGACGTCGATGACCTCCTACAGCGAGGTTTGGATCCGGACCTGGACGGCCTGTAGTGGCCCGGCGGGACGGAGGCGAAGCATGGGGCCAGGCGGTGGCCATCTTTTTATTTTGTTTTAAATATGAAATGTTTGTAAGTGCTGGGGCCCAAGCTGTTTGTGCGGCTTGGGTGAACATCTGGGGTGTTCTCCGTGTTTGCGGCACCCTGCTTATGTTTGCTTCTTATGCTCTTGCCCCGTTTTCCGTCTTGTGCGAGTTTGATTTGTTCGAAAAAGTTCTACTATTTGTTTTTCGACTTGCTCGTGGACGTTTTTGTGTGTTGCGTGACGAGAGAAAATGGTGTGTGTGTGCTGCACAGTCCATCCCTGTGAGGTCCCCCGAGCGCCTTGGCCTGAGAGTGGTCAGGAAAAGGGGCTATAGAGGCGAAAAATGACAGAAAGTGGGATGGTCGAAGACCATGGTCTGGCCCCCGAGCGCACCGGGCCAAATGCAGTTGGGTCGGGGTGCTGGAAACTGTTGGCGCCTACCAACGTCACCTAGCGATGACGCCCGCAGATGCCAATTTGGGACGGCAGTATTTCATGAATCATGAATAGATCCGCAAGCGCACGGAATACCGCTATAGCATTTTACCCGGGAGTATACCGGGGTGTCATTTATATTTCCGCAGTGAAGGCGATGAGTGAGAGAATATATCGATCAGTTGGTGAGCTTTATCTAGATTGGATATTCTCATGCATAAACATGGGTAAGATAATAATATGGTAGGAGGTAGTGTGACACACACACACAAACTACTCTCTTTGATAAAAGAATAAAGGTTACTTTAGGCCGGGAGCAAGGTAAAAGTCAGAGCTCGAGTCAGCTGTGCTAGGCTAGCTATATCTACACTTTCTCATTAGTTAGCTCGTCCGAGATTAAACTACACAACAGGGAGATCTCTATCGAAGCAACGGGAAGAACCCGTACACCCCGGCGACTTTGTGTACCTCCTACTCCCCATACCGAACGTGGAGGATTACTAAAAGGCATGGACAGGGCTGTCACCACCTGCCGGCTACCTCTACAAACTGTGGGTATAGTTGACATCTAGCAACTCTTAGCTAATCCAGACACCATGTCTACACTAGTAAGGGATACTCTAGTGTCCCGCGCGGAGCCCCCACCCTCCGGATGGACAGACATCACACTAGAGCAATCATACGAATACTGGAGCAGTTGATAGAGTTCTAAGAACAAAAGACTAACCATCTCCAGCACAGGGTGATCATGCAATGCAAGCATTGAATAATAACGCAACTATGACAAGAAGCTTATACTCGATAACTCAAAATATACTTCAAGCAGATATTGGTAACCATAGTCTAATTCTATTACAAACGACCGAATATTACAAGAGAGAGCTAGAGATGAACCCATACCAGACTCTCGATCAACTCCGGTGACTCGATGACTCCTAGACTTCTCCTAAACTCCACTAAGCCTAAAGACTATGCAAGGAATGCAAGAGAGGAAGAGGTGTGTGTGTGTGTGTGTGTGTGTGTGTTTGTGTGTGTGTGTGTGTGTTATTCTCTACCCCCTTCTATTTATAGCAGGGAGCCACCAGCCGCAGCACCCCAAACCGACGTTGTGAGCCAACAGGGAAGCGCCACGTGCCTTGGTTGAGGCGGCGGGGCCCACGGCCCTGGCCGGCCGACCAGGTAGGTCGGTGTAACACCCGGTTTATAAAAGAACATAAACCGAGCAATCATATACGTGCCAGGATCAAGTCACACGTATATACAACAGAATGAACAGTATATCATAGCACATATCACGTAAAAGATATAATAAAGCGAATACGAATGTTATTTATTACAATAATGACAAAATGTCTGATACAGCGGAAGCGAAGTACAAAATACGATAAAGCTCTCCGAAGCTGAAGCAGGGCGCCACAGGGACGTCGACTGGGAGACGAACACCTAGAAGTCCTCGTAGTCCTGGTAGCGCTGGACGAACTCCCTCGTGTCGGCAGGAACTGAGCAGCAGTAGCGTATCCAAGAGGAAAAAGTAGAGAAGAGGCAAGAGTGAGTACACAACTTGTACTCAACAAGTATAACACAAACTATGAGGCTCTTGGCTGGCTGACTCAACTGCATTAGCTTTTAAGTGTTGGCAAAATTTTATTAAAGCTATTTACTACGAGTTGATGAGTTACCATTAACCCGGTTACATAGTAATTAATCAGATTTAATCATACTACTACTGAGAACCAAACTAAGACCAAGCCACCAAGGTAAACCCCGAGAAGCACCTCCCTCGTCGGAAGGAGATAACTTCACTAATCAAAAGGAGGATCTGGGCCGCTCATAACCGTGAGCACGGCTAGTATACCAGTTTTACACTCTGCAGAGGTTGCACATCTTTACCCACAAGTCGTGAGCTACGCCAGTTGTTCATCACACTTCCTTAGGTGAGATGACTAGCGACCCACTACGAGGCCGTTACAAAGGACACGTTGGTAAGGTGTAACCGCTAAGGAATCAGGCTCCGCAACGATGGTAACCACCTCGAGGGGGTACAAGACACACAGACCAGCCTCGTAGCCTGGCCACCATTGAAGCTCACCACCCCCCATGCCCCGTCGGTAAGTTACTCCCAAACCAAAATGGCCTAATTAGTAAGCCAAGACCGTCCCATTCCAGTCTTGTGGTAGCGCTGTTGTCCCAGGTTGTCGCTCTATGAACCGGTCCTTATGGAGAGTGGCCAACCCAGCAGTAAGCACCGTGCTGGCCCCCTAAACCATGTTTCTAACAAAACCAATTTTAATGAGAAGTGAGCCACTCAAGCCACACAGAGGGCCACTCTCAGAATTAAGTTGCATATACCATTAATCAAATTAATTAAAAAGGACCATTATATGTTATAGCGCGGCACCTAGCACAACTAACCAAAATGCAACCAAAGGATATATATAAAGGATATAAAGTGGCTAGAAAAGTCCTTATAGGCATACAGTATTAAAATGCAGTATGAAATTGTATTTAAAGTGATAGGTGGTGTTCATGTTATACTTGCCTTCCTCGTACTGCTCTGGCTGCTGCTCAAACTGCTCCGAAGATGGCTGCTCCTGGTACTGGTACTGAGGCTCCTCAGATGGATCAACGTCTACTCACGAACACATGGCCAAAACAATGCACGAAAATAAGCATACAAACAAACATTAACAAAAACTAAGAACAGTACAACAATACATGAAAACAGCGCACAAAACTACTCTAGAACTATTCTACGCATTACAACGATCGCGTGGACCTAAAGAACGCTAAAATCGGAGCTAAAACGCATAAACTAGGCCTAAAACAAGGTTCAGGGGCTTATTTGTAAGAAAACTGAAGTTTCAGGGGGTTTTCTACAAAAACTGAGGACTAAAACGTAATTAACTATTAAATCTAAGGGCTAACGTGCAAAACCAACTGCCCTGGACGGCGGGTTCTATTTCCAGAAAGGCTAGGGGGCTGCGTGTAAAATTCTGGGCTTGTTTGGGAAAACTTTAACACTGAGCAGGACCGCGGGTTTATTCTAGGAAAACGTAGGGGTTCTTTTGCAAGAAGTACAGGCTGAACCGTTATCTTCGCTCAGGGGCCGTCAGATCTAGATCGGATGGCCAGGATTTTATGAGTGCTGGATCTAATCTGGGCCGCGTCTATCGGATCGGACGGTCAATGGCATTTGGGGCGTGGGCGGCGGCGGCGCGCTACCGCCGGCGACGTTTCCCGCGGCGGCGCTCGGCAAAACTCGCCGGAGTTCAGCGATTTCGAGGCTTCAGGGGTTGGTTCGAGGTGGGGTTTGGCCTGGGATGATCACCGAGACATGCGTGATCCACCCAAGGCTTCTGCTGGGCGCGGGGAGGGCCGGAGCGGCGGCTTCGACGGCGGAGGCGGCTCGGCGGTCACCGAGTTCGTCGGAACTCGGTGCCTGGGCGCCTAGAGCGCGCCAGGGCCTACGGGATCTAGCGCACAGGGGTCAAGGGGCCCGGGCTGTGCTCACCGGGGGTCGTGGTGGCCGGAGACGTGACGCAGCGGCTCGGCGGCGAGGTACGACGGCGATGGCGTGACGGAGCTCGTGGCCGGGGTCGAGGAAGGGGCTTCCCGTGCTGCTGATCCACCGGGGAAGGTTCGCGGCGGTCCTGCAGCGGTGCCGAGGGGTCAGAGAGGCCTTGTGATTGCCGGCGGCGAGGAAATTGCAGTGGCGGTGCTTACCGGCGGCGGCGATCCTGGCAGAGGGATGCGGCGGCGCTGGTGGTTCGGGCGTGGAGCTGTGGGCGAGATAGGGTGCAGGGGGGGGGTCCGGCTTGGGCGTTTAAAGAGGCCGGGTGGAGATCGCGGCGGGGCGCAGCGGGATAAGGATCCCGGCGTCCTCGCCGGTGATCTCGGGGCTCTGTTTCGCGGCGGGGAGGAAGGAAAGGGGGAGAGGGAGCCGCTGACGGGTGGGGTCCAGGCGTCGGTGAGAGGGGGTCTGACGAGCGGGGCCCGGCTGCAGGCGGTGAGAGCGGGCGAGCGCTGGGCTTGCGTGGGCGCCGGGCGCTGGCGAGCTGGCCTGCGCGGGATGGGCCAGGCCGAGCGGGCTGCTGCGTGGCCGCGCTGGGCCGCGGCTGGGCA
This sequence comes from Panicum virgatum, assembly GCF_016808335.1. Taxonomy (NCBI): domain Eukaryota; kingdom Viridiplantae; phylum Streptophyta; class Magnoliopsida; order Poales; family Poaceae; genus Panicum; species Panicum virgatum. The sequence continues at coordinate 54,289,882 of NC_053149.1, forward strand.
GGCCGGGGAGGTGAGGGTTTGGGCCGGACGAGAGAGAGAGGTGGGCTGCGGGTTGGGTTTTGAGTTTCTCTAACCTTTTCTATTTCTATTTTTCTCTTTCTAGTTCTAATTCAAACAAAGCTATTTGAATTCAAACAAAATTTGAATTCAACTCCTATGCATTCAAACAAAATAAAGCCATGCACCAGCATGAATGCAACAAAAATTTAAACCTATGATAAATTTTAATTAATTAGGAACAAAAATTAGATTAAATGCCAACTAAACACAATAAACCTTAGGAAATTTAACTAAAGCCAATTAATTTATTAGTAAATGCTGAAATTTAAAATTAGGGTGTTACAGTCGGTCGGCCTGCCGGGGCCGCCAACGCCCCCAACTTCCTGGAGTGGGCTTGTCTTGGTCTCCCCTTGTCCTAAAGTTGAGGCACGGCCTGCCCTAGCTGGGTTTGCTTCAGTTCTTGGGCTTCACTTGGTCCATTTGAGCCTGAATCGGTACTCTGATATTTTTTGTGATTTTGTGTCGGGCCAAAGTGTGTTTGCCACCTGCATATTAGCTTGAAAACACAACTTGCATATTCTAAAAGGTAAAGTGTGATTTAGGAACTTTATTGGATAAGGATGCGTGTAAGAAATGCAAACTCTCATGATTTTCTGATCAAGTTGATGCCTGGAAATGGTCGTTAGTGAGCGTCAACAAGATCCCCCAAGCTATCCTTTGCTCATCCCGAGCAAAGTAGGACAAATCAGGTTGTTTGTAACACCCGGTTTATAAAAGAACATAAACCGAGCAATCATATACGCGCCAGGATCAAGTCACACGTATATACAACAGAATGAACAGTATATCACAGCACATATCACGAATAAGACATAATAAATCGAAATACGAATGTTGTTTATTACATTAATGACATAAATGTCTGATACAGCGGAAGCGAAGTACAAATACGAAAAAAAACTCTCCGAAGCTGAGCAGGGCACCATAGGGACGTCGACTGGGAGACGAACGCCTAGAAGTCCTCGTAGTCCTAGTAGCACTGGACGAACTCCCTCGTGTCGGCAGGAACTGAGCAGCAGTAGCGTAACCAAGAGGAAAAACTAGAGAAGAGGCAAGAGTGAGTACACAACTTGTACTCAACAAGTATAACACAAATTATGAGGCTCTAGGCTGGCTGACTCAACTGCATTAGCTTTTAAGTGTTGGCAAAATTTTATTAAAGCTATTTACTACGAGTTGATGAGTTACCATTAACCCGGTTACATAGTAATTAATCAGATTTAATCATACTACTACTGAGAACCAAACTAAGACCAAGCCACCAAGGTAAACCCCGAGAAGCACCTCCCTCGTCGGAAGGAGATAACTTCACTAATCAAAAGGAGGATCTGGGCCGCTCATAACCGTGAGCACGGCTAGTATACCAGTTTTACACTCTGCAGAGGTTGCACATCTTTACCCACAAGTCGTGAGCTACGCTGGAGGTTCATCACACTTCCTTAGGTGAGATGACTAGCGACTCACTACGAGGCCTTTACAAAGAATCTCGTTGGTAGGGAGTAACCGCGAGGGTGGATCGGCGACTATGGAGCAAGTCTAGTGGGCGTCAAGACACGAAGCACAGACGAGGCCACTCAGCACGAGGGCCATAGAAGCTTACCGCCCCTGCCCCGCAGGTAAGTTACTCCAAACCAAAAAGACCTAATTATTATGCCAAGTCTACCCCATTCTAGCCTTGTGGTAGCGCTGTTGTTCCAGGTTACCGCTCTATGAACCGGTCCTTATGGAGAGTGGCCAACCAAGCACTAAGCACCGTGCTGGCCCCCTAAACCATGTTTCTACAAAAACCATATTTTAACGAGACGTGAGCCACCCAAGCACGAAGCACAGAGGGCCACTCTCAGAATTAAGTTCAAGTAAACCATTAATCAAATTAATTAAAAAGGACCAGAATGTGTTATAGCGCAGCAACCTAGCACAACTAACCAAAATGCAACCCAAAGGTATATATAAAGGATATAAAATGGCTAGGACAGTCCTTATAGGCATACAGAATTAAATGCAGTATGAAAATGTAATTAAGAGTGATAGGTTGTTCATGTTACACTTACCTTCCTGGTACTGCTCTGGCTGCTGCTCAAACTGCTCCGAAGACGGCTGCTCCTGGTACTGGTACTGGGGCTCCTCAGATGGATCAACGTCTACTCACGAACACATGGCCAAAACAAAGCACAATAATAAGCATACAAGCAAATACTAACAAAAACTAAGAAACAGTACATCAATACATAAAAACAGCACACTAAACTAGTCTAAAACTATTCTACGTGTTACAACGATCGCGTGGATATAAAGAACGCCTAAAACGGAGCTAAAACGCGTATTCTAGGCTAAAAACAAGTTTTAGGGGCTTATTTGTAAGAAAACTGAAGTTCCAGGGACTTTTCTGCTAAAACCGAGGACTAAAACGCAATTAAACATTAACTCCAGGGTCTAACTCGCAAAAACTTCAAGCCTGGACTGCGGGTACTATTCTAAAGAAACTCAGGGGGCTACGCGTTAAAACCAGGACTTAAATCTAATTGTTTTTGAACTACCAGGGACGACGGGTTTATTAAAGAAAAATCCAGGGTCTCTTTAACAAAAAAGCCAGGGTGAACCAGTAAGATTGGATCTAGGCGCTTGGATCGGGATCGGACGGTTCAGATCTAAACAACTGGGGTTCTAATCGCGGCCGTCGATACGAGATCAGGCGGCCAGGGTGGTTCGGGCGCGTGGGGCGGCGCGGCTCGCCGGGAACGCAAGCCCCGCGGCGGCGCTTCGCCGGAGAAAACCAAATCGGCGTCCCCGTGGCCGATTCGGGCCGTGGATTGGCTCTGGAGCCTGACCGTGACATGCGTAATCTACTGGAAGTGGATTCGTGGGGCTGCAGGGTGCGTAGCGTGGTGCACGGCGATGAGGGCGGCTCGGGGCGGTGAGCCTCGGGACGGAGTTCGGGGCCTGGCCGATGGAGGGCTCCTCTGGGCGTCCAGGCTCCACGGATCGAGTCCTGGGGGTGCTGCGAAGCAGGACCAAGGGTCAGGGTGGTCCGGTGCTCTACGATGGTGAGCAATTGCTCAAGAAACCGTGTACCTGCGGCGGCGATTCCAGAGGCGAATCCCGGCGCAGTCGTAGCGGAGACCGAGGGCAGCGGGCTCGGGGTCGTTCCTGGTGCCCGGACAGAGCTCCGGCGGTGGCTCGCGGTGGCTGAGGTGAAGCGGGGCGGCGAGACCACAGCGGCGTGGATCCTCTGCATGGCGGAGCTAGGCAGGGGTAGAGGGACTCGGGCGGCGGCTGCGGTGTGGCGTCGTGGCTCGCAGGAGGGGGTCGCGGGCCACTTAAGGAGGGGTCCGGGGATCTTGGGCGGCCGTGCCGGGCGCTGGCGTGGCGCGGGGATCGCGGGCGTGATTGCTCGCGGGGAAATCGGATCGCGGAACGGCTTCGGCGTGATCCGGGCTCCGGGCGATGCTTCTAGAGGGAAAAGGGTGCGGTGTGGCTGGCCGGTGGGTCTTGGGCGCGCGCACGGTGAGGAGCGGGGCCACGGGACAGTGGGGTCGCGGCACTGCGGAGCGGAGGCGCGGGCGTCACGGCGGGGAAGAAGGTGCCGCCAAGTGGGGCCGCGGCGTCAGCGAGCGAGGGGGCGCGCTTGCGGCCTGAGCGGGGGGGGGGGGGGGGGAGTATGGCCGACCAGCGGGGCCGGCTTGTCAGCCACGGGGGGGGGGGGGGGAACGCGGCTGAGGGCTGGTCTGGGAGCGTGGCGAGCGGGCTGCGGGGGAAGCGCAGCGCTGGACTGGGCCGGGCGCTTGCTGCTGTGGGCCGCGGGGAGAGAACGGGCCCGCGCTGGGTTCGTGTGGGCCGTGGGGTTACTGGGCTGGGCTAGCTCTAGGATTTGGGCTCCCTTTCTATTTCTATTTTATCTCTCTTTTCTATTTCTAAACTTTTCCATTCCTAATTCAAACAAGGTTTGAATTCAAATACAAATTTGAATTCAACCACTCTCAAATCATTGAAAGTATGCACCAGCATGAATGCATCATCAAAATTTAAAACCTATGATAAATTTTAATTACTTATAGAACAAAAATGTAGATTACATGCAAGTCTAACACAATAAACCTTAGAAAATTAAATAAAGCCAATTAAATTTATTAATAAATGCTGAAATTTAAATTAGGGTGTTACAGACCCTACCCCCTTAAAGAAATCTCATCCCCGAGATTTAGCTAGGCTGGCTAGCAAAGAGATCTGGATAAGTCTTCCTCAGCTCATCTTCTCGCTCCCAAGTAGCCTCAGCTTCACTGTGGTGACTCCACTGAACTTTGCACATCTTGATGCGCTTGTTCCGAGTAACCCTCTCTGATGTCTCCAGAATCTTTACCGGATGCTCAGTATAAGTCAGATCTTCCTGCACATCGACTCCATCCAGGGGTGCCTGCTCCTCGGGTACTCGCAAACACCTCTTCAGCTGAGATATATGGAAGACATCATGAACTCCTGAGAGGCTGACAGGTAACTCCAGGCGATAAGCAACTTCGCCTTTCCGCTCTAGCACCTTGAATGGCCCCACATACCGAGGTGCTAACTTCCCCTTGACATTGAATCTGCGGATTCCTCTCATCGGAGACACCTTCAGATACACATAATCACCAACACTGAAAGTCAGGTCTCTCCGTTTGCCGTCTGCATAGCTCTTCTGTCTGCTCTGTGCAATCCTCAGATTTTCTCGCACAGCCTGAACCATCTGCTCCGCATCATCTATGATCTCAGGGCCAAAGAGCTGCTTCTCACCAATCTGATCCCAATAGAGAGGAGTCCTGCACTTTCTGCCATACAATGCCTCGAAGGGGGACTTCTTCAGACTAGCCTGATAGCTGTTGTTATATGAGAACTCAGCATAAGACATGCACTTATCCCAACTAGTACCGTACTGAATGGCACAAGCTCTCAACATATCCTCCAACACTTGGTTGGTCCTCTCTGTCTGCCCATCTGTCTGAGGGTGATAAGCCGTACTGAAACGCAGCTTCGTATCCAATGAGTCATGGAGCTGCTCCCAGAATCGAGAAGTGAACTGAGACCCTCTGTCAGATATGATCTTCTTGGGCACACCATGCAAGCAGACAATCCGAGAGATGTACAACTCTGCAAGTCTCGCACCAGAGTAAGTAGTGTTCACTGGAATGAAATGAGCAACCTTTGTCAATCGATCCACTACTACCCAAATGGAGTTGTACCCTTTCTGAGTACGAGGCAATCCAACAATGAAGTCCATAGTGATCTCCTCCCATTTCCACTCTGGAATCTTCAAAGGCTGTAATAGACCTGCTGGCCTCTGATGCTTAGCCTTGACACGCTGACAGGTGTCACAAATAGCCACGTACTCTGCCACTGAACGCTTCATCCCATACCACCAGAAATGTTCCTTCAGATCATAATACATCTTCGTGCTACCCAGATGAATAGAATAAGCTGTATCATGGGCTTCACTCAGAATCAACTTCCGGAGATCATGCACATCAGGCACGCAGATCCGGTTCTTGTACCACAAGGTACCCTGATCATCCTCTCTGAAATGAGGAGCCTTGCCCTTCTTGAGCAACTCACGAATCTCCTGCAGCTTCTCATCATCCTTCTGATGCTGCCGGATCTCTGACTCTAGAGTCGGTACTGCCTCAAACGCTGCACTCGAAGTATGATGCAAGAAGCCCAGACTCAACTGCTCGAACTCCTCGCATAACTCTGTAGGCATCTGGAAAGCCACGGCCATGTTGACATAGCTTCTCCTGCTCAAAGCATCTGCTACAACATTGGCCTTGTCCGGATGATAGTGAATCTCCAGGTCATAATCCTTGACCAACTCTAGCCATCTTCTCTGCCGCATGTTCAGCTCATTCTGCGTGAAAATATACTTGAGGCTCTTGTGATCAGTGTAGATATCACACCGCTGCCCATACAAGTAATGCCTCCAAATCTTCAGAGCATGTACGACTGCGGCTAACTCCAGATCATGAGTGGGATAGTTCAGCTCATGCCGACGTAACTGCCGTGAAGCATAAGCAATCACTGTGCCCTCTTGCATCAGAACACACCCAAGACCATCCTTCGAAGCATCACAATATACCGTGAACCTCTTCGTCTGGTCTGGTAGAGTCAGGACTGGCGCCGTAGTCAACCTTTTCTTCAGCTCATCAAAGGCCCTCTGACGCTCAACAGTCCATATGAATGCCACATTCTTCTCTAGCAAAGAAGTCAAAGGCTTCGCGATCTTGAAAAAATTCTCAATGAACCTCCAATAATATCCAGCTAAGCCCAAGAAAGACCTGACTTCCTTTACTGTCTGCGGTGTCTCCCACTCTAGCACATCCTTCACCTTGCTTGGATCAACAGCAATGCCTCCCTGAGAGATAACATGACCGAGGAATGGCACCTCGTCAATCCAGAACTCGCACTTGCTGAACTTGGCATACAACTGATGCTCTCTCAATCTCTGCAATACGAGTCTCAGATGCTCCTCATGCTCTTCTTCTGTCTTGGAGAAAATCAGAATATCATCAATGAAAATCACCACGAAGACATCCAGATAGTCCATGAAAACCATGTTCATCAGATGCATGAAGAAAGCCGGGGCATTAGTCAAGCCGAAGGACATGACCGTATACTCATATAGCCCATACTTGCAGGTGAATGCCGTCTTTGGAATATCCCCAGGACGGATCCTCAGCTGAAAATAACCCGAACGAAGATCAATCTTCGAGAATATACGAGCACCTCGAAGCAGATCGAAGAGATCCTCAATACGAGGCAGTGGATGCTTGTTCTTGATAGTGACTGCATTCAGCTCCCGATAATCCACACACATCCTCTTCGAGCCATCCTTCTTATCTACCAGCAACAATGGAAAAGCCCAAGGAGAGAAGCTGCGACGGATATAGCCCTTGGCTAGCAACTCATCAATAGTCTTCTTGACTTCTTCATGCTCTATAGGTGCCATACGGTAGCGCCACTTTTCAATAGGAGCTGTGCCAGGCAAGAGATCAATACAAAACTCAATGGCGCGTTCAGGCGGCATACCTGGCAAATCATTCGGAAAGACGTCCGGGAATTCAGACACCACGCGAATACCGCCCGTGGGTCTAGCATCCATCTGATGTAGAAATCCAGAAGGCTCTGAAGCACTGACTGTCACCTTTTGGCCATCAGATGCTGACAAGTGAACTGTCCGCTGAGCACAATCAATACGGACTCCCCATCTGGTAAGGGTCTCCATGCCCAAAATCACATCTATCCCCGAGGAGTCAATAACTATCAAGCCAGTGCGAAATTGTACCCCCTTTATGACAATACTAACTCTGGAGCATATAGAACATGTATGTATCTGACCCCCAGGTGAGGTAACTACCATAGCCGTCCTCATACAAGAAACCGGTATACCATGCTGCTCGGCAAATGACTTGGAAATGAAAGAATGGGTAGCACCGGTATCAAAAAGCACTGTAGCAGGGTGAGAGTTGACCATGAACGTACCAATAACCACGTTAGGAGCCTCGGCCGCTGACTCGGCCGTCACGTGGTTCACCCGACCCTGTGCTGGCGCCCTGGGCTGAGCTGGGCGCCCCTGCTGTCCCGCCTGCGCCTTCCGGGGGCAAGTGTTGGCGTAGTGCCCCGGCTGGCCGCAGTGATAGCAGACGCGTGCAAGTGTCGAAGCCTGCTATCCGGTAGGAGCTGCCGGACGTGGAGCCTGAGGTGCTGGCGGAGCTGGTAGAGCAGTACGAGCCGGAGGTGTTGGTAACCTCGGGCCCTGACCTGCCTGCTGCTGTCGAGGCGGGTACTGCTGCGGCCTCTGCTGGTACTGCTGAGGAGGCCGGTACTGCTGCTGGTACTGCTGGGGCGGCTGGAGGCGAGGACGAGTGTTGCTGCCGGAAGCAATGGGGACAATCTTCCTCTTCTTGTCCTCCATCTCCAAGTGCTTGCGCTCAGTGTTGAGCGCACTGTCAACCAGATGGTTGAAGTCGTCGAAGCGGAGGTTGAGCAGCGCGTACTGGAGGTAGTCCTCAAGGCCCTCCATGAAGTGCTCATGCTTCTTCCGGTCATCCGCAACATCGGCAGGGGCGTAGCGAGCCAGCTGAAGAAAGCGATCACGATACTCCGTGACCGACATAGTCCCCTGATGTGACAAAGATAGATAGATATCGAAAGATTAACTCAAGGTTCGTAAGGATAGAACAAGAGGCATTAGCTCAAAAGAAACCGCTGAATGATTATATTTAAGATTACCTGCTTCAGTGCAAGGAACTCCTTCTGCTTCATCTTCATAACGCCCGCGGGGACGTTGTGGCTGCGGAAGCGCTCCCTGAACTGGAGCCAAGTGAGAGACTCGCGGTCCTGAACTGGGTGGGACTCCCACCAGTCCAAAGCTGCCCCTCGCAGCTGTCCTGCTGCGTACAGAACTCGCTCCCGATCATCGCACTGGGCGATGTCCAGCTGACGCTCCACTGCACGGAGCCAGTCGTCGGCCTGAAGAGGGTCGGACGTGTGAGAAAACATCGGCGGGTGACCCCTCAGGAACTCAGCATGCCTGTCGCGAGGCTGCGGCGGTGGAGGAGGCGGAGGCTGAGTGTGAGCCTGCTGAAGAGCCTGAACAGTGTTGTTCAGGGTGGCCATCATCTGCATCTGGAGCTGGAAGTACTGCTCCGGAGTCAAAGGCGGCGGCATCGGGATCCCGGTCCCCTGGGTGTTCTGACCCTGGTTGTTCTGCCCCTGCTGGTCAGAACCACGCCTGGTGTTCACCATCTGATTTTGGACAAAAGATTTCACGAGTAAGGATATTGCAGGAATAAATTCAGATGGATGTGATAACTCTTTGTGGAAAAAGACTCAGACATGATAAAGTAGACAGGATAGAGTGGACTGTTTTACCCCCAACGATCTAACTCATTTTATTAATTAGTTAACTTTAACACCTGAGTGGTTTTCTTTAAACAAATTTAAACTACTAAGCTATACAATCAGTCAAAAATCCAAATCAAACATGTAGCATAATAACAAGCAGACAATTTTCACAACTTAGCCGAGTTTAACATACGAGTCGACTAACACAACGCGTCGCAGAACGTGCTATCGTATTATTATACAAGGGTCACCTGGCTAATACTCATGGTGGTCAGATGACTGATTTAGGCCAAAATCTAGGAAAACTATTCTTCAGAGTGAGAAATCAAGGCAAGACGGGTAAAAAGTCATAGAAGTCAAGGGGTATAATAGCAAAATAGTTTCAGCAAGCAAGGATTGGAGAGAAGAAGTCCTAAAACTCGACCAGTTCTATCTAGGCTTCGTCCTACAGTCGATACGGCTCTGATACCACTCTGTAACACCCGGTTTATAAAAGAACATAAACCGAGCAATCATATACGCGCCAGGATCAAGTCACACGTATATATAACAGAATGAACAGTATATCACAGTACATATCACGAATAAGACATAATAAATCGAAATACGAATGTTGTTTATTATATTAATGACATAAATGTCTGATACAACGGAAGCGAAGTACAAATACGAAAAAAACTCTCCGAAGCTGAGCAGGGCACCACAGGGACGTCGACTGGGAGACGAACGCCTAGAAGTCCTCGTAGTCCTGGTAGCGCTGGACGAACTCCCTCGTGTCGGCAGGAACGGAGCAGTAGTAGCGTAACCAAGAGGAAAAAGTAGAGAAGAGGCAAGAGTGAGTACACAACTTGTACTCAACAAGTATAACACAAACTATGAGGCTCTAGGCTGGCTGACTGACTGCATTAGCTTTTAAGTCTTGGCAAAATTTTATTAAAGCTATTTACTACGAGTTAATGAATTACCATTAACCCAGTTACATAGTAATTAGTCAAGATTAAACATGATACTACTGAGAACCAGACTGAAACCAAGCCACCAAGGTAACCCCGAGAGGCACCTCCCTCGTCGGAAGGAGACAACCCCACTAATCAAAAGGAGGATCTGTGCCGCTCATAACCGTGAGCACGGCTAGTATACCAGTTTTACACTCTGTAGAGGTTGCACATCTTTACCCACAAGTCGTGAGCTACGCTAGAGGTTCATCACACTTCCTTAGGTGAGATGACTAGCGACTCACTACGAGGCCTTTACAAAGAATCTTGTTGGTAGGGAGTAACCGCGAGGGTGGATCGGCGACTATGGAGCAGGTCTAGTGGGCATCAAGACACGAAGCACAGACGAGGCCACTCAGCACGAGGGCCATAGAAGCTTACCGCCCCTGCCCCGCAGGTAAGTTACTCCAAACCAAAAAGTCGTATTATTACGCCAAGTCTATCCCATTCTAGCCTTGTGGTAGCGCTGTTGTTCCAGGTTATCGCTCTATGAACCGGTCCTTATGGAGAGTGGCCAACCAAGCACTAAGCACCGTGCTGGCCCCCTAAACCATGTTTCTACAAAAACCATATTTTAACGAGACGTGAGCCACCCAAGCACGAAGCACAGAGGGCCACTCTCAGAATTAAGTTCAAGTAAACCATTAATCAAATTAATTAAAAAGGACCAGAATGTGTTATAGCGCAGCAACCTAGCACAACTAACCAAAATGCAACCCAAAGGTATATATAAAGGATATAAAATGGCTAGGACAGTCCTTATAGGCATACAGAATTAAATGCAGTATGAAAATGTAATTAAGAGTGATAGGTTGTTCATGTTACACTTGCCTTCCTCGTACTGCTCTGGCTGCTGCTCAAACTGCTCCGAAGACGGCTGCTCCTGGTACTGGTACTGGGGCTCCTCAGATGGATCAACGTCTACTCACGAACACATGGCCAAAACAAAGCACAATAATAAGCATACAAGCAAATACTAACAAAAACTAAGAAACAGTACATCAATACATAAAAACAGCACACTAAACTAGTCTAAAACTATTCTACGCGTTACAACGATCGCGTGGATATAAAGAACGCCTAAAACGGAGCTAAAACGCGTATTCTAGGCTAAAAACAAGTTCTAGGGGCTTATTTGTAAGAAAACTAAAGTTCCAGGGACTTTTCTGCTAAAACCGAGGACTAAAACGCAATTAAACATTAACTCCAGGGCCTAACTCGCAAAAACTTCAAGCCTGGACTGCGGGTACTATTCTAAAGAAACTCAGGGGGCTACGCGTTAAAACCAGGACTTAAATCTAATTGTTTTTGAACTACCAGGGACGGCGGGTTTATTAAAGAAAAATCCAGGGTCTCTTTAACAAAAAAGCCAGGGTGAACCGGTAAGATTGGATCTAGGCGCTTGGATCGGGATCGGACGGTTCAGATCTAAACAACTGGGGTTCTAATCGCGGCCGTCGATACGAGATCAGGCGGCCAGGGTGGTTCGGGCGCGTGGGGGCGGCGCGGCTCGCCGGGAACGCAAGCCCCGCGGCGGCGCTTCGCCGGAGAAAACCAAATCGGCATCCCCGTGGCCGATTCGGGTCGTGGATTGGCTCTGGAGCCTGACCGTGACATGCGTAATCCACTGGAAGTGGATTCGCGGGGCTGCAGTGTGCGTAGCGTGGTGCACGGCGATGAGGGAGGCTCGGGGCAGTGAGCCTCGCCGGCGTGCGGTGCCTGGGCACCTAAGGCACGCCAGGGCCTACTACATCTAGCGCAAAGAGGACAGGAAAGGCTCGGGTGCTTACCAAGGGCTTGGGTCGGGTTGGAACGCGGCGCAGAGTCGTTGGCATGGAGCTCCTGCGGCGGCGCTGGGACGGAGTTCGGGGCCTGGCCGATGGAGGGCTCCTCTGGGCGTCCAGGCTCCACGGATCGAGTCCTGGGGGTGCTGCGAAGCAGGACCGAGGGACAGGGCGGTCCGGTGCTCTACGATGGTGAGCAATTGCTCAAGAAACCGTGTACCTGCGGCGGCGATTCCAGAGGCGAATCCCGGCGCAGTCGTAGCAGAGACCGAGGGCAGCGGGCTCGGGGTCGTTCCTGGTGCCCGGATAGAGCTCCGGCGATGGCTCGCGGTGGCTGAGGTGAAGCGGGGCGGCGAGAACACGGCGGCGTGGATCCTCTGCACGGCGGAGCTAGGCAGGGGTAGAGGGACTCGGGCGGCGGCTGCGGTGTGGTGTCGTGGCTCGCAGGAGGGGGTCGCGGGCCACTTAAGGAGGGGTTCGGGGATCTTGGGCGGTCGTGCCGGGCGCTGGCGTGGCGCGGGGATCGCGGGCGTGATTGCTCGCGGGGAAATCGGATCGCGGAACGGCTTCGGCGTGATCCAGGCTCCGGGCGAAGCTTCTAGAGGGAAAAGGGTGCGGTGTGGCTGGCCGGTGGGTCTCGGGCGCGCGCACGATGAGGAGCGGGGCCACGGGACAGTGGGGTCGCGGCACTGCGGAACGGAGGCGCGGGCGTCACGGCGGGGAAGAAGGTGCTGCCAAGTGGGGCCGCGGCGTCAGCGAGCGAGGGGGCGCGCTTGCGGCCTGAGCGGGGGGGGGGGGGAGTAGCGCCGACCAGCGGGGCCGGCTTGTCAGCCTCGTGGGGGGGGGGAGTAGCGCCGACCAGCGGGGCCGGCTTGTCAGCCACGGGGGGGGGGAACGCGGCTGAGGGCTGGTCTGGGAGCGTGGCGAGCGGGCTGCGGGGGAAGCGGAGCGCTGGACTGGGCCGGGCGCTTGCTGCTGTGGGCCGCGGGGAGAGAACGGGCCCGCGCTGGGTTCGTGTGGGCCGTGGGGTTACTGGGCTGGGCTAGCTCTAGGATTTGGTCTCCCTTTCTATTTCTATTTTATCTCTCTTTTTTATTTTTAAACTTTTCCATTCCTAATTCAAACAAGGTTTGAATTCAAATACAAATTTGAATTCAACCACACTCAAATCATTGAAAGTATGCACCAGCATGAATGCATCATCAAAATTTAAAACCTATGATAAATTTTAATTACTTATAGAACAAAAATGTAGATTACATGCAAGTCTAACACAATAAACCTTAGAAATTTAAATAAAGCCAATTAAATTTATTAATAAATGTTGAAATTTAAATTAGGGTGTTACAGACCCTACCCCCTTAAAGAAATCTCGTCCCCGAGATTTAGCTTGGCTGGCTAGCAAAGAGATCTGGATAAGTCTTCCTCAGCTCATCTTCTCGCTCCCAAGTAGCCTCAGCTTCACTGTGGTGACTCCACTGAACTCTGCACATCTTGATGCGCTTGTTCCGAGTAACCCTCTCTGATGTCTCCAAAATCTTTACCGGATGCTCAGTATAAGTCAGATCTTCCTGCACATCGACTCCATCCAGGGGTGCCTGCTCCTCGGGTACTCGCAAACACCTCTTCAGCTGAGATATATGGAAGACATCATGAACTCCTGAGAGGCTGATAGGTAACTCCAGGCGATAAGCAACTTCGCCTTTCCGCTCTAGCACCTTGAATGGCCCCACATACCGAGGTGCTAACTTCCCCTTGACATTGAATCTGCGGATTCCTCTCATCGGAGACACCTTCAGATACACATAATCACCAACACTGAAAGTCAGGTCTCTCCGTTTGCCATCTGCATAGCTCTTCTGTCTGCTCTGTGCAATCCTCAGATTTTCTCGCACAGCCTGAACCATCTGCTCCGCATCATCTATGATCTCAGGGCCAAAGAGCTGCTTCTCACCAATCTGATCCCAATAGAGAGGAGTCCTGCACTTTCTGCCATACAATGCCTCGAAGGGGGACTTCTTTAGACTAGCCTGATAGCTGTTGTTATATGAGAACTCAGCATAAGACAGGCACTTATCCCAACTAGTACCGTACTGAATGGCACAAGCTCTCAGCATATCCTCCAACACTTGGTTGGTCCTCTCTGTCTGCCCATCTGTCTGAGGGTGATAAGCCGTACTGAAACGCAGCTTCGTATCCAATGAGTCATGGAGCTGCTCCCAGAATCGAGAAGTGAACTGAGACCCTCTGTCAGATATGATCTTCTTGGGCACACCATGCAAGCAGACAATCCGAGAGATGTACAACTCTGCAAGTCTCGCACCAGAGTAAGTAGTGTTCACTGGAATGAAATGAGCAACCTTCGTCAATCGATCCACTACTACCCAAATGGAGTTGTACCCTTTCTGAGTACGAGGCAATCCAACAATGAAGTCCATAGTGATCTCCTCCCATTTCCACTCTGGAATCTTCAAAGGCTGTAATAGACCTGCTGGCCTCTGATGCTCAGCCTTGACACGCTGACAGGTGTCACAAATAGCCACGTACTCTGCCACTGAACGCTTCATCCCATACCACCAGAAACGTTCCTTCAGATCATAATACATCTTCGTGCTGCCCGGATGAATAGAATAAGCTGTATCATGGGCTTCACTCAGAATCAACTTCCGGAGATCATGCACATCAGGCACGCAGATCCGGTTCTTGTACCACAAGGTACCCTGATCATCCTCTCTGAAATGAGGAGCCTTGCCCTTCTTGAGCAACTCACGAATCTCCTGCAGCTTCTCATCATCCTTCTGATGCTGCCGGATCTCTGACTCTAGAGTCGGTACTGCCTCAAACGCTGCACTCGAAGTATGATGCAAGAAGCCCAGACTCAACTGCTCGAACTCCTCGCATAACTCTGTAGGCATCTGGAAAGCCACGGCCATGTTGACATAGCTTCTCCTGCTCAAAGCATCTGCTACAACATTGGCCTTGCCCGGATGATAGTGAATCTCCAGGTCATAATCCTTGACCAACTCTAGCCATCTTCTCTGCCGCATGTTCAGCTCATTCTGCGTGAAAATATACTTGAGGCTCTTGTGATCAGTGTAGATATCACACCGCTGCCCATACAAGTAATGCCTCCAAATCTTCAGAGCATGTACGACTGCGGCTAACTCAAGATCATGAGGGGGATAGTTCAGCTCATGCCGACGTAACTTCCGTGAAGCATAAGCAATCACTGTGCCCTCTTGCATCAGAACACACCCAAGACCATCCTTCGAAGCATCACAATATACCGTGAACCTCTTCGTCTGGTCTGGCAGAGTCAGGACTGGCGCCGTAGCCAACCTTTTCTTCAGCACATCAAAGGCCCTCTGATGCTCATCAGTCCATATGAATGCCACATTCTTCTCTAGCAAAGAAGTCAAAGGCTTCGCGATCTTGGAGAAATTCTCAATGAACCTCCGATAATATCTAGCTAAGCCCAAGAAAGACCTGACTTCCTTTACTGTCTGCGGTGTCTCCCACTCTAGCACATCCTTCACCTTGCTTGGATCAACAGCAATGCCTCCCTGAGAGATAACATGACCGAGGAATGGCACCTCGTCAATCCAGAACTCGCACTTGCTGAACTTGGCATACAACTGATGCTCTCTCAATCTCTGCAATATGAGTCTCAGATGCTCCTCATGCTCTTCTTCTGTCTTGGAGAAAATCAGAATATCATCAATGAAAATCACCACGAAGACATCCAGATAGTCCATGAAAACCATGTTCATCAGATGCATGAAGAAAGCCGGGGCATTAGTCAAGCCGAAGGACATGACCGTATACTCATATAGCCCATACTTGCAGGTGAATGCCGTCTTCGGAATATCCCCAGGACGGATCCTCAGCTGAAAATAACCCGAACGAAGATCAATCTTCGAGAATATACGAGCACCTCGAAGCAGATCGAAGAGATCCTCAATACGAGGCAGTGGATGCTTGTTCTTGATAGTGACTGCATTCAGCTCCCGATAATCCACACACATCCTCTTCGAGCCATCCTTCTTATCTACCAGCAACAATGGAAAAGCCCAAGGAGAGAAGCTGCGACGGATATAGCCCTTGGCTAGCAACTCATCAATAGTCTTCTTGACTTCTACATGCTCTATAGGTGCCATACGGTAGGGCCGCTTTGCAATAGGAGTTGTGCCAGGCAAGAGATCAATACAAAACTCAATGGCGTGTTTAGGCGGCATACCTGGCAAATCATTCGGAAAGACGTCCGGGAATTCAGACACCACGCGAATACCGTCCGTGGGTCTAGCATCCATCTGATGTAGAAATCCAGAAGGCTCTGAAGCACTGACTGTCACCTCTTGGCCATCAGATGCTGACAAGTGAACTGTCCGCTGAGCACAATCAATACGGACTCTCCATCTGGTAAGGGTCTCCATGCCGAAAATCACATCTATCCCCAAGGAGTCAATAACTATCAAGCCAGTGCGAAATTCTACCCCCTTTATGACAATACTAACTCTAGAGCATATAGAACATGTACGTATCTGACCCCCAGGTGAGGTAACTACCATAGCCGTCCTCATACAAGAAACCGGTATACCATGCTGCTCGGCAAATGACTTGGAAATGAAAGAATGGGTAGCACCGGTATCAAAAAGCACTGTAGCGGGGTGAGAGTTGACCATGAACGTACCAATAACCACGTTAGGAGCCTCGGCCGCTGACTCGGCCGTCACGTGGTTCACCCGACCCTGTGCTGGCGCCCTGGGCTGAGCTGGGCGCCCCTGCTGTCCCGCCTGCGCCTTCCGGGGGCAAGTGTTGGCGTAGTGCCCCGGCTGGCCGCAGTGATAGCAGACGCGTGCAAGTGTCGAAGCCTGCTGTCCGGTAGGAGTTGCCGGACGTGGAGCCTGAGGTGCTGGCGGAGCTGGTAGAGCAGTACGAGTCGGAGGTGCTGGTAACCTCAGGCCCTGACCTGCCTGCTGCTGTCGAGGCGGGTACTGCTGCGGCCTCTGCTGGTACTGCTGAGGAGGCCGGTACTGCTGCTGGTACTGCTGGGGCGGCTGGAGGCGAGGACGAGTGTTGCTGCCGGAAGCAACAGGGACAATCTTCCTCTTCTTGTCCTCCATCTCCAAGTGCTTGCGCTCAGTGTTGAGCGCACTGTCAACCAGATGGTTGAAGTCGTCGAAGCGGAGGTTGAGCAGCGCGTACTGGAGGTAGCCCTCAAGGCCCTCCATGAAGTGCTCCTGCTTCTTCCGGTCATCCGCAACATCGGCAGGGGCGTAGCGAGCCAGCTGAAGAAAGCGATCACGATACTCCGTGACTGACATAGTCCCCTGATGTGACAAAGATAGATAGATATCGAAAGATTAACTCAAGGTTCATAAGGATAGAACAAGGGGCATTAGCTCAAAAGAAACCGCTGAATGATTATATTTAAGATTACCTGCTTCAGTGCAAGGAACTCCTTCTGCTTCATCTTCATAACGCCCGCGGGGACGTTGTGGCTGCGGAAGCGCTCCCTGAACTGGAGCCAAGTGAGAGACTCGCGGTCCTGAACTGGGTGGGACTCCCACCAGTCCAAAGCTGCCCCTCGCAGCTGTCCTGCTGCGTACAGAACTCGCTCCCGATCATCGCACTGGGCGATGTCCAGCTGACGCTCCACTGCACGGAGCCAGTCGTCGGCCAGAATAGGGTCGGACGTGTGAGAAAACATCGGCGGGTGACCCCTCAGGAACTCAGCACGCCTGTCGCGAGGCTGCGGCGGTGGAGGAGGCGGAGGCTGAGTGTGAGCCTGCTGAAGAGCCTGAACAGTGTTGTTCAGGGTGGCCATCATCTGCATCTGGAGCTGGAAGTACTGCTACGGAGTCAAAGGCGGCGGCATCGGGAACCCGGTCCCCTGGGTGTTCTGACCCTGGTTGTTCTGCCCCTGCTGGTCAGAACCACGCCTGGTGTTCACCATCTGATTTTGGACAAAAGATTTCACGAGTAAGGATATTGCAGGAATAAATTCAGATGGATGTGATAACTCTTTGCGGAAAAAGACTCAGACATGATAAAGTAGACAGGATAGAGTGGACTGTTTTACCCCCAACGATCTAACTCATTTTATTAATTAGTTAACTTTAACACCTGAGTGGTTTTCTTTAAACAAATTTAAACTACTAAGCTATACAATCAGTCAAAAATCCAAATCAAACATGTAGCATAAAAACAAGCAGACAATTTTCACAACTTAGCCGAGTTTAACATACGACTCGACTAACACAACGCGTCGCAGAATGTGCTATCGTATTATTATACAAGGGTCACCTGGCTAATACTCATGGTGGTCAGATGACTGATTCAGGCCAAAATCTACGAAAACTATTCTTCAGAGTGAGAAATCAAGGCAAGACGGGTAAAAAGTCATAGAAGTCAAGGGGTATAATAGCAAAATAGTTTCAGCAAGAAAGGATTGGAGAGAAGAAGTCCTAAAACTCGACCAGTTCTATCTAGGCTTCGTCCTACAGTCGATACGGCTCTGATACTACTCTGTAACACCCGGTTTATAAAAGAACATAAACCGAGCAATCATATACGCGCCAGGATCAAGTCACACATATATACAACAGAATGAACAGTATATCACAGCACATATCACGAATAAGACATAATAAATCGAAATACAAATGTTGTTTATTACATTAAAGACATAAATGTCTGATACAGCGGAAGCGAAGTACAAATACGAAAAAAACTCTTCGAAGCTGAGCAGGGCACCACAGGGACGTCGACTGGGAGACGAACGCCTAGAAGTCCTCGTAGTCCTGGTAGCGCTGGACGAACTCACTCGTGTCGGCAGGAACTGAGCAGCAGTAGCGTAACCAAGAGGAAAAAGTAGAGAAGAGGCAAGAGTGAGTACACAACTTGTACTCAACAAGTATAACACAAACTATGAGGCTCTAGGCTGGCTGACTGACTGCATTAGCTTTTAAGTCTTGGCAAAATTTTATTAAAGCTATTTACTACGAGTTGATGAATTACCATTAACCCAGTTACATAGTAATTAATCAAGATTAAACATGATACTACTGAGAACCAGACTGAAACCAAGCCACCAAGGTAACCCCGAGAGGCACCTCCCTCGTCGGAAGGAGACAACCCCACTAATCAAAAGGAGGATCTGGGCCGCTCATAACCGTGAGCACGGCTAGTATACCAGTTTTACACTCTGCAGAGGTTGCACATCTTTACCCACAAGTCGTGAGCTACGCTAGAGATTCATCACACTTCCTTAGGTGAGATGACTAGCGACTCACTACGAGGCCTTTACAAAGAATCTCGTTGGTAGGGAGTAACCGCGAGGGTGGATCGGCGACTATGGAGCAGGTCTAGTGGGCGTCAAGACACGAAGCACAGATGAGGCCACTCAGCACGAGGGCCATAGAAGCTTACCGCCCCTGCCCCGCAGGTAAGTTACTCCAAACCAAAAAGACCTAATTATTACGCCAAGTCTATCCCATTCTAGCCTTGTGGTAGCGCTGTTGTTCCAGGTTATCGCTCTATGAACCGGTCCTTATGGAGAGTGGCCAACCAAGCACTAAGCACCGTGCTGGCCCCCTAAACCATGTTTCTACAAAAACCATATTTTAACGAGACGTGAGCCACCCAAGCATGAAGCACAGAGGGCCACTCCCAGAATTAAGTCCAAGGAAACCATTAATCAAATTAATTAAAAAGGACCAGAATGTGTTATAGCGCAGCAACCTAGCACAACTAACTAAAATGCAACCCAAAGGTATATATAAAGGATATAAAATGGCTAGGACAGTCCTTATAGGCATACAGGATTAAATGCAGTATGAAAATGTAATTAAGAGTGATAGGTTGTTCATGTTACACTTGCCTTCCTCGTTCTGCTCTGGCTGCTGCTCAAACTGCTCCGAAGACGGCTGCTCCTGGTACTGGTACTGGGGCTCCTCAGATGGATCAACGTCTACTCACGAACACATGGCCAAAACAAAGCACAATAATAAGCATACAAGCAAATACTAACAAAAACTAAGAAACAGTACATCAATACATAAAAACAGCATACTAAACTAGTCTAAAACTATTCTACGCGTTACAACGATCGCGTGGATATAAAGAACGCCTAAAACGGAGCTAAAACGCGTATTCTAGGCTAAAAACAAGTTCTAGGGGCTTATTTGTAAGAAAACTGAAGTTCCAGGGACTTTTCTGCTAAAACCGAGGACTAAAACACAATTAAACATTAACTCCAGGGTCTAACTCGCAAAAACTTCAAGCCTGGACTGTGGGTACTATTCTAAAGAAACTCAGGGGGCTACGCGTTAAAACCAGGACTTAAATCTAATTGTTTTTGAACTACCAGGGACGGCGGGTTTATTAAAGAAAAATCCAGGGTCTCTTTAACAAAAAAAAGCCAGGGTGAACCGGTAAGATTGGATCTAGGTGCTTGGATCGGGATCGGACGGTTCAGATCTAAACAACTGGGGTTCTAATCGCGGCCGTCGATACGAGATCGGGCGGCCAGGGTGGTTCGGGCGCGTGGGGGCGGCGCGGCTCGCCGGGAACGCAAGCCCCGCGGCGGCGCTTCGCCGGAGAAAACCAAATCGGCGTCCCCGTGGCTGATTCGGGCCATGGATTGGCTCTGGAGCCTGACCGTGACATGCGTAATCCACTGGAAGTGGATTCGCGGGGCTGCAGGGTGCGTAGCGTGGTGCACGGCGATGAGGGCGGCTCGGGGCGGTGAGCCTCGCCAGCGTGCGGTGCCTAGGCACCTAAGGCACGCCAGGGCCTACTACATCTAGCGCAAAGAGGACAGGAAAGGCTCGGGTGCTTACCAAGGGCTTGGGTCGGGTTGGAACGCGGCGCAGAGTCGTTGGCGTGGAGCTCCTGCGGTGGCGCTGGGACGGAGTTCGGGGCCTGGCTGATGGAGGGCTCCTCTGGGCGTCCAGGCTCCACGGATCGAGTCCTAGGGGTGCTGCGAAGCAGGACCGAGGGTCAGGGCGGTCCGGTGCTCTACGATGGTGAGCAATTGCTCAAGAAACCGTGTACCTGCGGCGGCGATTCCAGAGGCGAATCCCGGCGCAGTCGTAGCGGAGACCGAGGGCAGCGGGCTCGGGGTCGTTCCTGGTGCCCGGACAGAGCTCCGACGGTGGCTCGCGGTGGCTGAGGTGAAGCGGGGCGGCGAGACCACGGCGGCGTGGATCCTCTGCACGGCGGAGCTAGGCAGGGGTAGAGGGACTCGGGCGGCGGCTGCGGTGTGGCGTCGTGGCTCGCAGGAGGGGGTCGCGGGCCACTTAAGGAGGGGTCCAGGGATCTTGGGCGGCCGTGCCGGGTGCTGGCGTGGCGCGGGGATCGCGGGCGTGATTGCTCGCGGGGAAATCGGATCGCGGAACGGCTTCGGCGTGATCCGGGCTCCGGGCGAAGCTTCTAGAGGGAAAAGGGTGCGGTGTGGCTGGCCGGTGGGTCTCGGGCGCGCGCACGGTGAGGAGCGGGGCCACGGGACAGTGGGGTCGCGGCGCTGCGGAGCGGAGGCGCGAGCGTCA
The DNA here is from genome assembly GCF_016808335.1 of Panicum virgatum. Classification (NCBI taxonomy): domain Eukaryota; kingdom Viridiplantae; phylum Streptophyta; class Magnoliopsida; order Poales; family Poaceae; genus Panicum; species Panicum virgatum. Next base: position 54,311,140 of record NC_053149.1, read on the forward strand.
CGGCGGGGAAAAAGGTGCTGCCAAGTGGGGCCGCGGCGTCAGCGAGCGAGGGGGCGCGCTTGCGGCCTGAGCGGGGGGGGGGGGAGTAGGGCGGACCAGCGGGGCCGGCTTGTCAGCCACGGGGGGGGGGGGGAACGTGGCTGAGGGCTGGTCTGGGAGCGTGGCGAGCGGGCTGCGGGGGAAGCGGAGCGCTGGACTGGGCCGGGCGCTTGCTGCTGTGGGCCGCGGGGAGAGAACGGGCCCGCGCTGGGTTCGTGTGGGCCGTGGGGTTACTGGGCTGGGCTAGCTCTAGGATTTGGGCTCCCTTTCTATTTCTATTTCTAGACTTTTCCATTCCTAATTCAAACAAGGTTTGAATTCAAATACAAATTTGAATTCAACCACACTCAAATCATTGAAAGTATGCACCAGCATGAATGCATCATCAAAATTTAAAACCTATGATAAATTTTAATTACTTATAGAACAAAAATGTAGAATACATGCAAGTCTAACACAATAAACCTTAGAAATTTAAATAAAGCCAATTAAATTTATTAATAAATGCTGAAATTTAAATTAGGGTGTTACATTGTTGATCAGAAAATCACTTTGACTCGTACCTTACCTGTCATGTCATAGTCTGAAGCAAAGAGATTCATCTATAAGCTTAAATAAGTTGGTTAGCATACCTTTGCTCAATTACCTTACTCCCTTATGGGGCTTTTTAGCTGTCTCCTTGTCTTGGGCTGTTGTGAGTTAGAATGGTGCATAAAGCAGTACTTACTTGTTCATAGATCCTCAATCCATCTGAAGACACTTTTTTGAAAGATTTTTGAAAACATGGCAAAGCTCTAGGATAACTCTCTCAAGGCACTCATCTTGTATTTCCTTGCCAGGGCAGTGTTTGACTTTGATCTTCCCTACTACTACAAGCCTTTGTGGAGCTCAAGGTAGGATAGGAACAGGGCACACTTGTATTCTATTTATTGTAAAGTCAAAGAGAGGGTCCATGGAGAAACAAGTCATGCAATCTCGATCAAAAGGTGCAAGTGTATGAATGGATGGATAGATGGATGAATATGGCTTACTCCTTGAGGTAATGGCTTTTCTCTCTCGAATCATCCCTCTCTCTCTCTCTTTTGAGACATGGTTACCCCCATTTTGTTTTTCTTTTTTGGGTCATGCTTCTTTGGTATGCAATCTTTTTTCTTCTTTTTAGGGCAACCATAATCTGGCTTTATTTTATTTCAGGAATGTTCTACGAGAGAGATCACCAAGACATGGAGCATTTATAGATGTGAAGTGGATGGTGGTGCTATTTCTCAGTGTAGGAATATAACAAATGGATGGGATGTGTACGTGTTTATGATCGAGAAAGCATGAAGAGCATCTTACTAGAGTCACCCAATTTGACAAAACTCAACAGAATATTAAGCAGCATATGTATAAGGGTTTTTCATGGAATATGACATATGGCTCTGGTAGGACATTGCATATCGCTGGGAAACTTGCCTTTTAATTTTTTTTAATTTTCTTTTTTTGAAAACAACTCTAGACTTCAAGCATCACTAGAACAAGCTTGCATAACCTTATTTACCATATCAGAACTCACAACAACTTAGACTCGGATCAAGCATATGCAATCCACGGAACTTTCAGGTTTATTGGCAACATATTTGTATAACCAACGAATATAAACTCAAGAGAACTCTTATTTTCAAACTAGGCACAACAGACATGATAGAGCAAAGCAAAACTCATCCTTTCAACTTATCAAAAGGGAGTTAAAACATTTTTACCGCGCATCATGGAAAAGAGAAATAAAGTAGTAAATTTTTATTTTGTTTTTGGAAGTTTTTATCAATTTTTATTGAAAGCAAATAAAGGGATACAGTTGACTTAGGGGAGGGAACCTCCCCCAAGCTAGCTCTTAGTTTAGGGTCAAAAGCAGGACCTTTCTCCATACCTGATTAGGTTGAGGTCGTTTCGTCCGTACCTGGAGAAGTAGTAGCGGTCGATGACGTCTTGTTCTTCTTGCGCCACACCTTCTTGGTCTTCTTTGATGGCGTAGGCGGCGCAGGAATAGGATCCTCGTATGTTGGATAGACGATTTCCAGATCTTCCCATACTGTATTGGTGATGAAATCAGGGATCTTCTGATCATCTTCCACTGGCTCGGTTGGTGGAGTATGAATTTCCCAATCCTCCCAAGCTGGCTTGGAAGAGGGGTGATAGTCTTGATCATCCCAACAGGCTCTGCCCATAGCCCTTGTTTCGTACTATCCTCATGAATCAGAAATACCTCTTTCTTGTTTTGGAATTTAAATTTCATGGTCCATCCTCTAATACAGAGGCTGATTTTTCCTCTCCCCACATCAATTCTGGCATTTGCATCCTTGAGGAATGGTCGCCCAAGTATGAGCGGAATTCCAAGATCTCCTTCATATCAAGGACTACGAAGTTCACCAATATATAAGTATTCTTGACTTTTACCATTAACCTTTCCACAACTCCTTCTGGATATCTTATCGTGGAATCCGCCAGCTGAATACACATAGTAGTAGGAGAAATTGATGGATAGCCTAGCTTCTCGAAAGTTACCTTGGTCATGATGTTGATGCTGGCTCCAAGGTCACAAAGGGCGTGATCAAATTCATAATCAAAGATTGAGCAGCTGATCACTGGGGTTCCGGGATCTTTTCTTATTGTGGCTGCCAACTCGCCCCACGCACCTCTTCTTGGGCGTGTGAGCTTCTTTGCATAACTGAGGGATGTCCTGCTGAGGGGCTCTTTCCACATAGCATTGATGACATTCACGCTTTCTAGAGTTGATTCGGGTTGCCCCGAAATATTCCCTAGTTCAGCAGCAGGTGTAGCAACAGCTAGTTGAGCCAATTGAGTTTCTAGCGCCTTATTGAAACTCAGCTGGTTCTTCATAGTAGTGGAGAATCCGTCCATCTTGGCATGGATGGTCTCCATAGATTTGTCTGTAGCGGCCAACTTCTTCTAAAGGGACTCATTGATCTTCGCTTGGCCGTAGACAAGATCTCTCAAGGTAGGCTGGTTAGGACCGAAAGAATTCGAATTCCCATTACCTCCTTGGTAATATGGGCGTGGTTGATTCCACCCCTGACCTCCTTGTGGATGAAACCCATTGCTGCCATTGAGGAATAGAGCTTCTTCTTGGGTCTCTGGGCAATTATCGCCCGAATGTCCGACATTCGCGCAGACCTCGCATGTCATGGGAGTTTCCAAGGCTTGAAGTATTTGCATCTGAGCCTTATCTTGGGAATAATCCTCAAATTTCTTGAGGAGGAGATCAATCTTCATAGCGATTATGTCGGCCTCCTTGACGGAGTGCATACCTCGCTGGTGCGGTTGGAGGCGATCATCGCTCCAACTTTGGTTGGAAACCATCTTCTCGATCAATGATGTAGCTCTTTCAATGGTCAGCGAGAAGAAAGCTCCACCCGCAGTGGCATCCACATGATCACGAGATGACTGTGTCAACTCATTGTAGAAGTTCTGTAGAATGAGCCAATTATCCATTCCATGTTGCGGACATGCCAGAATATACTCCTGAAGCCTCTCCCAAGCTTCCGGAATTGACTCATTTGATGCCTGCTGGAAGTTCGAAATCCGACCACGAAGAGCATTGGTTTTGCACGTCGGGAAGAACTTCGAGAGGAACGTCTTGGCACATTTGTCCCAAGTATCCACAGCAGCCTTGTTAGCATAAAACCATTGCTTCGCTCTCCCCAAGAGAGAAAACGGAAACAGATGGAGCCGGATTGCATCTTGCGATACACCCTTGATAACAAAAGTACCGTAGAGCTCCAGGAACTGCTGGAGATGAGCGCTGGCATCCTCATTGGCCCTGCCACAAAATGGGCTGGCCTGCACCATCGTAATGAGACCCGTCTTGATCTCGAAATTTTCTCCTCCGGTGTTAACCTCGGGTCCGGTCGGGACCTAGCTAGCAGACGGAGCAGAGTAATCACGGAGTGTCTTCTGGGCCATAGCTTTAGGAGTTGATGACGATGCGATGACTGGATCAACTGCCGAGAGTGATCTCTGAGGTGATACGAGACGAGCTCGCGTCCTCCTCAAAAGTGACTCTGGATCGGAATGAAAGTTTTGCGGCAAGTCGAAACCGGTCATACACTACAATGTTTTCATATCAACGAAGACAAGAAAACAAAGCCAAGTTAGCCTGTTTAGCAATCGAATACCAATTTCAATTTTGTTCACAACTCTGTCTATATATTTCACTCTATGCCTTCCTCGGCAATGGCGCCAAAAATATTTGTTGGCGCCTACCAACGTCACCTAGCGATGACGCCCACAGACGCCAATTTGGGATGGCAGTATTTCATGAACCACGAATAGATCCGCAAGCGCACCGAATACCGCTGTAGCATTTTACCTGGGAGTATACCGGGGTGTCATTTATATTTCCGCAGGGAAGGCGATGAGTGAGAGAATATATAGATCAGTTGGTGAGCTTTATCTAGATTGGATATTCTCATGCATAAACAGGGGTAAGATAATAACATGGTAGGAGGTAGTGTGACACACACACAGACTACTCTCTTGGATAAAAGAATAAAGGTTACTTTAGGCCGGGAGCAAGGTAAAAGTCAGAGCTCAAGTCAGATGTGCTAGGCTAGCTATATCTTCACTTTCTCATTAGTTAGCTCATCAGAGATTAAACTACACAACAAGGAGATCGCTATCGAAGTAACTGGAGGAGCCCGTACACCCCGGCGACTTTATGTACCTCCTACCCCCCATACCGAACGTGGAGGATTACTAAAAGGCACGGACAGGGCTGTCACCACCTGCCGGCTACCTCTACAAACCGTGGGTATAGTTGACATCCAGCAACTCTTAGCTAATCTAGACACCATGTCTACACTAGTAAGGGATACTCTAGTGTCCCACGCGGAGCCCCCACCCTCCGGATGGACAGACATCACACTAGAGCAATCATATGAATACTGGAGCAGTTGATAGAGTTCTAAGAACAAAAGACTAACCATCTCCAGCACAGGGCGATCATGCAATGCAAGCATTGAATAATAACGCAACCATGACAAGAAGCATATACTCGATAACTCAAAATATACTTCAAGCAGATATCGGTAACCATAGTCTAATTCTATTACAAACGACCGAATATTAAAAGAGAGAGCTAGAGATGAACCCGTACCGGACTCTCGAGCAACTCCGGCGACTCGATGACTCCTAGACTTCTCCTAAACTCCACTAAGCCTAAAGACTATGCAAGGAATGCAAGAGAGGAAGAGGTGTGTGTGTGTGTGTGTGTGTTTGTGTGTTATTCTCTACCCCCCTTCTATTTATAGCAGGGAGCCGCCACCCGCAGCACCCCAAACCGACATTGCGAGCCAACAGGGAAGCGCCACGTGCCTTGGTTGAGGCGGTGGGGCCCACGGGCCTGGCCGGCCGGCCGGGTAGGTCGGTTGGCCTGCCCGGGCCGCCAACCGCCCCCAACTTCCTGGAGTGGGCTTGTCTTGGTCTCCCCTTGTCCTAAAGTTGAGGCACGGCCTGCCCCAGCTGGGTTTGCTTCAGTTCTTGGGCTTCACTTGGTCCATTTGAGCCTGAAACGGTATTCTGATATTTTCTGTGATTTTGTTTCGGGCCAAAGTGTGCTTGTAACCTGTATATTAGCTTGAAAACACAACTTGCATATTCTAAAAGGTAAAGTGTTATTTAGGAGCTTTATTGGATAAGAATGCGTGTAAGAAATGCAAACTCTCATGATTTTCTTATCAAGTTGACGCCTGGAAATAGTCGTTAGTGAGCGTCAACAGAAACCAGAGAGCATATGTGTTGCGAAAAGATAAAATGCAGGTATCCGGCCCCTGATTGTTTCCGAGCCGGGAGTGCCCGGGTCGGGACGCCGGGAGAGTCTCTGTGCTGTGCGGGGAGAGAGAAAATCAACAGGTGTCGGGCCCCCGAGTACTTCGAGCCGGAAGTGGCCGTGTCGGGGCACTGGACTGAGCTGCTGGTTCTTTTACGGGAAAAAACACCGTAACTGCTCTATGTTCCAAGAGTTGGTCAGTGTGTTACCGTCGGAGTCTTTTAGCTTGTAGGTGCCTGGCCGTATGATCTCTGTGATGCTGTAGGGTCCTTCGCATGGCAGCGAGAGCTTGTGCTTGTCCTTTGTCGACATGACTCGTCACAAGACCAAATCTCCGACCTGTAGCTCCTCTCCCATATACGCCTCTTGTGGTACCTGCGCAAAGTTTGTTGGTAACAGGCCGATCGGTGTAACGTTGCTAACCTTGCTTCCTCTAATAGTTCTATGGTGTCCCTTTGGGCTTCAGCCGCCGTTTATGGGTCAAATGCCTTGACTCTCAGGGCGCCGTAGTCCAGGTCGGAAGGGAGCACGGCCTCGGAACCGTATGTTAGGAAGAAAGGTGTTAACCCCGTTGACCGGTTAGGTGTGGTTCGCAAGCTCCAGAGCACTGCCGGCAGCTCTTCCACCCAAAGACCCACGAACTTTTTGAGCAAGTCAAAGTTTCGCGGTTTGAGCCCTTGGAGGATTAGGCTGTTAGCTCTCTCAACTTGCCCGTTTGTGCATGGGTGTCCGACTGATGCCCAGTCGATCCGGATCCCATACCCTTCCACAAATTCTTGGAAGTAGTGGCTCGTGAAGTTGGTTCCGTTGTCGGTAATGATGGAATAGGGCACACCGAACCTATAAACGATGTCCAGAAAAAACTTGACGGCCTCCTTGGAATCGATTGTGGTGATCGGCTTTGCCTCTATCCATTTGGTGAACTTGTCGATTGCGACAAGTAGGTGGGAGAACCCTCCTGGTACCTTCCGCAGTGGCCCGACCATGTCCAAACCCCACACGGCATATGGCCATGTTATGGGAATTGTCTGAAGGGCTTGGGCTGGCAAGTGGGTTTGTTTTGCATAGAACTGGCAGCCTTTGCGTGCGCGGACGAGTTCCTCCACATTGCGCAGTGCCGTTGGCCAGTAGAATCCTCGTCGAAAAGCTTTTCCGACCAGGGAGCATGGTGCAGCGTGGTGTCCGTAGATCCCGGTGTGTATCTCAAGAAGTTCCTTGCCCTGGGCAATGGGGATGCACTTCATGAGAATGCCAGTTTCAGAGGGGCTGCGTTTGTAGAGCTCGCCGTCGATCACGGCGAATGTTTTGTCTCGTCGGGCGATCCGGCGAGCTGCGTTGCGTTCCTCTGGGAGGACTTCGTGGAGGAGGTAAGTCAGTAGGTCAGCTCTCCATTCTGTGTTGTCTGCCTGGCTTGGGTCGGATTGGTCCGTAGCCAAGCAAAGTGGGCCCCCGGGTGTCTGGTCGGGGGCTGGGTTGGAGGGAGCATGCTCTGTTTTCTCTATATGCTCTGTTTCCTCTGCTCGTGTCTTGTCTGCGGTCGGTGGCTTTTCTCACGCTGACACCGCTGGGCACCGGCTTGTGTTCAGCGGCCATCTTTGCGAGAGCATCTGCGTCGGGATTTTGTTTCCGCGGGATGTGGTGGAACTCCAGACCTCGGAATTTCCCTTCTAGCTTGCGGACTTCCTGGCAGTATGCGTCCATGAGGGGCTCTCGCAGTTGGAGTTCTTCATGACTTGGTCGACTACCAGCTTGGAGTCGCCGTAGACATATAGGCGGGTTGCCCCAATGTCGATGGCTATGCGGAGGCTGCTGATGAGTGCCTCATATTCGGCAACGTTGTTGGATGCGGGGAACTGGAGGTGGACTGCATACTAAAATTTGCCTCCCTCTGGGGAGATCAAGACGACCCCGGCCCCCGCGCCGGGTCCCATGACCGACCCATTGAAGTAGAGGGTCCAGTACTCGTGAGAGATTTCCGGGGTCGGAGCTTGAACTTCCATCCACTCGGCGATGAAGTCGACTAGGGCCTGAGACTTTATCGCCGTGCGTGGTACGAACTTGACGTCGTAGCCCATTAGCTCGACCACCCATTTGGAAATCCGTCCCACTGCGTCGCGGTTTTGGACCACCTCGCCGAGTGGGAATGAGGTGACAACCGACACCTCATGCTCGGTGAAGTAATGTTGCAGCTTCTTGACCGCCATGATGACAACATAGAGAAGTTTCTGTGCCTGCGGGTACCGCGACTTGGTGTCGGTCAGTACTTCCCTAACAAAGTATATGGGACGTTGGACCTTGAGGGTGTGTCCCGGTTCCTTCCTTTCTACTACCAGAGCGGCGCTGACCACATGGTTGGTGGCTGCCTAGTAAAGCAGAAGGGGTTCGCAAGGATCTGGTGCGACGAGGACTGGGGCAGAGGACAAGAGGGTTTTGAGGCGGTTGAGGGCCACATGTGCTTCCTCCGTCCAAACAAAGGTGTCGGACTTCTTGAGGAGTTTGTACAGTGGCAGGCCCCTCTCTCCCAGTCGGGCAATAAAATGACTGAGCGCTGCTAGACACCCAGTTAACCTCTGGATGCCCTTAATGCCACGGATAGGGCCCATGTTGGTGATGGCCGCAATTTTGTCACGGTTGGCTTCGATGCCACGCTCGAACACCATGTACCCGAGGAGTTTGCCCTTAGGTACACCAAATGTGCATTTCTTGGGGTTCAATTTGATGTTGAACCTCTTGCGGTTTACAAATGTGGCGCTCAGGGTGGCGACTAGGTCATCCGCACGCGGCGTCTTAACGACGATGTCGTCAACGTAGACCGCAACTGTTGCCCGAGGCGGATCTGCCTGGTCGGGGGTCGGTTGGTGGATTAATCTTGTCGGAGAAGCAGGCCTGCATGCATTGCTGATATGTTGCACCTGCGTTCTTGAGCTTGAACGGCATCGACACGTAGCAGTATGAGCCAAAGAGCGTGATGAAGGATGTCGCGAGCTGGTCGGATTCCTTCATCGCTATCTGATAATAGCCCAAGTAAGCGTCTAGAAAAGACAAGATATCGCACCCGGAGGTGGAATCGATTATCTAATCTATCCTAGGCAGAGAAAAAGGATCTTTGGGACAAGCCTTGTTCAGGCTAGTGTAATCGACACACATCCTCCATTGACCAGTTTTCTTCTTTACAAGGACTGGATTAGAGAGCCAGTCCGAGTGGTAGACCTCTTTTATGAAGCTAGCAGCTAACAATTTGGCTATTTCCTCCCTTATGGCCCTAAGCCTCTCATCTTCGAAGCGGCGCAGTCGTTGCTGGACGGGCTTGGATCCCGGCAAAATGCGAAGCTCATGCTCGGCGACCTCCCTTGGGATGCCCGGCATGTCGGACGGCTTTCAGGCAAAAGTGTCCTTGTTGGCGTGGAGGAAGTCGACGAGCGCGAGTTTCTATTTGGCCGACAGCTGGGAGCCGACCCGCACCATCTTGGTTGGGTCGGTGTCGTCAACCACGACCGACTTGGTCTTCTCGGTCGAGACTAAAGTCGGTGCCTGGCTAGGCTTGCAAGGGTCAGGGCGGCACTCGGTGGTGGCGGCGCGAAGCTGGCCGAGCTCCGTTGGGTTCGCCGCGGTGGTGGCGAGGTCGAAATGCTCATGGCTGCTGGCGTAGGCATGCTCGAAGGAGCCACTCACGGTGATGACTCCATTTGGGCCCAGCAGCTTGAGCTTGAGGTAGGTGTAGTTGGTCACCGCCATGAACTTGGCATAGGTCGGGCGCCCAAGGATGTCATGGTATGCTCCCTTCCTATCTACCACATCGAATGTGAGGGTTTCGGTGCGGTAGTTGGCTCTGCTGCCAAACGTGACCGGCAAGTCGAGGTTGCCGACCGGGTACGCCATGGCTTCCAGGGTGTCGATGTACAGGATGTTGAGGCTGCTGCCCCCATCCATCAGCACCTTGGACAGGCGCATGTTGCTAACGACGGGGTCGACAATGAGAGGGTAGCTCCCAGGTCGAGGGATGCTAGTCAGATGGTCGTCCTGATCGAAGATGATGGGCGTGGATGCCTATTTCAGCTTCCTGGGGATAGCGCTCGCGGCAGCACATACCTCACGAAATCGCACCTTCTGCTGTCACCTGGAGCAGTCGTCCTCCAGGCCGCCGATGATGACCAGGCACCGGTCCACCTCTGAGAACGACCCTTCCGCCGGCTTCTCCTTATCCTGGTCGGCGTCGGGCTGCTTGTCGCGGTTGTCGCCGTCGGACCTAGCTGTCCTGCGAAGGAGGCGCTTCATCATGTCACAATCTTTGAACTTGTGGCCCACTAGATAGCCATGGTTGGTGCACGGCTTCTCCAGGAGCTGGTCGAAGTGGTTGTTCCTGGGAGGGTGCTTATCTTGGCGATCAGTCGCCGCGACCTAGTTGGAGGAACGCTTGAAGATGTAGATTAGCATCTTCTTTTCCAGTGAAGGGCGAGCTTTGCACCATCCTTATGATTGAAGTCTTGATCTCGAACGGAACTCCGATGTTGTCGAGATTTTGGATCGGCAAGTCCCGAATGTCCGGAGTGCATAGCTCTCCGATCGTACGCTCCTGCTCCGGTAGCGCCATCCCTCGGTGAAGTGGCGCCTCCTTTGGACTTGTTGGTGGAGTTGCTTTAGGTGAAGACGATGAACCGTCGGCTTCGACTTTTGGATCTACTAGTTCCGGCTTCCTTGATCGTGCTTCTCGTCTCCTTTGCCTGTAAATTTTTTCTGGATCATCCACAAAATTTTCGGGTTTGTTGGAGAGGCTCCCGTCCATCTCCTGTTAGGGGTTAGTGAAAAATAAAAATATATACCAGATCTAAAAGATGAATATACAAGATCTAAAACATAAAAGAAAAATAAAGAAAAATAAAGCAAACTCTAGATTAGATTGATTTTCGTGGAATAGATCCGTTTTTTTAGTTAGCTCAGAAAAATAAGAGATCTAAAAAGATCAAAAAGAAAAATCAAGAAAAAGAAATATTTACGAATGCAAGTAAGATTGGATCTTAAATCGATGGTTCCCCGGCAACGGCGCCAGAAAAACTTGTTGACGCTCCTTAGCGCCCCCGATTTGTATACTGCAAGCGCACGGTTCGTGTAGCTTTTCCCTTAGAGTATTCCCACAAGGTTTATCAATCCACAGAACCAAAGATACAAGAAACAATCTACTAGCATAGAGATTCCTTTGTGTTGAGATGGTGAAAAACGAATCTAATCTACTAAAAACGACAAACACCGAAGGTAGCAAGAGAAAGTTAGAGATAACCAATCTAGATCACCTAGATCATGCATATGTTATAGTTCAAGCTAGATGTAGTGAAGTAAGATAGATGTGAATCTCAATGAAAAGCATCTTTAAACACAAAATCTCCAATCCGATCCCTCGATACCCCACCTACTCAGTGGCAACGCCCTGTCACGACGCCGCCCCTTTGGACGAAAGTACCCTGAAGCAAATCGAACCCCTTTGGTAGTTCCGCCATGAACCTCTAGCCACCATGACTACAAGATCATGCTAAGCGATCTATCTCGATAATAGATCTGGGATGAAGCAAACCCAAAGAAAAGAACAAAATTGAAAGAGAGAACATGGTCGCTAAACATTCGGAATCACAAATAACTTCACCATGAATGATTGTACATCACAAGATCACAACCGGGGCCCTACCTTGATCTTGATGATCCTAGCTCTATAACTCCGACGTGGTCTTCCTTGCAAGGTTCCCACGTCGGCTAGGGAAGCCCCTAGACAACTAGCAGGACCCTCGGCTCTCCGAGAGGTGTCCCTCTATCTTCTCTGCTCCTTGGCTTCGTCTCCCGAATTGATCTCTGCGTGAACCTTGGGGAGGGGTCTTTAAATAGCCTCAGGAAATCCTAGGTCAAAGGGGAGGCCGAACCGCCTCAAAAAGGGGCTGGGCCGGCCGGCCCAATGGACCCAGGCCGACCGGCCTGGCCCTTTTCTTCGGCGCCTCTTGTCCTCCTTTCTCCCCAAGTCTCCTGGAGTCTTCCAGAGTTTATGCCTTTCACGATTGCACCCCATTAGACGTCGTTATCTTCGAGATTTCTTCGAGGAAAAGGATAGGATGGAAAATCCTTCCTTAAATCTCTCTTTGCTTTGCTTAGCCCCGAAGTATCTTGATCTTATCTTGTGGGCTATGTCCTTTGGGCTTCATTGGAGGGTGGATGTGCACGAATGGGCCTCTAATCATCATGACCTTCGGTCCTTTGTTCGGGCTTTGACCTTCGTCTTTCTTCGTTGTCATTGCGTGATCGTGGGCCTCGTCATTTCGTTCTTCAAAATTGGTCAAAAACCTGCAAAAACGAAGCACCTCCAAAATATATGTGCAAACGCAAAAACGACCAATAATTGGGCCGAGGTTAGGATGGTTAGTGATTTTGATATTAAATTCATGCCATTATCAAAGTTATACAGGGGATAAAATGGATACTTAAGGAGCGCCAACAGCAACTGCATGCTTAAACCTTGCTCGTTCTCGAGTAAGTCTTTGATAAAAATCAGCGTTGCCTTTCAGTGTCCAATCCCTGCACTTGATCATACACGAGAAAACACAATGCTCCCAAAAAAATATTTTGCAGTTAATAGTTCAAGTTGTAACCAGCTTTTTCAATGTGGAAGGTAGATACAAGTTAAATGCTTACCCACAATTATTAAGCACATGCTCTCAAAATTAAACAAGTCTCAGAATTAAGAAAGTAAGTTCCATAAGTAATGCTAAACTAAGATCAATAATTTAAACCTCATTGCAGTTTGTTCATGGAAACTCTCAGCTCATCTTGTCTCTCAAACTTGCTAGAACTTTTTCCTTTCTTTCTCTCATATGTATGTGTGAGGCTTTATCTGGAGCTCTATAAAGGTTAGTCCTAACAAAAGATATTATAATCAAGATATTATCAAAACAAGAAATACTTCTTATGGATTTACCGAGACTCATCAAAAAGACCATTGGAAAATAATTTCTTTATGGAGAGGGAGAGAATGGAACACACACTTTAGATGGTGGACATGTGCAAATGGCAACTGTTGATCCCAAGGCACAACTGAAGTCCTTGTTATCGGATTGCACATGGTTGGAATTATTGAGTATAGAATAATCTTCAAAGTACCTGGAGTTTAATGAAGCTAAAGGAATCGAGGAGCTTTTCATCATCATTTATTTTTTTTCTTTTTTGTCTCCTCTTTTTCTTTCCTTCTTTTTGCTCCTCAGAACCGTTGGCAACACAATGTACTTACTCCACCTCCCCCCATGCTTGAACATTTGCTTGTCCTCAAGCAATGAAGTGATGATAACTTGATGGAGTGAGTGCACAAAACCTTTATCAATTCTCTGGTCTCAACTTTGGAATTCAAGGGAGCATCTCCTCATGAAAGATTGAAGCCAACAGAGGAGGAAAAGGGGCAGGCGGCCGGCCTAGGGGTGTTGGGCCGGCCGGCCTACTGCCTGTAGGCCTCCACTTCTTCGGATTTTTCTTCTGCGAACTCTTTGATACCTCCCAAGGTTATGTTTTACTGAATTTTGCTCTTGATTCCTCTATTTTGCCATCAAAATAAAAATATATACTTGTAAGGATCACCGGGGTGTCCGACCCTAGAGGGGGAGGGGGTGAATAGGGTCGCTAATCGCTTTTTGTCCTAAGGCTCAAACTACTTGCATACGATAAACCTAACACTCCTACACATGCTAGTTATGACTAAGGTTTATCTATGCTACTCTCTACTTACCCCTAAAAACTTGCAACCTATAGCCAATCCTAATCAAACTAACTAGGAAAGTAAAGGCATGCAAGATAGAGTAAATGCGGAAGCGTAATACGATAAGTAAAGAGGTAAGTGCAAGAGGGATGCAAACTCCCGAGTAGACACGGTCATGTAACGTGGTTCGGCAGAAACGCCTATGTCCACGGGACACCGAGGCTCTTCCGATCACGTCTTGCACTACGCCACCAAGGCGATGCCGGCAAGCAAAGGCAAGTGCCCACAAGACACTAAGTCTCGTGCACCGCCACCGTCTCTCTCGGTCACCCGGCCGAAATCCACTACGGAGCTTCTCCACCAAGGAGGGGGCCTCCTCTTCCCCCGCACAAAGTTTTGTTGCCACTCCACACCAAGACGGAGGGTCACACGATGGATCACAAGTTGCTTGCCGCAGCAAGGCTTCTCTCAAGGGAGCTCTCGCAAGAACTAATCCCTATTACAAGCACTAAGCACTCTCACAAGTGTGCTTAAGCCTATATGATGTACAATGAAGCTCTAGGATGGTTGGAGATGATCTTTTACTCTTGTATGCTTGTATGGTCTCCAGCACTCTCAAATGAGCCATGGGGTGGCATATATATAGCCCACACACCCCAAACTAGTCGTTGGAAAAAGGCTGACAAAAAGTGCTATCACCGGTTAAACCGATGCTCCCATTTTTGTCATCACCGGTTTAACCGGTGAGTGCATTTTCCAACTAGCCGTTATACTTCAACGGCTACCTCAATTGACCGATGTAATCAACCGATGCAGCGTCGGTTTAACTGGTGAGTGTAGTTGCTGAAAAACTAACTCTCTGGACAACTGCACCGAAGTTCACCAATATCTAATCGTCGGTTTAACCGGTGTATAGAATTTCCTCTGTCTTCATCTGTCAATGCACCGGCGTATGCAATTTCTTTAGCGTCGGTTAATCCGATGTAAAACCCTAGCCCGCAGACCTTCTTTGTGATTGCGCCGGTGAGTTCATTTTGCCCTACGTCGGTTTAACCGATGATAGCAAAATGCCTCAATCCTTGTCCCTTGGACCGAAGAGCCTTGCTACGCCTCTCTTCTCTTTGTCATCACTTGAACCTAAAAGCCTGAGAATAGTCATCTTAACAATCACATTAGTCCAAGTGTTGTGTGTGTCATCAATCGCCAAAACATTATATTGAAATATGGCATGAGAGGCCATTTTCGCTACAATACTCAATATATAGGTTGTGGTCAAGGAGGTGTTTCACAAAAAGATGTTTTTGGTTACGGGTGGATATCCAGCGAGGTTTGCAATATTCCCGGTATAGAAACTCACAATGCATGGATAGAATGGCTAGCAAAAGAGAGGTACGCAAAAATATGGAATGGTCAGCTTCTTAGTCTCGTACCAAAGAAGATAAATCCTGAATTAATTCACCTGAAAAAAATTCTTGCTCTATGGTTTGTTATGATATATAATTTAGGCTTGTAGAAGGTATCATTGACAAGGTTAGCTCAAAATTAAATCCAAATTAAATTTTCCTTGACAAGCTTAAGTAAGAGAGCAAGAATAAAAGATATGGGTCTTAATTTATCATAACCTCCACAATTGAATTAGCCGGCATTTAATTAATTTTCAGATCATGTTAGAGAGAGCATTAGTTTAATCATGCATAAACCAAGCACAAGAAAGTAGACATGGCGGCAACGATCATCATATTTTATCATGGCACAAACTTTCTATCATCGTTACTAACCATAACATTAAAGCGTGGGTGATGCATTTATTTATCATGGTGATGAAAACAAAAGAAACCAATTTGCACACATGCTGAAAAATAAATAAAACAGAAAATTGCTACGCACACACAAGGTTGCACACATGCTGAAAATAAATGAAAAGAAATAGAAAAATCCAAACCACACGTGCGAGCATTTTATTCATGGTCTTGTTGTCGATCACTTTTCTTGATTGCCTCTTGCGTTTATCCTTGGTCATAATATTGTTGAAATGCTCCTCCATCAAATTGTTCCGGTAGCGCCAGGCCTAGAAGTCCCATTTGATATGCAATTCCTGCGGTTCCATCTTCTAGTTGGCTTGTGTGCCTCCGAATGGCGTCTATGTCTTCCATGTTTCTTCTTGCATAGGCACCCATGATTCTCATTCCTTGTTCCGGTTGAGGGAGGTCAAAAAAATTGTGCTCCAAATGACGGGTCGGGCATCTCTCCTTGGTATGATGGGGGTGGGTAGCCGTAGTTGCTAAATGGTGGGGGCACCGCCGCAGCATGCCCCCATGCTTGATCTTAGTTCCCTTCCCATTGACTCGTCCATCCCTGCGGGTATCCTTGTCCACTTGATGCACCTTGAAATTCATTCCTCCAATAAGCGGAACTTGGCGGTGGAAGGTCTACTTCCACGTCTTCTTGTTGTGCCGATGCCGATGTTCCTTCAATTAACCTTCCTCTTTTTGATTTCTTCACCTTTTTTCCAATATTTTCAACTCACCAATCAGTCCTCCCTCTTGCGAATAATTTTAGCCTTTGATCGGGGAGGGAAATATCCATCTCAGAAATAGTGAATCCCTTCTTTTCATCCCCCCCGATATAATGGCCTTGCCTCAAATATTCAATCCCAATATCTCTTCCCGGGACATAATATTTTTGGATCACTCGTAACCCCGGATTCATGGCTCGGGCTATCATTATGAGATAACACCCCGAACCAACTTCTCCCGTACCGGATGATGCTTCACAAATCCACCTTTCAACCATGATGTAGGTGGGATCAATCACTTGCTTCTTCACCAATGCAGCATACATCCAATTTAATTCTTGGTCGGTGACCTTCGATTCTCTCATCCTCCCGAGAATTCTTTTGCTCAACCAAGAGTGGAATATTTGGAGGGTCACGTTACTTATATTCTTCCTTTGGCGGTTGACATCTTTTGCTATCTTTGTCCAAAATTCATCAAACTCTCCATCTTCAACTTGCACCATCTCATATGCATTACTTTTGAATCCGAGCAAACTCCCTATTTCTCCATAGGTGATGACTTTTTCTTCATTCTTGAGCCGAAATTTCAGACATGGAACTTCTTCATCATCCATCACTTCCGTTGTTTTCTCCAATGTCATGAACATCTCCAAAGCCACTTCTTCTTGCATGTCCACCGTGACACCGTCGGAAAATAACTTCCAACCGATGTTCTCCAAGAGTTGATAGATGTCATGATTAAATCCCAACTTCTCCAATGCTTCATCATCAAAATCATAGTTTGCTCGCAGCCTTCCCTTCATGAACTTGAGCATTTCTTCTTCTTCCTTCGACAAGATAATAAACCCATATTCTGAATTCTTGGACTTGTATGGCGGTGGTGCGGATGACCTTGTCGAACGCCGTGGAGGAAGTGGCATCCCTTCGGTGAATCTCATGGAGGAGCTTCTCGGGTCTCTCATCCCACCAAGGAGCAACATGTCGCTCCTCGGTGCGGGGTTGTCTTCCTCCATGCTCCGCGGAGACTCGGAGACCGAGTGCCTCCGCGAAGAACTTGCCGATGCGTCGGATGTTGATGAACGTGTCCTTCTCCTCCCGGTGACGAACCTCATGATGCCACTCATGGTGACTCCTTGCTGCACACACTCAAAAGCAAACACACCGGGGGTTTCTTGCCGGCGGGAGAACAATATATCGAAGAGTGGAGCAAACTAGGATTTGTGGCGAATTTTCGGAGATTTTCGGAGTAGATTTTGGTGGACGAATTTTTCAGGGCTCTAACTGATGTTTCTGGGTGAAGAACTTGAAGAACATAAGCAATGAACTGAGTGAGGAGCGTACCTGTCAAAGGGGAGCACCAGAGCTCTTAAAAAGGGGCAAGGCCGGCCGGCCCAGGGCTTTCCTGGCCCTCCTTCACTTCATCTTTCTCTGGTGGCTTCCTGGTGCAATTATTTGCTTCTGTTCAGTACATCTTTCATGCTTTGCACCGTCCAAATCCCGTGAACCACTCCTTCTTTGCCTTTGATGTCCACTTGCAACATTGTTTCTTCACTTTGTGTCATTCACCTTGTCCCATGCTTCATCATTCATCACATGGTGCCATCTTTGCTGAAAATCACATGTCCTTCCCATGCATGGCTGCTCCCTCCTTTGGATTATTTGCATGTGGTGGTAGGTAGAGAGCACAATTCCTTCCTGTGAACTCACTTTGATCAATGGATGTTAATCAAGCACATAAACCCTTTCCAAATCATGCTTAGATGTTTAATCCTCCTCTAGCTTCGAAATTTCAGAATTGACTCAAAGCATGCAATGAGTTTAAATGAATAATCAGAGGGGAATTGAAACATCTTTACATTTGTAAGTCGAAAAATAATTCCCGACTACATTAATTTTCGTTGCACCGGAACCGTTCACTTTCATGAATTGATAGCGAACAATCTCGAATTCAACCGTGGGTCTTGGGTTTAGGTTCTAATTTTTGCCAAAATGAGAGAGAGATTTTTGAAAAAGAGAATAATTAAGGTTAGGAAAATTCTAGTCCTATGGTAATGAAACTGAAAATTCTCTCTATGTTTGTGCGAACCTACGCATCAAGAATTTAAATAATATAAACATAGCGCGGCTCTACTCGTGTGTTTTATCTCAACTTGGTCCGGCCATCATGGACAGGACGGTCGCAAAAAATGGGTATGGAATTTTGGATGTGGCTTTCTCAAGAAGAGGCAAATAAATCATAGGATGGCTCATGTCATTGGTTTAAAATACGAAACAACATTGAAATGACCGAGCGAATAAAATCCAAATCGAATTGTTTGACCGAACAACCAATTGTTCAAAAGTTTATCATGTCCTTGCGTAGCAAAATTCTTGACTCACTTACCAAAACCTCTCGCGGGTTGTCCTCCTGGCAGTTTATTCTTGACTCGACGAACGGGTTGAACTCCCGGCAGCTTTATTCTTGACTCGACGAACGGGTTGCCTCCCGCAAAGCGCTTCGTTTATAGTCTATAGCTAGACTTTCTTCTTCTTCACTTCAGACCAACGCTCGGTGATGGCGCTGCAGTCTTGGGTACCCACTTCCGCACAATCCATGGTGCGGGTTTGTCTTCTAGGTTAGTCGTCTTTTTGGTCTTCACAGGCGGACTTTTAGCTTTCTTCTTGACGGGTGCAGCGATCTTCTTTGTCGCGATGGACGCGACGACTTCTATCTCCTTCTTCGCTTCCTTCTTGTTCGGCTTCTCTTCTTTCTTTGGTTTCTCCTCTGTGACACGGCGGTGAGGCGGAACATATTTGACATTGATCATGTTGCATACCTCGAGGCGTGGACGAAACTTGAATTCGATTGTGGTGCCATTGATGTCGAACTTTATCTCCCCCTTGCCAACGTCGATGTTCGCCCTTGCGGTCTTGAGGAAAGGCCTCCCAAGTATGAGAGGCGCCTTGCTCCCTTCTCCCATATCGAGAATCACAAAGTCAACAGGGACTAAGTTCTCCAATCTTCACGGGCACGTCTTCGGCGATTCCCAAAGGATAGCGAACGGAATTGTCCGCTAACTCTAGGCACATGGCGGTGGGCTCCGGCTCCGGTAAGCGTAGCTTCTCGAACACATTCTTTGGCAAGACGCTCACACTTGCACCGAGATCACAAAGTGCTCTTTCGAACATAAGAGATCCAATGGAACACGGGATGGTAGGACATCCGGGGTCCCTCTTCTTTTCAGGAGCTTCATTAGCGATTGCCGCGCTACATTCCTCGGTTAGCTTGACAGTGCTTGGCGGTATCTCGCGCTTGTTTCCCATGATGTCTTTGAAGTAGCGAAAATACGTCGGAACTTGTAAAGCGTCCAAGAGCGGCATATTGATGCTCAACCTGCGTACCATGTCAACAAATTTGTTGAATTGCTCATCTTCATATTTAC
Source organism: Panicum virgatum (assembly GCF_016808335.1). Taxonomy (NCBI): domain Eukaryota; kingdom Viridiplantae; phylum Streptophyta; class Magnoliopsida; order Poales; family Poaceae; genus Panicum; species Panicum virgatum. The sequence goes on from NC_053149.1 coordinate 54,330,663, forward strand.
CTTTGCGGTATCGTGGCCTTGGCGGTAGAATATTGGTGTCTATTTCATCTAGCTCAAACTCCGGCTCTTCGGTGACTATCTCTGGCATAGGAGTAGGTGCCTTCTCCTTGATGATGGTCTCCACTTCAACTCTTGGCTTAGGCTTCCTTGCACCCGCCGCATGTTCGGGTTCTTCGGTCTCCTTTCCCGAGCGAGTTTGAATTGCCTTTGCCGTCTCCGAACTTTGAGGTTGCCCCGGCAATTTTCCTTCATTGCTAGATAAGCGTCCGGCGAGCTGGGCTACTTGTGTTTCTAGCATCTTCATCATGTTGAGTACTTGAAGGTTAGAGCTCCCGACCTCCGTCACCTTGCCATCAATGTTCTCCAAGATCTTGTCCATAGCTTTGAACTTGGTGACGGTGTCCTTGTTGATCTTACCTTGCTCCTCCATACTCCTTCAATTGTATACGAAGAGGCACCGAGTTTTGAATGGAAGAGCTTGCATTAAATTGGGGTTTACCTAGCCCGTAGCGGAAGTTGGGTGGCGGAATCCATTCTCCCTTCTTCATGTAGTCGAGCATCTTGGCTTCCTCCAGGCAATTCTTTTGGACATGGCCGTACTCTCCACATTCTTCACATGTAGACCTTACTTCGGCCGCCTTCAAATCAATAGCTTGGGCTTCTCTCTTTTCCACTTCCATCTTCTCCAACCTTCTCATGGGCGAGTCGATCTTCCCTTCTAGCACTTCTTCACGTTCCATTTGCAATACACTCTTCGCGGCGCCCACGGCTTGGAGTGGTTGTAGGCGCCCCGATGATGCCCATGCATCATTGTCTGCCACCTTCTTGAATAGCTTGAAAACTTGAGTAGGCGTGAGCTCAATGATAGAACCTCCGGCCGATGCGTCAATGATCCCCCTTGATGCAGTAGTGAGGCCTTTATAGAACTTCTGGACCACATCCTCCCTTAAGAACTTGTGATGAGGTACGGCGCGGATGTAGTCGTTGAAGCGCTCATAGGCTTCCGCAATAGTCTCCGTCGGGGCTTGCGCGAATGTTGCAATCTTGTTGCGCAGAATCTGGGTCTTGCCCGGCGAGTAGAACTCCGTCATGAACTCCTTCATCAAGGACTCCCAATTTTGCACCGTGTGTGCCGGTAGAGAATGAAACCATTGCAGCGCTCTCCCAAGTAGAGAGAACGGAAAGAGCCTCGCTCTCATTTGATCTTGAGTCATCCCTTGCATGTCGAAGGTGCGGCATAGTTGGAGGAATGCTTAACAATGTAGATTAGCGTCTTCTTTTCTAGTGAAGGGCGAGCTTTGCACCATCCTTATCATTGAAGCCTTGATCTCGAACGGAACTCCGATGTTGTCGAGATTTTGGATCGGCAAGTCCCGAATGTCCGGAGTGCATAGCTCTCCGATCGTACGCTCCTGCTCCGGTAGCGCCATCCCTCGGTGAAGTGGCGCCTCCTTTGGACTTGTTGGTGGAGTTGCTTGAGGTAAAGACGATGAACCGTCGGCTTCGACTTTTGGATCTACTAGTTCCGGCTTCCTTGATCGTGCTTCTCGTCTCCTTTGCCTGTAAATTTTTTCTGGATCATCCACAAAATTTTCGGGTTTGTTGGAGAGGCTCCCGTCCATCTCCTGTTAGGGGTTAGTGAAAAATAAAAATATATACCAGATCTAAAAGATGAATATACAAGATCTAAAACATAAAAGAAAAATAAAGAAAAATAAAGCAAACTCTAGATTAGATTGATTTTCGTGGAATAGATCCGTTTTTTTAGTTAGCTCAGAAAAATAAGAGATCTAAAAAGGTCAAAAAGAAAAATCAAGAAAAAGAAATATTTACGAATGCTAGTAAGATTGGATCTTAAATCGATGGTTCCCCGGCAACGGCGCCAGAAAAGCTTGTTGACGCTCCTTAGTGCCCCCGATTTGTATACCGCAAGCGCACGGTTCGTGTAGCTTTTCCCTTAGAGTATTCCCACAAGGTTTATCAATCCACGGAACCAAAGATACAAGAAACAATCTACTAGCATAGAGATTCCTTTGTGTTGAGATGGTGAAAAACGAATCTAATCTACTAAAAACGACAAACACCGAAGGTAGCAAGAGAAAGTTAGAGATAACCAATCTAGATCACCTAGATCATGCATATGTTGTAGTTCCAGCTAGATGTAGTGAAGTAAGATAGATGTGAATCTCAATGAAAAGCATCTTTAAACTCAAAATCTCCAATCAGATCCCTCGATACCCCACCTACTCAGTGGCAACGCCCTGTCACGACGCCGCCCCTTTGGACGAAAGTACCCTGAAGCAAATCGAACCCCCTTTGGTAGTTCCGCCATGAACCTCTAGCCACCATGACTACAAGATCATGCTAAGTGATCTATCTCGATAATAGATCTAGGATGAAGCAAACCCAAAGAAAAGAATAAAATCGAAAGAGAGAACATGGTCGCTAAACATTCGGAATCCCAAATAACTTCACCATGAATGATTGTACATCACAAGATCACAACCGGGGCCCTACCTTGATCTTGATGATTCTAGCTCTAGAACTCCGACGTGGTCTTCCTTGCAAGGTTCCCACGTCGGCTAGGGAAGCCCCTAGACAACTAGCAGGACCCTCGGCTCTCCAAGAGGTGTCCCTCTATCTTCTCTGCTCCTTGGCGTCATCTCCCGAATTGATCTCTGCGTGAACCTTGGGGAGGGGTCTTTAAATAGCCTCAGGAAACCCTAGGTCAAAGGGGAGGCCGAACCGCCTCAAAAAGGGGCTAGGCCGGCCGGCCCAATGGACCCAGGCCGGCCGGCCTGGCCCATTTCTTCGCCGCCTCTTGTCCTCCTTTCTCCCCAAGTCTCCTGTAGTCTTCCAGAGTTTATGCCTTTCACGATTGCACCCCATTAGATGTCGTTATCTTCGAGATTTCTTCGAGGAAAAGGATAGGATAGAAAATCCTTCCTTAAATCTCTCTTTGCTTTGCTTAGCCCCGAAGTATCTTGATCTTATCTTATGGGCTATGTCCTTTGGGCTTCATTGGAGGGTGGATGTGCACGAACAGGCCTCTAATCATCATGACCTTCGGTCCTTTGTTCGGGCTTTGACCTTCGTCTTTCTTCATTGTCATCGCGTGATCGTGGGCCTCATCATTTCGTTCTCCAAAATTGGTCAAAAACCTGCAAAAATGAAGCACCTCCAAAATATATGTGCAAATGCAAAAACGACCAATAATTGGGCCGAGGTTAGGATGGTTAGTGATTTTGATATTAAATTCATGCCATTATCAAAGTTATACAGGGGATAAAATGGATACTTCAAGAGCGCCAACAGCAACTGCCCACGCTGGTTGGTGGGCCACGCCGGGTCCAGCCCAGGAGACTCGTTGGGCCGCCGTTATGCGAGTCAGGCCCGTCAGGGGTACCGGGTTCACACCCCCGTCTGGCCCGTCAGGGGCCCCTAGATTTTGCGTTGGGGACCTTGGAAAGATTTGGGGGATTGCAAAAATGCCCTTGGCTGGAGATGGAAAACAGAGGAGGCGGCGGGCAGCCGAAATTCGGCAAGCTCGCTCGCCGGGGGCGAGGGAGGAGTTGGTGAAAAGCCTGACGAGGTTGAGCTCTACCCGTTGGTGGGCTCGGATGGGGTCGGAGGCGGCCAGAAGGAGGCGACGGTGGGGTTCCAGCGAGCACCAGTGGAGGGCGGGGAAGCTCGTGGATGGCTCAGTTCGGGTGGAGGGAGACCGGAGGAGGTGGCTCAGCGGTAAGCTAGGTGGGGGCGGCGACCATGGTGCGGCGAGGCTCGCTCTGGGCGCAGAGGAAGGAGCTGGAGCTTGGTTGTCGAGCCAGGAGAGTGGAGAGGGAGGCAAATGAGGGGGTGGAGAGCTGGGCAGGGGAGGAGCGAGGGTGGTGGCCGGCTCGGCGCGCTCAGTCGTCACCAGTGGCGTCAAGGCAGGCGGCGTCGGTCGTGTGGGGCCCATGCAGCCGCGTCGACGAGCGAGGTCAGTGGTTTGCTGGCAGCTGGTTGGCCCCTGTCGGGGCTTGCCCTTGGATGGGCGCGGTGTCAGGCATCACCGGATGCGTGGCCGTCCAGCTCTGCTCGGCCAGTCACTGAACAGGGGAGGGAGGGAAGGAAGATAGAGTAGAGAGAGTCAACAACTTTGACGACAATTTTTCTCAAAATCTTTAAATGAAACTTAAAAATTTTGAATACAAAAGTTGTTCACAATTTAATATCCTACAACTTTCGTTTTATGCATAAACTCATTTGAAGACCATATCAAGAGTTAAATTTAAGTTCTTGATGAATGTGCATTATTGCCCTATTAAATTTTGAATTCAATTTTTTCTTCAACTTTTGTATAGCAACTTGAAAGACTTTAAACATGAAAGTTGTTCCTCATTTTAAACTCTACCACATTTATTTTAGGCAAAAGTTCATGTGAGAAAAGATTTATAAGCTATTTTCAAAGCATGTTTATTGAGATTTGAATTAATCCAACATTTCATGTAACATCATTTAGTTTGAATTTGATTCTTCTTGCAAAATTATAAAACATCACCTAGAATGTATATAGATCCATTTCATGTGTCATTTCATGGTGAGTAGGAAAGTATACTAACACTTTATAAAAGATGTATTTGCTCTCAAGTAAATGCACATACACAAATGCAACCGTTTCAATTTTTCTTGGTTAATGATGCATGATGCTATGTCTGTGAGTGTTTGTTTAGCACTTAACACCTAGGGTGTCACACATTTGATCAGATCAAAAGTTTCTTCCTCCTAGGGATCCTGAGGAGGGTTTTATGTGGTGGCAGCTTGAGCTGCCAAGTTGTTTGGGAGAGGAATCTGATTGGTGGAGCTAGATTCCATCTCTTGATCGGCAAGGTAGTTAGTGAAACCACCTGAACCGTCTGCGACGTAGGTCCAAGACCCAAAGGTGAGGGTTGTGCCCTTATCCAGGGCATTGTCGAAGTTGGAGGAAGCCATCGAGTTCATCGAAGGAGCGTCGGAGATCGGCCTCATGGTGGGCGTCAGCTGTCAGTGTTTTACTGTCACATCTACCTAGGGATACCCTTAGGTAGATGGATGTTTGTGGGAAGTCGTCGAGATCAAGAACACGATGGTGCAAGCAACACAAGGGTTTAGACAGGTTCAGGCCGTGAGTTGCGTAATGCCCTACGTTCTGTTGGATGGTTTGTATTGCCTTGGGTGTAGATGTGTGCATAGATGGTTTGGAGGGGTCCCTGCCGCCCTTATATGGGTCGAGAGAGCAAGGTTATGTGGAAACCTAGATAGATATAAGTCTAGGAGTCTATCCTGAGTACTACTCAGGCAGTTTCCCTCTATACCGACTAGTTCTAAGGCTACATGACTAGTTACATGACACATGGGTATGACATATGCCCATCCCGTACACGGTACTGACCCGCGCCACGTCAGGTACCCCGCAGCCCCGAGTCTGACAATAGTGGGGTCACCATTCAGAAGATGAGGCTACCTGGGAAAGAGAAGATGGGGCTACCTGGAAAAGAGAAGATGAGCTTATGGCAGAATTTCCTTATTTGTTGTCCAATCTATCCGAATCTCGAGGACGAGATTATTCTTAAGAGGGTAGGATTTGTAACACGCAAACTCAAATTTTATTTGAATTCAAATTATTTTATTCAATTAATGTTTGTGCATTTAAAAAATCCATTTTTTCCTTCTCTTCTTTTTCTCTTCTTTCTTTGGCCCAGCCCACCTCTTTTCTCTCCCTCCTTTCTCTTCCTGCGCGGCCCAAACCGGCCCAGATGGCCTGCTCCACCCCAACCCATCTTCCCTCCCGCTCTCTCTCTTACTCTCGTTGGCATGCAAGCCATGCCCGTCAGCATCTTCTCCTACCTCCAGCTGCTCGCCCCATCTTCCCTTCCATTACATCGCGACGCGCGCCCTCCCCTCCTTCACCCCTCCCTCCTTCACTACGCCTTCAAGTCTCGTGATGACCCGCCATTACTCCCACTTGGCGCCCCCTTTCTCTCTCAGTCCGTAGCTCCCGCCATCATGGCCACCATCGCCTCTATAGCCGGCCATCGAGCTGCATTAAGCCTCTCACCCCTGTCGGCCGTTCCTCTTCCACTCTCGCCCTATAATTGTGCACCGAACCTGCTGCACTCCCCTTTTCCACATTTCACATCACACCCCCCTACTCCACAACTTACAGCGCCGCCGCACAAGCTTTCTGAGGCATCGCTGCCGTCCCCTTCACTGCCACTCTTCCTCGATGACAGGCCGCCGCTGGAGCTTCCTGTTGTGGTGAGCTTCGTTGCCAACCCGTCTCCCGTTTGTTCCACACCTCGTCATCATGGAGCTCCTGCGCCACACCGACCCCTCTATTGAGTTCGCCGGCATCCCCGCTCCATCCTCGGCTTCTTCGCGCGCGAATCCAAACACCGGATGGCCGGATTCGGCCACCGGCGTCGAGCTCATCGTCATGTCGCCACCGTGCACCATGGCGCACCACCCTCCCAGTGTGGCAGAACTATCCATCATAGCAAAGGCAATTAGGTCCAACTCGCACCTCAAACGGATCACATCGGCAGTCCCTCGGGTAAAATCCCGATAAAAAACCACATAACTTCCGGGATCGACAAAGCAAACATAGCCCACACGAAGGCGGGACCAGAGATTACAATATTGCATCATTTCTTACATCACAGAGTTTTAATCTAAAATATTACAGACCAAGTTTAAATTACAAAAAAGGTAGTTCAGCAAGTTCTGAAAATCAGCAAGTACATCAGAGTTTGGTTTTGCAGCAGAAGACAAACGTAAATGAAATATTACAAACCAGATTCAAGATTCAGCAAATTACTTGAAGCTTAAACATAAAGTAGTTTACAGTTTAGATTGGCAACGGAAAGTTAGAACGAGTTCATCTAATCGATGATACATGATGTCTTGATGAAGCCCGTACATGACATTACTCGGCATTACCATTGTTGATCGTGGTTGTACCCTATTCCACCGACCAACCATATCTAGCAACCAAGTCCTCAAAATTTTTACCTAAAAAACAAGACCGCAAGCAAGGCTGAGTATACTAATACTCAGCAAGGCTTACCCGACTATGGGTATACTTAGCACACTATCTACACATGCAAGGTTTTTGGCTTGAGAGGTTTGTTTTGATGAAAAGCAATAAAGAGTAAGTCCTTAATTTTAGATTTTATCTTCCATATTCTAGTTCAATTAATTGTTCTAGGTGACAATCTATCCAATAGCATACATGGTGGAAAACAATTATCTTTCATCATTCAACCATATTCATCATCAACATGTTCCACTTGTTACTCTATGTGGCAGAAATATTAAGCATTCTCAATATCCGTGAGAGACGGACGATTCGAATTGGATTTGTTAACCTTGCAAGGAAGATCTAACACACACGCATGGGAACCGAGTCACCCACGCGACATTTCCCCTTTCTTTCCGGCTTGTGGATCAGGGTCACCCCTTTCGACTACAAGAGCCCCACGCCACGGTCGACGCCGGGTCGTGACCACTCTTGCACCCGCATGTGGCCGCATGAGAAATAGCCTTCAAAGAGGGTGAGGGAAAAGTCCATTCCCCGGACCGATCAGGTACTTAAGCTTACCGATTACCATATTTCTCGACATGTGGTTAGTACATTCAAACACTTAACCACCACTACCACACATCGTGGCCTTATCCATTTTCACTAAACAGATGGGGTATCACAAGTACCACAACCCCGCCCATAAACCTTATATTGCAGTGTGTAGTAAACATCAAACTCCTATAATTCTCGCGAGTGACAGAAAATCACTCGACTTCTATCGAACCATTAACATAGCCAACTAGCGGCCTATATATGCTAGTATTCAAACATAGGTACTTAAGATTATGCAACTAGGGTTCCAAGCAATTCCTATAACTCAAATGCACAAGTAAATAAATATAGTAGGTTGCATAATATGGAAAATAATAGGTCATGCTCTGGGGCTTGCCTTCCTGAGTGGAGCTAGCCTTGGGCTCTTCTGAACTTTGGTTCAGGTCTTCAGCAACTTCAATTAGATTAACTTGAGCTTCACGCTGCTCACTCTCAGACTCCGGCACCAGCTCGTACGTACCGTCGGCGAGAGTAGTCGTGTCTACATGAATTGATGATGATAACAAGTTATGGTTAAAACACTATAGAGTTGTAATCCAACAATTTCCTTTTCAATTTCATCGGGCAACCATTTATAGAGTATTAACTAACATGCTTTAGTTCATAAAAGAAACTAGGTGTGGGTTTCCAAACTCATCCATTCAAGCAACTCAAGTAAACCAACATATACTAGCTAAACAAGTATCTATATCAAAAGTAAAGCTACACTTAGCCTCTGGTCATGAAAATTTTACACAGCAAGCATAACATAACCAAAAACCTACTGTAAAAATTTCAGCAAGTTTCATGCAGCAGATTAACCATGAAAAATAAAATAAGCAGCTACTGCTAGAAAAAAGAATAAATTGTATAGGCCAAAATATGCAAATAATTGTAATGAAATTTTAACTAAGTATTGGTGATATAATAATAAACCTACTATTAATTTTTCAGATTTAAAGGAGCACTAAAAAAGGCACGAAAAATACAACAATTTATAGCAGCATGGAAAAAGATTAATTTCTACAACTAGTTCTAGTATGTTTCAGAGGCTCATAATTTACCAGCATTAATATGTACCCAACTACAAGATCTACTAAACATTTCAGATTTTTCCAGTCACAGAAACTATTTTTCATGATTTAATGTAGATCTCCTTACTAAAAATCATTTGGTCTAGTTAGGACTAACTAAAAATTTTCAAACTTTTTATATAGAACTTAGGAACCAAAGCAAAAGTACTGTAAAAGTTTCAACTCATGGAACATAGTAAAACAACTTTAAGAAAAAATATCATTTAACCTAGGCATAAAGCAAGATCTATTTTAAAAGACAAGCTAGAAGTGTGCACTACTCATCAAATTTTTACACAAGACTACTCTACTAGCATATAGATCACTGGACAAAAATGGTAGACATTAAATGTACAGAGCATGAGATCTAATTAAAGTCCTATTATAGTTGTATTTAAACTAGAGCAAAAACCAATAAGCAAATGAAAAGGTGTATTGAACGAAAGTTGTAGATCTTGTTACAAGAAACTCAGGAAAATTGACTTTGCATGTTTTCAATGTTTCTACAATTTTTAATAGATTTTAAAAATTTGCTGTTCTTGAAAGCCAAAGAACTCAAACTTGCAGACAGGTCCCTCGAGGCTTAAAACAAATTACAGAACGGCCCCTGGCCGGAGTTGGAACAGAGGAGGCGGCTCCCGGCCGGATTCAGGCGATCCAGTTCACCGGCGGCGAGGGCTGTTGACAGCCAAAATTGGCATCAACTAGTCTGACCGATCTGACGAAGCGGTCTGACCAGTCTGGTGCTGTAGCTGATTCGGCAGGGACAGACTGGTCTGACCGGTGGGTCCGACCGATCTGACCGGTCTAGGAGGAATCCGACTGTAATTAGAGATCTTAATAGATTTAGATCTATAAATAGGATTTCTTGCGGGGTAAGTCTTCCCCACCCTATAAATATAAAGGGTCACGGCCGATTGAGCAAACAACCCAATCGAACCAATCAAATACATTTATCTTTATCGTTTTTACCTTTCTTCCTCCCTACTTTTCCAACCTCGACATGCTGTTCTTCTCTCGTCTCCATGGTGTTTGAGGATGCCCAAGCTGGCCTGCCGAGCTTAGCGCAACTCTACACGCGCTTGCCCCGACAGGGTCCCTCCCGGGCGAGCGTTCGTCAGATCCTCGTCGTTCTACACGGCGACCGGTCTGACCGGTTCCTCTAACTGGTCTGACCGCTCCACGCAGGAGGTGCTGCAAGGAGCCCCTCCTTGCGCCGCGTAACCTAGCGCAACCGTGTGTTGATCCATAAAACGCGTCAACACAAATTGGCGACTCCGCTGGGGACGAGAATCAGGCTATGATGGCCGATCCGTCAAACCCTAGCAATATATCGTCACATGAGGAATGTTGACGGTCGTTAAGTGCAAAATATGACCGTCAACTATACTCATTTAAGAAGGAAAACTATACCTCTTACTCGCATATTTGTATCAGTAACCTAGCTCCACAGTTGTTTTCGAGAATTTATGATTTCAGGAGCACAAGTCCGGAATAAGACAAAAACACGATGAATACACAGACAGAAGTCGCAGACAATCGTGTCCTGCGTAACATGAGCAAAGGAGGCTCACAAACCAGACCAAACCGACCAACCAAACCCCGGCACCGACCATCTGATATCAGGACCCACAGAGCAGTGAACCAGCAAAGGTCGGTGGCCAGTGGTGCCAAGGGGGGGTCGGCCGACCCCCTATGGAAGGTTTTCCCACTGAGTTTTGGCGGGAAGACTGATTGTATCCTCTCAATGGCGGTTTGGCATGTTTTCATACGAAGAAATGGCAGGAACCGACCTCTCAAGCTATAAAAGGGGCCTCCCACCACTCTCTCAACACACACCACTTGAAGCCCCTCTCTCTCTCTACACTCTCTTGTGACTTGTACTCCTTAGGGTAGTGGAGCTAGGCTAGTAATTCATCTTTTAGCGAATTCAGTCGTCCTCGGGGTCGACGAGCAATCCTCGGCCTCTGGTATGGCTTTGTATTTCGACTTTCTTTATGCTAATCATTCAGAGTTCATTCTTAGTTATTTTGCTACGTTCATAGCTTGCTTAGCCTTGATCAATGCTTATCCAAGTTATAGTAGTTGCATGCTTAGACCAGATGATCTGGGTAAGGATATCAGTTCGTTGTACTTTCGGGCTTGCCTTAGCATCTTACCTGTCCATCCGAAGGGTGGGGGACCCGGGGGTGCTAGGGTAGTGACCTCATATGCGGGCATGGTGCCCGGGTATGAAGGATCCTTTAGATATGACGGTGCTCCACGGTGTGACTGGGGTAGACCGCAGGTGGTGACAGCCCTGTCGGTCCGCCGGGAAGCTGCTTCTCAGTTAGCGTACTCCCCGACGTTCGGGTACGGTGTAGGATGTTCTCCAGTGCGGGTCATTCTCCCCAATGTCCCTAATTTCCCGGCACCTGCAGCTCTAAGCAATGTAGCTAACGTAACTTATCCGCTAACATGATTAGTATAATAGGAATCTTTGCCTATGCTCTCACTAACCTTAGGATTGCTTGTTTATTCTTTATTCATGAGAGTTGCTTGTTCTGTGTGTGTCACATTACCCCTGATTATCCTTCATTTATCACTTACCCCTGTATAGTCAGTGGTCTTCATCTTGCTCATACGTGTCATGGTTATGTAACTAAGTAAATACACTTTACACAACCTAGCCATCCCTTGGGAAAATATAAATAATGATACCCTGAATATTTCCGGGTGAAATGCTACAACGGTATATCCGTGCGCTTGCGGATCCTTCTGTAAACGTTAAGACATAACACATGGCATCTTCGAGGCGCCGTTGCTAGGAACTAACCACTCCTAGTGATGACGCTAAGAAATGCCAACAAGGAACTACTTCAAGAGTATCGGCGAGAGTGCGATCAAGTGGATGAAAGGTTGCTTCTATCCTGTTATCGTAAAACAGAACAAAGCGTCATCAAGATAAAGGACTGGAAGCCACCATCCATGATTGATCTATTAAAAGAGGTACAATCTTCAGATACGTTATCCGCTGCTCTATCTGATTTTGTTCAGTATTTGATTGATCAAGAAGATAGTTCAATTCCAGTTCCTTTTATTCAAAAATCGGGTATCGAAAAGCCGACTAATAATCCTTGCAAAGATTTTCCAACTTGTGATGTTGCTTGTCAAGATACAATTCGGCCGTCCCAAGCCGAATTTGTTGACCCAAAATTCCCTGGCAAGAGCATAGAGACTACATCTAGTACTTCAACACTCGAAGGGCAACAAAACAAAGACAAAGGTGCCGGTTGTGCCTCAACCGGTCTGACCGGTTTGCAAACCGGTTTGACCGGTCTGACCGCCTCATCTAAGGTTTTGCAAAATAAGTCAAAACCGAGGATGGTTAAGCCGAAGAAACCTAAGATCGGTGTTTGGAAAACCGTTCAAGCCAAAGGTCATAGTAAGCATCAAAAGTCAAAGCCAAAGCCCATCGGAGAGTTTCCGGCTAAACCTCCAATACAAAGAGATGCTAAAGATGCTAGTTGGACTAATAAATCCAAACAACCAAGATCATCTCGAAAATGCCAGTTTCGTGATAAAAATCGGCAATTGAATAATTTTTCTACATCGATGCCGTTTCTGTCATATGGATCTCCTATGAATGTGCCATGGGGTGCTGATTTCAGTTTGCCTTATTCTTGTGCACCATGGTTTCATATTTCATATATGCCATCTCTTCCTACATATTTGTGCCCAAATTATATTACCTATAAGGAGCCGGCAATTAGTAAGCCATCACCTACAAATAATGTCCATTTTGATCCTAAAAAGCGACATGTGCAGAAAAAGAAACACAAGGTGATCAAGCAAGCTATCGTGTCAAAAAAGGAGGACGATTGAATAAAAATTCAGATTTGACACAAGATAAAGAAAAGCCGACCGTTGAAGAAACATCGGCTAGTTCTGTTGCTCAGATTGTCCCCAATGGAGACCATACTTCAAATGATATAGCTAAACAACGTTCAAGTTCGGCTGGTGAGCAAGATAAGAGAAACCTTATCGGTTCTGACAGGACCGGTCTGACCGATTCGTCAGACCGGTCTGAACCTAAGAAATCTGGTGGTGCAAAAAATAGGATCAAGCTGACCTTTGAGGAGCTTCTGGACAAATACAAGAAGATATCTGCGCAAAAACAAAGCAATCAATTGGAAGGCAAACGAAGAAGGAATTCTTCACCACCAAGATCAAGAAAGCATCATCGGTCATCTTATTGGACTTCATCATTTATCCCGTCGATGCACGCACCATGGACTGCATATTCAGGTGTGTTTAATCCATGGTTTGATCATAATTCTTGGTTGCCATATTATGACTATTAGTTTTATGCTTTACAAAGGAGCTATGATTTGTGTAATCGGCCGCATTGGCCGTCTCAAGACTTTTGTTATTAAACATGCTAAGGAACATGAAGCCAAAATAGTTTGCTAATCTCAAGTTAGAAATTGTTACATTTGCTAGTTCTCTTATTTCGGCTATTTTAGCATGTTTAAAGATAATATATGGCCGATGCATTGCTAATCGTTGCCCTTAGATAATTTTGGCTCAAAAGAATGTTTTTTGGCAACCAAGCTTTACCAAAAAATAGGAGGGCATATGTTGACAGCCAAAATTGGCATCAACCAGTCTGGCCGGTCTGACCGGTCTAGTGCTGTAGCTGATCCGGCAGGGACCGACTGGTCTGACCGGTGGGTCCTACCGGTCTGACCGGTCTAGCAAGAATCCGACTGTAATTAGAGTTCTTAATAGATTTAGATCTGTAAAACAGGATTTCTTGCGGGGTAAGTCTTCCCCGCCCTATAAATATAAAGGGTCACGGCTGATTGAGGAAACAACCCAATCGATCCAATCAAATACATTTATCTTTATCATTTTTACCTTTCTTCCTCCCTACTTTTCCAACCTCGACATGCTGTTCTTCTCTCGTCTCCATGGCGTTTGAGGACGCCCTAGCTGGCCTGCCGAGCCTAGGGCAACTCTACGCGCGCTTGCCCCGATGGGGTCCCTCCCGGGCAAGCGTTTGTCGGATCGTCGTCGTTCTATACGGTGACCGGTCTGACCGGTTCCTCTAACCGGTCTGACCGCTCCACGCAGGAGGTGCTGCTAAGAGCCCCTCCTCACGCCGCGCGACCTAGCGCAATCGTGTGTTGATCCATAAAAGGCGTCAACAAGGGCCCCGTGGGGGAACAGCATGAGGAGGCCAAGGGCTACCTCGGGATGTGCTCGGTTGATCTCGGGTGGCCGAAATGGGGGTCGCCGGCGTACAGTAGGGGACTGTGGTGGTGGGGCTCACCGGCGGCGGCGCTTCGGTGGCCCGGGGCGGCGGGGAATCGGTTGGAGAGCTTAACTGTGCCATGGGGGCGATTTTAGGGGTCAGCTCAAGAGGAGGAGGGTCGGAAGAGGGGGCTCCGTCCTCGGGCTTGGCGGCGGCAATGGCGGGCGGTGGAGGCTCTGGGCACAGGGGAGGCCGGGGTTTGGCTCTGGGAGGAAAGGAGAGCAGAGAGGGGAGGTGAGGAGGCTTGCTGGGAAGCAAATGAGGGAGGGGAGCTGGGCAGGTGTGGCTGGTGAGGTAAGGGGTCGGCGCTCGGCTGGGTGGCCGGCAGGGCCACGCGCGGCGCACCGGGCCGCTCAGGCATGGAGGCCGCGTGGCGAGGCGATGGGACGGGATGGGAGCGTGGCACAGCTAGTCGGGTAGGGGCGCTTGGCGCGGCTCGTCGCCGGCCCTGCCACGTGGCGGCAGGCTCCAGCGCTCACCGGCGCAAAACAGGGGAGGGGTGAGAGGGAAGAGAGAGAATAGAGAGAGATAGAGAGAAGATGGTTTGACTTTGAAATTTCTCCAACAATTGGAACTGTGCTCAATAAATTTTGAATACAAAAGTTGCTTAGAATTTCAAGATCTTTAACTTTTGTTTCTACCACATTTACATCTGAGGCTCAGATTTTGAATTATAAATCAGATTCTAATAGTAAGGTTTAAAGCCTTTTTGCAAATTCAAATTTTGCTCAAAAATTCATGCAACAACTTAAAAATTTCCCAACATGAAAGTTGCTCTATTTTTGAAACCCTACAACTTTTGCTTTGGTTAAGAATTCATTTGAGCTATGGTTTGAAATGTTCCACACTAAACATGCAAAGGGTGTATATTTGCACATACACATGCACAAATAAGAACATTAACAATGCATTTAAACTACTCATGCCATGATAATGATGCATGATAAAATGCAAATTATCTTTCTAAACACCCTGCGTGTCACACCTGGCACCCCATCACCCTCTCGACCCCACCATCATCTTCCACATGGCCTCCTCTCTCTCTCCCTGTTGTTTCCTCATGCCGAACAGAGACCGGAAAGGTGATTTCACGTTTCACTGGCGACCGGCGCCCACGGTAGGCTCACTGCCACCAGCTCCACCCAAGCAGAGCTAGTTCGCCTGCCAAGCCGCGAGCCGACGCCGTGAGCCGCCCCGACCCGCTTTGCGCCTTTGGATCAAGATCCAATGGACTAGATCTGCCTGACCCTGGTCAAAACCGGTCAACCCTTAGCCGTTTTGTACATGAACCCCACTATTTTATGAAAATTAACCTGTAGTACATCTCAGTTCAAAAGTTATTGCATAATAGTCCTATTTTTTCTTCTTTAGCCCCTGAGTTTATCTAAAATTGAACCCACCATCCAGGATCCCTCTTTTGCATGCTAACCCCTCTGTTTATATGTTTAATTAAGTTTTAGCCACTAGTTTCTTCATAACTAACCCCTAGAAGTTCAAAATCCTCGCAAATAAGCCCCTAGAATCTTGTTTTGGCCATAACTTCTTCGTTTTAACTCCGAGTTCAACGATTCTCGCAGTCACGCTATTCTTGCATCACGCTTAACTTTTTCAACGTATTTGGTTCTATTTGTACTATTTCTTATTTTGTGCATATTTTTGCTTGTGTGATTGTGTAGACGACATGCCGTTCGAGGGCAATCAAGAGCAAGTGTTAGTGGAAGAGATCAGCAATTTGGTGAGGAACGCAAGTGGCCTCCCCCTCTGCATGTTCTGTTTTATCACAATAATAGCATGTCAATTCACTTTACTTTATTGTTGTATTGCATAAACTTTATGGGAATCCTATTAAGGACATTACCTAGTCATTTTACCCAAGCCTTGGAACATCAGGTTCAATATCAATTTGTTGGGTAGAATTGCTTAGATGCTTTATCTTGGGATGGTTATGTTATAATCTTTGGAATATTAAACATGACTTTATTTATTGTTATATTATGGTTAATGTACAAGATCACTTTATTTAATTGGAAGGGTCAGTTGGATCCATGCCACTCCAATTTCTTGAAATTGGATCTCATGTTGAAAATCATGCCATTGAGTGGCATGATTTTCAACATGACACCCAATTTCACGGAGTTGTGGTGGCATGAATCGAATTTTCCCTAATTGGAACATGGAGAAACACCCAAGAAAACTATACAACCACAATGTCACATGGTTCTGACCTTAGCCGATTAATTAGGTGTGTAGTTGACTGATGGCCTTACCGAAAGGGCAAGGATGGAGTCGGTGATGGGGTATTGTCCGGTCCTCTTGGAGTAGTAGCCTTTGCTAAGGTGCTGACTATTAGAGAGGTTATGGTCCACTTCGCTAAACTCTAGCGGGCTGTTGGTTTTCTGCATGTCTTTGTAAAGGCTTCGTAGTGGACCCCCGCCACTCACCAAAGGAGGTGTTTAAGGGCCTTGCAAACTTGGACGATATAGAGGAACACGAATTGTGGAAAAAGTGTACAACCACTGCAGAGAGTAAAACTGATATATCAGTAGTTCTTGACCCTCATATGATAATTGAATTTGAAATATCAGTAGTGCTTGACCCTCATATGATAATTGAATTTGAAAAATAATTAACTTGTGGTTCCTTGGTATATGTGTTGGTTCCTTTATGCTTTTTATTCTTAAGTGGATTGGTATAAATTTATACCTTGTAATTAGGTGCTTGCTAATAAAATTTGACCAACTAAAATGCAAACTGCTATAAACCTTAGCCTTTTCTTGATGACCTTGCATCTTCTTCCCCCACATGCTGAGTACCAACCATAAGTGTGCTCACTCTTACCTAATTGTTTTTCAAATGAGAACAATGAAGTGAAGTACTTTGGTAACTTTGAGGAGTCCTAGGCGCGTTCACTAATCAATTGCCTGTGGGACTTGATGAAGTTTTGTTGAAGATCACGTATAGGTTATCGGTTGGAACGTTAAGACCTTCGTGTCTTTTTATCGGAATTTGTAATAAAGTACTTATTTTCTTTTGTTTATGTATTGAATATTATCTTTGACTAGCATAGATGCACATGCGACACGCACGTGATTTAAAAAATCTAATTTGCTTTTAATTTAAAATTTCTTTTTATCTCCGGTTCAAAATATGTTGACAGATGGTTCTATAATATGTAACAAAGAACCCATATTATTCCTACACCATCATACTCAGAATAAACCATCGGAAACATATGTAATACAGTCACTCTCCTCCTTAGGGCATCCGCAGTGTATTGAGCTGGACTCGGTAACAGTGTGGGACCAAGGAACAGGTAGGAGTGATCAGTGGTTGGTGCAATGTTAATCCAAAAATAAAGTGGGCCCTTCAACATGCAGAGCATAGTAGCATACAGAGAGAATGAGATAGAAGCAAATCTGACGCATGCACCTCATTTCTTTATTCACTCTTACCCGGTAGTAAGACTACTGCCTAGTTGTTACTACCGATTCCCACAATGCTTCTCACTGGTAGCAAGGTATTCTTTATTCCTTCTTACCCTCTTCTTACCTCCCATTGCGGGTGCCCTTATGAAGCTCCAATATGAGTCTATCTATTACGTAAACTTCTTCCCGTTTCATGCCATACTGTGTGTTCTAAGGCCAACTTGATAGATAATTTTTGCCAATAGCTATGTATATTTTAAATAGTGTTTAGACATTCCGGAATTCAGAAACTCTCAGTGTGTGGTTTGCTGTCCAAAGTTCAGAAATTCAGAAACCATGATGTGTGCATGCGAAGAACACAAGTCTTAAACCTTTCATGGCATTCTTGGAAACTTCTTTCACATGACTCTGTCCAGGTGAAGTTCTTATCCTTCTTGAGTAGTTCTATCATGGGCCGGGCTATCTTGGAAAATCCTTCGATGAACCTCCGATAATACCCAGCTAATCCAAGAAAGCTTCTGATTTCACTAACATTGGTTGGCTGCTGCCAATTGGAAACTGCCTCTAACTTTCTCGGGGTCAACTGCTACTCCTTCTGCGGTCAAAATATGACCAAGAAAAGCTACCTTCTCAAGCCAGAATTCACATTTGCTGAATTTGGCATATAGCTTATGTGCTCTTATCTTTTTCAGAGCCACTCTAAGGTGTTGTTCATGCTCTTGAGCACTTTTGGAGTAGATGAGTATGTCGTTAATGAAGACTATGACAACTTATCTAACTCATTCATAAACACCTTGTTCATGAGATTCATGAAATAAACAGGTGTATTGGTGAGTCCAAAAGACATCACCGTAAACTCAAACTGCCCATAACGGGTGACAAAGGCTGTCTTCGGAATGTCACTTTTCTTAATCTTGAGCTGGTGATATCCTGATCTCAAATCAATCTTGGAGAAGTACTTACCTCCTTTTAGCTGATCAAAGAGATCATCAATTCTGGGGAGAGGGTACTTATTCTTGATGGTAACCTCATTCAGGGCACGGTAATCTACACACATCCTCATACTCCCATCCTTCTTCTTGACAAATAGGACTGGGGCTCCCCATGGGGATGAACTAGGCCTGATAAAACCACTTTGTTGTAACTCTTCTAATTGTTTCTTCAACTCTGCTAGTTCTGAGGCTGCCATCCTATAGGGTCTCTTGGCAATAGGAGAAGTTCCGGGGATAAGTTCAATGACAACTTTATATTTCTATCAGGTGGCATTCCGGGGAGTTCTTCCGGGAAAACATTAGGGTACTCATTCACGACTGGAACTCCATCTAAGGATTTTGTATCCATGCTGAAAACCATTGGGTCTGGTCCACTTCCCCGAGTGTGGCAGGTCACTTGCATCCCATCTGAGTTGGTTAGGTGTACTACCTTGTCAGCACAACCTATGAGGCCATTGTGTCGGCTTAACCAATCCATTCCAAGGATCACGTCTATTCTCTTAGACTTAAGTACTACTAGGTCTGCTAGGAATTCTACCCCACTTAAATTGATCCTTACCCGTAAACAACCTAGTTGATACTTGATGTCACCTCTAGGCGTTCGGGTTAATAGGGGTGTTTTTAGTAGTACCGTAGGTATTTTATGCTTATCCACGAAACCTGATGATATGAATGAGTGTTATGCTCCAGAATCAAATAACACTGTTGCCAGAGTTGAGCTAACTAGGAACTCACCAAGTACTACCCCTTGTGCACCCTGAGCCTCCTGCGCGTTGATGTGGTTGACGCGGTCTCATCCATAAGGCTGCTGGCTGTTGTTGTTGCCATGGTTGTTGCTGCCGACGGGGACACGGTTGGCTCCGGGCACCGGTGGCCTAGGCCCATTCACCGAATTGGAGAAGGCTGATGCAGCAGGCTTGTTTTGGCATATGGGCAGTTGGCAATGTAATGCCCTATCTCATGACAGCTGAAACAGGCCCTAGCATTGTTGGTGGTGGTGGTGACTTGGCTGTCATTATTCTGTGGGGTTTTCATGGTGTTCTGGCTCCGAAACTGTGTGTTAGGAGCCTGGGAGCCTGTCACTTGGGACAGGGTCCTATACTGCATTGGGGCCTGGGATCTTGGTGCAGTGTAGCTCGAGCTTCTTTATTTCTGAAAGCGGTCCTGCTAGCGGGTCTTGCTTTCCAGAAACTTACGCTTGTTTTCTTTCCTTTCTTCAGCTTTGGCCCTTTCTGTGAGAATGGTCATGTTGATCAGAGTATTGAAGTACGGATATATCTGAGGGGTAAGCAAGGTCCGGAGTTCTGGGCTTAATCCCTTCTTGAACATGTCCTGCTTCTTTTCATCCTTATCCACTTCCTCTGGTGCATAGTGGGCAAGTTCCATGAACTGGTAGGTGTATTCTTCCACAGACATACTCCCTTGCTACAGTGCATGGAACTCATCCGCCTTGCGCTTCATGGTGGCTGCGGGGATATGGTAGCGGCAGAACTCTTTCACAAATTCGTTCCAAGTGATGGTGGTGGCATCTTCGGCAGCGGCACAGTAATTCTCCCACCAAGCTAAGGCAGTTCCGGTGAGTTGGTGAGCTGCCAGAAGAACTTTGTCTCGGTCTTAGCATTCAAATGGCTCGAGCTTCCTTTCGATCACACGCAGCCAGTCATCTGCCTCCAAGGGGTTGCTAGATCCGGCAAAGGTGGGTGGCTTGGTTCTCAGGAAAGCTGTCAGCTTGTCATTCATGATCTGTTCTCGTGGCCGCTTATTGACGAGGGCATTAGCCAGGGCTTCCAACATGAGGGTCTGATTGTTTATCGCCTGTGCCAGGTCCCCAAAAGGTGGAGGTGGTGGCAGTGGCGCTTCTCCTTGGCTTCCTCCTCCGTTCTGACTCACTTCATGTTCTCTAAGAGGGTCCTGCCCGTTAGGCAGTACTCCTGCGCCAGAGGCTGCAGGGGTCCGACTGTGGGAGGCTCTTGAACCACGTCAGGAAGCCATCTATAGATTAGGTAGAGTCTTTATGAGACTGGGATTAGAATTAAGTGATGTCTAAGTTATTTAGCTCGTATTTTTGAAAAGGCAGAATCCACCTCCTGCCGATAAGCACACACAAGCACACAGACTAGCAAACAACAAGCACAAGCAACTTCAATACTGCAGGGGGGGTACAACACTGGGGCAAGGCCAAAACGCGTACTACACGACCGGGAACAAAGGCCACAATTAAGGGTACAACTTAAGTCAAAGGGGCTAGGAGGGCTTTTTCTAGGGTGGCTTCGGGACATGCTACTCGCGGGATGAGTCTTCTTCTGGGACGGAGTGTGCTTCCAGGGGAATGAGCTGTCCTTGCTCACCGTCCTCTAGGTTTCCCTCTTCCAGGGGTTGCTCAGCAGCTTCTCCTTCAATGGCGGCAGCAGGCCCTTCAGGGTTCTAGGGTGGGGCTTCTGGGGTCCCCAAAAATGGTCCCCATCCTATGATGGGCGTCCCCAGTAGGACATGGTTTTCCCCAATTGCCGGGACTGGCGTTCCACTTCTGGTCCATTCTTGCATACGTCGGTCCCGGTCCTGCCAGAGGCTCTCCTGGGCAACCGCTTCCCTACTGACCGCGACTGCGGCTCTTGCCTCGGCTTGAGCCACCCAGATTTGATGCATTCTTACTGCGAGCTCTGCTTGCTCGGCCCGATGGGTCTGCTCCCTTAGGATGCTGGCTTGCTCGTCAAAGAGCTGATCCAAGGAGGCTAGGTAGGTAGCCACTTGGTACAGGGGGTCCTCTTCATGGCGGCGCCGTTCCAAGCTTCTCATGCGAGCCTCCCAAATTGGGGTTTTGACGGCTGAAGGAAAGAACCTCATTGGGGTGGGGGCAAGGTGTCCCTCAAAAATCTGGCACAGATAACGGAGCACCTTCCTGACGACCAAGGGATAGGTGTCTTGGTACCTAAACCCCGTGGTGGTCACTCGCCATAGCTGGATGTCGGGGTAGCGGTCACTTTTGGCAATGACCAGGATCACCCTGCAGCGGAGGGTACCATGGTGCTCGTACTCCCTGATGTAGTACCCTGGGGCGTTCCGAAACACCAAGACTCTATAAGGCATTGATCAAAAGGCTGGGGAGGCCAGGTGCAGCTTGGCAAATGCCCTGGGTCCATCCTTCCTCAGCCATCTGGAACAGGGCAAGAGCCAACGGGTAAAGCAAGAAAATTCCTACTGTGGAAAGGCTTGGAAAAAGGGTCTCGATCCTAGGGGTCACGTCCTACGGCCAACCTACGGCTCTGATACCACCTGAAGCGTTGTTGACGCTCCTTAGAGCGCCAATTTACGTACCGCAAGCGCACAGATCGTGTAGCTTTTCCCTTAGAGTATTCCCCAAGATTTATCAATCCACGGAACAAGTGTATTACTATGCTTAACTAAGCACTAATGATCTTGGTAAAAGATCTATATTGAGTGATTGAGTGTGAAATAGATCTAATCTAACCACTCTAATCCAATCTAGACTAGTGAGCAATAATAGGTGTGTGCACAAGATATGAAGTGCATTTGTCCATAGGGTCTAGGATCACTAGAGATGTAATCACCAAGCAACGAAGAACGGATCTAATCTACCAAAGGTGTTTCCAAGATCAAAACCTTTCCCTCCCGCATACTGTCACTACCCGAGGATAATCGGTAATGAATCAACAAGAACACGATAGTTGATGTAATCTAAGTAAACCATGAAAGAGCAAAGCAAACCCAAAGCCAAGTCGCGAACTATTAGGCATCAAAGCATCATCAACAAGAATCGTGATAGATCAATCTCATAAAGGATTCGGCAATTACAACTCAAGATCTCCTTACAACCCCATGAACAAACGAGGACTTTACCCCATGAAGCTAAGCGAAGCGTAGTCGATCATGGTGACGAAATCTCCGGCAAGGGATGGATCCCTTGCTGTCCTCCAACTTGCAGCAGCGCCGAGGGATGATGAGGCCTTCGGTGTCGCCTTTCTCTTGTGTCTAACTCGAATGGATCTCTGAAACTCGTCTCTGGATGCTCTCTTCCGAATCTCTCTGCGATCCCCCCTCTTTGACGGCAGCTTCGGGGTATATATAGGCGGTTCTGGTCAGTGGTTTTGGAAAAACACAGGCTAGGGTTGACGAATACTTCGCGCTGAATAAAACTGAGGCTGATTGGGCCTGGAAATGGGCTAGGCCGGCCGGCTCAGAGGGCCCCAGGCCGGTCGGCCCCTTTCGGTTCCATCTTTCGCGTGCGGCCTCTTCTCCTTATTCCTCATCTTAGCCCAGTTGTGACCATTCGTCAAAACATCTCCGAAAATGTCCAATTTCCTGCTAAAATACAACATGCTCCAAAATCCAGGACAAAATCGAAAACCGTCAAGTTCGGGTGCGAAGTGGCGGGTTAGTACATGAATCATCCCGAAGAATTTACCAAAACCACTCCTAATCATATAATAAAATGGGTACTTAAGGAGCGCCAACAAGCGTCCCCTCATAAGAGGTGACTTAAATGCGATACAAATATCAGTCCTAGGAGGCTGATACACATTTATTACATCAGATGGTACATCACCGTACAATCCTCCGAGGAGGTGGGCACTCGAGACAGACAATAACAAGAAGTAAAAGATAGAGGATTTTTGGCTCATGGAATGATGAGTTAAAGATAGTTTTAGGGGCTAATCCGGGGTTCAGGGGCCTATTTGCAAGTACTTCTGGAAAGAAAAAGGACTTGATTGGAATTTTAGAAAATGTCCGGGCTATTCTGGAAGTGGATAGAGGTTTATTTAGAATTAATTCTATGTGGGGGAGGGTTATTTCCTAAATAGGGAAAATAGGGAGGGCTTCTTTGGAAAAGAACTAGTGAGACGGGAGTTCTTAAATAAAAAGGAAAAGAAGGAGGGGGCTCAGGGCAAATTGCCCTTCTTCTTCCTCGTGACCGAAACAGAGGAGGGGGGTGCATGGGCGGCGGCACCCTGGCCGGCAGCCCTGGGGACACGGCGGCGGCCGGGGAGACGAGGAAAATGGAGAGGAGGCCGAGGGGGATCGATTCCCCTGCTCACCTCGGGCGGAGGCAGCTCGAGGAGGCGCCTCCACGAGGGCCGGCGGCGGCGGGCAGAGGCAGGCGTGGATGCGGTGCTGCCGGGCTGGGGCGGTGCTACGGCGGCGGCGGCGGTGGTCGTGGGGGTGGGAGTTCGGTGGAGGGCCTATTTATAGGCCGGCGAAGCGAGGGGAAAGGGAGCGCGCGGTGGCCGACCGGACGACGGGTTCGGCGGCCACTAATGCTGTGGTGGCAGCTTCGGTGTCGTGGAGCGGCGCAGTGGCGATCAGAGGCGACGGCGAGAGGACAGGTGGGCCGAGGGGCGGCGCAAGTGGGAGGAGGCGGCGGCCAATGGCGGGGCACCGAGTGCGCGGCCGTCTCTGCTCCGCCGTGGATCCCCGGGGCGGGCACGAGCACCGAGGCGAGCAAGGGGGCACGGCGGTGCAGGCGGGGATGGGGCAGGGTAGGCAGGGGCGGCCGCAAGCGGGGGAGGCGTGTCCAGGGGAGGCTCGGCGCTGGGAAAGGGGGGCCGGCGTGGGGGCACTCGGCGTCGAGCAGAGAGCTCGGCGTGCAGTGCGTGGAGAAAGAAGGGAGAAAGAAGAAAGGAGGAGGGGAAAAAGAAAAAGAGAAGAGGGATAGGCATCGGCGCAATTTGCGTCGGCGGTCGGCCACGCGCGTGCTGCGGCGTTTGGCCGGTTAGCGACGAGCACGTAGATCGAGGGAAAGGGAAAGGGAAAGAGGATAGGATGGCGATTGGTACTGGTGTCGGGACGGCGGATCGCCGGGAAAATTTTCGGGGAA
The DNA here is from genome assembly GCF_016808335.1 of Panicum virgatum. Lineage (NCBI taxonomy): Eukaryota > Viridiplantae > Streptophyta > Magnoliopsida > Poales > Poaceae > Panicum > Panicum virgatum. The sequence goes on from NC_053149.1 coordinate 54,354,915, forward strand.
TCAGGATCTCGGACAGAAAGGATTTAGAATGATTTGAACTCAGCGTCGAAAAGATTTTGAAAAAATATTTTTAGCGAGTAATTTATTTGGGTGAATTTTTCGGGATGTTACAATATGAGCCTAGGAGTCTACCCTATGTACTACTTAGGCTGTTTCCTTCTATACCGACTAGTTTTAAGGCTACATGACTAGTTACACAATGCTTGTTAGATGGAGTTTTGGCCCAATTTCACCTGCACACATTCTCAGACTAGCATCTATGGAATTCGTCAAATAATCATCCTATGCTAACATTTATTCCTTCTGATGCTCAACTTTTGCACGATAGTTGATGGTCAAAATGGATCGATAGAGACTGTCAACAAGATCCCCCACACTTAGTTCTTTACTCGTCCTCGAGTAAAGGCTAGAACTAAGGCGGACCCGACTTCACATGATATGACACCTGCATACAGATTATTCTAGGCCTTACCTTTGCCTGTGAATTTTGATGTGTCTACCATGAATTGCTTGGGAAGTTGAAGAGCGAAACGGTATTGACTTTAGTCTCCTCCACTTTCCTGCCATATGTCTAGGGTTTTGAAAATATTTTTGCAAAGACCAACCATAGCTTTTACTTCTCCATAGGATCTCTCATGTCGCTCACTGTGTATATATATCCTCACCAAGGCATTGCTTGTTTTCATCCTACTTCCAAAGATGGCTTATGTGGAGCTCATGGTAGGGAAATGGAAGCATGCACTTGTGTCACATATATCGCAAAATCAAACAATGGATCCATGGAGATGACAAATCAAACATGTTGATCAAGATTGTGCACATGTGTGGAAGGTGGATGGTGGAAATGGAATACTCCTTTTTATGAATCTCTCTCCCTTTTATTTGGATAACATGAGGACATGGCAATATGACTATATTTTTTTTTTCTTGGACCTTCTGTATCCAAAGTTTTTTTTGGGTCATGCTTCTTGGGCATGCCATCTTTTCTCTCCTTTTCTTTTCTATAGCCCATGCCTCAATTGAAAGATACGAGAGAGAGAGAGAGAGAGAGAGATCATTAAACATGGAGTTTTATTTTGTGGATGGATGGAATGTGGTAGCTAACTTCCCGTGTAGAAGTTTAGCTTGTGGAGTGCACATGATCTTGATCAAGCAAGTATGAAAGACATCTCACTTGGGTCACAAAGTTTGAAAAAGCTCAATGCAACAACAAGGCACATATGTGTAAGATTTGTGTCATGAAGGTCAACATATGGCTTCGGTAGGACAAACACGTGGAGTTGTAAAGCTATGGAGGTTTTCTTTAGATAAAAAAATTCCCAGATATATAAGCAGAGAAAGCAAGGATCCTTCCATCAAACCGTATCTCACTAGTCAACAACTTAACAATTATGGGTTCCCTAATGATATGACTCACAAGCTCAGTTTAGCAAAGAATAAAAAGTATGCAAGCCAATCATTGAGAAGCATAGAACCAGAGGAAATCCTTGAGTTTAATTTTGATGATTAAGCAAAGATTTCATTTAAACTCAAAGGTTAGGGAGAGTGAGACTTAGAGTGCACAAACCGTCGCGATGAAGAACGAATGGTGGTAGTATCGGTTGTCCAAACCTTGCTAGCACCGATTCGTCTTGGCCTTTTGCATTCTGGCTCGTTCGGTGTTGTGCACGTGTTGTGGGAGATCTCGAGTGTATATGCTTGAAAGTTCCAAGAGATCTCCCGAACACTTGTTCTTGTACCTGGTGCTTATTTAAAGACAAACATATGGAAACAAACTAACGGCTCTACTGGTTTTAAGAACCAGGGAGCTCCTAAAATTTATTGAAACTAAAATTTAATCTCACCATGATACTTACTCAAGCAAGGCTGGATCAAGGTTGCATTAGCATGAGTATGTTGTGCAACATTAATCCAAAACCTTGGCTTACCTTTCCATTTGAATTCAGCTCAATGACTCGCCCAATTGGATTTGATTTTCCTACAGGGGTTACTCCATATATGCAACCAATATCTATACAAGTATTAACTCCGAGAATGTCAATCAAACTAGATACAAGGTCTAGTTGACTGAAGAAGACATTTTAACCCAAACACCATGCTTGATTCAAAAGTCCTATGAATGTGTGTCCGGATACACATCCAAACTAGAGCATACAAGAACAGATAAAGGGAGCATGAAGCATGATTGAGCTTTTATTCAAAAAGCGATAAGCATCAGCACGAACTTGGTGATCCTCGGGCGACCTCCCGACAGGGCATTGTTTAATGTCAAAAGTAGGACATTGAGAGTACTTACCACAGCATTTTGTTGATGAAGACTCAATGTTGTCGCCATGGCAACTCCTCTCATTCATCTTTTTTTTAATAGAGAGTAAGATGCGGGACATGCACAAATTTCAAGACAAGATATGAATTGAGAAGGGAACTTACTTCGGAGCACTCACATACCTCCCCCACACTTGGAGTTTGCAAAACTTCAAGTGTATGGAGTTCAAGTCTCCTTCTGTAGTTGTTCTTCATCAAGGCATATCGAGGTGTTGTAGTCGGTGTAGCTCTCATGTTCGTAGGTGTTGTTTGTCCATCATTCTTATTGATCTTCCCTTAGAAAGGTTAGCGACCAAAAATTCCCGAAGGAAAACTATATCCTAGAACATGCTCTTGCTTTTTATTGAAAGGGAAATAAATAAGTAGATAAATAAATGATAGTCTGGGCTATCTTCTGGCAGTGCTTTGTTTCTAGTCATAAGCTCGACCATGATAACCCTTGTAGCCACCATTGGTGATGAGTCATTGTTTCACCCCCCAATTGATGAAGCTTGCTACAAGGTTAGTGCCACGGTGCACGCATGAAATCAGCAATGTTTATGATAAACATATACATCTACAACCAACCTTCTGAAGATTTTGCAAAAGAGGACCTTAAGTTGGTTGTAGTCCTCGTGTGTGCACGGTTGTAACACCCTAATTTAAATTTCAGCATTAATAATAAATTTAATTGGCTTTATTTAATTTTCTAAGGTTTATTGTGTTAGACTTTCATTTAATCTGAAATTTTGTTCCTTAAGTAATTAAAATTTATCATAGGTTTAAATTTTTGTGTTGCATTCATGCTGGTGCATAGCTTTAATTGTTTGAGTGTGGTTTGAATTCAAATTTTTATTTGAATTCAAACTTTGTTTGAGTTAGAAATAGAGAACCAAAGTTCAAACCCAAACCCCACACTAACCCGGCCCAAGAACCCAACAAACGGGCCCAACCCAACTCCTTCTCCCTTTCCCGCGCTTGGGCCGACCAGCCTGACCCCGCGGCCCAACCCCCTCACTCACGCGCGGCCCAGCCTTCGGCCCAGCTCGCGCCGGCCTGCTCCCGCTCGCCCGCGTCGCTCAGCACGCCAGCAAGCGAGCCGCCTGCGACTGTGCGACCCACCTGCCAGCGCCACCCTCGCGTGCGCCTACTCCCTCTGCCACACCGGGCCCGCGCGTCAGCCCCCTCTTCTCCCCTTCCTTCCCGGCTTCGCAACGCCCCCCCCTGAGATCACCGATGAGGTCGCCGGGATCCTAATCCCGCTACGCCCCGCCGCAATCCCCGCCCGGCCCCCTTTAAACGCCCCAGGCCGCACCCCCTGGAACCCCATCCACCCTAGCGCCGCCTCCATCCCGCTTCGCCGTGCTCCGCCACGCCGTGCCCTTGCGCCGGCGCAGAACCGCCGTTCCACTGCCTTCCAGCCCACCAGAGCCGCCGTAGAAGGATCCTGGTGCGTCCAGGAGTCGAACCCGGGGGTTCCCGACGCTCGGAGCTCCGTCGCAGCGCCTTCTCCCCGAACTCCGTCCGTGCGCCTCCGCCTGAGCTCGCCGCCGCCTCGTCTGCGTCGCGCCCCCGTCTGATTCCACGCCCGGTGAGCCTCGCCCGGACTTCCTCTTCCTTTTGCACGGGTCGTCGTAGCCCGTGACCCACACCAGTGCCCAGGCACCGCACGCCGATACCTCGCCGCCGTAGCTCCGCCGTGGCGGGTGCCCTCCAGCGCCGCCTAGCCCTCACCGTGCCTTGCCCTGGCCTGCACTAGCTCTGCGCACGCACGCAGAACCCACAGACCCGGATCCCAGTCCTAGGGACGCCCAGAGCGAGCGCGCCGGCGATGCACCGCCGCGCAGGGCCGCCGCCGACGCAGCGCGCCCCACAACCAGCCTCCCCGAGGCCCGCAAAAGCCTCAGGTGGACTATGCGTGTCGCGTAGTCCCCTCTCGACCCAGATCCCGTCCTTTTTGACCCCAGGAAGGCCGAGATTGGCCATCTCCGGCCACGCGCCGCCGCGAACAGGGTCGCCGGCGACGTCCCGCCGCCGCCCCACGCACCCAACTGCCCTGCGCCGTCCGATCAGGAACGGGCGCTCAAGATTAGAACTCAGGCTCTTTAGATCCAAACCACCCGATCGCGACCCTACGGTCGAGATCTGTAGATACCGGTTCGGCCCGTTCTTTTTGCATAAGAGTCCCTGGACTCTCTGCTATTCAACCCGCGGTCCACCGCCTTTGAAAAATAATTACAGTTTGGCCCAAAATTTTGCTCAGACCCCCCTGAGCTTGTAAAATATCAAACCCGCTGTCTAGCACTCATTCTTTTACGCGTTAGACCCTAGGTTTATCCTTTAATTATGTTTAGACCCTCGGTTTTTGCAGAAAAACCCCCTGAAACCTTAGTTTTCTCGCAGTTTAGCCCCTAGAACTTGTTTTAGCCTAGAAAATGTGTTTTAGCTCCGATTTAGGCGTTCTTTATATCCACGCGATCGTTGTAACACGTAGAATAGTTTTAGACTAGTTTAGTGTGCTGTTTTTATGTATTGATGTACTGTTTCTTAATTTTTATTAGTGTTTGCTTGTATGCTTATTATTGTGTATTGTTTTGGCCATGTGTTCGTGAGTAGACGTTGATCCATCTGAGGAGCCCCAGTACCAGTACCCGGAGTAGCCGTCTTCGGAACACTTTGAGCAGCAGCAGGAGCAGTACGAGGAAGGCAAGTATAACATGAACAACCTATCATCTTTAAATACAATTTCATACTACATTTAATTCTGTATGCCTATAAGGACTGTCCTAGCCACTTTATATCCTTTATATATCCTTGGGTTGCATTTTGGTTAGTTGTGCTAGGTTGCTGCGCTATAACACACTCGGGTCCTTTTTAATTAATTTGATTAATGGTTTACTTGAACTTAATTCTTAGAGTGGCCTTCTGTGTGGATAAGTGGCTCACGACTCGTTAAAAGATGTTTTTGTAGAAACATAGTTTAGGGGGCCAGCACGGTGCTTAGTGCTTGGTTGGCCACTCTCCATAAGGACCGGTTCATAGAGCGACAACCTGGGACAACAGCGCTACCACAAGGCTAGAATGGGATAGACTTGGCTTACTAATTAGGTCTTTTTGGTTTGGAGTAACTTACCTGCGGGGCAAGAGTAGTAAGCTTCAATGGTCCCTGCTCCTCCGGCTGGTCTGTGCTTGGTTTGCGTACCTGTGCTTGTACCCCCGCGAGGTGGGCCCCATCGTCGCTGACCTATCTCTCGCGGTTACGCCTTACCAACGAGATTCTTTGTAACGGCCTCGTAGTGAGTCGCTAGTCATCTCACCTAAGGAAGTGTGATGAACCTCTAGCGTAGCTCACGACTTGTTGGTAAAGATGTGCAACCTCTGCAGAGTGTAAAACTGGTATACTAGCCGTGCTCACGGTTATGAGCGGCCCAGATCCTCCTTTTGATTAGTGGGGTTGTCTCCTTCCGACAAGGGAGGTGCCTCTCGGGGTTACCTTGGTGGCTTGGTTTTGGTTTGGTTCTCAGAAGTATCATGTTTAATCTTGATTAATTACTATATAACTGGGTTAATGGTAATTCATCAACTCGTAGTAAATAGCTTTAATAAAATTTTGCCAAGACTTAAAAGCTAATGCAGTTGAGTCAGCCAACCTTAGAGCCTCATAGTTTGTGTTATACTTGTTGAGTACAAGTTGTGTACTCACTCTTGCCTCTTCTCTACTTTTTCCTCCTGGCTACGCTACTGCTGCTCAGTTCCTGCCGACACGAGGGAGTTCGTCCAGCGCTACCAGGACTACGAGGACTTCTAGGTGTTCGTCTCCCAGTCGACGTCCCTGTGGCGCCCTGCTTCAGCTTCGGAGATCTTTATTCGTATTTGTACTTCGCTTCCGCTGTATCAGACATTCTCATCATTATTGTAATAAATAACATTCGTATTCGCTTTATTATATCTTTTTACGTGATATGTGCTATGATATACTGTTCATTCTGTTGTATATACGTGTGACTTGATCCTGGCACGTATATGATTGCTCGGTTTATGTTCTTTTATAAACCGGGTGTTACAGAGTGGTATCAGAGCCATATCGACTGTAGGACAAAGCCTATATAGAACTGGTCGAGTTTTAAGTCTTCTTCTCTCCAATCCTTGTCTGCTGAAACTATTTTACTATTATACCCCTTGAATTCTATGACTTTTACTCGTCTTGCCTTGATTTCTCTCCCTAAAGAATAGTTTTCGTAGATTTTGGCCTGAATCGATCATCTGGCCACCATGAGTAAGCTAGGTGACCCTTTCATAATAATACGATAGCACGTTCTGCGACGCTTTGTGTTAGTCGAGTCGTATGTTAAAATCGGCTAAGTTGTGAAAATTGTCTGCTTGTTATTATGCTACATGTTTGATTTGGATTTTTGAATGATTGCATAGCTTAGTAGTTTAAATTTGCTTAAAGAAAATCACTCTTATATTAAAGTTAACTAATTAATAAAATGAGTTAGATCGTTGGGAGTAAAACAGTCCACTCTATCCTGTCTACTTTATCATGTCTGAGTCTTTTTCCGCAAAGAGTTATCATATCCATCTGAATTTATTCTTGCAATATCCTTACTCGTGAAATCTTTTGCCCAAAATCAGATGGTGAACACCAGGCGTGGTTCTGACCAGCAGGGGCAGAACAACCAGGGTCAGAACACCCAGGGGACCGGGATCCCGATGCCGCCGCCTTTGACTCCGGAGCAGTACTTCCAGCTCCAGATGCAGATGATGGCCACCCTGAACAACACTATTCAGGCTCTTCAGCAGGCTCACACTCAGCCTCTGCCTCCACCACCGCCGCAGCCTCGTGACAGGCGTGCTGAGTTCCTGAGAAATCACCCGCCGACGTTCTCTCACACGTCCGACCCTCTTCAGGCTGACGACTGGCTCCGTGCAGTGGAGCGTCAGCTGGACATCGCCCAGTGCGATGATCGTGAGAGCGTCTTGTACGCAGCAGGACAGCTGCGAGGGGCAGCTTTGGACTGGTGGGAGTCCCACCCAGTTCATGACCGCGAGTCTCTCACTTGGCTCCAGTTCAGGGAGCGTTTCCGCAGCCACAACGTCCCCGCAGGCGTTATGAAGATGAAGCAGAAGGAGTTCCTTGCACTGAAGCAGGTAATCTTAAATATAATCATTCAGCGGTTTCTTTTGAGCTAATGCCCCTTGTTCTATCCTTATGAATCTTGAGTTAATCTTTCGATATCTATCCGTCTTTGTCACTTCAGGGAACTATGTCGGTCACGGAGTATCGTGATCGTTTTCTTCAGCTGGCTCGCTACGCCCCTGCCGATGTTGCGGATGACCGCAAGAAGCAGGAGCACTTCATGGAGGGTCTTGAGGACTACCTCCAGTACGCGCTGCTCAACCTCCGCTTCGACGACTTCAACCATCTGGTTGACAGCGCGCTCAACACTGAGCGCAAGCACTTGGAGATGGAGGACAAGAAGAGGAAGATTGTCCCCGTTGCTTCCGGCAGCAACACTCGTCCACGCCTCCAGCAGCCCCAGCAGTACCAGCAGCCTCAGTACCGGCCTCCTCAGCAGTACCAGCAGAGGCCACCGCAGCAGTACCCGCCTCGACAGCAGCAGCAGGCGGGGCAGGGCCAGAGGTTACCGGCACCTCCGGCTCGTGCTGCTCCACCGGCACCGCAGGCTCCACGTCCGGCAGCTCCTACCGGACAGCAGGCTCAGGGACCTCCTCGCACCTGCTTTCACTGCGGCCAGCCGGGGCACTACGCCAACGCTTGCCCCCGGAAGGCGCAGGCGGGACAGCAGGGGCGCCCAGCTCAGCCCAGGGCGCCACTTCAGGGCAGAGTGAACCACGTGACGGCCGAGTCAGCGGCCGAGGCTCCCAACGTGGTTATTGGTACGTTCATGGTTAATTCATATCCAGCTACAGTGCTTTTCGATACTGGTGCTACGCATTCCTTCATTACTCAGTCTTTTGTCGAGCATCATGGTATTTATACTAGCACATTAAAGAGGTGCCTGTTAGTATCTTCACCGGGAGGACAGTTGAGGTCTCACACTTACTGCCCGAGAATCAGTGTTTCTTGGAGGGGAGTAGAGTTCTGTACTGATCTGATGGTGCTAGACACCAAGGGCATTGATGTCATTCTGGGAATGGAGACTCTGGCCAAGTGGGGAGTTCGGATAGATTGTGCTCAGAGGACAGTCTTGCTATCAGCATCCAGTGGCCAAGAGGTTGTTATCAGTGCAGTAGAGCCTTCTGGATTTCTTCATCAGATGGAGGCTAGACCCACGGATGGTATTCGCGTGGTGTCTGAATTCCCGGATGTCTTTCCGGATGATCTGCCAGGTATGCCGCCTGAACGCGCCATTGAGTTTTGTATTGATCTCTTGCCTAGCACAGCTCCTATTGCAAAGCGGCCCTACCGTATGGCACCTATAGAGCATGAAGAATTCAAGAAGACTATTGATGAGTTGCTAGCCAAGGGCTATATCCGTCACAGCTTCTCTCCTTGGGCTTTTCCATTGTTGCTGGTAGATAAGAAGGATGGCTCGAAGAGGATGTGTGTGGATTATCGGGAGCTGAATGCAGTCACTATCAAGAACAAGCATCCACTGCCCCGTATTGAGGATCTCTTCGATCTGCTTCGAGGTGCTCGTATATTCTCGAAGATTGATCTTCGTTCGGGTTATTTTCAGCTGAGGATCCGTCCTGGGGATATTCCGAAGACGGCATTCACCTGCAAGTACGGGCTATATGAATATACAGTCATGTCCTTCGGCTTGACTAATGCCCCGGCTTTCTTCATGCATCTGATGAACATGGTCTTCATGGATTATCTGGATGTCTTTGTGGTGATCTTTATTGATGATATTCTGATCTTCTCCAAGACAGAAGAAGAGCATGAGGAGCATCTGAGACTCGTGTTGCAGAGATTGAGAGAGCATCAGTTGTATGCCAAGTTCAGCAAGTGCGAGTTCTGGATTGACGAGGTTCCATTCCTCGGTCATGTTATCTCTCAGGGAGGCATTGCTGTTGATCCGAGCAAGGTGAAGGATGTGCTAGAGTGGGAGACACCGCAGACAGTAAAGGAAGTCAGGTCTTTCTTGGGCTTAGCTGGATATTATCGGAGGTTCATTGAGAATTTCTCCAAGATCGCGAAGCCTTTGACTTCTTTGCTGGAGAAGAATATGGCTTTTGTATGGACTGATGAGCGCCAGATGGCCTTTGATGAGCTGAAGAAGAGGTTGACTACGGCGCCAGTCCTGACTCTGCCAGACCAGACGAAGAGGTTCACGGTGTATTGTGATGCTTCGAAGGATGGTCTTGGGTGTGTTCTGATGCAAGAGGGCAGAGTGATAGCTTATGCGTCACGGCAATTACGTCGGCATGAGCTGAATTATCCCACTCATGATCTTGAGTTAACCGCAGTTGTACATGCTCTGAAGATTTGGAGGCAATACTTCTATGGACAGCGGTGTGATATCTACACTGATCACAAGAGCCTCAAGTACATTTTCACGCAGAATGAGCTGAACATGCGGCAGAGAAGATGGCTAGAGTTAGTCAAGGATTATGACCTGGAGATTCACTACCATCCGGGCAAGGCCAATGTTGTAACAGATGCTCTGAGCAGAAGAAGTTATGTCAACATGGCCATGGCTTTCCAGATGCCTCCAGAGTTATGTGAGGAGTTCGAGCAGTTGAGTCTGGGCTTCTTGCATCATACCTCCAGTGCAGCATTTGAGGCAGTACCGACTCTAGAGTCAGAGATCAGGCAGCATCAGAAAGATGATGAGAAGCTGCAGGAGATTCGTGAGTTGCTCAAGAAGGGCAAGGCTCCTCATTTCAGAGAGGATGATCAGGGTACCTTGTGGTACAAGAACCGGATCTGCGTGCCTGATGTGCATGATCTCCGGAAGTTGATTCTGAGTGAGGCCCATGATACAGCATACTCTATTCATCCGGGCAGCACAAAGATGTATTATGATCTGAAGGAACGTTTCTGGTGGTATGGGATGAAGCGTTCAGTGGCAGAGTACGTGGCTATTTGTGACACCTGTCAGCGTGTCAAGGCTGAGCACCAGAGGCCAGCAGGTCTGTTACAGCCTTTGAAGATTCCAGAGTGGAAATGGGAGGAAATCACTATGGACTTCATTGTTGGATTGCCTCGTACTCAGAAAGGGTACAACTCCATTTGGGTAGTAGTGGATCGATTGACGAAGGTTGCTCACTTCATTCCGGTGAACACTACTTACTCTGGTGCTAGACTGGCAGAGTTGTACATCTCAAGGATTGTCTGCTTACATGGTGTGCCCAAGAAGATCATATCTGACAGAGGGTCTCAGTTCACTTCTTGGTTCTGGGAGCAGCTCCATGAATCGTTGGATACGAAGCTGCGTTTCAGTACGTCTTATCACCCTCAGACAGATGGGTAGACAGAGAGAACCAACCAAGTGTTGGAGGATATGCTGAGAGCCTGTGCCATTCAGTACGGTACTAGTTGGGATAAGTGTCTGTCTTATGCTGAGTTCTCATATAACAACAGCTATCAGGCCAGTCTGAAGAAGTCCCCCTTCGAGGCATTGTATGGCAGAAAGTGCAGGACTCCTCTCTATTGGGATCAGATTGGTGAGAAGCAGCTCTTTGGCCCTGAGATCATAGATGATGCAGAGCAGATGGTTTAGGCCGTGCGAGAAAATCTGAGGATTGCACAGAGCAGACAGAAGAGCTATGCAGATGGCAAACGGAGAGACCTGACTTTTAGTGTCGGTGATTACGTGTATCTGAAGGTGTCTCCGATGAGAGGAATCCGCAGATTCAATGTCAAGGGGACGTTAGCACCTCGGTATATGGGGCCATTCAAGGTGCTAGAGCGGAAAGGCGAAGTTGCTTATCGTCTGGAGTTACCTCTCAGCCTCTCAGGAGTTCATGATGTCTTCCATATATTTCAGCTGAAGAGGTGTCTGCGAGTACCCGAGGAACAGGCACCACTGGATGGAGTAGATGTCCAGGAAGATCTGACTTATACTGAGCATCCGGTGAAGATTCTGGAGACATCAGAGAGGGTTACTCGGAACAAGCGCATCAAGATGTGCAGAGTTCAGTGGAGTCACCACAGTGAAGCTGAGGCTACTTGGGAGCGAGAAGATGAGCTGATGAAGACATATCCAGATCTCTTTGCTAGCCAGCCCAGCTAAATCTCGGGGACGAGATTTCTTTAAGGGGGTAGGGTCTGTAACACCCTAATTTAAATTTCAGCATTAATAATAAATTTAATTGGCTTTATTTAATTTTCTAAGGTTTATTGTGTTAGACTTTCATTTAATCTGAAATTTTGTTCCTTAAGTAATTCAAATTTATCATAGGTTTAAATTTTTGTGTTGCATTCATGCTGGTGCATAGCTTTAATTGTTTGAGTGTGGTTTGAATTCAAATTTTTATTTGAATTCAAACTTTGTTTGAGTTAGAAATAGAGAACCAAAGTTCAAACCCAAACCCCACACTAACCCGGCCCAAGAACCCAACAAACGGGCCCAACCCAACTCCTTCTCCCTTTCCCGTGCTTGGGCCGACCAGCCTGACCCCGCGGCCCAACCCCCTCACTCACGCGCGGCCCAGCCTTCGGCCCAGCTCGCGCCGGCCTGCTCCCACTCGCCCGCGTCGCTCAGCACGCCAGCAAGCGAGCCGCCTGCGACTGTGCGACCCACGTGCCAGCGCCACCCTCGCGCGCGCCTACTCCCTCTGCCACGCCGGGCCCGCGCGTTAGCCCCCTCTTCTCCCCTTCCTTCCCGGCTCCGCAACGCCCCCCCCCCCCCCCCGAGATCACCGGCGAGGTCGCCGGGATCCTAATCCCGCTGCGCCCCGCCGCAATCCCCGCCCAGCCCCCTTTAAACGCCCCAGGCCGCACCCCCTGGAACCCCATCCACCCTAGCGCCGCCTCCATCCCGCTCCGCCGTGCACCGCCATGCCGTGCCCCTGCGCCGGCGCAGAACCGCCGTTCCACCGCCTTCCAGCCCACTAGAGCCGCCGTAGAAGGATCCTGGTGCGTCCAGGAGTCGAACCCGGGGGTTCCCGACGCTCGGAGCTCCGTCGCAGCGCCATCTCCCCGAACTCCGTCCGTGCGCCTCCGCCTGAGCTCGCCGCCGCCTCGTCTGCATCGCGCCCCCGTCTGATTCCACGCCCGATGAGCCTCACCCGGACTTCCTCTTCCTTTTGCACGGGTCGTCGTAGCCCGTGACCCACACCAGTGCCCAGGCACCGCACGCCGATACCTCGCCGCCGTAGCTCCGCCGTGGCGGGTGCCCTGCAGCGCCGCCTAGCCCTCACCGTGACTTGCCCTGGCCTGCACTGGCTCTGCGCACGCACACAGAACCCACAGACCCGGATCCCAGTCCTAGGGACGCCCAGAGCGAGCGCGCCGGCGATGCACCGCCGCGCAGGGCCGCCGCCGACGCAGCGCGCCCCACTACCAGCCTCCCCGAGGCCCGCAAAAGCCTCAGGTGGACTACGCGTGTCGCGTAGTCCCCTCTCGACCCAGATCCCGTCCTTTTTGACCCCGGGAAGGCCGAGATTGGCCATCTCCGGCCACGCGCCGCCGCGAACAGGGTCGCCGGCGACGTCTCGCCGCCGCCCCACGCACCCAACTGCCCTGCGCCGTCCGATCAGGAACGGGCGCTCAAGATTAGAACTCAGGCCCTTTAGATCCAAACCACCCGATCGCGATCCTACGGTCGAGATCTGTAGATACCGGTTCGGCCCGTTCTTTTTGCATAAGAGTCCCTGGACTCTCTGCTATTCAACCCGCAGTCCACCGCCTTTGAAAAATAATTACAATTTGGCCCAAAATGTTGCTCAGACCCCCCTGAGCTTGTTAAATATCAAACCCGCCGTCCAGCACTCATTCTTTTACGCGTTAGACCCTAGGTTTATCCTCTAATTACGTTTAGACCCTCGGTTTTTGCAGAAAACCCCCTGAAACCTTAGTTTTCTCGCAGTTTAGCCCCTAGAACTTGTTTTAGCCTAGAAAATGCGTTTTAGCTCCGATTTAGGCGTTCTTTATATCCACGCGATCGTTGTAATGCGTAGAATAGTTTTAGACTAGTTTAGTGTGCTGTTTTTATGTATTGATGTATTGTTTCTTAATTTTTATTAGTGTTTGCTTGTATGCTTATTATTGAGCATTGTTTTGGCCATGTGTTCGTGAGTAGACGTTGATCCATCTGAGGAGCCCCAGTACCAGTACCCGGAGCAGCCGTCTTCGGTGCACTTTGAGCAGCAGCAGGAGCAGTACGAGGAAGGCAAGTATAACATGAACAACCTATCATCTTTAAATACAATTTCATACTGCATTTAATTCTGTATGCCTATAAGGACTGTCCTAGCCACTTTATATCCTTTATATATCCTTGGGTTGCATTTTGGTTAGTTGTGCTAGGTTGCTGCGCTATAACACACTCTGGTCCTTTTTAATTAATTTGATTAATGGTTTACTTGAACTTAATTCTGAGAGGGGCCCTCTGTGTGGATGAGTGGCTCACGACTCGTTAAAAGATGTTTTTGTAGAAACATGGTTTAGGGGGCCAGCATGGTGCTTAGTGCTTGGTTGGCCACTCTCCATAAGGACCGGTTCATAGAGCGACAACCTGGGACAACAGCGCTACCACAAGGCTAGAATGGGATAGACTTGGCTTACTAATTAGGTCTTTTTGGTTTGGAGTAACTTACCTGCGGGGCAAGAGTAGTAAGCTTCAATGGTCCCTGCTCCTCCGGCTGGTCTGTGCTTGGTTTGCGTACCTGTGCTTGTACCCCCGCGAGGTGGGGCCCATCGTCGCTGACCTATCTCTCGCGGTTACGCCTTACCAACGAGATTCTTTGTAACGGCCTCGTAGTGAGTCGCTAGTCATCTCACCTAAGGAAGTGTGATGAACCTCTAGCGTAGCTCACGACTTGTGGGTAAAGATGTGCAACCTCTGCAGAGTGTAAAACTGGTATACTAGCCGTGCTCACGGTTATGAGCGGCCCAGATCCTCCTTTTGATTAGTGGGGTTGTCTCCTTCCGACGAGGGAGGTGCCTCTCGGGGTTACCTTGGTGGCTTGGTTTTGGTTTGGTTCTCAGTAGTATCATGTTTAATCTTGATTAATTACTATGTAACTGGGTTAATGGTAATTCATCAACTCGTAGTAAATAGCTTTAATAAAATTTTGCCAAGACTTAAAAGCTAATGCAGTTGAGTCAGCCAACCTTAGAGCCTCATAGTTTGTGTTATACTTGTTGAGTATAAGTTGTGTACTCACTCTTGCCTCTTCTCTACTTTTTCCTCCTGGCTACGCTACTGCTGCTCAGTTCCTGCCGACACGAGGGAGTTCGTCCAGCGCTACCAGGACTACGAGGACTTCTAGGTGTTCGTCTCCCAGTCGACGTCCCTGTGGCGCCCTGCTTCAGCTTCGGAGAGCTTTATTCGTATTTGTACTTCGCTTCCGCTGTATCAGACATTCTCGTCATTATTGTAATAAATAACATTCGTATTCGCTTTATTATATCTTTTTACGTGATATGTGCTATGATATACTGTTCATTCTGTTGTATATACGTGTGACTTGATCCTGGCACGTATATGATTGCTCGGTTTATGTTCTTTTATAAACCGGGTGTTACAATGGTGCACTAAGCATGCCTGACTCTGGAGTTGCATTGAATGAGCATGGTCTACATGGTATGTCAAAAGTGAAATTCTCATGCTCATTTGAGGAATCCTTTTCATTGGACTCCAGGGTCAGTGCCTCACAAAATTCCTTGGCCCATTGATTCTCCATCTCAAGAGATTCATCATGAAAGCTGGATGTTGATTCTCGATCAAGGTCGAGAACAACAGATTCTAGGCCATCGGGAAGAGGCTCAAACTCAATCAAGGGTGATGATGAACGTTCATCTTCACAAAAGTGAAGGCTATCTTTTGAGTCGTACTCTTCAGAAGATTCTATATCTTCCAAGAGGACGGGGTCGGATGATACGAACGGAGATGTATGCACTATCTCCTCGAGCAAGTTCTGCTCAGGGAAATGCTTTGCCATGGGATTTTCTAAACAAGGGGCAGTAGTGGCAAAAGCATTTTCCCTTAGCATTTCATCTAGGCTCCCATGAGATGCTAAAAGTTTTCTAGCGGGTAGCCTAGGAGAAGATCAAAATCGAGGATATCGTAGATATAGAAATCCAAGTGCACCTCGATTTTGTCTACTGTGATAGGCACGTCCCTTGCAATTCCCTGATATTCAAAGAACAGTCCGGATGGACTTTTAAAGTACTTGTCGGTCAGGGTTAGAGGCTTGTTACCCACAAAAGTGTCCAAGAGGCACTCTGGTATAATGCAAACCTCAGCAGAAGGGTCATGAAGACCTTCTACGGCATTTCCCTTCATAGAACAAGGGATGGTTGCAGAGGTTGGGCCAATCCGAATTGCTTCAGAGGCACGCTTTGCCTCCTTTGACCAATCCATTGCGGGTGTATGGCGGAAAATTTTATCGAGGGTCTCATAAAGACACATCGATTTCATAGGCTCCTCGTGCCTAAGGTGATTCGAGGTATTTTGGATGTTTTCCGAAGGATCATCCTCGAATAGGGAAGAGAACTCCGAAGGTCTAATTTCTTCTTCCTTCGGTGTTCGTGGTTCGGGAGAGGGCTCAACAAATGAATATTGGGATGTGGAAGATGAAGGCTCAGATTCGAGTGTTGAGAGACTATCATGGCTTGACACGGATTCCTCCCGGCGGGGTTCACTATGGTTGGTAGAGAAGAAAGAGTCTTCTAAGAAACTATCTAGGATGTCCCTTACTTCTTCCGGAGTTGTGTGTGCGAACCATCCTCCGCTGGCGTCGTCAAGCTCTAGGGCAGTTTTCATGTCTAAACCCGAGTAGAAAACTTCCAATGATACTTCATCGGGTATAGACATGTCTGGGATAGATGCCAAAAGGCGTGAGAATCTAGCCCATGCTGCACATATGGACTCCTTCTCTAATTGCTCAAAATCGAGGATGTCGGTCGGTAGGGAGTCTATGCGTCCGGTGAGAGAGAACGAGTAACAAAAGTCATCTCGAAGCTCCTCCCAATCACCGCTCATATTTCCTATCGTGCGGGTGTACCATTGCTCCGCCCTCTCTATAAGAGAGAAGGGGAACAATTTCCGCCGCAAGGCTTCCTGTGTCATGCCTAGGATTTCTAGACCCGAACACAGTTCCTCGAATTCTTGCAAATGCTCATAGGGATCTTCATGAATTTCTCCCGAGAAGGGTCGCTTCCGAACCATGGCTATAAAGCCAGGGTCGAGTTCATGGTTAGATGAGGAAGGTGGTAATGGCTCAGAGAACTCGCCCATTGGGGTGGAGAGTTGTGGAAAGGATGGCTGCTCCATGAGTAGCGGGGGTTGAGGTAGCAATAAAGAAAAGGAAAAAGATACGAGGCCGACTGAGTCTGAAGATAATGTAGCTGTCGTTCCCCGGCAATGGCGCCAGAGAGCTTGTTGGTATTTTGTAACATCACGAATAAAATCCGCAAGCGCACGGATACCGCTGTAGCTTTCACCCAAGAGTATTCCAGGGTATCGTATCCACTAGAGAACGTGAGTACACTACCTACGGGTTCAGTCTGTCCAAGGACACACACACTGGTGTAGGAGGATAGGAAAGAGAGAACTTTCTAAGATCTAGAATCTATATTTAGAAGAAGAGATCACGTCGCCGTTATACTTCGAGCTAAAGATATCAACCGGCTTATACAAGCCGATAGCTCCAATATGTGCTCTATCCAATATCCGAACGTGGAGGATTACTAAAAGGCTCGAACAGGGCTGTCACCACCTACCGACTACCTCCACAAATCGTGGGACTATCAGACAACTGAGTGGTATAGTCCAGCCTAGACACCATGTCTACGCCTTTTCCTACTAACTCTAGAGGCGTACAGGGTTATCATTTTCTATCCGGAGCCCACTCTAGAGTCAAATGCTACTCGCTAGCATACACATCATCTAATATAAGAAAGAGATGATAACTTACGATCTAGACTCTAATTCTAAATAAACAAAGAATGTCTCGAACACTTACAACCGAATAAGCATCCGTCAAGGTACAAGCGGAGAAGAGCGCCGACAAGCCCGGCACATCCCCCGACTATCTCCCTCACTCTTGTAAAGGTACAATTTGGAGAAGAGCGCCGTTACCGGCGCCCCTCCTGAGTACCTCTACTCCTCTCTCTCCTACACTAAACACAAGCTAGAGAGGCTCTACTCTTGGTGGTGAGTGATGTGTGAGTGTGTTGTGTTGTATTCTCACCCCCTCCCCTTGTATTTATAGGAGGGAACCACCAGCCTCTTGCCCGGGAATCGAGCCAAACCGCCATTGGGGATCAACCACACCTCGCCACGTGTCATCTGAGAGACGGTGGGGCCCGTGGGCCGTCAGCACTAGGCCGGCCGACCTAGTTGGTCGGCCGACCATGGGCAGGCTCCGTTTGCCTCGGCCTTTGGTCAGAAAGCTGCTAGGTGGGCCCTCATGTTATGTATGTGGGCCATGGCTTGTCTTGAGTTGGTTTGGTAGCTCTGGTGGGCCCGTAGATCCTCGTGAATGCGTCTGATTCGTCGAGAAGGTTTCACCTCGGATTGATGATGTGTTATTCTCATGGGCTGTGTCTCTTTCTCTTGTGTGGCTGCCAAGTGGGCCTTTTTGGCCCCTGGGCTTGCTTGTGATTGACCAGGGATTTGTGCCTTGGATAATATGCTTGTTAGATGGAGTTTTGGCCCAATTTCACATGCACACATTCTCATACCAGTATCTGTGGAATTCGTCAAATAATCATCCTATGCTAACATTTATTCCTTCTTATGCTCAACTTTTGCACGATAGTTGACGGTCAAAATGGGTCGATAGAGACCATCAACAGTCACCATTCAGAAGATGAGGCTACCTGGGAAAGAGAAGATGGGGCTACCTGGAAAAGATAGGATGAGCTTATGGCAAAATTTCCTTAGTTGTTCTCCAATCTATCCGAGTCACGAGGACGAGATTCTTCTTAAGAGGGTAGGATTTGTAACATGCAAACTCAAATTTTATTTGAATTCAAATAATTTTATTCAATTAATGTTTGTGCATTTAAAAAACAATTCCATTTTTTCCTTCTCATCTTTTTCTGTTCTTTCTTTAGCTTAGCCCACCTCTTTTTTTTAGAAGGAAAATGTATTGATCTTAGCGCATTACACTGGCCCTTTCACAAACAGAACCCCAAAGAAAAGGAAAATTACAAAGAAGTCCAAAGCTCCTGTTCATCTTCCTCGAAGCCTTCAAAGATCCGTTCGACACCGCCGCCGAAACCGCTTCCCAATCGTCGTCGGGCACCAGAGCCAATCTCCACAAGGTGGAGGCCGCAAAGGAGGGCTTACTTCTAGGCGAATCAGCCGAGTACACTGCCTCCCAAGCGCATCGGCAAACTCCCGTACCCACGACGCATCCTTCGATTCCACCGCCGGCAACCCGAGCAAAGCTCAGATTTTCACCAAAGATCATTTTCCTCGAGATTAACAGGGTCAACAACATCATCACCTGATGAAGACGACGATGCGCTGGCCCTCGACTCCTGGACAGGTCTCCCCAGCCTCTCCGTTGGCGTCGGAGTAGATCGCCATCGGAGAACAGAAGAGGCTGGGAGAAATTATTCCGCTGCGCCGCCGTCGCTTCCGCATTGCCGACGTCGCCAGAAAAATCAAGCCGCAGAGGAGCCACACTCCTCCAGCAAAACCTAACTCCACCGCCGAACATCGACGGTGAGCAAACCCTAGACCTAGGTGGAATCAACTAAAACCCTACGAAGACAGGCGATCTGTTGAAGAAACAGACCCCCGCTCCTCGTCACCACCGGCAGCGAGGCCGGAGGCGAGGGAACGGGGGCCGCAAATGGTGGCGGCGGCGGCGGCGGCGCCCCTCGGCTCCTTTCTTTCAACGCGGTTTAGCCCACCTCTTTTCTCTCCCTCCATTCTCTTCTTATGCGGCCCAAACCGACCCAGCTGGCCTGCTCCAACCCAACCCACCTTCCCTCCTGCTCTCTCTCTCTCTTACTCTCGCTAACTTGCGGGCCTCGCCGGTCACCACCTTCTCCTACCTCCCCCAGCTTGCCCCATCTTCCCGTCCGTTACGTCGCGTTGCGTCGCGCTCCCTCCCCTCCTTCATTCCTCCCTCCTTCATTGTGCCTTCAAGGCTCGTGATGAGCCGCCATTACTCCCACCCCGCACCCCCTTTCGCCCTCGGTCCGTAACTCCCGCCATCATGGCCACCAGCGCCACTATAGCCGGCCATTGAGCTGTGTTGCGCCTCTCCCACCTGCCGGCCGCTCCTCTTCCACTCTAGCACTATGGATAGTGCACCGAGCCTACTGCACCCCCCCTTTTCCACATTTCGTAGCACGCCCCCTGCTCCACAACTTGCAGTGCTACCGCCCAAGCTTTCTAAGGCACCGCTGCCATCAATTCCCTTCACCGCCACTCTTCCTCGATGAAAGTCCGCCATCGGAGCTTCATGTGGTGGTGAGCTTTGTCGCCAACCCATTTCCCCTTTGTTCCACACCTCGTCATCACGGAGCTCCTGCACCGCACCAAACCACCTATCTGACCCCTCTATCGAGTTCGCCGGTGTCCCCACTTCATTCGGCCACCGCCGGCAAGCTCATCGTCCATCACCACCGTGCACCATGGCGCACCACCCTCTTGGCACCCCGTCACCCTCTCGACCCCAGCATCATCTTCCCTATGCTCTCCTCTGTCTCTCCCTGTCCTTTCCTCATGCCAAACTGAGACCGGAAATGCGATTTCACATTTCGCTGGCGACCCGCGAGCACGGTAGGCTCGCTACCGCCAGGTCCACCCGAGCCGAGCCAGTTCGCGAGCCGATGCCGTGAGCCGCCCCGACCTGCTTCGCGCCTTTGGATCCAGATCCGACGAACTAGATCCGCCTGACCCTGGTCAATACTGATAAACTCTTGGCCGTTTTGCAGATGAACCCTACTGTTTAATGAAAATTAACCCGTAGTACAACTCAGTTCAAAAGTAATTGCATAATAGTCTTGTTTCTTCTGTTTTAGCCCCTGAGTTTATCTAAAGTTGAACCCGCCGTCCAGGATCCCTCTTTTTGCATGCTAACCCCTCTATTTATATGTTTAATTAGGTTTTAGCAACTGGTTTCTTCAGAACTAACCCCAAGAAGTTCAAAATCCTCGTAAATAAGCCCCTAGAACCCTGGTTTGGCCATATCTTCTTTGTTTTAACTCCAATTTCAACGATTCTCGCGCTCACCTATCCTTGCATCACGCTCTACAACTTTTTCAACTTATTCGGCTCTATTTATACTGTTTTGTATAATGTTTCTTATTTTGTGCATATTTTTGCTTGTGTGATCATGTAGACAACGTGCCGTTCGAGGGGAATCAAGAGCAAGTGTTAGATGAAGAGATCAACAATTTGGCGAGGAAGGCAAGTGGCCTTCCCCCTTTGCAAGTTCTGTTTTATCACAATAATAGCATGTCAATTCACTTTACTTTATTGTTGCATTGCATTAATTTTATGGGAATCCTATTAAGGACATTACCTAGTCATTTTACCCAAGCCTTGGAACATTAGGTTCAATATCAATTTGTTGGGTAGAATTGCTTAGATGCTTTATCTTGGGATGGTTATATTATAATCTTTGGAATATTAAACATGACTTTATTTATTGTTATATTATGATTAATGTACAAGATCACTTTGTTTAATTGGAACATGGAGAACCACTCAAGAAAATTGTACAACCACAATGTCACATGGCTATGACCTTAGCCAATTGATTAGATGTGTAGTTGACTGATGGCCTTACCGAAAGGGCAATGAGGAGGTTGGTGATGGGGTATAGTCCGGTCCTCTTGGAGTAGTAGCCTTTGCTAAGGTGCTTACTATTAGGGAGGATTATGGTCCACTTCGCTAAACTCTAGCGGGCTGTTACTTTTCTGCATGTCTTTGTAAAGGCTTCGTAGTGGACCCCTCGCCACTCACCAAAGGAGGTGTTTAAGGGTCTTGTAAACTTGGGCGATATAGAGGAACACGAATTGTGGGGAAAGTGTACAACCTCTGCAGAGAATAAAACTAATATATCAGTCATGCTCACAGTCAAGAGAGGCTTGGACCCTCATATGGTAATTGAATTTGAAAAATAATTAACTTGTGGTTTCTTTTCAAAAAAAAATGTGGTTTCTTGGTATATGTGTTGGTTTCTTTATGCTTTTTATGCTTAAGTGGATTGGTATAAACTTATACCTAGTAATTAGGTGATTGCTAATAAAATTTGACCAACTAAAATGCTAACTGCTATAAACCTTAGCCTTCTCTTGATGACCTTGCATCTTCTTCCCCCACATGCTGAGTACCAACTATAATTGTGCTCACCCTTACCTAATTGTTTTTCAAAAGAGAACAATGAAGTGAAGTACTTCGGTAAATTTGAGAAGTTCTATGCGCGTTCACCAGTCAATTGCCTATGGGACTTAATGAAGTTTTGTTGAAGATCTCGTATAGGTTATCGGTTGGAACGTTAAGACATTCGTGTCTTTTTATCGGAATTTGTAATAAATTACTTATTTTCTTTTGTTTATGTATTGAACATTATTTTTGATGTACTGTATTCACTTATGACGTCTTCCATATGTGCAAAACTTGATCCTGAAGCATATATGAGATACATCTCGTCCTCTTTCGAAACCGGGTGTGACATGTTCCGAATCAGCAGGATAAGCACCGGAGCATCTACACCTACTAATTTCAATTAACTTATGTTATTATTTATGCACTGCATCTGATAGGGTAGATGTTCGGCTTGCATAAGGGTCTTGAAGCTGCACAATTTCTTTTTGGCATGGTTTAAAAACTTAACTATACAAAAGTTATATCAACCGATCATCTTCAAACAACGAATTCTGAAACGATCATTGTTTATTTTCGAGACTTCTTTCTTAAGAAAAGTAAGTTGTAGGTGGATGGACGGACGGAGGGAGTATTCCTAAATACTGTATCCGATTGCGATCCTTTCTCGACCACTATATTTCTTATGATCATTGTACATAACAGTATTGCCTTGACAAATATAAATTATATATATGGATCCACATGTCATAATTCCAACTACCACAATACAAGTATTATTATATCAAGCCAATTAAACAAACCACGGATTCCTGGTGCTGCCAACAATTTGGTAAGGTGGCCCAGCATAGGAATTTCCAAGTCTGGCCCGAATTCCATGGAAAAGCAGAGCACACAAAACCTCCCAAATTTAAGCCTCCCGAAACCTAGTCCCATCCGCCCCCGCCAACTCTCCGGTTCTTTATCTAGATGCATCTCCTTCTCCTCTCCTCGCTTCCTCCGCTCAACGGCTGCAATGGCGCCATCCCAGAGACCGAGAAAGAAGATGGTGTCCAGATGCAACCCGGATACGGAGCGGGGCACGCTCGTGTTCGACATCGCCGGCTACAGCCTGCTCAAGGGCATGCGTGACGGCGAGTTCATCCGCTCCGCCTCGTTCCCCGTCGGCGGCCTCGACTGGTGCATCCGGTACTACCCTTGTTTCACCAAGAAATCTGAAGGTTGCATCTCCAGCTTCCTCGAACTGATGAGCGAACCAACCGGGACTGGGGTAATGGCGCGCTTTGACTTGAGGTTGCTCAACCAAGCCACCGGGGTCTCCACGGTTTTGATAGATCAGGTGAAGCCAAGGCTGTTCGACAGTGTGAACCCGACCTGGGGAAGTAGCATGTTTAAGAAGATCAGCGAACTGGAGGCATCACCGTACCTGCAAAATGACCGCATCGTGATCGAATGTGACATCACTGTTGTCTTGGGGACGCCGGCTTCTGCGCTGGAGACAGTTTGTGAGATCCAAGTTCCACCCTCAGGATTATTGGATGATCTTAGGAAATTGCTGGAGGCGGAGAAGAGGACAGACATCAGATTCAAGGTTAAAGACCAGGTTTTCGGAGCCCATAAGATTGTTCTTGCAATGCGATCGCCTGTCTTCGAGGCGGAGCTATACGGGCCAATAGCGGATAAGCAAAGGTGTGCAACAATTACGGTTGAGGATATGCAGCCTGCTGTTTTCAAAGCACTGCTTCACTTCATCTACACAGATTTGTTGCCAGCGATGGATGATCTTGAGGAGGATGACAAGGAAGAAATGGTCAAGCACTTACTTGTTGCTGCAGACAGGTATGCCATGGAAAGAATGATATTGGTATGTGAGAGCATCATTTGCAAGCGACTTCATGTTGGTAATGTGGCTAGCATTTTAGCTCTAGCTGACCAGCATCACTGCAACAAGCTCAAAGATGCTTGCATTGGATTTATGAGTTCTCCTAAAAATAAAGATGATGTGGTATCGAGCAAAGGTTATAAGTACCTCAAGAAAGTATGCCCTGCTGTCTTTATGGATATATGGGAGAAACTAAGCATAGCCTAGGTAACTTTTGAGTGGTAGTTTAGTTCAAGCATAGCCTTGTTAGTTAAAGCCTTGCTTGTTCTTCAGTTTGCAGTGACCTGTTGCAGGAAGAGAGTAGATTATGTAAAGTATGAGCCTTGTATGTGGTGATGGCTCATTACCTTTTAATACTGTCTTTATGCATGGATGGGAGAAACCAGCTAAGTCTCAGAAAATCTAGTATGTTTATCTTAGGTTAACTTTTAATTAGTTGAAGCATAGCTTCGTCGTCAGTTAAAGTTCAGCTTGTCCTTCAGTTTGCGCTTTCCACTTTGCAGTGACCTATTATATATAGAAGAGTAGTTATGCAAAGTACGAGCCTGCTATGTGATCAGGCCTCGCTGCTTCTTACCACATATATATATATATATATATATATATATATATATATATATATATATATATATATGAATTAATGCTATCTCACATATTTTCTATAACTTGCTCCAGTTCGTTATTAGTTAAGCAAAAGCACACTTGCTTTTATAAATTTCGTTTGTGGATTTTGGTATTTCCATGTTTTAAATAGCTAGTGATCAGGCTGTCTAACATGGATGAACATATTTCAGCATTAGTCAAGACCCCATGCCCAAAGGTTTGTGATTAAGCAAGATATATTAATGGGGACATGACAAATTTTTATCAAAATGTTAATCAATTTGCTATCTATATGCTATTTTCCAAAGGGCACAATCCTTGTTTGAGCATGGAGGTCTTAAGTGCTTCACATGTTTGAGCATGGCAATTTTTCGCTTCAAATATCATGTTTAACTTAGTGCTTTTGCAGAGAGCACTATGCATGTGAGTGGGCATACCTGAAAGTCTAGCTTTGGTGGAAGTGAATTCAGAAAAGGGATTAATTCGAACAAGATTGTTGAGATCTATTTACTAGTAAACATGAAGTTCTCCATTTTAAAATCATATGCTTAGGGGGCTGCACATGTCAAACTGCATGTAGGGTTTTTTTAGTCATACTAATGGTAGAGGATAGTAAGAATTGGCATGTTTACTTCCTTCAGTGGTTTTTGTTTGTGAGAGATTTGAACTGAATAGAACATGGGGTGATCTATCTTGAGTGCCATCAGTCAGAATTCTACAACATGCTGTGTTATTTGGTGGTTAAACAATGGGGTTGTCCAGTGGGCTAAGTATATAGGTCTCCTCTTCAGTTTGCAGTGTTCTTGTATAATTGTCCAGTGAGCTATACTACGAAGGCCTCCTCAGTTTTCTGTGCCCTTGTACAAAATCAAAGAAACCAAGGATGATGGCACAAGGAGAGATTAGATACTATGGTTGCCCCAGCACTCCGTATCACCACATTGATTTCTTACTATCTGCATGTATGTCTGCATCGTTTTTCTTCTTCATATTGATCAATAATGCGCATGACTTCCTGCAAAAAAATATCCTGCAGATGGCTTATGGCAAGAATAGTACAGGTGACTGTTTAAATGCAGCCTTCTTCAGTACTTTTCTAAAAAATGCTAGGATCTTTTAAAGAAAAAGGTTGGTTTAGACTCAACCACAGCAACAAGACAGAACACATGTTAGTTGACTGTATTTCTTATATTTTGATCTGATATTATGAGATGTTCTTATTTTATTTCGTAAAGATATAAGTTTTAGTATTGTGATTAATTTCACGTTTTACCCAGTAACAAACTGCTGTAAATATTCACTATGAAACTGCAATATTAATTACCTAAGTACCCCGCAAATCTGCTATGCATTTTTATGAAACATTAGCTTGATTAGTGTCCTGGAGCCTGTACGGAACCATCCCCCAAAAACAAACTGCCAGGTATAGAATCTTTTCGTTATTTCTCTTGAGACATCTAGATATCAATGTCCCTTAGGGTTACAATTCGGATATTCACTCATTCGGTAGCTAAACGATTGTGAATATGGTGGGAAGAAGGAATAGGGTTGCTTGGCTGATGTTCTTTCTTCTTTTATATATTTTATAAACCTGTCTGCTGAACTGGTGGGAAGGAATATGGTTGTGGTTTGCTGTTGTGGACCTTGTAAGTTTTCTTTGCTTTGAATTTGATTAGTCATGCTATTTTACAAATAGTTTTCTACAGCCAGTTACGTACCTTTGTACAGCTGGCAGAGAAACAGGAGCCATTGCTTCCATTTCATGAGCAAATGGTCTTGTTCTCTGCTAGATTTGGAACTGTGAATCAATCACGGAATCAGATGTCTTTGTTCTTCTGGGATAAACCGCACCTCGAGTCCGGCTGCTACATGCACGACATGTGCAAGGCCAGCGGAAGGGTCGTGGCCACTGGCCAGCGTGGAGGTGCCGCCCTACGTGACGTTCCACTTCATCAACGCGTACGAGGAGACGGACGAGGGGCGCGTCAAGGCCATCGTCTCCGACTGCTGCGAGCACAACGCCGACACCTCCATCCTCGACAAGCTCCGCCTCCAGAACCTTTAATCCTGCGCCGGCCAGGACGTCCTGCCCGCCGCCAGGTGGTGGTTCAATATTAGCCTGCAGGTCCTTCAATTCCTAGTTTCCTACTACTACTACCACTTGCTTGCTGTTTCTCACCACATATATGGGCTCCTCTAGTGGGTTGAAATAAACAGGGTGGGCCGGTTCAGGATCCCGCTGGACGGGAGCCTGTTCGGCGAGCTGGAGTCGGTAGGACCCCGACGAGCACGGCTGCGGGATGGGCCTTTTTTTCATTTTTATATTTAAAAAAAACATAATTTCAAAAATATATGCTAAATAGGGAAATTTTCAAAAATGGGTGCATGTCGCCTCCCTAATGGTCGACAGGGGGCTGTCGCCCATCCAGTTGGCGACATGACCTAAATGTAAAAAAAAAATTACATTTAGGTCCTGGCACCCAGGGCGTATTAAATAGGGAACTTGTAAAATCGATATAAAATCGTAGAAAAATTGAAAAAATACAAACTCAACTGTTATGGATTCTATGAAATAAGATCTACAACTTTTGTTACATATATTTTTTCATTTGATCAATGTATCTTGCTCTATTTTAAATATCAGTTTAATGCACTTTTATTTAAATCTCAAGATCTATCCTTTGGATGCATGTCATCTATGGCCAGAGTATTCCATGTGGTGAGTATAGGCTTTTGTAAAATTGGTAGCCCCAAAAAACACTTATACCATAAGTTTTTAAATTAGATCTTGCAATATATCTAGTTTAAATGAGTTATTTATCCATGCTGGTATACTGAGTTTTAGGAGCCATAACTTTTACAGTAGCCTTATTTTATTTCCTAATATCTATAGAAAAATTTTGGTAAATTTTAGATAAGCACAACTGGACCAAATGAATTATGACTAAGGTAAATGCACTAAATCAAGAAAAATAGTTCTTGTACCTAGAAAAATCTGAAATAATTCATTTGGTCTAGTTGTGTTTATCTAAAATTTACCAAAAATTTTTTATATCTCTTAGGAAATAAAATAATGATACTTTAAAAGTTATGGCTTCTAAAACTCAGTATCGCAGTATGGATAAATAACCCATTTAAACTAGACATATTGCAAGATCTAATTTAAAAACTTATTCTAGAAATGTTTTTTGGGCCTACCAAGTTTTTACAAGCCTATTCTCACCATATACAACACTCTGGCCAAAGATGACATGCATACAAAGGATGGATCTTGAGATTTAAATAAAAGTTCATTAAACTGATATTTAAAATAGAGTAAGATACATTGATCAAATGAAAAACTTTATGTAACAAAAGTTGTAGATCTTATTTCATAGAATCCATAAAAGTTGAGTTTGTATTTTTCTTATTTTTCTACGATTTTATATTAATTTTACAAATTCACTGTTTAATGCGCCCTGAGCACCAGGACCTAAATGTAAAATTTTTTTACATTTAGGTCCTGTCGCCAACTGGATGGGCGACAGGCACCATTAGGGGGGGCGACAGGCACCCATTTTTGAAAATTTCCCTATTCGGCATATATTTTCGAAATTTTGTTTTTTTTAAATATAAAAATGAAAAAAAGCCGCGGGATGGATAGGTGCAGCATCAACCCGGCCCACGTCGGCAAGAGGTACCGGTACGGCTTACTCCTGCAGCGCCCACCAGCCCTGCAACTTCCCCAACACCCTCACCAAGATCGAGCTGGTGGTGAAGACGGCCAAGACCTGGTACGAGGAGGCCAGGAGCTGATTAGCACGAGATCGACCTGGTGGTGAAGACGACCAAAAAATAACTTATTACACAGTCTAACTGATTAGCACGAGCTAGATCTTTTAAACCTAATTAATCCATAATTGAATATTATTTGTCAAGTAACAATGATATATGCTACAATATCAAAATCCAAACTATTTCGTCAACTAAACACACCCTCAGTTACTCACCAAGATCGACCTGGTGGTGAAGACGGCCAAGACCTAGTACGAGGAGGCCAAGAGGGCACCGTATATAGAAGGCCAAGAGGGCACCGTATATAGATGGCCAAAAGGCTCGAGGCCCATGGGGGCACGAGGCTCGGCACTGTTCGGCTTGGCCCAAGCACGGTCCAGGCATGATATATTTAGGACTCGGGCCGGCACGGGTCCGATAGGCGGACCGTGCTTGTGCCGTATTCTCGGGCCCATGGATGTGTCCAGGCACAGTTCGATAATGCCGATCTGATCAGCCCGATGGACGGCAGCCGGCCCATATATCGCTGGAGGCCCATAAATCCATCTAAACTCTAATTTACCCCAATCTTTCCCCTTCCCCTTGGCACAGCCGCCACCACACCTTCCCTCTTCGGCCCTCCCTTATCCCTACAGCTCACGGCGGCGGCACAACGGCTCATGGTGGTAGTGCGGTGGCTGCGCGATGAAGGTGCGGTGGCTGTGCGACGGCGGCAAACGGAGGTCAAGGGCGATGCGCACGGCTCATGGTGAGCGGCGGCAGTAGCAGGAGGCTGTGGGTGGCGGGGAGGCAGAGCCGGAGGGGGAGAAAGATGGTGGGGAGGCAGAGACCGGGCGGGGGGAGGACGGCGGCGCAGCGGATCTCGGCGTGCGAAGGACGGTGGTGAGGCAGATCCTAGGTGCGCGAAGGACAGTGGCGAGGTGAGCCCGAGCGAACGGGGTGTACGGCGGCGAGGCGCGTCCGCCGGCTGCCGACGGACGAGCCGCGACACGATTGGGATATCGGGCCAAACGGGCCGGCACGGCACGCTCAAGGCACATTTGGGCCATTCCTGGGACGACAGCTCAGCCCATGGGCGGGCACGGTACGGCCCATGACCTTAACCGTGCCTAAATGGATCGTGCCTAAACGGGCCGTGCTTCAACGGGCCCGTGCCGGGCCGCCCGTTTGACCATCTATAGCACCATGCCGTTTGAGCCCTTCTTCGTGCCGCGCCCCGGCACCATGGAGGACGACGACGGTTAGTGTTCGAGATCCCCTTGTGCTCTATTGCACACATCATGCATCCCTCTGCGGTGGCTGACAACTTTTGGTTCTTGGAAAACCTTGGCAGGGGTGGCGATCTCGATGGTCAGCGCCAGGGACGGGTCGGCCTACGCACTGGTGCTGGACGCCAAGACGTTCTAGGAGGACGCGCGAGCCAAGTCCCCGTACGCAATGCCCTATGGATTTCACAGTTTCACTGCTGCTGGGTGCCCCGGAACTCGAACGCCTAGCTAGATGGATCAGATCAAATCCACTCTGCTGCTTGCGTCTTGCTCCGAGCGTATCGACTCTCGCGATTGCCGTACGTCGAAGTTGCGAACACAAGGTTGATATGTGTGTTACACTCTAGGTGTTTGAAAAATAAAATGCAGTACAACTAAATTGAATTAGCACATAAGAGGTGAAGATAAGGAATTATATCAATTAGAAAAGTTTAAATAAATTCAAAACTCAAAATTGAACAACTCATGTCGGAGCAAAAACAATTAAATTTCAACTCAATTCATGTTTCAAATCATGCACAAAAAATTCTAGTAGGATGATTCTAGTACTTTAAATGACATGTGCCTAATAGTACTTTCAGCCCAATTCAAATAAACATTGAATAAATATTGAGGCCCTTTAATGCAAATTTGAAATTATGACATAGTTTAAAGTGTGAAGCTCAAATGAAAATTTTCCTGAAACAAAAGTTGTAGATCTTGAAAAGTTACACAACTTTGGTACTGAAAAGTTTTTCATTTGAGTTTATTAAGTTAGAGAAAATCTTAGATTACAGAGAGGTCCCTATAAAAGTTAGAAATTACAAACAGGCCCAGCCTGCTCTGTTTTCTCCCTTTCTCTCTCCGGCGCGGCCGTACGCCGCCGGTGGAACTCGTCTGCGGCGCGCACCCGGCCAAGTGGACCCCCAGGACCCCACACTCGTCATCAGGCATGCCGCCCTGGCTTTTCCTCGTGCGGGCACGCATCCTAGACACCTCCACAGGCCGCCACGCCGCCTGCCCGAGCTCCCAGCGCCGCCACCTCACCGGACAAGCGCGCCAGCCCCGGTTCGACCTTCCCCAGGCCGATTTGCCTTCCACATTAAGCCTTGAGGACTATAAATACCCCAGGTCGGCCTCTTGCGCGCGGAAACGCCTCCTCCGCCGCTCCGCCATCTTCCTCCTCGCCGGCGAGCTCTGCTCCGCCGCTGACAAGCCCCCTCCACCCCCACATTGCCTTATCCGAGCCTCCTCACCTCTTCACCAAGCTTCACTGAAGCCGACGGACCCAGCTGTGTTGGGCCGAGCTCGTCGGAGTCACGTCCCCTTCGCCGCTGCGACTACTCCGCCGTCAACCCACCTCCTCCGACAACCCCAGACCCAGCCCCGACCCTCACAAGGTTCGCCAGAGTCCCGTGACCATTTTCCCCCACCTCCCCCTCGCCGCGCGGTGATGGACCTTGCTAGAATCGACCGGATTCCACAGGTGTCCACCATGCCAGGGGCATATCTGTAAAAGATTCAAATCTTTTTAGGGGCCTGAACAATAAAGTATATGAACACTCTATGTTTTAATTTTGTGAACTTCAAAAATGCCTACAAAATCATAGAAAATTCAAAAAATGTAAACTAAAATGTTTTGGAATCCTTGCAACAACATCTACAAGTTTCGTTACATGCACATCTGCGGATTTTGTCTGTATTTTAATCTACAAAAAAGATTAGATTAAATAGGCTTTAATTGTTCTAGGAGTTTTGTTCAGTACCTATACTTGGTTTTTGGCTAGATGGTTTCTGGTACTGATATTAGTCTCTGGAAAAAGTTTGAACCCAAATGGAAATCATTTACTTGCTCAAAGATCCAAGATTCCTAGATCTACTAGTTTTGTTCATATATTAATACTGGTAGAACTATTAGTGATCTATGTACAAAACTTTTTCCCTGCATGCATGTCACTAAATACCTACTGTTGCGCAAGTTTAAGAAATTGTATACCTGGTTTACTAAATATTGGATTTAATGCTTGTTAAGTAGGCTTATTTTATGATAAATAGTTAATGTGCTTAGAAAAATCTGATATTATTTGTGGAACTTTATTTTAGTCATATATTATTTTCTGTAAAGTTTGAGCTCCATTTGATGAGTAAAACTGTAGATGTAAATCATGCATGTTATACTGTGTCTAGTTTTGTTATTTTTGTTCTGGATAAAATCTTGTATGTATGTTTATGATCTTTGAATCCCTGCCTTTTCAGTATGACTAGATTCTGTATAGAAAGTTTGACATGCTATATTGTTCGTTTTATTTTTTGAATCTTTATACAAGCTCGTGCATAATTTTATTAATAAGTAAATATACTGCTGGATATAATGCTTTATATTTTTACTGAAGCACGTTTTGATAGAATTTAAGCCCTAGTAAAAATTTGATGTCCATAAACAGTGTACCACTCTCTGTAGAAAATAAGGTTGATAAATGCATGTTAAAATTTTCGATTTTATATCTCTTGCTATATACCTAGATTAATACTGGAAAAATTACAGTACTGCATATATCATGTCCAGTTGTCTCTGTTAAATCTTGAGATCCAGAATCCATACATAGCACTCTGTACAAAATTATGAATTCCTAGTATAATTTGAGTTAGTGAATTTTCATGCTTAGATACCTTGCTGTTAAATCCTGAAATTTTTATAGTACATTCCAGAATGCCTGATCTGCTAGATGTTAAATTTGCAGCACCAGTTCATGTCAATAGATTCTGTTATAAATTTTGTACATGTCTTTATGTTTCTATTCTAGAAATTAAAAACCACAACACAGCTCATTTTATGAAGTAAAGTAAATATAAGCACTACTCTATAAATGACTGCCCATGAAGATGAATTGAAAAGTTAATTCCTGAAATCAACTGTTCTGTTGGACCACAACTTAATCGTGAAGGAAAGACTGAATTTAGCGCATTGTAACACGTAATCTCTGCATTCATATAGAAATGGTAAATCTGATTAACGGTGACTACGAGCTGGTTCCCGCGAATCTTGTCACTCCGGAGAGTGCTTCTCTTAATTGTACTAACCTGAATCAAGACTTGGGTCAAGCCCCAGAAAGAGCCACAGGCTAGCAGTGTTCTAGAAGGCAAGCCCCGGTGCATTTAAATCTTATTATTTTTGTGTATTCATTCATGTATATATAGGTGTTGTAATAATTTATTTATTTGCACATTTAAGTTTTTAGGCGTTGTTTGTAACCGTAGATGCATGTTCCAAGGTTCTGATGTGATGCTCACTTGGTTTATCTCGACTAGATGCATGGCTAATAGGACCGGTAAAAGTCGAGTAGTTTCCTGCTACTCGCGAGATTATAGGAGTTGAAATGCTTTTACATTCTGCAGTAATATAAGGACCACGGACGGGGATATGGTACTTGTGATTCCCTATCTGTGTAGTGACAAAAAATGTTAAGGTCGCGGTGCGTGGCACATTTCGTTAAGCTTTTGAAAGTACTAGCCACATGCCGAGAAATATGGTAATTGGTAAGCTTAAGTACATGATTGGACCGGCGAGTGAGACGACTTGCACTCTCTATGTAGAAGTAGGTTTTATTTTTGTCCGGATGTACGGGTGCAGAGTGGTCGGACTCTGTAGTCGGGGAGGGTGCCTCGGATCCATGGACCAGAAAGAAAGGGAAAAAGTTGTGTGGGTAGCATAGTTCCCCATATGTGTGTGTTAGGTTCCCCTGGCCAGGTTAATAAACTCGATTCGGAATCTTCCGCCTCTCACGGCATGAGACTGCTTAACAATTTCTGTCACACAGAGTAACAAGTGAAATATGTTGACGATTAATCCTGTTGTAATATTTTATCTAACATGCATGTTTAGAAGTAGGATGCTTACTTAGAATAGTTAATCAAACTAGAATTTGAAAGCTAAAATTTGAATATAAGGACCTACTCATTGTTGCTTTTCAGCAAAATAAACCCAAAGCCTTTTATAGCCTTGCATGTCTAGTTAACGGACTAAGAAATATCCGATGACGGGCAAGCATTGCTGAGTGTTAGTATACTTAATCTTACTTGTGGCACTGTTTTTCAGGTACTGATTTTGAGGATATGATAGCTGGTTTGACTTGGCCTTGTACACTGCCTTCGGGTTGGTCAGTTGAGTGGGACGGTCCCTCAGCGCGTGCTGATACCCCTCCTGCAGAGTGATGTCACATACGGTCTTCATTGTGGCATCTTATATATATCGCTAGTCGTCATACTTTTACTCTTTCGCTGGATAATGAACTCTGATAAACCGTATTAGTTAAAACTTATGTAGTGCTTTACCTTGCTGTACTGGCTTGTAATAAATTTAAATTTCGCTGCATACCTCTGAGTTGTATGAAATGTTCTGTGTTATACTCTCTGGGCTCGCCTTCGTGTGAGTTGCTTGTATGTACGATCCCGATTTAGTGTGGCTTTAATCGGGACTTCACCCGAGGAACTACGGTTAGGGTGCGAGTTGGATCAGCGTTGCCTAGCAACAATGGTTATCGCACTCGGACCCACTTGAATTGGGTGATTCCGCCACAATGTGCCCTTGTGGTTCGAGTTTGATGATGAGTGATTGTCAACGGACTGCGTTTCGGATTGAGTTTGAGAACTAACTGTGGCGTGAGTCATGTCGTGCAACGTGTTTCTTGCCTTGCGGTGCGCAGGTATGGAAGTCGGAGGCGGTGGTCGGTGGCGAAGGTGAAGGTCGGGCGGGTCCGTGCCGATGGACCGGGAGCGGTGAAGGACGAATGCTGGGCTTGGACCGAGGGACCAGAAGGCCGGGCGACTAGCTGCGGTGAATGACGTCTGAGGGCATCGACAAGCACGTGATGTGTATAGGCACGTAAAGATGGCACTATACTTCAGAAGTACAGCTGTACAAATAAAGATGGCTGGTTTATTCTGGCCTTCTGCGAAAGGGGCCGGGGAGATCCAAGTATA
Organism: Panicum virgatum; assembly: GCF_016808335.1. Taxonomy (NCBI): domain Eukaryota; kingdom Viridiplantae; phylum Streptophyta; class Magnoliopsida; order Poales; family Poaceae; genus Panicum; species Panicum virgatum. The sequence goes on from NC_053149.1 coordinate 54,389,141, forward strand.
GACGTTGTAGTGATGTGTATAGGCACACGTTTTATACGTGAAGCTACAGGGGAATTGTACGTAGCCCTTCCCACACCCAAGTGTCGTCGTAGCAATGTACGCGTGTAATGTTGTACATAGCTCTCCTGTGATCAAGTGTTCATTATGTAGTAGTAAGTATAGTGCTTCTTTATTTCAGAAAAGTTGCTTTGGTAGTAGCAGTAGTAGTGATATTGTTCCTTTTTCCCAATATATATCCCACACGTGTTCGTTTTTTGGAATCAGCAAGACTGCAAGAGTCTAGTGTGATTTAATGTTTCTCAGTCCTCTGTTCGAACATACCAAAGCCTTCGTGTATATACGAAGTCTTGATTCTCCTTTTCTTTTTTAAACACAATATGATTAATAGATACAGACCCTTACGCTCCAAACCCGTACGCACACACATTCCCAGTGTCGGAGGCAGAACTGAGCCAGGAGGAGCTCTCCTCCTCCTCCTCTCGCCTCCCCTTCCCTCCTTCCTCAAATTTGTAGGAGAGACTTCATGAGATTTCCAGTGGTAGGAGGGACTTAGCCTCTCCAGACCCACCGCTGGATCTGCCCTGCACATTTATATGAATACTAGTGGCGCGCGGGGACCTGCAAAACGGCCATCTGTTTTGTGGAACAAAGTAGGCATCAATCTGGGTATTAGTTTACGTAAAGATGGAGGCATAATGTTTATTATTTGAAGCGCTGGATGATGCAGAACGGTTTTAGCAGACATCGTTCATTTGACGGAATGCTACGCAGGCTGAAGCGATCAAGGGCTTAGGTACCGATAGAAAACAGAGTCAGATAGGGCTATACTATAGTACAAGAATTAAGTCTTGAAATATCATATTACAATGATCAGATGAGAATGGGTCTGCATAACAATATGATGGTGGAGCTTTGTAATTAGTTTGTACGCGTTAACTTGAAAAGGCCCGACGTTGCTGGTGGCACAAAATACCGGCAACTTTGGTTATCGTTGTTGCCGCACGATGAAAGATTAGGGAATATGCTGGCTCCTGAGGTTCAGATTATATCCGCGTTATGAAGTCGAAGCTTTCATCTCGGGCCGGAGGCTGCATAAGAATGACTGATGTTACAATGGAATCATAATTAGCAAAATATACGGGATATCCTATATGGTTGGAATATACAAATTATCTGTGGCAGGGTAGCAAACACTTTAAAGTTAAAAAATACCTGAATGGGCATTGTGAAGGCGGATGCTGGACATGCGACGCCGAATGGTCAGGATAGCAGCTGTCACAAATCGTAAATTGCAAGGGTTTATAAAACATACAATGTGGCAAGTTTAGCATGGAAAAAATTATGCAAAGCACATACCAGCGAGAGTTGTAATAGGAGGACGAGGAGAAGGAGCTTAAGCACCAGGTTCTCCATCCTGAAAACAGTGAGACTTGTATGAAGGCAGTGCCTCTCTCTGAAGTATTGTCAGGAATGGACGACTCCTTTTGTAGAAGCTCTCCATTCTTGTGTCTTTGGCCTTGTTTGGTTTGGTAGCATGGTAATGAATAGTAAATTTTGACCACTAATTACGGTGTCAAACAAAGCCAGTTTACAAAACCAATTTCAGAACCCCCGTGCTAGTGACCCTGAAGAATCTAATGAGGCCTTTGACCGCGCGATTAGAAGATGGTTACTGTAGCATCACTATAGCTAATTATCAATTAATTAACGTCATTAGATTCGTTGCGAAAAGTTACACCTATCCCTAAAAAGGTTTTACAAATAGACTTCATTTAGTACTTCATGCATGCGAGATTCTTTTTTCAGGATGTGTGCGTGCTAGAATTCTAGCATTGCCAAACAAGACCTTTGAACATGAAATGGTGACAACTGAATATTATGGATGCATACCTTTGCATTCATTGGAGAAGAACATTTAACATTTTTCGTTGGTTGTCAGAAACAGGTCAGTGGAAAACAATCGTTCAAATATCTGCACTTGATCCTGGGGAAATTAGCAGGTTGAGTTACTCAGCTAAAGTTAAATTTTAGAAAAAGTAGGAAATACACCTTTGTAGCTTCTTTTAGGAGAGGATAGTTCCGGATTCCATTGCAGAGGGGACAAATGGGAACATAGGCCATAGCTGAAAGGAGACTGCTTGTATGAACTTGGAGAGTGTCTTGTTTCTTCGGCTTCATAATGAAGATGCAGCTGGCATGGTACGATCTTTGAATGAATAAAAGAGCAGGCAGCATGAGCAAGGTGTCATGCATTCATACACTGTTTCAATTTTAGGCGACCTGCAACTGTCGTTTGAGTATCTTTTATTCACCAAGTCAATGTAATTAAACCCAGGAACATTGCAAACAGCATATTTCCTGTTGGGCACAAATAATCAACCTGCCATCTAATTATTTTAACTTCACAAGAAGCATTCTGAGGTTTCGTGCTCTCTGACTGTATCTTTGAAAGATAGACATATACTGACGCTATGTATATATATTAAAAAGCAAAACAAGACTCTTGCAGTTGCAGGTCATTGCCAAATGGAAACCAGAAGAACTAAAGACGTCTGAGTGAGTAAACCATCATTCGTTGAAAATGCAAGCGCTTCTTGTTGAAAATGCCGTCGCGCTCGGTCTGTCGCTCCGGAGCCGCTCGCCGCGGCCGGGTAGCAGCCGGCCTCGGCGCACGCCGCGTCAGCTCGCCGACTCGGAGATACTCTGCAGCGACGGCCGCCAGTGCCGCCCCCTCGCCCCGACGCCACCGGACCCGCCGCCGCCGCGGTGCTGCTGGTCCGACTTATCCGCCCGCTGACATTCCTGCACGAGCACCGCGGCGAGTCAGCGATTCATCATCGGAGGCCGGAACTCGCAGTTCGTTCACTCAGAACGCGAACGCCAGACAGGGGACGAGCGAGCGAGCGAGCCGCACGCGAGCGCTCGCCTGGCCGGCGGCGACGGCGGGCCCGGGCTGCGGCGGCGGCCGCCGGTCGTCGGGCGCCGCCTCCTTGCACCGCCGCGCCTTGTCCTGCCGCCAGGCCTGGATCGCCTTCGTCACCTCTGCGCACGCGACAGCATCAGTGGTGGGAATGGGGAACGGATTAGCTCGTCTCATCCGGAGCGGAGGAATTGGGCCACGACGAAGAGGGATCTACGAGCGGAGGGCAGGCACGCACCTTGCGACGTGACGAGGCGGTGGACCTGGCCCAGCAGCAGCGCGTCCTCGGGCTTCAGGAGCAATTCTGGCCGCAGGGGGGTGGAGCTCGCGCCGCCGCCAATACTCATGCTTCTCTTCCTCGTTCTTGCCGGCAAACTTGACGCATCATCCAATCCTGATGGCGGCGGCCCCCTGCTCCACCAGGATGGTCCCGTCCGGCAGCTGCAGCCCGGCCGACCTCCACCGGCACTGCACGTCGAGCTAGCTCTCCGGCGACGCGGCCTCTCGCCGAACCGTGACGCCATAGTCCGCCGCACCATCACGGGCCGCACCTGGACGGAGGCGCGGCGGCACGTGGTCGGACGGAGGAGCGGCGGCGCGCGGCCGAATAGAGGTGCGCCAGCGGGGGGGCGGACGAGGCGCGGCCGGGCGGAGGAGCGGCGGGACGCGGCCGGACGGACGTGCTGCCGCGCGCGGCCGGACCGGGGCGCGGGGCTAGCGCCATCGGGAGGAAGCGAAATTGGCAGGAGGAGGGAATGAGGGTACGACGAGATGCCAAGCGGTGGCCGCACGGTATAGATGCCGAGCGGGGAGGCCGGGATAGCTCCGCCTACCGGTGGAGGTCAACCTCGGCCCGCCGTGCCGCCGGGAGCCGCGGCCGAGCACGGCCGAGCCGCAGCAAGCCACATCGAGGGCAGCGGACAGTGCGGGACGGAGGGGCGCCGTTGGCGGTGTGGGAGCTCGAGGCCGGGGCTCAAGCGCGCCATGGCCACCGCTGCCGCGCAGCCGACCGCGCCGCCGCCCGCAGGCCGGCCCCGCCGTCGCCGCGCAGGCCGGCCGCGCCGCGCGCACGGCTGCCGCCGCACAGGCCGGAGAGGGAGTCGTTGGAGACGGAGCCTCTGCGCGTGGCCATTAGAGAGCGTCGTCCGTCCCTCTCCATTGGAGCTCCTTAGGAGCAGGGGAGAGGAGACAAGAGGCGCGACGGAGAAGACGCAGGAGAGAGAAAGAGAGAATCAGGTTAAGGCCCGTTTAGTTACATTTTTACCCAAAAATTTTCACCTCCCCTTTCAACACATGTGTGAAGCACTATATGTAATTAAATAACAAAACTAATTACACAGTTTGGATGTACACGTCGAGACGAATTTTTTGAACCTAATTAGTGTATGATTAGCCATAAGTGCTACAGTACCAACATGTTCTAATGATGCGGTCAAAGGCCTCAAAAGATTCGTCTCGCGGTTTCCAAGTGAGTTCTGAAATTAATTTTTTAATTAGTGTTCGAAAAGCTCACCCGACATCCGATCAAACTGCTGATTTGACATCCAAAATTTTTTGCCAAATGCAACTAAACGCCCCCTTAATTAAAGAGACCTTAATTAAAGAGAGGTAGCTCCTCCTCGCTCGTCCCCGTTTCGCGGCTTGCGGTGCCCTCTGCTTCTCGCCACGTTATGTACAGGGGCGTAAAATGGATGGGTCTAGTGACTGTAACAACTGGGTTGCTCCATGCTCCTAGACCATAATGCACCACGTCACGGTTGCTGGCGCATGCTTTTAGCCCATCTGTTATTTTTCATAGGCCGATTCTAGCCAGCTGCCTCGAACGAACCACTCACGGAGCATTCAAGTGTAAAAAAATTAGCGGCTGCATACCTCACCTGACATATCTCAGTTTATGTGCATGTACTCCAACTAAAAAAATTTGTATTTCACAAACTAATTATCTAAATCAAATTAAGATTACACCGTAGTGATCTTTGTGTTAAGACTTTCAAAACTAGATCACACTTACCTACGTTTGAAAAATATTATTTAAAATATTTTTTGCTCTAAAACATTTTCTAGAATATTTTTCTTAGAATATGAAATTTTATTTTTGGAATAATTTATTTTATCTTTAAACAATCTTTCTATGATGAACATTTTTACATCTCCTTAGTAACAACACAATCAAAATATTGTTGTCTTTCTAAAACAATTTTTAATTTATTTTTAGAACATCTTTTATGATGCAAGTTCATGGGTGCACATCCAGCGGGCCATGGTGGACCGACCTCCTGCTGCGACGACAGTTGCTGTCGTGCGTGTTATGTATAGACGCCCCGCGAAAAAGTAACTAAAGTCTGGAGTCTGCTGGATTCGTTCGCTATCGAAGTCAGTTGGATCAAGAGAGCTGGCAATTCTGCAACAAAGATAGAAAAGACTATCGTAAGAAAAGATCGACCTTATAAACATAAATTTGTTTTCTTCAACATGTCAAGTAATACCATGGTAACTAACATGTTTATTTTTCAGGTTTCACTACTCCTCTAACAAGAAAATCATCAATAAGCTACTGCTTGATAAAGACACTGGAAGCAAAGCTCGTGGTTGTGAACATGGCATTTCCAAATCTAGGTATCTCCTTGCTACAAACTGCAAATAAAATAGATAGACCGACTAGATCATGGCTGCACTTGATCGTAAAGCATTATCTTTATTAGTCGTCACCAAGTTGGACATTTGGTATATCATAGTATCTATAAAATTGATAGTGCATATATCATTTATACTAATGTAAGCATCTTCCTCTACTTAGCAATGCAAAAAGATATCTGATTTTGCATATTGCTGCCCTATTTACATATCCTCCTGCTTATATAATTTGCCTACCTAGACAACAGCCTTCCTCTCAAGTTGAATGTCAACATAGAATTTCTAATAATTCTTTACATGTGCCTCTTTATTGTTTTATATCTTTCTCTTCCAAATTGTGAGTATATGTGAGAGACATAGCCATAGGTACCATAGAGATGCTTCTGATCACTTTAATTTTTTTCAACATCATATCTTGATTCAAATATGGCTGCCTCCTCAAAATATTAGATTTATTGTAAACTCTTCGTGTGGCTATTAACAAGCTCTATAGCAACTAACTATCGTTCCTATATTTACAGTTCCAAATGACGATGCTTAGAAGGAAGAAGGGGAGCAGCTTATTTTATGTTTACACAGTTCCAACCATGCCTTAATCTGCATCTGATGCCCTGTTGCTTGGTGCTATATATATTTAGGCATTTTATATGAAGGGCAGGCCTGGTGCAGTTGGTTGAGCGCTTGCTCACCGAAGTGCCAGGTCGTGGGTTCGAGCGGTCTCCCCGCAGTTTACTGTGGGGGTAAGGCTTGCCTGTATATTTCCCTTCCCCAGACCCCACTCGAGTGGGAGCCTCTGGGTGTCTGCCCTTTATAACTTGGTGCTTTCAACATCAGTGAAACTCTTTTGGATATTGTATGACTACAAAGTGTGTTATCTCCTCCTTTTAATATCTTAGTATTTCACTCTTATTTGGATCAGTATTCTAAGTTACATGTTAAAATGTTTGGTAGCTACTAATACTGATTGTTAAATATAATTTATGGTTTTCACAGCACCTATGAGCTGCAGATCCCATTCAATCAACAATATTAATATTATTAGAATATTTGCATGGGATATTGGATACTGTATGCAACTCGTGATCGGGCGCGCAAAGCGCGCATTATGTTCTAGTGGATAGAGGAGCTACTGGCCAGGAAGAGTACTTACGGAGGAGGAAGGCTCACAGACGCCACAGCAATGTGGACAGAACCAGCGATGGCGGCGCCGGCGTCAACGTGAACTGTGAAAAACAGTATGAACCATGGTGCGAGGCCGTCCGATGCTGCGACGAATGGCGGACAGAATTTGGGCCGATTTGGATACGCTCACAGCACGCCTAGGTCGCGAACTTTCATATATAGAAATCCCTATGATACCTTTACGAGCATTTTCAAAGGACTAAATCTCAGTAGATTTCAAGATTAATAACAAATGGTGCATACCAAGACTAAATTCTTCTTCCTGCAGGTATGGTGATGCACTGATGCTCTTCAAAACAGGAAGCCACTAACTAATACTATACCTCATTTCTTAAATATATTATATTTTGAGTTTTATTCTGGTGGTCTTTTCCATAAAATTTGCACGAATATTAAAGCATCTAATATTTAATATTATTTTTTTTCTAAATAGGTATTATTTGGGCCCGGCCCTACCTGTACCCTAATGAGGCCCGGTCCAAGATGCCGTTCACCTTGCGGCACCCCTCCATCCGCTTATATTTTTAACTAACCGTATATGTTGTCCTAAACGTTATAAGTATGGAATACTTTTAGATAAATTATTGTACAAAGCTCTTATCTAGAATTGCATCTTTCTTGTACTTTCATCGAAAGAGATCAAAAATGGAGTTATTGATAGTCAGGTCTACTGACAACCAAGTATGTGAACTATGATGAAGCACGCCCGCTGGAGGTAGCGTCTACCCACAACAACCTTTGACATTGGGCATTTTGTTGATTTTTGATATATGCCTAAAGATGCTTAATTTTTAGATAATCAATAATAATACTATTTTGCGCCTTAGGCATAGCGTTTATTCTACACCAAGCAGCCAAATTACGTTTAGTAAAATGGAGTTTAGTAATCGCACACAACAGTTATTATTACTCCCTCCTTCCCTGTTTATAAGGCATACACGTATATCAAGATTCAAACCTTGTCATCTTTGACCAATAATTTGACTATTAAATTTTTATTTTTATAATGCAAATTTCATATGATTGGATTCATAATCAAATATATTTTACAATGATTATAAGTTTATAATCAAAAGTGATATAATATATGATAAATAAATGGTCAAAGTGTTGTTTAGAAGACCGTGTCATGTTCCACCATGCCTTATAAACGGGGAAGGAGGGAGTAGTAATTAGTTGAATGTAGCTAGACCCAGGTACCCAGGTGCAGGTGCAGAATAGCAATGCTTATCTGTTTATTTATTTAAGTAGAGAGATGCCTCAATAGTTTGGCTTAGCTTTTGATATTCATGCAACTTTTTTGGGCTGGGTTTCAAAGTTCAAATGGACTCATCAATGACAATAATAGGTTGAATGTCGGCTTGCAGTGTTTGGCTTGGCCTCGACATTCCCGGTCCAACTTTAAACCTGCAGGCTTGATTGCACATGTATCCATCCAGTTTTGTCTAGTCCGTGATAAGAATTGTAATTCGACGATATTTTGTTCGAGATTCATTCAACTTTCATTATCAACATCCTATAAGAATGACGGGTCCACAGTCGATTGATAGGAATTTTAGCATTTTCTCTACTTTTTAACCATACCTTTTCAACCCCATGTGCTGTACTTTTTTTCCCCACGCACTCCCCTTCGCAACCTACCTGGCATGCCAAATCTAGGACATATTCCCTTGTTCCCTAATTACAGTTTATTTTGATTTTTAGATACTAATTTTTACTACGTACTGGCATAGTACCCTACGGTTACTATGGTTAAAATTTTAAAAGACGGTTAATATAGATTATGCTGCTTGGTTTGAAGATTTTAAAAATAACATTATAGGCATAAGACTTCATTACAAAATAACTAAATTTTGGCCATTCAGTCCAATAAACTTTGTTTGTAAAGGCACGAGGTGTTGCCATTCACATCAAGGATAAGTCCCTGTGACTTTCTCACCACATTTCAGCTCCGTGAATTAATTTCATATAACTTTCTAATTCATGTTCTAGAAAATAGTTTAATTTGTGGTACGTCTTATCTTTATCATCACTGAGGTACGTTGTTCGCTCCACCCTTCTTGATGCCTGTAAACCACCCTTCTTGATGCCTGTAAACCACCTATTTGGCGAGAGGTGTTTGCTCCACCCTTCTTGTTGCCTGTAAACCACCTATTTGCCGACCTCTCGCAGCTAGTGGTGGTTGGCCACTTAGGAGATATTTGGTTGAGTTGTGGCCGTGAAGAAAACAGCTGTAGACTGTGAGCCGTGAAAAAAACAGTTGTGAGCTGTTGAAAAGTAGAAAGCCGTTTGGTTGAATTGACTGTAACTTTCAAAAAACTGCTTTTGCAGACTCTGCATGTCATACACAACACTCCAACTCAACTTTCTCCCTCACTCACTGACCAGTGGATCCACCCATCAGATGTTCTTCCTCCGGTGCGGGGAGCGCTCGTGGGGTGCGCTCCCTCCGGCTCTCGTCCATGGCGGCGCCTGCCCGCGACGGCGCTCGCGGCGGAGCTCGCCTGTAACGATGTCCGCTCGCGCCGGAGGGCTGGAGCTCGCCCGCGGCGGCGCTCGCTTGCACCGAAGCTCGTGCGCAGCAGCAGAGTTGCTCGCTCACACCTCGCGGTGGGGGCCATCGGTGTGGGGACGCGGCCGCACTGGCGGTATAGTTGGCCAACTGGGGCGAGCCCGCTGGGCTGGCACGGGCACAGCCCGAACACGGCCCGGCCCGTGGCCTTGCGGGCCCGTGCCAACCGTCGGGCCGTGCCTGGGCCGCAATCTCGGCCCGCGGCACTAGCACGGACCCAGTCCGGCTAAGGCACCAGCATGGGGCGGCACGGCCTCGGCCCGTTAAACACCCCGCGTCGCTCCCCCCTCTCATCTATATCCTTGCGACCGGCGACTCGCGTCGCTCCTCTTCCCCCCCCCCCAGCCGCCGCCACGCCGCTCCCTCCTCCGGCCGGATCCGCAGCGCCGCTCCCTTCCTGCCGTCCGCGAGCTCAGACCTCGCCGCCTCCCTCCGCGAGCTCGGACCTCGCCTCCGGCCGTGTGCCCGAACCTTGCCTCCATCCTTCGCTGACCGCTTCCTCGCTCTCGGCCTTCCGCCATCGCCGGTCGTCCGCCGCTGCCGCCCCCGCGCGGACCGCCGCCGCCCCTCCGGCCTCCACGGCACGCCGGCGCCGTCATAGGGCCGTGCCTGGACCGGGATGCCGGCACGGTGGCACTACGCGGCACGGCACGGCGGCGCCGCCGTGCCCCGGCGTGCCGTGCCTCCCCGTGCTAGTGCCGGCCGTGCTCAGGGCCGTGTCGTGCCCGAGCGGCCTGGTTGGCCATCTATAGCTGGCGGGAAGATGGAGGGAGGAGGTGATGCCGCCGGGAGCGCGACAGGTGAAGGTAGCCGTGGCAGGACCTCCAACAGCAAGGAATAGAAGGATCTGGGCGGCGGAGATGGGCCCGGCCAGTAGGTGCCCTGGAGAACGCGGCGTTGGGGGCGAGTATCTTGCTCCGCCGGGGAGCATCTCGCGAGGAAGGGAACGATGGGGTCTGTGTGGGGCTCAGATGGGGGAAATGAACCGATATCTTCACTTACCAGTGATAGATGGGTAATATTTTGCAACTTCATCATCTCACAACCGCTAAAAGCTGGTTCGGAGGGGCTGTGAAAGTTACACTACGGGAAATCTGCTTTGGGACAAAGCTACTGCCTCGTTCAGGGTCCTTTGGTTTAGGTATTGGCTTTTTTTTTTTGGAAGCCACAACCAGTTCACAGCTGAACAAAACGGACTCTTAATCTACTCACCTATGACCTCTTCCCTTTGCTGTCCTGATTCCGGAAGCTACATGAATTTTGGAGTTTAATTTGATCTGATTTTGAGGAGAGATGTACCATATTTAAAAAAAATCTCAAATACACAGGAGAGTTGTGTATCATTGTATTAAGATAGAGAATAGCGTACAGTTTACACAACGCGTCTCGAATCCGTGCGCTGACCCGCCTAAGAAGCTAGAAATGCATGAAAGGCCCGGGCCTTGAGGATTTACATAATGGGATTACTCACACAACAAACAACTAAGCTTCTTCTTTGCGAGTTGCTTGTTCAATAATGCTCGTGTGATGTCACGTTTCAGCACAAATTCAATCTATTCTTTGTCATATCATTTTTCTTTATCTTATTACCTTTTGAAACTCCAAATTATTATTTTTACGGCCGTTCTAGACAGTAATCGACCATAGTTCTCTCCCACCGCGCGAAAGCAAAGGCCTGCCATGTTTAGTTCCCAAAAATTTTCAAAATTTCTCGTCACATCAAATTTTTGGACACATGCATGGAACGTTAGGATCGTGCTGAACAACTGCGGTGGAAGCTTCGCATCGTTGGATGGTGAACGGATAGCGGATGGAATCGGCTGTACGACTGGCCAAACATACGGCCGGCCATGATGAAGCCATTACCTTGTATTATATCCGCCTATCTGGCGCTTGTTTAAGCAGTTTGGCAAATATGCCAACTTTAAGTTAATCTGACAAATATAACACCCCATCAATTTTGACAAGTTCGGCATCCTACTCCAGCACGTTCGGTTGCATTAGTCAAAGCCATCGTTCGTCTAAACCTACTAGAACCTTTCTGGTCAACGAATGCGGCGCTCTACCCTGCCAGGTAACCAATCCAAAGCCCAAAGAACATTCTTACATACTCCCTTTGTCCCGTAATAATCGCACGTTTGCGATTTGAAATTTTTCCCACAATAAAGGGTCGACTTGCACAAAGTTTCATACACAACAGCAGACCCCAGTACACGATGCACTAACGAGGCTTCTAGACTTGCATTAAATGAAGAAAAGAAACCCAACTTAAATAAATTGACGGAAGTCTGGGATGGTCTTGTCCACTCATTCCCTTCTACCCGATGCACTAACGAGGCTTCTAGACTTGCATTAAATGAAGAAAAAAAACCCAACTTAAATAAATTGACGGAAGTCTGGGATGGTCTTGTCCACTCATTCCCTTCTACCCTTTCCCTACACAGCAACAGCGATGCTACTATCCACAAACTCATACTAGTCCGTACCAATACTGCTCCCCTATGCATGCATGGAGTTTGAACTTTATAGGGGCATTTTCATAATTTTATCTGCATCATTGATTTCCGTGCCCCCATCTTAGAAATACAAATATTATGGGACGGATGGAGTATTCTTTATCATATCATTTTTCTTTATCTTATTACCTTTTGAAACTCCAAATTATTAGTTTTATGGCCGTTCTAGACAGTAATCGACCATCAGTAATCGACCATCGTTCTCTCCCACCGCGCGAAAGCAAGGCCTGCCATATTTAGTTCCCAAAATTTTTCAAGATTTCTGGTCACATTGAATTTTTGGACGCATGCATGGAGCGTTAAATGTAGTTTTAAAAAATAACTAATTACACAATTTAACTGTAAATGATGAGATGAATCTTTTGAGCCTAATTAGTCCATGATTGGACATTATTACCAAATAAAAATGAAAGTGCTAAAGTAGCCGAACCCAAAAAATTTCGCGAAGTAAACATCACATAATTTGAATGAATGCCACTTCTTTTCTTCTTCTGACAAACTTTTATTCCCATAATTTTCCGATAGCCATAGTACATAAAAGTGGTTGGATAAAAAGAGAATTCATGTTTGGCATGTCCCGTTGACATCTCTCTGAGTATTTGTTGGATTTTCATCGGAACCAGCGGAAGAGTCGCGGGAAGGCGTGTCCCAGCGATTGCATGCTGGCGTGCGGGCTTTTCTAATTTGCAGTCGCGACTCACTGTCGATTTCCGACAATCTAATCAATTCCTTTTTTTGGCATCTAGGTAGGTTCCGTGCATTCTTTTTCCGAAGGTTCGCTCACCCTGTCCGATAATTCTCTTTGAGGAGTAATCCACGTTTGCCTGGGTCGCAGCTTCTAACCGTGCCATTGCGGCCTCAGTGGCAGCTGTACGTTGATGGGTGGAACAGATGGCTAGGCAGATTGATGTGGCGTTTGGGTGGGGAGTGAAATAAAAGTAAGTTTCAAATTTTCTGAGAAAGTCAAAAAATATTTAAAATGATAATTTTTATAAAAAATTATAGGTACCGAACTTTATAGATTTGTGCATTGCTTTTTGGAATTTTGGTACATAAACAAAAAAAAATCAGCCAAAAAATATTTAGCAAAAAATTTGATGTAAACAATTTTGGGTAGGCCCATTGAAAAAATTCAAACTATCTGAGAGTGATAAAAAAACTTAAAAATAGAAAACTGTACTAATCTATTTTTACTAACAAACTTTCCAAATTTGTGCGTGGTTTACTGAAAAGTTTTGACATAAAAAGTTTGTTTAGTAGAATATTTAAATGTAAAAAATTTGTCACTAGAAAACTACGCGGCCAGAAAACAATTAAAAAATAAAAATTCGTGGTGGAAAAGTATGGCTGGTGGGTCGCGTGGGGTGTGGGCCTGGCGCGCTGGGCCGTGTTAGCTTGGGAGCACGGAAGCAAGACACGGGGCGGTTGGTTTCTGCTAATGGATGGAGAGTGTGTGATCGGATTGACTGTAAATTCTTTCACGTCTGGCCGACCGACCGTAGAAACAATATTGGGTGGCGTGCTCGCGTGACGCCGCGTTTTTGCATCAACGCTCTCGATTGCGAGTCAAGGCGGCGGCCTACAAATTTCGGAGTACTAGATGAAATTTATTTGTAAAAGTTTTTACACGGATGGATTGTAAATCGCGAGACGAATTTAATGAGCCTACTTAATTTATAATTAATCCATAATTAGCGAATGATTACTGTAGCATTAATATTGTAAATCATGAATTAAGTAGACTCATTAGATTTGTCTCGCGATTTACAAACCATCTGTGCAAAAAATTTTATAAATACACTTCATTTAGTACTTCATGCATGTGTCAAAATGTGTGATATGATGTTTTTTGCCAAAAAATTTTGGCATCTAAACAAACCCTAATTCACGTGCGCCCCCGTGTGCACCTGCCGCACATGCTCCTGCCTGGCTAGTTACGCCTCCAAACAGAGCAGCACGTGATCGATTTGCGTGCCATCGCGTCACGCACGTAACTTTGGTACAGAACGGGCCAGGGGTGTGGGAGGTAGGCGACGGCAGCGCGCTCGGCCACCTCTTCGACGGGTACGCCACTCTCGTCCGCGTCTCCTTCCGGCGAGGGCGCGCCGCGGCAGCTCGAGTCGGACGCCTACAGAGCCGCCAGGGAGCGCGGCCGCCCGCTCCTGCGCGAGTTCGGCCACTGCCCCACCACCAAGCCGGCAAGCCTGGTGGATCGAGCGAGGGGCGTCGTCGGGCTCGTCACCGGCAGGGCGCTGTCGGACAACGCCAACGTCGCCGTGCTTCCGGTCGGGGCGGGGACGGCAGGGTGCTGTGCCTCTCCGAGACTACCAGGAGCTCCGCCGTGATCGACCCGTGCACGCTCGCCACGATCGGGAAGTTCCGGTACGGCGACGCTTTGGGTGGCGTGATACAGGCGGGGCACCCCGGTCGTGACCGGCTCCGAGTTCTGGACGCTGCTCCCTGACCCTTGTCCGGCCAGGCCACCGTCTCGTGAGGATGGCGGCCGGGAGCAGCGAGAGGAAGGCGGTGGGACGAGTCGATTGCCGAGGGCGGCCCACGCCGGGGTGGCTGCACTAGTTCGCCGACACGGAGAATTACGTCGTCGTGCCGGAGATGCCGCTCCGGTGCTCGATCAAGTCCGAGCTCGCACAGTTCTACCTCTTCGACTGGCTCCCAGCATCCGGGAGCTATATGCACGTCGTACGCAAGTCGACCGGGAAGACGGTGAGTGCCAACTTCCTTGGCCGGATCGGACTTCGCTTTGCAGTCCTTGTACAACTTGGGTCCCGTTCAGTTCGTGATTTTGAGATGAAAAGTTATTGTAGCATAGTTTGTTGTTACTTGACAAATAATATCCAATCATAAATTAATTAGGCTTAAAAGATTCATCTCGTGCTAATCAGTTAGACTGTGTAATTAGTTATTTTTTAACTATATTTAATGCTTTATGTATGTGTCCGAAAATTCGATGTAACAGTTACTGTAGCAAACTTTTTAAGAAGTGAACGGGGCCTCGGATATCTTGGCGATTTTGTAGGTGGCTAGATCGTGGTGCCGCCTTTCATGGCAATCCACACTTCATCAACGCGTATGAGGAGAAAGGCGAGGACGGGCAGGCTGCCGCGGTCATCGCCGACTGCTGCGAGTACTAGGCTGATCCTGCAGTCCTTGATGCACTTGCTCTCCACAGGCTGAGATCGCCCAGGAACAGTGACGCCTTTTCTGATGGAAGGTTCACGTGCATACTGCCCACCAATGGCACGGGGCCGGGGCCGGCCCTTGTTGTGGAGAGCATGGTTACCGTCCACCAAATCGGAGCCACAGGATAGTTGCTGGGCCCCGTTTGCCAAATGAATCACGAATTTCTGGAGCATCTTTCGAAGTTAAACTACAACCTGCAGCCAGTTCGACGTCAATCTCTCGATGCTTGTATCCTTATCCAAAACCATTCTTGGGATTTTGTTTTAACTTTTTTAATCTAATATTTTAATAATAACTCTTGCCGATTTAAATTTCAAAAAACTAGCACGGTTGGCTGTTGCCACTGTCTGAACCCTGAAAGCATCATTAGGCTTCTAAAATGCAGGTAACAACGTGGTAAGTGGTATGCAGGTTTCCGGCCGGACAAGCCGAGGCCCAACTCGCAGCACGGCAGCAGTACAGTACATACAGTAGCTTTCGGTTTTGATAGCCTTTTTTTTTAATAGGGTTTGATAGCCTTTTCAAGTCAGGCAAAAGCAGGATGTCAACGAAACGAGCGCGCCGGAACAACGCGGCTCTTGTCCTAATCGATGCGTTTATTAAAAAAAAAGTCGCGAGTTTGGTCTGCTGGGGAGGGGACCACCGCGCGTGCAACCCAGCTAAAGCTAAGCTGACCCTCTTGGCAGCTGCCGGCCTGGCTAATTGCCCGGTGGGTTAGAGTTAGCTGCACGATTGACACTTCGAAGCCCGGCTGCATGATTTTGTTTGTTTGTTTTTCCCCTCTCTCTTGTCCACGCGTGATTACCAGAAAGAAGCCCCTGAAAACGCCACCGTCAACCCAACTAGATCAGGCATTTTTCGAAACAAAAAGCAAAGCCGATTTGATCCCTCAATTTTTATCTTAGGCTTAAATTCATCCCTCAACTATGTAATTGACCAATCTAATCCTCAAACTTTCTACCGGGGTTTAATTTCATCTCTAATTCTATGTGCATGCCTAGTCAACTATGAATGATCTAAAAATAAGTCAATAGATATAAATAAATTCCTTTAAACTCTGATTTTTTTTCAAAATATGGTTCAATAGTCAATTAGAATGTTTGGATCCCAAGTTTTTACACCCAAAAACATCACATCGAATGTTTGGACACATACATGGAGTACTAAGTGAAGTCTATTTACAAAACTTTTTGTATGGATAGGTTGTAAATCGCGAGACGAATCTAATGAGCCTACTTAATTTATGATTTTGCAACATTGATGCTACAATAACCATCCGCTAATTATGAATTAATCATGGATTAATTAGACTCATTAGATTCGTCTCGCGATTTATAATCCATTCCTGCAAAATATTTTGTAAATAGACTTTATTTAGGACTCCGAAATAGTAAGATTTCGGTTCAAAAAAAATTTGGCCAAAAGAACTAAACAAAAGTGTAAACCTTTCATTTATTTACATAAGATCAATAAATTAAGGTTAGAATCTCACTTAAAATGATACTAAGTATGTTGCTTTTGGTAACATAGCAATAACTTTAAATGCACTTTTGGCTCGTAACCAGGCGTAATGTCATGATGACCGGTTTCATATTTTGGAATCGACTCGTAATGTCAGGCTTCAAATTTTGAATCGCCACCGTGGCTCGGATCAGTCGGCGTTGGCGTGATCCAAACTAGCCCTTCTTATATAACCAGGCGTCCTCTACGCCCTGCAGTATCACCCAGCCAGCATGGCCCTCCGCCACCGCCACCGCCGCCGCCCCTTGACATGCTCGCCCCACCCGCACACCCGGATCCGTGTGGGCGGCGCGACCATGATGGTCGCCGACGCCTACCGTGCCGTGGGTGGCGCTTTGCTGGCGGCGGCCAGGTCCGCGATGCTGCTTGACCAGCCGGCGGCGCTTGTCGCTCGTCCGCCACTCGCCGAGCTCGTCGACGACAGGGAGGCGGCGTTACCCGGCTCCAACCTCGTCGCTCTCGACGGAGTCGCGCCGCTCGTCGAGAAATTCATCCACCAGCGCGCGGCGGCGGCGTTGCTACCGAGCAAACTCGTCAAGCAGCGACGCTCCGAAATTGCGGGCACGGGGTGCTACGAAATCGTCGAGGAAGAGTCGAACGAGGAGTACGAGGAGATGGGGCTGCTGCTCGGCGTCAACCTCGTCAAGCAGGATCGGGAGATGGCTCCGCTCGGCTCCAACCTCGTTGACCTGCACCAGGAGGCCGCGCCACTACCCGGATCCGTGCTCGTCCACCAGCGCGGGGAGGCGGCATTGCTCAGCAGCAACATCGTCAAGGAGGACCGCTACATCCGCCTCAAGGCTGAGGGAGATGCCTTCCTCGAAATCGTTGAGGAGGAGGTGGACGGAACGACCGCGCCGATCAGTCGCTCGCGCTCGCTCGCACACCTCCTCTCTTCCTCACCCGCAGCGATCACTGGAGAGGCCAAGGCATCGCACCACTCGAAGCGCACAGGCAGGGCGTGGAAACCCCACCACCCCTTCTTGAAGAATGGCGGATTTGGGATGTGCCGCGACATCGTCGCCCGCTCACCCGTCCGCGATTCCGGGAAGAGGCATCTCCCTGAGCGGCGCATTGCTGCGGACGGTGCCCCCCTCGCCGCTGCCCCCCTCCCCAACTCTTCCACCAAACATGCCTCCACCGCAAACCCCTGCTCCTCCTCCCTTGGCGTCGCCGCCGCCGCTGCCGTCGCAGGCGCCGGGGTCTACTCCTGCTCCCTCGCCAGGTTCGTCTGCCCAAGCCCCACAACCAGTGTTTAAAATAGCGGGCTAACGCATTTAGCGGTTGGTGTTTGTAGAGGCTAAGATAGACTATAGCGGGCTATAGCCTAGCTAACTCATTTAGCGGTTCTGGAAATATCATGTGTTGAGAAATCGACGCCCCTACCACTTTCACCTGGGCACTAATACGAGAGACCAACTCTATATAAGAAATCAACTATTTATTCATCATAATTTAGTACAACACAATACTCTTGCACTCTTTATATCGCTACCCTACCATGACACTACTACACTACATGGGAACTTTTCAATCTTCTACTTGAAACCTCTTATGTCATGGTATGGCAAGAGGGGGATAGGAGCACCCCTATTTATAGAACTCTATGTCTTATATGGTTTTGCCATGTGCCCATCTTCTACACAATGTTTTACAAAATATCTAATTTTAGAATTTCGCCATGCTTTCTAGTCATACAAGTATCTAATTTCTAGAGTATTCCATATTTCACTATGAAATATGATAACCATGGTTCATGCATGCTCTCTAATCTTCTAGAAATTTCTCACAACTATGCATTTCTATTTTAATACCATACATAAATCTATGAGTAATTTTGCATATAAATATGAAATCAAGAAAATTTCATTGACCGAAGTACATCTTAGGCTTCATTTCCCTCGTTACGTCATTGATTAAATACTAAGTTTTGTAAATGATGAGGTTCATTACTAAACAAATAATTAATAAAAAGTAATTATATGATTTAGCTGGCTAAATAATTCATAATTTAGCGGCTATAGCGGGAAATAGCTGGCTATTAGCGGATTTAGCCATTTAGAGCTAAGAGATGCATATCCTAGTTTTCTCCTCTCCCAAAAGCTATAACAGGCTATAACGATGGCTATAGCCGGCTATTTAGAACCTTGCCCACAACCCCCCTCTGCCAGAAGTGGAAGCAGCCCACCGCACTCCCCTCCTGCACTCCGAGACGGTCTTCCGGCACCGAACGATGTCAGTTGCAGTTCGTTTGTTTCTGATCTATCCTTAAGGCATAATTCACCCTCTAACTAGATTATCATCATTCTCAGAGATACTTCAACTGGGAGTCCAATCACATAAACCTGCTGGCAGTTCTGATCATCTCCACAATCTTTCAAGTCATGGGCGTGGGGGAGGAAATCAAGAAGTGGAAGGATACCCATCTGACGGTTTACACCCTGTTGGCCCTCGGAGGCGTCGGAATCGGCATGATGGCTTCGACGACCGCGGTCGGCATCAATTGGATGAGGAGGGTTTCAGCAAATCTGGCCCGAGCAACCTCCACCGTCTCAGTCGCTCTGCTAACAATCGCTGTGTCAAAACCAATTGGATACAAGTGGGGCATTGGTTTCAGCTGTGCTACAGCCGCCTCGATGATGTTGATTTGGGTGCTGGGGGATCCGGAAGTGAGACATTGGTTTGGTGGAGCAAAGAAGTGGGGCAAGGCTACTTGGGAAAAGACCAAGTTGCGTCTGAAGCAAGCTTGGATTGCCACGGCGCAGAGACTGAAACAAGGATGGGAAAGCACCAAGGGGAGACTGAAACAAAGATGGGACAGCACGAAGGAGACACTGAAGCAGGTTTGGGTTGGCACGGTACAGCCGCCTCCGCGCATGCCACGGCCGTCGAGGGCCTCTTCGGTATGAGTAGATGTAGTTGTCCGTCTAATGTTAGTTTCTTGTCTTGGCTGGTAGATATCGGAGGATAGGTTGCTTAATGCTGGTTGCATGTGCCCCGCCCCCATAAACAGGCTTGGTAGTGAACTCATATAGGGCGAGACTGAGGTGTACTCTGCGCCGTCGTGCGTGTGATGTGTTCATGTTCAATTTTGAAACAATGTGCATGTTTCTTCGAACCTAACCGTGGAATTTTGAAACGTGGTTACGTTATTCATCGCTCGGGAATGGTCATCACGAAACAGGCGGAGGCTGGCAAAGGTTTTCTCGACGAAGAGAAGACAGCAGCGGAACCCGGTACATGCCCAATTGCCCATGGCGTCGATTTGGAGAAACATCAAGCAGATAGGAAGATTAGGGGCTTGCGTGTAACTTCACGCAAATCTATCAATTATGCTGGACCAGAGAACACTGGCTAGAATCTTTGCGGAGCACGAAGTTTTAGCTGCACTAAAAGCTACAGCTACAATTGGCCAACAAGAACTGTGAGACACAACAAAGGACGAGTAGACACAAGCTCAAACACATGCACAAGGCTACAAATAAACAATGAAATGAACACCCATAGATTTAATTTAAGGTCGCAATCCTACTCGATGATGAAATACATACCGCACCTACAACTCTGCCCATACATTGGGGGCAGAGATACAGTTCTTGTGTGTATTGTAACTCTTTGGATACACAGCAAGGTTCGGTGATGACCCGGGATCAGCATGTAGCATGTAACGAACTCCTCAGTGAAAGCCTGACGTCAAGTGCAGGAGAAAAGACGGTTGGATTGGAAATGACTAGGCAGGTTGGCGCGCTTTGCGCGCCTGTAGCAAAAGATTTGATGTAAAATAATAATAAAAATATATTATCGTATATTACAGTTAAAGCAATATCGTGTTGATATATTTTGGCAACGTGTTGATGTATTGAATGAAGTGTGATAGGTATAGTTGATAGATTGTCATATAATTATATTTTGCGAGTTTATGAAGTAGAATTAAAATCCAATAAGTAGTAGGGGCTAGCACGTGTAGACGTAGTGTATGAAATATGGTTATTGTTTTCATGTAAATAAATAATTAAATATATTTTGTGGGTGGATTCCAATTGAATATTATGTGGGTAACACCTAAATAACACACAGGGCCCACATGGGCCCTGTATAAATAGTACATAGAAGAATTTATTTTGTGTATGTTAGTAGATATAATTGATGGATTAGCTTACACTAATTATTAATTTTGGTAGAAAAAATGATAGGGTTAGAAATGAATGTATGATTCAATTATATTTTGCGAGTTCACAAAGTGAAAATAAAATCCAATATATAATAGAGGTAAATGTAGTATATAATTTTTTTTCATAAAAAACTAAACATTTAAACACATGGGCCACTTTTTAATTTTTTTTATTTTAAATTTCGAATTATATTTTTTTATTATGAACAGTACCGGTGGGACCCACATGAATAGTACTTTTTTATTACGAACAGTACCCCGGGCCCACGTGGGGCCGCGACGCATGAGCGCGCGCCAATTCCTGGCGCGTTAGTATAGTACTCAACTAGGCAGCTTTTGGCTTGGGCAGCAGCTGCAGAAGGGCCTTGTTCGGATGAGCGCTAGAATCCTAGCTTTAGAAGAGAATCTTTCCCGTATGAAGGACCGAATGAAGTCTATTTGCAAAAAAATTTAGGGATGGGTGTAACTTTTCGCGACGAATCTAATGACGGTAATTAATCGATGATTTGCTACAGTGATGCTGCAGTAACCGTCCTCTAATCGCGCGGTCAAAGGACTCATTAGATTCTTCAGGGTCACTAGCGCGGGGGGTCTGGAGTTGGTTTTGTAAACTGACTTTGTTTGACACCGTAATAAACGGTCAAAGTGTCACTATTTACTAGCGCGCTACAAAACCAAACAGGGCCAAGCTGTCTCTCTCTCCCTCTCCATGACTCCATCCCCACGCGTGCGCGCTGTCCTGCCTCGCGCTGTCCCGTCAGCTTGCCTGCCGCGCCACCACACGCCGCGGGCCGCCTCCGCGCGGCCCTGCGCCGTGCCACGGAGCCGCCGCGCCATCTCGCCTGCCGCGCCGCCTCTGCGAGGCCCTGCGCCACACCAGCTCGGCTGCCGCGCGGCCCTGCGCCACACCAGCTCGGCTGCCGCGCGGCCCTGCGCCGCGCCAGAGGGCCGCGCCAGACGAGCTCCCAATCCTCATGCTCGCCCTATCTCCGCGCGTTCGCCGGTGTGCTCGCCGGACCGCCGCCGAGCCGCCGCTCCGAGCCGCCTGCACCGCCGCGGGCCGCCCCTGCGCCTCTCCACGCCACGCCGCTGTGTGCGCCAGATCCGCCCGGATGCACTGGCCGCGGGCCTGCGCCGCTCCGCCGAGGAGGGAGGGGAGGGTTGGCCGGCGCCGGGGAGGAGGCCAGGAAGAGCGCAGAGGGGAAGGGAAGGCACGAATAAAAAGCGGTACTACTAAATTCCTGCTTATCCAGTATACCGATGTACACAATGGGTGTATATCTGCTTTATGAAGGGAATTATCAAGCTCTAGATGTTGTTAGGAAAAGATTCTTCTGGCAAAGCACGAATAAAAAAGCACAAATATCACATGGTGAAATGGGAAGCCTTGATAAGACCAAAAGAATTTGGAGGTGCTGGTTTCATGGACATTAGAGCTATGAACATTTGCTTGCTGGTCAAATGGATTGAGAGAGTGGAGAAGAATGAAAACAGTATTTGTGTTCAGCTACTTTGCAAGAAGTACTTGGGGGATAAGAGTATCTTCCAACTGACTAGAAATGTTGGCTCCCAATTTTGGAAAGGGCTACTCTCAGTTAGACGGTGGTGCCAGAGAGGGAGAAGGGTTCAAGTCAGGGGGGGCAAACAAACTAGATTTTGGACAGATTTTTGGGTCAGAGATTGCCCTCTGAGTGTAGAGTTCTACCATCTGTTCAAATATTGTAGAGATCCAAACACCTCCATTTTTATGTGCTTGGTACAGGTGCTATCCAGATAGTACTTAGAAGAACTCTAAATGATGATGAAATGAATGAGTGGATACGTTTAGAGGAACTAGTGAGCCAAGTACAACTTACACCGGGGAGGGACGAAATGCAATGGATCTTGGAAGGGAAAGGCCGATATACTACTAGGTCCTTATACAGAGCAATGACTTTCGGTGGTGTGAAAGATGTGTTGATGACAAAAGTGTGGAAGTGCAGAATCCCTCTGAAAATCAAGTTCTTCCTTTGGATGGCGTTCAGTGACAGAATACAATCAGCGGTGCAACTTAAAAAACGCAAGTGGGCAGGCCCGGAAGAGTGCAAACTTTGTGGGGAGAAAGAAACAGCTGATCACATCCTTTTTGAGTGCCCGGTTGCAATCTTTGTATGGACCGTGATCAAAGATCTTTGTGGCCTTTTGCGTGTCCCGACGAAATGTGCCGAGTTGGTAGAGTTATTGACCCAAAGTAGAGTGAGGAATTTCAACTCTCTCTCTTTCTCTTTCTTTGCGCAGGGGCTCTGTGTGTGGGTGATGAAGACAAGAAATGCCTGGGTCTTTGAAGACAAACTCTTGAAGTCACCAATAGAGCTGATTTACAAGACAAGGGTGCTCCTGATGAGCTGGAGGGGGCTACAACGTGAGAAAGATTGGGCGAAGCTGGACACACTTCATGATGCTTTGTTGGCAGCGTGCGCCTAACTCAATCTGTAATTTTTTAGTAGAGAGGTTGTACCTGCAATTTACTTAAGTTCCCTTTGCATCCAGTAGAGTTAGTCCGCCCATCTTTTGGTACGTCAGTTGAGAGTCTGTGAGCCTTGAGCTCCTTCGTGAACGCGTTATTGGTCGCTGGTAACCCCAGCCTGTTTCGTCCGAGGTGTAAACACTTTCTTACGCTTTCTATAAAGTTGGGTGTGATGCCTTTGGTCGAAAAAGAGGGGAAGGGAAGGAGGGGGGAAGAAAAGACACAGAAAAAAAGGATAGGAAAGAAAGAAAAGAAAAAAATGAAGAAAAACAAGACATGTTTTTTCGAAAGGAGAAAAGAAAAGCTCGCCCTCTCGCCCGCTCGGGTGTGTTTGCTGTGAGCACGCGACATTCAGTGCTGTGATTTTGAGTACTAGTAGTAGTCAGGGTTTTTTTCCCGACCGGTCCGGTCAAACCGCCGCCCTCCGGTAGCGGTTTACCGGACCGGTTTGACCGGAAACCGGTGGAAACCGGTTGAATTCAAATCCAAATTCAAAATCGCATGTGTAACCAGTTCCAACCGGTATAACGACCGGTTTGACCGGTTTATCGGCCGGTTTACCGGTCGCCATATAAGGTGGGCCTTAATGGGCCAGCCCATTTTTTTTCTTTTTCTTTTTTGATTTAACTTCAAATCCTCGCAAACTATAATAAATGAACGATTTTTTGAGAAAATTTGACACTATTATATTCGTCGCACATTGAAGTATTTTTAGGAATTTTTTTTAGAATTTTTCATTTTTTAAATTCAAATTCAAATTTTAAATTTGGGCCGGTTGGGTACCGGCCGAAACCGGAACCGGCCCGGACCGGTTTGACTGGTAACCGGTCAAACCGGACCGGTTCCCACCAGTTTTTTTAACCCTGGTAGTAGTTCGTTTCCCGTCAATGCACACGTTGACAAAAGGTCTTTCAGTTCGTCTCCATCTCTCTCTTAAACACACACACCTGAGGAATCCGGTCTATCAAATTCTAATTTTCCGTCATTTGTTCTCTACCCGGCCGAGATGGTCAGTAAAGGCATCACTGCCTACAGCTAACTCACATTCTAATTCTTCCTTGGCTCCCAGGCTCGGTCCAATTGGGTTCTTTCCCGTGCTTGAATATTCTGACGAACAGTTGTGGTGAGGCTCCGAGCTTGGATTTTCTTTCTTGTTTGCTTGCATGGACACTTCACACTTGGACAGCTCCATGACAGTTCTGTATCCAGTATTTGTTTTAGTTCCATTTGTCACAGACGAGAAGATGATTTTCTATTGGTGGTTCAAATGGTTTCTCCGTGAAGCCTACTCCCACAGTCCTGCATGCTGCATGCATATCTTATTCGACAGAACTTCAATTTTCATTATGCAATTTTTTTTTTCAAAACGGAACCGGCATGAGCTTTGCCGTTCATATATTAATATAGAGGAAAAGAGATGTACTGCTAGACCAATTAGTTTCCCGTCCACCCTTTTGACGAAATTGGCACTCTCGTCCAACTTACGGTTAGAAAACAAAGGTATACTTAGATAAATTATTTGTTTTGAGGTTTATATTTCTGTAAATACAATGCTGATTAGTACTAAGAAAATAAAAAATTGACAAAAGATCTTTTGTCGCTCTCTTTCTCGGTCTTCCGTGACATGTCCATAATAACATCTTACTATTACTAATTGGAGGCTCCTTTGAAGTCTCCATATGAAGCCACCTAAGATCCTAGGTTGACACTCTAAAAAATAGAGAAATCCTACAAATTCTCACAAAAATCAGAAATATCTAGCCATCAATCTAACAACTCTAATTATAATAGCCATCAGATCTATTGTCATTTTTTTTATAAATTACCCGCCTCTGCAATTATGTAAATAGACTAAAATAACCCCCTAAACATGTATCTACATTACACACCTCTGTCATTATAAAAGAAAATCTAAAGTAACCCTCTAATCTTTATGTAAATTACCCACCTATGCCATCATAACACAAATAACTCCCTAGATTTGCATATAATTATCCAATTATATCACTACTACAAGTTAAATTACTCCTAAATCTAAATATAAATTATATAATTATAAAAAATATTAAAGTGCTCCTAAATATAAATATAAATTATATAATTATAATAAAATATTAAAGTGCGTCAAATAACGGCCACTATTACGGTCTATGCCCGGATTCATATGTTCCCATATATTTCCAGGGAGGATTGCTACTACACTGATACAGATAGTTTAAAAAAATGGACCGTAACATCAGTATAAATACTTCACCTTTGTAGCTTAAAAATGATAATTTGAATATAACATAATGCAATTAGTACCTTTATGGATCTAAATGTGTATTTTGGAAGTTTAGAGATTTAGATGATACTATGAGCTAAATTCGAGAATCGTCCGTGCATTTTTTACTCTGATATGACTCTACAACTCCTTTCGTGTTGCGTTGCGTTCGTGCTTGAGTCATCGCGAACCATGACGCTTTCGTACCTACTCCTGGCCCTTGCTGACGCCGGTCCTGTCTCCCAATGATTGGTGGTGCAGCGGGAACCCGTTGTTCCTGGAGCCGTACTGGCGGCGGCACGCGGCCGCCAGCGCCGTGGTGGTCTCCGGCTGGCACCGCATGAGCTACAGGGCCACCGACGGCATGTTCCAGTCCGTCGACCTCGAGCGACATATCCGGCGCCTGCACAGGGCCGTCGGCAACGCCATCGCCGACGGCAAGCACATCGTCTTCGCCGCCGGCTCCGTGCAGCTCATCAACGCGCTCGTTTACGCGCTCTCCCCCGACGCCGACGCCGCCTCGCCGCCGGCCCGTGTGGTCGCCACCGCGCCCTATTACCCAGTCAGCTCTGCTACTATACCTTCTCTTTCAAGTTTCAATACCACACTTCAAAGTGTCCTTTAAGTTTTAAACGAATCAGAGATGGGGTCAACAAACAAGTCACCGTGTTTGTGCTATTGAACGATTGTGCAGGTATACAGAACACAGACGAACATGTTCGACGGGCGCGAGTATAGGTGGGGCGGAACCACGGCTCCATGGGCTAACGCATCACGGAACTCCACCGACGGTGACGGCTTCATCGAGTACGTGTGCTGTGTGCAGCCCGTGTGTGCAGTACGTACAAATTAATTCCAGGATTCAGAATGACTTGACACGTCTCGTGTCGCGCGCGTGCGTTGCGCGTGCAGGTGGGCGCTGATCAGGGATGAGAAGGTGGCCAAGAAGGCGTCCGAGTACGTGCAGAACAGCATCATGGGCGCGTCCCGGGACACCCAGCTGCGGATGCTGGGGATCGTGAAGGCCATGCTGGCCAGCCTGCACGGCGAGGAGGACATCTTCGCCTTCTGGCACGGGGTGATGAGCACCAGGTGGCGCCGGCTGAGCGCCGCCGTGTCGCGGTCCCGCCGCATCTCGCTGCAGAAGATGGCTCCCGGGTACTGCACCTACTTCAAGCGGGTCACGGAGCCGTCGCCAGGTGAGACGAGCATCTGATGATGACCTTTCCATGCACATCGCAGCTCACCGATCGCTCGACATCACCGCCTTATTACTCAACCATTTGCTGTACTCGGTCTCGGTGGTGGACAGCCTACGCGTGGGTGAAGTGCGAGAGGGAGGAAGACGAGGACTGCTACAACGCGCTGCTGAAGGCGAAGATCATCACGCGCTCGGGCGTCTGGTACGAGGCCGGCACCCGCTACACGAGGATCAGTCTCCTCAAGAGGGACGATGACTTCGAAGTGCTCATGGAGAGGGTCGCTGATCTTGTCAATGCCGAGAAGTACGGTGAGGCTCCCGGTTCCAGCTCCATGTGATGGTATTTAACCGCAGGAGTTTACTTGGTTCCGGACGGAACGGCAAAAAGGTAAAATACGGTTAGTGCCGGAAATGATCAGCTAGGCGCTGATGATTGTTCTACGAAATTAAATTACATGAACGGTCAACTAGAAGTTGATTTGTTTCCCAGGTTGAGCCGGCGGGAATTGCTGGGCATGACTGGAATAAATATACAAGAAATGATCAGCTACCAGTTGATTGTTTCTCGTTCTCAGATCATGAGCTAGTGCAAGTATAGGAAAGAAAAATTGTGTATGTTGTGTAGTGTATGGAACATAGTAATTAATAACAGTGAATAAATTGTTGCTCCTTGCGGGCTGCAGGAGCTGCTAGAGCAGTTGCTGTACGTCCGGCCGCTGCAGGGGGCGGCTGCTGCAGCGGCTGCAGTTGCAGCACTGCAACCGAACGCGTGCAGGTTTTAAGTGCTTACATCACTGTTTCTATAGTAAAATAATTAACCCAAACCACACATCTGTTCGTGCAATCGTGCACTTGTTTGGAGCTCCGCGTTGCTTTTGGATCCTGGAGACTAAACTCTCTTTTAACACTGATTATATGGAATAAGTAAGGGCTATTGCAAAACAAGTTGCATAAGTCGTGGCTAATTGTCGAGACATACCCATTATAGCTAATTGACCCATGTATGTTCACTGTGACATAATATTGACAAATTATGGTTTTGTTAGATTTAGTGAATTCATCTCACAAATTAGCCTCAATTTATTCAATTGGTTTTATAATTAGTCTATATTTAATACTTCTAATTGATGTCCAAATATCCGATGTGATGAACTAAAACTTTAGTCCGACACCATGCATTGTCAATGTGCCAATTCTGCAGAAGCAACGTAAATGGTGCACCTGAACTCTCCCCGTTCTCAAGGTCTGTCTGCGGTCCATTTACCATCCAACGAACTTACAAAGATGTAATCATTGCACTTTAGGAGGAGAGAAGGTAGAAAAAGACAACTAGAGCTAGATTATCCTATTTTCAGATATACATTTGTTCAGAATACATCACTCCGTTGGTTTCGTTAGTTCTAAAAAGACTCCGTAGTGGACCACGAAAGCAGCTCAACGGACGGGATACTGGGCCTGACGACAGCACAATTTTCCTTGCCTTGCGCAACGAAGCCCAACGTCGTTTCGAACGAGCCTTTCCATTTTTCCATCTTGGAGATTATTACCCGATGAACGCAAACGGTAAAAAATATCAGGGGGGCGGCCTGGATTCAGAAGCGGCGGGAATGCCCAACCGAAGGCGACTCCGCCTCCCGTCCTCCGCGGTCGATCTCGCAAGAGCTATCCATGGGAATGGGATGACCGGCGTACAGTACGCTACGTTGGACCATCGAGCGATGAGAAGAACCCGTGGGAATCTCCCAAGCTCCCGCGCGGAGGCGGAGGTTTTCCTAGGGAGAGCCTCGTCGAGTTACGTCGCGGCACTCTATTTAGAGTTGCGCTGCACTGCACTGCACTGTTTTGTGAATAAAAAAAAATTTCGTATGACATTGCAGGCCAAATCTGAATGCTGAGGGGCCATGCCAAAAGTGAAAAAAATAACTGCGCATCCGGGGAATCGAACCCCGGTCAGTACCGTGGGAGGGTACTATGATACCACTACACCAGATGCGCTGGTTGACGAGGTGCGATTGAAATAATAATTTTTAACCTGTCTCACGAGACTATGCGCTTGCCCCATCTCCTAAACTGCTGGAACTACAGTCTACAGGGATTGTGTATACAGACCACAAATATTTGGAGTAGCCACGTACTAGCAGTGTGTGGATTCCATCATTCCAAGTCCGTATGCGAACATGCGACACAAGCTTCAACTACGCTGCTCCAGTCCTATAGGGGGGCTCCCTTTCCTGGAGCTCGAGTGTCACCATCACGGTATGTGTGGCTGGGTGAGAGTTGCGCAAGCTGTAAACATGATGCGAGAACGAGGAGACTCCTATCACCAGAGTAGCAACCGTAGACGCGTGCTCATGCTGCTACTTGGGCACTCGACTGGCTCCGCAAGGGCGACATGCTTCCAGGCACACACACCCCAAGCAGGGGCAGTTTCTGTCTGTTAACAAGCAACTGCACTAGCAGCAGGTAGGTATAGCAAATATACATCATGAACTAGCGAAGAGGTACAGAGATGTTGACGCGAATTGCAATCGACTAGACTTCAATCAAGCATACTGCATACTTCGAATCTTCGATCGAGCAGCCAGGCCAGGCCAGTGATGGTTTGCTGCCTGAGAGCAGAGCACGCGCCGGCGCTGCTCGGTCAGAGCTTGTCGACCTGCTTGTCGGCCCTGACGACGGGGTTGGCGCGGGCGATGGCGTCGCGGCCGGCGCCCCTGTAGTCGTAGCCGCAGTCGTGCCGGTCCGAGTAGCGGTGCGCGCCGCAGAAGACGCCGCCGCACCGGCACTCGAACCCCATCAGCCCCACCTTCCTCCCGCACGCCGCGCACCGGCCGCTCTTCTTCCCCTTCGCTCGCGCCTTCCCCGCCTTCTCCGTCGCTGCCGCTGTCGCCGCGTCGGGATCCGCTGACGCCGCGGCCGGAGAAGAAGAGGCGGCGAGCGCGGCCGTCGCTGTCGCTGTCGCCGCCACCGCCTGGGCCTCGGCGTGGCGGAGGCTGTCGCGGAAGCACTTGGAGCAGAGGTTGCGCGTGGCCGGGGAGCCGAAGAAACCGCAGTTGTTGGCGCAGGGGAGCGGCTCCTGCGTGTTCTCGCTCCCTTGCTGCTCCATCGGTTCGGTCGAGGTGAAGTGAAGGTGGTGGTGGTTGGGAATTGGGGCGAAGCGGCGGAGCGTGTCTGCGGACTGCGGGTGGGAGCTTGGGATTCTCAACCTGCAAGGGGTGCGGGTCGACCTCTTCTGAAGTCGCTCCGCCCCGTTCCAGAGCCCATGGGCCAAAGCGGGTCAGCCCTAAACAAAAAAACGGGCGTTAGGGTTGTGATGTCGATCGACCCCAATCGACCCTGGGGTCGATCCAACGCCAGCGCCGACGCTCTCCTTCCCTTCCAACTCGCGACAGCGCCGCCGCACCTTCCCTCGCGACAGCGCCGCCCCTCCTCCGTGCTTTGCTTCTCCTGCCCGGCACGACTCCGACGCCGCCAAGAAGGAGGCTCCCAAGGCCAGCCAAGCCCGCAGCCGCCAAGACCGTCGCGGCCAAGACAGGCCAAGGCTGCCGCGAAGCCGAAGAAGAGCGCCGCCACAGCCAAGCCGAAGAAGACCGCGGCCGCCGCCGCCGGGACCAAGCGCAAGGCGTCGGAGAAGAAGGTCGTGGCGAAACCGAAGAAGTCCCCCGTGGCGAAGCCCCCTGCTTGGTCTCGGATCTCAAGAGCTGCCTCCGTGATGGTGATCCATGGTGAGATATCTGCACATACCTTTCCTTTAGATGCTAAATATGTCTTTTTCTAATAGCAATTTCTTGATGTTTGGTTGCCCTGCATACTACGACCCATTATTCCTGATTTACTTTGCTCCTGACGTGTTGAGTGATGCTTAATCCTCGTGTAGATGTGTACTGTGGCTGCATCAATTAATATCAATTTTCATCGAGTTGTAGATTTTGGGGGTCATACATATACAGGCCAAGTACCCATTGTATTGTCTCGCCATGTGTACTGTATATAAAGTTTCGAGTAGAGATCCTATTCCTGTAAATCTATGTTTTGTTTCAGACATTGAAAGCTTACCTGTGTGTGCATGATGTCTTACTAACATTAAATCTGACATTTTTGTTCTTTTCCTGTTTCAAACAGTTACTACAAATGGTAGCTACTTCTATGAATTGCTTGGGGCACCGTGGAATGTTCTTTCTTGCTGATGCAGTTTCTGACTTCTATATTCCATGGGATAGTATGGTAGGTTCTATCTTCAGAAAATGTATTCATGTGTTTATCATATTCAAGAAAACCAATTATGGTTGCCCTGGACGGGGTGAAACTTGTGGCATTATGCATATAGGGCTTCAGAGGAAAACTAAAACACATCCATATGAATATACATGTTAATTTATTGCTAATTGCTCCCAAAAATGTTCCAACTAATAATGGTAAAGAGCTAGCAACATTTGCTAGGAGGAATCAGGATAGGGCAACATTGGTTTTCCTTTCATAATGGTCATACTCCTTTTTTGGTGTACAATCTGAAGTCTGAATCACAAAGATCATAGAGCTGACACAGAAGGAGGGAAAAATAAGTAGTACATAGACTGCTAGCTGTGAGTATAAAGTTTGGTAAAGTTTAACCTTTCATCCCCGTGATTTGCCGAGTCAGTGATCCGCCCGTACCACGACGCCCCACCTGTCCTCCTCGCGCGACGTCTCGATGATTGAGCATTTGAGCCGAGTCGGGGCGCACGAGGGCGGTGTGGCCACGGCCAGCCCCGGCCGGACTTGTTAAAACTAGGCGGAGGGCTGAGGCCGCGCGCGGCGCCGCCGTACGAGCGGACACCGTACCGGCCGTGCCGTGCGTCACGGACGGATTAATCTAGCCAGCCTCCCGGGCCGGCAACGCCAGGCCGGGTCAGCTCGTGCCCACCGAGGAAGAGAGAGGACAGGGGCAGGGCACGCGCGCTGCGTGCGGCGTGCAGCACGGTGCACGGCACCCGCCGCGAGGCCGCGCGAGATTCCAATCAATTCTCTGCGTCCCCAGCGCGCGCGTCCATTGCGTCGTCATCCGGTCTGGACTCCGGCCAGCCAGCCGGCGAGCAGCGAGCAGCGAGCTCCGTCCGTCGCACGTGCGTGTGGTTCCGGACGCGTCGCCAGCACCAGCCCACGTGCGAGGCCGGGCTGCCTGTCGGCTGGCGGTGAGACGTGAGAGGAGGCCCAGCTGGGCCCCGTGGCAAACGCGCAGCTTCTTCTTCTCCAGTTAAGAATCTCGGATACTAAAGGATTGTTAATAAGGGCACGGTGACGCATTGCTACATGTGTACTAGAAGTTGCGTTGTCATATATCATATTATGAATGTGTATGTAGTCAGAAATCAAACCAACAGAAATGTGGAGAAATACACCGGATTGGAGCCTTGTGCCGGCTAGCGTCCAGCTGGGGACCGGAGAGGAGTAGCTGTTGCCGGATTTGACCAGGCGTTGGATTTAAGTTTCGGGAGGAGCCTGGCGCACGTGCGGCTAACTGGTTTATTAGCGTACGTGCAGTGGATGGCAGCTTAGCTGAATAATGCACCACCTGCCGCTGCCGATTGGCGAACCTGCGGTTCGCCTCCCGTCAGCCCGGCTGGGTTGTAGCTGAAAGGACAACTCAGAGGTGACAGGAATCGGATCCGGCGAGTCCCGACACATGGTCTCTCTCTCTCTGGCTAGAGATCAACTATACAGGACGAGGCAGGGCATGGATTCGGTCATACGGATACGTATGCTCACACCCGCCGACGGTATATACATGCATGCTGCCGATAGGCATGCAGCACGACGGCAGAGAGCGTAGCTGGCTCTGGGCTCTCGACATGAAAGCAGTAAAGTATTTCTTTTTGAAATAAAGGAAGCAGTGAAGTAACACCAGGCGAGAGCTCGCCTTATCTACACGTGATCGATGATCGGATGATGAATTGATGATAAACCTGAGTAGCACGTACCGATCCGGTCTGTCGCCTTTTTCTCGCACCGCGACGCGGTTTAATGGCATTATTACGGGGCAGAAAGGGGAAGATAGGGTATGGTACGGTCGAGCTGCTTACCTGACGGAGGAGGCACAGTTTGGGGGCTTGGAATCCACCTGCTGGGTACTACTAGCCGCATACAGTACATGTATATACCGACACATATATACGATCGCGTCCTCGTTCCTGTACGGGCATCATGCACCCCCTCAGCTCTACGGGGTAGCAGCAGCGTAGTACATGCGGCAGCCAAGCAAGCAAAACGTGCAGGTGCTGCTCCCCGGTAGTGATCTCTGGCCTCTCCCTCTCGCTGGCAGTACGTGTGTTTGTTTATCTTGCATTCTTGCAAAGTCTCACGTTCTATTCCGATCGACCCGGCCGATTCCCATGTCAGCGCTGCAGCGCACGGCATGCATGCACGTGTGGCGCGGAAGAGCAGCTCGAATTATAAGTCATTCCAAAAATCTTGAAGAGTCAAAATTTTTAAAGTTTGACTAAATTTATACAACAAAATAATAATATTTACGGTACCAATTAAGTATCATTAGGTTTTTTGTTAGTTATTTTTTTATATTATACTTATTTGATGTCATAATTTTTTGTATTTTTCTATATAATTTTGGTCAAACTTTGAAATAGTTTGACTTTTTAAAAATTTTAGAATAACTTATAATTTAAAACGGAAGGAGTAGCTCGCAGGCCGATGATCAATCGACTCGTCAGGAATCAGGACCAAACACACCGGCACGGCCGGCACGCAGATTCGAACGTTGTTCGCGAAAGAACTCACACACCTACCCCGCCAGCATGTGCCAGCGGCACTACTGGTCTCACTGACTCACTGAGAGTGGCATGCTGCAGGCCTATCGCAAGGAGACACCAGTAACACCACACCGGAGCTAGCCTCCACGCCCCGGAGCACGAGCAGCAGCTGTACGCCGCACGCATGGCATCGGCCAGACAGCCCCAGTGGGCGCGTCACGTGACGAAACAATATCCATATCCTACTGCGCCTGCTTGCCCAGCGAGGTTTAAACAAGCCGGTCTCCGGGACTGGGAAGAAGCCAGAAGCCATCGATGCAAGTTGGCGGACGGGGACTGGGAAGAAGTGAAGCCATCGTCCATCGAGCTGGGGCTGGGGGCGCGCGCAAGTTGGCGGTAGACTAGCTAGCGGCGGAGCGAACGACCGGCCGGTGGCGCAGGGTTGAGGTCGCCGAGAGCCCGAGACAGGTCACGTGACAGCGCGGGCGGATTGGATCGAGCCCTGGCCAGGGGAACGCCCAGTCCAGGCGGTGCCTGGGCGCGCTGCTGGCTGCGCTGGGCTTTTCCTCCGTGCCCGGTCTCCCCCTCTCCCACATGTGCTTCCGTTTTCAATTCCCGGCGTTGCCGTCTGGAGATCGCAGGAAGGAGAAGGACGGACGGACCCATGCATGATCCATCTCCATCCATCGCGAGGTCTCCGCTGGAGTCCCCCATCCTCCATCGTTGCTGTTTGACAGGACTAGGAGGCCAGGCCCGCCAGGGGAGGCTGAGGCATGGAGGACAGCACGAGTATTTTTTTATACGCGCGACACGTGAGTTGTTCAGATCGGTAGGGGCGTGGGCGTCGCAGCAAGTTTGTTTGGTTTTGGCCTTTAAATCCATAAAGCTAAAATACAGAATTTTTATAAATCATTTGTATAGTGTACTAAATATAGTCAAAAAATAAATTGTATTACACAAATAGACTGTAAATCGCGAGACGAATCTAATAAGTCCAATTAGAACGTGATTAGACACTAAATTGATACATTAATGCTACAGTAAATATGCTCTAATAATAGATTAATTAGACTCATTAGATTCGTCTCGTAGTTTACAGACGAGATTTATAATTAGTTTTGTGATTAGTCTACATTTAAAACTTCAAATATTGAAGATTCCTTTCTAAAAACCCAAAAAATCAAAATATAAAGTGATCTAAACAAGACCTTTTATCTCTAGTCGCCAGTGCTGGTGTAGGAGGTAGTAGTTACCTAGGCTCCGTCCTGTGCACTGTTGACTGTTTTTTAGGGAAAACAGGAGGGGCACGCCCCTAATGTGCTATATTAAAAAAAAGGAAAAAGGAAAATGTGTGTGTTTAGTTGCTGAAAAAATTTGAGTTTTGGTACTGTAGCGCATTTCATTATTAATTGACAAATAATATCTAATTATGGACTAATTAGATTTAAAAGGTTCAGCTCGTGCTAATCAGTTAGGCTGTATAATTAATTATTTTTTTAATTATATTTAATACTCCATGCATATTTTCGAAAATTCGAATAGAGAGGAGAAAACAAACGTACAGCAACACACTATCAGGAAAAAACAGAGAGGAAGAGAAAGAGAAAACGAAAGAGAGAAACAGAAAGGAAAAAAACTCTTCGTAAAATCGTAACGATAATTAAACCACCAGCAGGCCTAGCACTCACTGCAGGTGACGCAGATGCAGTCACCTTCAGTAACTGCCGCTGTGCTTCTGACGGAGATACACTGTGCCACGGAATGGCCAGATCTGAGCGTGCAGGAGGGAAACTGTGATCAGCACGAGCAAGAACTGAAGGCGGAGGATCGGAAGTTCGGAACACAGAACTCACCGATTGATCCCATCCAATTCCATCGACCATCTCGGTGCCCCCCCCCACTGATTGGAACGGGAGGACGAGGGCCGGGCGTCCCCGTCTGCATCCATCAGACCATCAGCGGGTGCCTGTGCTTGCATAACAACGCAAGTTCGTCTGTCATTCGTCGCGCACAGCTCAAACAGGGGTAGCGCCCACACGGTTCCTCGGCGAACAGGCAAACAAGACAAACGGCCCCAGGCATCCCCATCCCTGCCGCCTCCCATGTTTTCTCTTCCCCGCCCAAGGCCTCCTCGTACGTGCCGCGAGAGGGACGGGTAACCACACCCGCGCGCACGGGCACGCACGGAGTGTTGATGGCGCCGTCGCTCATCAGCTCGCTGGGGACGCGTGCGTGCTCGCGGCGGGCATCCGAGGCGGCCCCAAAGCATCGTCGTCCTCATCACGTATAGCGTCTGGAGTCTGGACACTCGCGGCACGGTGCGCGTGCCCGTCGTCCGGTCACCCTCGCTGTCCGTCCGCCCGGGCCCGTCCAACGGGCCGCGGCTGGCCACGGGTCGATCGCAGCAGCGCGTACGTACGGGGCCACGGGGGGGCAGGCGGTCGCGGCGAGCAGTGGCCTTGACCGGCGCCGCGCGCGCGCCGGCCGCTGGTGTCCTGCCGCATGCACGCGACGGCGACGGCCGAGCCGGGATGCCGCGGCAACGGCGCTTTCCGTCGGGGGCCGCG
Source organism: Panicum virgatum (assembly GCF_016808335.1). NCBI lineage: Eukaryota > Viridiplantae > Streptophyta > Magnoliopsida > Poales > Poaceae > Panicum > Panicum virgatum. The sequence goes on from NC_053149.1 coordinate 54,425,138, forward strand.
TGCGCCCTCGACGGCGACGCTGATGGCTGCGTCCCACCTGTGCACGACGACCGCGACCAGCGAGGAAGGCCCCGGGCATGCGTCAGACGTTCCGTCAAGTGCCTGTCACCCGTACGTATGTGTAGCAGCTGCCTAAAAATCTGCGTGGGGTTGCCGGATGGGCCTCCGGGCCTGGCCCTCGTCCGATTTTATTCTGATCCACTCCTACCTGCTGATCTGCTTGGAGCGCTAGTGTTGCCCGTTGATGAGTGAGCAGAGCTTAACGGCTGGCGAGCGAGGTGGACGTGCTTAGCGGTGGTGGTACACTGTCACCAAAGGCTGGGCCTACGAATGCTCTCCTTTCCCCTGCCTCAGCCTCACGAGGCTAACCTAGCTCCCTACTTCTTTCTGGATGGAGTACCTGCTTATTTAGGAGTAGCAGTATGCTTTAGTGGGAACATAGTAGGACCTAATTATGGCATTATGATAGTGAAAAGTTCCAAGGGCACAAAGTGGAGGAAAGAAAAGGTAAAGAGATCGGCCGAAATGTGGGCTCTGTCCTGTTGCGTGCGCGTAATCGATTGCGCCCATTCTTAGCCCATGATTGTTTGTCTCTTCTGACCGGGGTTTCAAAGCCGCCGCTCCACTCGCGCGAAAAAGGAAGGCAGGCTGGTGACAGTATGATATTATGCACGATCGGTCCGATTAAAAAAAACAATCACCCCAAAAGATACTTGTAGTAGTTAACAAAGAAGATGCCCTAGTTAACAGATTGTTTAATCGCAGGCCTGCACCGCACCAGTTTAATCATGGAACGCGCCGATCATTCTGCGGGCCGGAGCTCTTTGTTTTTGGACCGGTTGGGGGCTTGGGGCCAGGGTTTAACTTTTCGGCGGAATTTCACCGAAATTTCGGTTTTTTTTCTGTTTCCGCTAGTTACCGGGATCCGAAATTTCGGTATTTTCGATATATTTCATTTCAAAATTCAACAAATTTCGTCCAAAATTCACCGATATCCACCGAAATTTCGGAACGAAATTTCGTTTCCGCTAAACACCGGGATTTCATCGGAAAACGAAATGGTTAATCCTGGTTGGGGCTTTTGCTTTCTGAAGTACATGCATGCATGTATGGAAATAGAACTGGAATAATGAACAGTGTAGCACTAAACAAGAATATATGTGTGGTCGTTTCATGCCTTTTCTCGCCAACGAACGCTGCACGGAGGGGAATGATGCGCGCAGCTCCAACTGTTCGGGCCGTTTAGTTCCCAAAAATTTTTGGGGCAAAAATTTTTGGAGTCGTTTGACCACTAATTAGGAGCATTAAATATAGATTAATTATAAAACTAATTACACGGATGGACGGAAAATCGCGAGGCGAATCTATTAAAGGCTTTAAAGCTAATTAATCTATCATTAGAGGTTGGTTACTGTAGCACAATATTGTCTAATCATTGTACAATTAGGTTCATTAGATTCGTCTTGCGATTTCATCTGGGGGTTATGGAATAGGTTTTGTCAATTATCCATATTTAATACTCTAAATTAGTGGCCAAACATTTTAAGTTACTGTAGTTCAGTGAAATTTTTTGGAACCTAAACGAGCTTAGTCGGGCGCATGGTTAACCTAACCGGTGGGAACCGGTCCGGTTTGACCGGTTACCGGTCAAACCGGTCCGGTCCGGTTCCGGTTTCGGCCGGTACCCAACCGGCCCAAATTCAAATTTTAAATTTGAATTCAAAAAATGAAAAATTCTCAAAAAATTCATAAAAATACTTCAAGGTGTGATGAATCTAATGGTGTCAAATTTTCTCAAAAATTCATTCATTTAGTATAGTTTGTGGGAATTTAAAGTTAAATCAAAAAAGAAAAAGAAAAAAATTGGGCCGGCCCATGAAGGCCCACCGATCAAACCGGTCAAACCGGCCGGTAAACCGGTCAAACGGTAAACCGGTCAAACCGGCCGGTAAACCGGTTGCACGGGAGCTTTTGAATTTCAAACCGGTCAAACCGGCCGGTAAACCGGTCGGAACCGGTTGCATAGGAGTTTTTGAATTTATTTGAATTTGGATTTGAATTCAACCGGTTTCCACCGGTTACCGGCCTAACCGGTCCGGTAAACCGGTACCGGAGGGCGGCGGTTAGGCCGGTCCGGTCGGATTTTAAAACCCTGGTCGGGCGACGGTGCAGCGAACTGAAAGATTATCCGGGCGGCGCCGAGCTCTCCACTGGAGACGTGAGAATTAAACTAGTATGTGAACTTCCGATCCCCTTGTTTAATACTGACCGTGTGGCCCTGGAGATTTCAGTTTGATCGGGGAGATGATTGAGTCGGTTGTAACGTACGCACACGTGATTAGAATGTTCGATATCACGAAGGCTAGCTACCTAGTAATCGGTACGACAAATTTAAACCATCATGTTAGTACATGCATTCCTCACAGAAGAAAATGGACATCGGCAAAGGCAGCAAATTGGCGCACAGGAGGCCTTGGCGCAGAAGAACCAAACACAGAGTTTCCCGTTTGTCCGGACGCGGAGCAACTAGTTCTTCCAGCTGTTGGAAGGGAACGGACCACTTCGCGCGCACGGGCGGGCCATTTAAACCCCGTTGGCTTGTGTGGCAGTGGCCAGTGGCACCGCGCGACGTCCCCGAAATTCCGTTGCCCACCACGGGAATTCCGGGCCGGGGAAGGCGGAGCCCGCGCGGGGTGGGCCGATCGCGACCGGCGGCCAGGACCGCCGCGCCCACGCGAGCACCGCCCCGCCGCCCCACCCCCCGGAAAGCGCCAGCGGCCTGGACGCGCGCGCGCCGCCTCTCGCTCCCAGGCGCCGGCGCCGGCCGCCCGGCGAGAGGCGGAGCCGGGCGGCACGTACGCGCGCGCGACGTTAACGTCTGGTTCATGGTTCCGGTCCTGTTCTGTTCGGCTCGGTCCGATTCCGCGCGTGACGGGACGGGGGGCCCGGCTGGCTTGGCCTGGCTTGGTCGCCGAGAGCCAGCCGGCACGACGGGGGGGACGGGCACCACTCGTGCTCACGGGCGGATGCATGTGGCCGCGGTGTGGGGGGGCCGGGTCGCGCTGACCGCACGGTTGGGTGTGATGGCAACGTCGCACCGTTCCGTCTCGTTCGGTGCCTGTCTGTCTCTCCTCTCGGCTCTTTCCGGATCGCAGGCGGCTGCTTGATTGGGGGCCAGGCCAAGGGCAACCAACCGGGCAGGGTTCGTGATCGCGGTCTTGACCGCCAGCTTCCCTTCGCTACCTTGCTTGCGGCTGGAGGCTACTGCCAGGTAGTGGAGAAAAGATCTGGGCTTTGATCAGGAAACCTTTGCTACCTTTTTTCTCCGGAATTCGTTTCTTGATCTTAACAGCACCAGCAGATAGTGAGTGCCGTCTGGAACTATCTTCCTGAACTACACCTGATAGGCCCTAGCCTTTTCAAATTGTCTTCCACTCCTACCTTTTCTACACTAATGTCCATTCATTAGTGTGGAGAAAACTGGGCACTGACGAAAGTAAATATTCATATTATCATATAGTAGGATCTATGGAATGAAAATGAGGAGCACATGATCCGAGACTAGATTGGTCTTCTCAGCCATCCAAATGATCCAATAGCAGCAGACAGAGGATGGAGCTTTCACGAGTAAGCAATCCGGAATCAGAGCAAATCTCCATCAGAGACGGAGCACCGAGGCCGAAAAGTCACAAAAATTAATTAGGCAGCCGTACCACGAGAGAAAACTGGTCCTAACTGATGTGGAACTCAACAGGAGCCTTTTGTCCAGAAAAAAATAAAAACAAAAACAAAACGCTTCCCGTGATTGGTTTTTCATCCGCTGTTCCGTCCACTCCATGAGGCAATAATAAAGGTCGATGTCCACCGGTTGCAATCTTTCGAAAAAATGTCACCGGTTGCAAGGGTGCGTGCCTCCTCCTGTCACCTCATGATCTCCAATGCAACTTTGTCAAAAGAAAAGCGTGGGGGATTTTGGATCCTCAACCCTAGCAGTCATGGTCTCATGGATGAGGCGGCAAGGTGGTGCAAATCTGTCTAGGCACAAATTGCCTTTGATAAAAGGGGCCCTGTATGTTGACCAAAATAATAAAATTAGCAGCACATGTGGGTGGTGGTTTAGTTGGGGACTAAATTTATGCAATACGCTCGCTTGATCAGTACACAATTCTTTTCTATTGTGTTTATATATATAAATATATCGGCCCAACGTTCAAAAGCTGCCCCGTTTTTAAATTTTTTCGGGAGTCAGAAAGAAAACGGCCGGATCAGTTGCACAGTAAGAGCTTTTCGAAGTGATCATTCGGTTGTTGGAGGCCTTATCATTTGAGCAAAATCCTGCCAACTTGCATTAGCTTCTCTTTCTCAGGGGGTATTTAGTTCCCAAAAAAAATTCTGCAGTATCCATCACATCGAATCTTCGGACACATGCATGAAGTATTAAATGCACTTGAAAAAATAACTAATTATATGGTTTAACTGATTAGAACGAGATGAATTTTTTAAGCTTAGTTAATCCATGATTGGGTATTAATTATCAAATAACAACTAAATGTGCTACAGTACTCAAACCCAAACTTTCTCACCAACTAAACACACCCTCAGTCCTGATCTCGGCCTTAGCTTAACAGTAGTATATTTCAAGGTCACCTTCAGATCGAGCTGTCCAACTCATTGTGATTTGTGAAGTATTTGCATATATGTTATGCTGGCTTCAATCATACTTGAACCAGCTAGCACGTAATGTATATGAAGGTCAATTCTGATCTAGTTGTATTGCATCACAGCTTATTGCACACCGCGCAGCTGTGATCGACTGACTGCATGATAGATGGCGCAGAGCCAGCCTATGCATGTCGGATCTCGGACCGGTAACTTCACCGCCGCCGCCGCTAGCTGGTCAGGAAAAACAGTGGCAGGACGGCGACAGGACTAACCGCGTGGTCGGAACGCACGCCTGCTGCCGGTATAGCCCCCGGTACGAGCGTGCCACCAAGAAAGGGACCCGTACGTACGTGCGGCAAAGCGCTCGTCGCCGTAGGCAACCACCGCCCGGTTGTCCGTGAACCGAGCAAAAGGGTGATAATGACGGGGCTCGCCTCGGACGGCGACCGCGCGGCCGGCCGGCCCCGTGCGCGCCGCGGCCGACGATGCCGCCGCGGGCCCCCATGTGCGGAGCCGGACGGCCGATCCACCGAGCGCGGCGCGCGTTCCGGCCGGCCGCGACGCGCGCCCGCCGCGCGCGGGCGTGCCTATCGACCCGTGCGGCGCGGCATCCGCGTCGAGGCGGTGGCGCGGCGCGCGCGCGCACAGTGCGCTTGACTGGCCGTAGCAGACGTGCGCGCCCACCTCCCGTCCCTGCGCTGGCTAGCTGCAACGCACGCGGCTCGATCGTACACGCTAGGACAGAGGGTAGGAGGAGCAGTGGTAGGAGCGTCGCGAACTGTCGATACTGTTGGAGGGGAAGGGGGTTCTCTCCTTTTTTTTGAGTGAAAGGGGAAGGGCCGAAGGGGGTTCTCGGTCAAGCGGCCACTGATGACTGATGCCGCCGTGCCGAGAGATCGCGCGCGTCGGTGTCGCGTCGGTGCCGAGAGATTCGCAAATCTACTGGCAAACCGATGATGAGTACTCCTAGGAAGATCGGCACCATTTCTGAGCTTGCATACGCCAGTGATACCAAGGGGCGACACGTGTCATCTTGCTTTGCCGATACAAAGTTCGGTATGGCGCGGCGATATGTACACACATTACTAGTAGCTAGCTAGCTGCGCCTCCACTCTGCAACTGCAACTGCAACTGCAAGCGCTGTCCGTTTGCCTGAGCACTGGATCGGTCGAGCACGCGAGTAGCAGCGCCAGATGGATCGGGTCGGGACGGCGAGCTTTTCTTCTGCAGGTGATGGGCGCAGGCCACACCCATTGAAGGCCGGCTACAGGGGTCACGCAGCTTTACTGGTAGCAGTAGTACCCTGTCTTTCTCCCCGCATTCATGGGCATCGCCGCATTCACGCACGGCGGTAAATGAATGCCGCATCGCCGGCACGAAACGGAACAACAACCCGGCACGCCTGACCTCTCTAGTCCTGCGTTATGAACTTGGCAGTGGTTTGGTAAAACGTCGCATCAAGATTTTACAAAAAGACGAACTTCTGCATGGAGTACTAAATATAGTCTATTTACAAAAAATTTTCAGGGACGGTGTAACTTTTCGAGACGTATATAATGACGGTAATTAATTAATGATTTGCTACAGTGGTGCTATAGTAACTATTCTCTGATCACGCGGTCACATGTCTCATTAGATTCGTCTCGTGATTTACACGAGGGGTTGTTGAGGTGATTTTGTAATTAAACTTCATTTAATATTTTAAATTAGTGGTCAAAGGGCCAAAAAAATTTCGCGAAATTTTTTTCAACCTTAACCAAACACGACCCTTATCGTGGCCCTGTTCGGCTGGGATGAAAAGCGCTGGCTGGGCTGGCGCACAGTTCCTGCTGGCTGGACGCACTGTTTCTGCTGGGCACGCGAGTCGCGGTGGGAGAGAGGAGGCGCTGGGGCAGCTGGTTCACCAGCCGGCTGCCCAGCCAGCCCAGCCACTCTCGCGCATCCGAACAGGCGCATGATACGTAGCCGCCTCCCCGTCACTTTTCCTTGAAGCCAGCCAGCCATCCTTGCGACTCTTGCACTTGCAAGCCAGCGAGAGCGAGGGAGAGAGAAGATCGAGGGGTCGTGCTCGAGCGCTGCAGCGCCGGCACCAGAGGATTCAGCGTTCAGGTTCAGCGATGCAAGCCGCCTGCGATTTTGGGTCGGCGGATTCCACGCACCGCTGGCACGAGCCTGCCTGCTGCTAGATCGCCGGAGCCGGCCGGGCACCCGCTCAGGCTCGGGCTGCTGCAGCCAGTCACTGTGCCATCATAACCCTGCCCCTGGGTGCCCTACAAGTCCTCTCTCTCCCCGCAGCAGATGAGCGTGGAGGCATTCGGCCACGCGCTGCCACCACCCTACACGGCCCGGACGGGCCCCAGCGCCACATGATGCCATGCCATGCCGCCACCCATTCGCAGCGGACCCAGAAAACAGGAGAGGAAAAAGGAAGGAAAAATACTCGCTGGTCTGCCGTAAACATTTCCTGCCATTGCCAGAAAGAACGCTAGCTAGGCGTACGCGGAGTAACTCTAGGAGGTAACGATCGTGCGACGCAGATCGCTGATGCTGATGATCGTTGGATTAGGTTACGAGAAGCATCATGCAGGAATCAGGCCGAGGAACGTGGTGCACCTTTTGGCGCCTGCTAACTAGCCCCTGGCCAGTAACGGTGAGGATGGCTAGGATTCAACGGAAGAAAAGGAACAAAAAAAGGTTGCGGTCTTTTCCGCTCCTTTTTTTTTATCCTAAGGCTGTGTAATGCGGTTGCCAGTAAGTCTTGTTTTTATTACCTCATTTTGACCAACAATGGGATTTTGAGTTTGATGGTATTGGTGGCACCCTATCTTTCGCTGTCTGAGATGGTGTCCAGTGTAGTGATAGTTGTTTCTTGATAACGTGATAAAGAAATGTGGATGACGATAACAGTGCAAAAAACTCATTACTCTATAAGGATAATATGATCATTTTTCCAAATATCTTCGTGTAAATTACTTTGTGTTTTTAGACGACACGAGAGGATTATGGTAGGCGCCGCCAAATAGAAGAAAAAAAAAGAAAAATGTTGACTTGAAACATTTTAGTGCATATCATTTCCTAAAAGCAAATCTTACATATGTAATCACATATTCGATTTCCATTGCAGAAGCGCTGGAGAGCAAAATTCTTTGATCGCTAGCAAGCACTCCATCATACCATCAAAGAAAGAATATAGAGCTGAGTAAGGCTCTGTTTAGTTGAAAAGCAAAAATTTTTTGCGAAAGAATCTTACTAATTTGAAGTATTAAATGAATTCTATTTACAAAACTTTTTGCACAGATGGGTTGTAAATCGCGAGACGAATCTAATGATGCTAATTAATCTATGATTAATCCATAATTAAGTAGGCTCATTAGATTCGTCTCGCGATTTACAGCCCAACCATGCAAAAAGTTTTGTAAATAGACTTCATTCAGTACTTTATGCATGTGTCGAAACATTCGATGTGATGTTTTTTTTTGCGTTTACGGGGTGTGATCCAGACAGCCCATAAATCGGCAAACTGCTCCATAAATCGGCAAACTGGTCAAGTACGAGCAGCCCCCTTCTATTGCTACCACATGACATGGACTGTGAAAGTGGGAAGCCATCAAGCCACACACGGTGGTACCGTGGTAGTGGTGCCTGCCACTATTCCGATGAGGAAAAATGATGATGGCACTGGGGCGACGCGATTCAAGCCAGTGCTCCAAAAGACCAAAACTATGCAGGCAGGCAGGGGGTCCACACCCTTGTGGTGATGTATGCTGTGTTTAGATGGGGTGAGAAGTTAGGAGAAAAAGTGACATCAGTCACTGTAGTACACTATAGTATTTTTCGTTTGTTTGTGATAAATATTGTATTTGTGGTAAATATTATCCTACTATGACCTAACTAGGCTCAAAAGATTCGTCTCGCAACGTACATCAAAACTATACAATTAGTTTTTTTATTTAACTACATTTAGTACTCCATGCATGTGTCATTTGCTATATTTAATGTTTTGATGTGATAGGGGATGTGATGGAAAGTTTGGAAAGTTTGGAAATTTTGTGAGAACTAAACACACCCGTAGTAGCTTTTTCAGACTTTGTGTTGTGTCATCGTGTGTCTTCTGCGTTGTTTGTTGCATGGAGTCATGCATGGCGCTGTTCGCTTGACTGGTGCTAGTGGCTGATGCTGGAATAATGTGAGAGAAAAATATTATTGGCTGGCTAGTGCTGGAGGCTGCTGCTGGAGTGGTGTGAGAGAAAAACACTGCTGGCTGACTGGAGACCGTTGAAACAGAACAGGGTCATGGAACCTTTTGAGCTCCGGCATCCGGGAGGGTAAAATAAAATTCCTGCCTAGCATGCAAGCAGAAAAAGATACTACATGCAAATATATAAATGTTGATCAGTAACTTCACGAGCTTTTACCCTGTCTGACAGCTGCGGCCCACTAATCATACAAGTGGACAGTGGGAAAACATTACAAATCAGAGCGAGGAACACATTGCAAGCTCAAATCTTGAAGCCAAGGGCGCCACGCATTTGAATACTACTAGCTCTCTTGAAATCCGGGGGAATCTGCGTGCACGCCAGTGTGCCACTTACTTGCAGGACACAGATCAGTAGTTTAGCAACGCCACGCATCGGACACAGCACCATGCAATTATAATATCGAGGAGGATTATAATAAGATTAGTAGTCATGTAACCCAAGTGATTAGGATAGTCAGAGAGGACAAAAAATGCTTAGGAGAACCTTTGACCAGCTAAAGGCCCACCTAAGCTGAGCTCTCTTGATGATTCGAGGACAAAGCAAGGTCCCCCTGAGAAAAAAAAATTGAAAGAAAGTGCTTGTGCAGCGTGAGTGCGTCCTCTTCTTGTGGGTGTGTGTAACTGCGCCTGGCCCTACACTTGCAAAGCCATGCGTTACCACACATGGAAACAGGAGCTGTGTCAGCCTCTTGCTTGACTGGCCCCTTGGTGGCCTTTTGCTGTTCATCTTGCTTGGCCAGTGTCCTCTTGCACTTCCGCCCCTTCCCATGGTGCTTCACTGCTTGCTTCTCAGATTTGGATGCCATTTCCAACATGCTTGCTGCGCCTGCAATAATGTTCATGCATTTTTATGTACTGATATACATTATTGATGAGTACGATTTCACAACGTTTAAACAAAAGGGAGAGTATAATTAGGCAAAGAGGAATGGCACGAAATGCAGTTCGCACTGAAGAAAAATCACCATTTATATATTTACATACACAGCTCTTACTGAAGTGTGACGAGATGAGATGAACAAAGCTGAGAAAAAAAGAAGAAATGAAAATCGACCTACTCCAATAGGTACAAACATCTTCAACTGACGAAGCTACGGGGGAAAACTTCTGTCTTGTACCATCAGAAGGGAATGCAAAGCTCACGAAGAGGCTTCAAATGGTTCCCTAGGGGCAATTTGCCACTGACTGGCCGTGAAACTGCGGACTCACCCGGGGAACTCGCAGTGGCCAGTTTCTCCCTTGTCGGTGAGGTCTTGCTAATCCTTCTCCTCCTTGTCTTCATTCAGGGTCGTCATCTCCAGGCCACCAAAACCTGCATCATCGATCGAGCCTGTGCATGCTGATGAGGTCTTCGAGTCGACCGTCGATCCCGCCTGGATCTCCTTGAACATTGCCATGACCTTCAGCATTGTTGGCCGTCTTGATGGCCTGTCATCCAAGCAAGCACAAGCAACCTTTAAGTGCTCCCGCAGCTCAATCTTCAGGGCTGGATCGTCCTCCAGCAGATCAGGATCAAATACATCTGTGACATTCAACTTTGTGTGCTGCTTGACCCATCCTACAAGATTGTTGTCCTCGCCAAAATCTGTTGAGTCCGTAGGCGGTTTCCCTGTGAGAAGCTCGAGCAACACAACACCATAGCTGTACACGTCACCCTTGGTGGTGCATCTGAAGCTCTGATAGTACTCCGGTGGTACATAACCCGGAGTACCAGCAAGGGTGGACACACTCAGGTGTGTGTCCACCACATTCACTGTCCTTGCCATGCCGAAATCTGATACCTTTGCCTCCAAGTTCTCATCAATAAGAACGTTGCTCGACTTCATGTCTCTGTGGATGATGTGCGGGGTGCAGTTGTGATGGAGGAATGCCAATCCCCTTGCAGCACCTATGGCAATCTTTCGCCTTGCTGCCCAACTCAGCTTAATTCCGATCTTTTTGCGGTCATGCAACACATCTTCCAAGCTGCCATACTTCATGTATTCATACACCAACAGCCGCTCCTCACCAACCTTGCAGTAGCCAAGGAGCGGAACAAGGTTGCGGTGTTTGATCTTGCCAATAGTCTCCATTTCTGCAGTAAACTCCCGGTCACCCTGGCCGCTCACATGTATAAGCTTCTTGATTGCAACGACATTTCCATCCTTGAGCTGGGCCTTGTAGACATCCCCAAAACCACCAGACCCTATTAGGCTATCATTGTGGAAGCCATTTGTGGCCTTAAAAAGATCATCCAAGGTGAGTTTCTGAAGTGGATTATCAAATGCAGCAAGGTTGATGCTGAGGGCATTTGTACCAGAGAGTCTCCAAGTGGAATTCATAGTCCCAGAATGTGTCTGGCTATCAATGTAAATGTCACGGGCGGTACTTGCCTCTTCATTCTTCCGCTTCCGCTTCTTGCACTCGATAGCTATAATGGCAATTCCAAATATGCAGAACAACGACAACAGGAGTGCCATAGTAACACTACCTACAAGTGATGCCTGCTTCCTCCGGTGGGATTGGTGGTCGCCGGAAGAACTTGAGCCAGCATTGTGGTCACATGATGGCAGTGGGATGCCGCAGAGACCAGAGTTATTCTCATATGACATCCTTGGGAATGTGGCAAGGGAGCCGAGCTCTGGAATTGACCCATTCAGCTGATTATTTGAAAGGTTGATCTCTGACAAGGACAGTGATGAGAAAGAGTTGGGTATAGGCCCTTCCAACTGGTTGTGCGACAGGTCGAGCACCGCAAGCTTCTTGGCACCAGCTAGTTCTGGTGGGATGAGGCCAGACAGTAGGTTGTGCCCGAGATTCATGATCATGAGGTAGTACATGCTCCCAAGCTCCTTCGGGATCTCTGAGTCCAGCTGATTAAATGACAAATCCAGAAATATCATGGATCCATTTTTGTTGAAGGTGTACTCTGTGCTCCCCATGTACACTCGAGTGAAGTTGCACATTTTCTTGCTCGGCATCCGGTTGAGGTCTTCAGGTCGGATGCTGCTGAACTCTAGCAAGCTCCCCTTACCATGGCACTCACTGCTTAGCTCGTCGTTGCGAAGATAGACATAAGGCCGCCCGATGACAAGGCCGACTTTCATCTTCCCAGACTGTTTTGCCAACTCCGCAGGTATCGACCCATTGAGCTGGTTGCTGTTCAGGTCCAGCCACACCAAGCTCTGGCAGTCGCCAAGCTCAGCCGGTATTGGCCCCGAGAAGGAATTGTTGCTCAGCTTCAAGATGGCCAAGTTACTGAGCTGCCCAAGCCAAGAAGGGATCGGGCCGGACAGCTGGTTGCTCGCCAAGGATATCCAGTTGAGCTCCTTGCACTTCGCCAGTTCCGGCGGGATGGTACCGTTGAGCCCGTTGTAGTCGAGGATCAGATGCTCGAGCTTGTGCATATTTTCCAGGGACGCCGGTATCTCGCCCTCCAATAAGTTCTGCCATAGGATGAGGTCCCGGAGCTCACCGAGCTTTCCGAGAGATGCAGGGAGGGTGCCGTTGATGTTGTTGAGGCTGAGGTCGAGAGATTCGAGCCTGGTGCAGTTGGTGATTGACTCCGGGATCGTGCCGGAGAGGTAGTTGTTCTGGAGGTACAGCATGCGGAGGCTGGAGTTGGGGTCTTGGCAGAAGGACGAAGGGATGGTGCCGGAGAAGGCGTTGGAGCTGAGGTCGAGCACGTCGAGCTCCGGCAGCGCGGCCAAGGAGTCCGGGATGGTGCCGTTGAAGTGGTTGAAGGAAAGGGAGAGCACCTTGAGCTGCTGCAGCCCGGTGAAAGCGTCGGCGGGGAGCTCGCTGGAGAAGTTGTTGTTTGAAAGGTTGAGAGCGGCGAGAGAGGTGAGGCCGGCGACGTCCGGCGGGAACGGGCCGAAGAGGTGGTTGCCGGACAGGTCTAGCGTGCTGAGGCCGCGGCAGTCGGAGAGGGACCCGCCGGCCAGCTCGCCGGCGATGATGTTGCCGGAGAGGTCGAGGTACTCGAGCCCAGAGCAGTTGGTGAACTCCGGAAGCCCAGAGATCTTGTTCCCGGAGAGGACCAGACGCCGGACAGCGCCGACACCGGCACCCACCATCCACCGGAGGTCGCCGTCGCCGGAGATCTTGTTGTCCGACAAGTCGAGAGCGTCGAGCCCGGCAAATCCGGAGCCGCCACCGCCGTCAGACCTCGCCCCGCCAACCGAATCGCCGGAGAGGTTCAGCGCCCTGAGGCCGGCGCAGGCGGCGGCCAGCGCCCCGACGTCGGCGACGGAGCCCCGCAGGCCGGCATTCCCGGACAGGTCGAGCGTCTGCAGCCTGGCCCCGCACCTCGGGGCGGCGGCCAGCGCGCCGCTGACGTTGGCGCCGCGGAGGCTGAGCGTCTCGAGGCTGCCCAGCTGCAGCAGCGTGGCCGCGACGGCGCGGAAGTCGGCATTGAGCGGCACGCCGGCGAGCGACAGCGACGTGAGCCTGCCGGCCCTGCAGACCGCGCCGGGGAACCTGCAGGCGCCGTCGGCGGCGCTCCACCCGCGGAGGTCCGCGGCCTGGGTCGGCACCTCCGCCTTGAACTGCTCGAGCAGCTGGGCGTCGTCGGCGGCGGAGGCGGCCACCGCCGCGGCGACGAAGAGCGCCACCACCGCGACCAGCCCCGGGGATTCCATGAGCTCGCGCGCTACCTTAAAACCATTAAAGTAGCGGGTCGGCGATGTGGGGGGAGGAGGAGCCGACGAGATGGCCGGAGAAGGGATGGCGAGAGTGGGGGCGGAGGAGGGAGTGAGCAGGAGGATGGGCGGAGAAGAGGCAGGAAGAAAGAAGCAACAGTGGACAGAGAGAGGGAAGGGGGGGAGGGTGTGGAGGAGACGGGGAGCAAATTAACAGCTGTAGGTGAGGGAAGGGAGTGGTGGTGGGGCCACGTCACATGGCATGTGCCCCTGCCTGTCCTCATCGCGAATCGCAGCGGCCTGGTGCCCTAATTAACCCGGGGGCCGAGGCGGGTTAGTATTCTAACCACGGCGCTTATCCGCTGCCCCCGGCGAGGTTAATCCCGATCCGATCCGACGGCGGGGGCTGCCCCGATCGGGGGCAGGCGGTGCACTGCTCGAGGCGGGGTCACGTGCCGCCGGGCGCGCCCGCCGGGGCTCGTCAATCCGCGCGCCCTCGGCCTCCCTCGGCTGCTGCCTCCACCCCCCACAACGGGCGGGCTGGCTGGCCGAAGGGCAGTTCGGGGAATTCGGGGTCGCGGTCCGAGCGTGCGGGATCCCTGGCGGGCGCGGGGAGTGAGCGCGGACGCGTGGGCCGCGTTGCTTCGCCGAGGGTTTTTGTCTTTAACGCCCGCAGCGCAGCGGGAGTGGGCTGGCCGGTAGATCCGATCCGGGGCGGCGTGCGTGCGCGCGCGCGCGGCCGGGAGGGAGAGCGTGCGGTGGACGCTGCCGCCGTGCGCCCGTGCCACCTTTTCGGTGCGGAGGATGATGCTCCAGCCGCGCGTGTGGTATGATGACGAGGCCGTGGGAAACGGATAAGGTCCCGTTCCCGCCGGCAGCTAGCTGGCTGCTGTTGTGATCGGCGGCAGTACCAGCCACCAGCAGCCGTACCGTAGCCAGGAATGTTGAGAGCAGTGGGAATGATTCGGTGGTGTTAGTTTCGGTGAATTTTGTGGCATCTGGTTGCGAGAATTTTTCGAGCTGTTTTCAGCCATGAAATCTCCTGTTCGGATAAAAGCATGGTGCATCTATGCTAGTGAATTTCTACCCGGGCACGCGCTGATCAGCTGCCCCTCTTTTTTTTAGAAGAAAGAGAGGCCCATGTTTTCATGTGCCGATGAAAAGTGTTTTTTTTCCTTCATATACGCAGGATGCCTTTTTTTCTCGTTTTGATGTGCTTATCGTAGTTTCATATGCTATAATTTCATCTTTTTTGTGCATGCAAGCAGCAACAAAATTGCACACGAGAGACAGCACTCTGCACTCCCTTTCGAATGTTCCCGAAACGCCAAACTTGGGAGCCTTTTGTCATGGAACACACACATCAGTCTTGCCTAGGAACACTGAATTATGATTGTGTAATTTTATCTTGTGTTGAACCAAATTATTTTGTTCTACGAATTGTGTAGGTAAAAATGGAAAAGATATCAGCTAGCACAAACCATAGTAATATCGCCCGCGTGTACAATTATGTGAAGTAGATTGGTGGATCATCCATATTGACCATAATATAGCGTGACAATACCTATATCAGTAGCAGGTCACAATTGCGCAGATGAGGATCAGAACTCGCATCATCGAACTATCCAATGCACAGCTGGGGGAACACTGAAGAACACAATGGAAATGAAGATAATTCACCAGCTCCATATTTCTTTAACCTGACAAGAAACATCATGCAGAATCAAAACTCACCATGATATTGACCATAAAGCTCAGCTCTAAACTAAAACATTTGCATATGCCATCGCGCGTCAGCGCCCAGACAAACCAAAATAAAGAAACGTGATTATGCACTCTTGAGAAGGTCAGTCGGTTAGCGTAGATAGATCACTGTCACTAGCAAACCAGTCATCGTTAGCGCCTGCGGGTTGGGGGGTTTTGGGCTTTTGGCTGTGGCCTATGGGCTGCGAAGGCGACGGGATCGCTAGCATCATGCAAAACGGAGCCGAACTGGTCGAGCACGTCCAGCTGTTGCTGCTGCTCATTCACGAGCAACATCATTGGCCTCGGACTAACCGAAGAAACGCACGCAAATCTCCAAAGATCCAGTCAGAAAAGGTCCTTTTACTTAAGGTGGCGCGAACGCGATGATGAGGTTTACGGCCACACCCGTGCGTCTACGCGCCACTGGCGGATTTAGAATTTCTAAGTAGGGTATTCCCTAAAAAAATAGCCAGCTACATTGGCCTAAATGAAATATTTTGGTTCAAGCATACTGAGTATACATACCATATTACCTATACATATATACATATATTTAATTTGTTTTTCGGGCAGCAGGGTATTTCTGGGAATTAGGGGGCATCAATACCAGGTCCGCCCCTACGCGCCCCTTTTTGCGTCTGAGGGCACAGAACACCGTACATAGACAGCTAAAAGAATAAATTGTACAATGAGCTGTCTGTAACTCTGTCATTATGCTATTTAACACAAGGATTGGCTAGGGGTGGTAAAGGGTCCAACATTTTGAACTAGAAAATCTAAGGATCGGGCCCTAAAAGGACCGGGCTCTAAACATATGTATTTTTGAACTAAAAATTTTAAGGGCTTTATTGGGCTGTGAAGAAGCCATTAGGGCCATGGCCCATTACCACCCCTAGGATTGGCACGTGAATAGCTGACTTGAGGTGAGACGCTCAACTTTGGGAGCTCACCGTCTCGCTCTGAGAGCACGGGCAATAAGTGGAGCTTTAAGTCTTTTTCATGTCATCAAGAGACACATTTTAGAGACATATGCTATAATAATCTGTCTTTTAGATTGTCTTTTGTAGAATATAGAAACATTAAATTTGTACGTACAAAAACAATAAAAACTCATGAAATGCGTGCACAAGAGATATGTTGGGCTCCAAAATTGACTCTTATGCTTTGTTTCTCTTAGATAAACGTCTATAACACTCTCTCACCTCATTTCTTTTTTATCTATATGGAATTGTTACCGACATGTACAGACTAATAAACTCTTACTGTACCTCCTCTATCTCATATTCGACCCACCTCAGCTCAGGAGTCGGGAGCGACCAGCGATGGCCGATTGGCCGGCCCCTGACGAGCCCCGAGCCAACACTGCGCCAGTGCGGCGTGGCCCGCGGGCCCCGCGCCGCGCCGCGTCCGACCCCACCTCCCAGCGCCTCACTGGCCGGCCCGCCCCTACGGCGTACGGCTCCACCCGCCAGCGAGACGCGGGCGCCCGCGCGGTACACCTGATTGGACGAGTCGCCGGGCGGGCAGCGTCTGGTGCGCCCCCGCGGCCCGGCGCCGTGGCCGCCAGGCACGTGCGCCTGTCCTCCGGGGACCACCCGGGGCGACGCGTCCGCAGCCGTTGGATTGGATCCGGAGGCGCGTGCCCGCACCGCCCGTGGCCGAGCGCTGCGCTGCCGCCGCCCGGGATCCTCCGTTGGATCTCGCCTCCCCTCGTCCTTTGCCGATGAGGGAAAAATTGTTTCCGCTGGCCACTGGCCACTGGCCAGTGCCACGCGCGCCACTTGGTGGCGTTTGACCGGGAGGGAAGGACCAGGCCGAAGAGCGGAAGCCACGCCGGTTGGTTTCATTGCGGAATTGATTGGCCAACGGCACCACGCTACACGTTCGTACTTAAGGATGGATTCGGATGTCTATTCGGATGTTAGATTTTTGGTCATTTTTCTTCGATTATAGACAAATAAGATATAGAATTTACTATGTAAATTTATAGCCTTGTATTTAACATTGATCTTGTAAAGATTCATAAAAACTAAACCTCAAATTTATCATATATATTCTCAAATAATAGATATAAAAATTCGAATACGGATCGGGTACGGATACGAATCTTTTTTTACCTTTTTAATTGTAGGGAGCAAATAATACATAAAAAAATTTATACAAAATTTTATTCTTATGTGTAATAATATGCTTGATAATATAAAAAAAAGATTAGCATAAAATTTTAAGCATATCTATTTTAAAATATCAAATTTGTTTGAAGAATTCGGATGTTTAGATCCATCCTTATTCGTACTACGTACGTGCGTCTCTGCATGTAACAGCTGCGGGGGGCCGGGCCGGAAACGTTGTTGGGTTGAGGACTTGAGGCCCTGTTTTTGGCGTCTTTGGTGGAGGATAGGTTCCACTTGGCGCGGCATGTGTGTTATCTGCACTGAACTTTAGCTGATGTTGAGGCGGGGAAGAGAGAGGCCGCTGGGGAAAGAAAAGGAGGTAGCACAACTTGTGATGCGTACCCTTGTGGCCATGGTTTCCTCACGTTTTTTTTATTGTACTTACCACTATTTAATTTCAAGGTGAAGCAGCTTGCAAGCCGCATTGTTGATAGAGATAAAAGGAGTTAGGGAAGATAAAGGGGTAATAGCAATGGTCTCATAACTCTTAGGTCAATCTCAATACATAGTGTTATCGAACAGTTACTAAGAATGTCATGCCAGTTTAACACTGTAACGAAACCACCTCCCTCGATGCACAATTTCATCGCACACCTCCCGCAATGCATTATTCCATTGCATAGTTTCATTGACAAACTATCACATTTAATTGTTGATTTTGGTATTAATGATCAAAACAAATGGGCTTTAGCTCGACTGGTGGGAGAACGGTTGGGGGAAACCATCAGGTTGGGAGTTCGACTCCCAGCTTGCGCAAAAAAATTTCCTTGCTTGTCCCATGTTCAAAGCATAGTTGAGGTCCGTTTTTTCTCACGGATAATGGACCACTATATACGGGTGGGGTTCTGGGATTATCTTGGAATTAATGATCAAAGGTATCATGTGACCAATAGAAAGTTGATGAATGTGTGCAGATAAAACTCAAATCCTTCTAGTGGAGTTTCATTCCGGTTTCATGGCTCTTGATAGTTGTGTACACCAAGTTTCATCACCATCAAACTTTACTATTCTCTTTCTTCTTAAATTGCATGTCATATCATCACTTTTACCTATTGGTATGTAATTTTAAAAATAAAACTCATATGACACTTTGCATTGAGAATGATCTTTACCATTCGCTTTATGGTAGAGGCGGCCATGTTTAGTATTTTCGAAGCCAGGTGATTTGTCCTATTTTTCTAATAAATTTAAATTAGATTTTTTTGTTTAAACTGGTCGGTGCAAATCGCTTAGTATATTATCAGGGCTGGAGATCTTCAGTTGGAAGACCAAACTAAACTAGAGCATTTTAAGACCCACCACCTGATCCTATTTAATGTTTGAGGGGTATTGTACTAGTGCTAGAATATGCAGTGAATTACCCACATTTTCTTGTAAGCTTAGACTTTTAGATTCACCTAGCTAGACTGCTAGACATCCTTATCAGCTTTGTCACGTGTTGGGTTTACACTAGCAAATCGGGAATGAATTTTTTTAGGCGAATCGGAAATGAATATAGATATAAACTTGCTATGAAAAATGGCTAGAAGCTCTATTGTAATCTTCTTGATTTTTTTGTTTCCAAAAAACTATGTGTACTTTTGCGCTGTTTTATAATTTAATATATATAATCAGTAGGGGATCTTCCCCTCCTGTTTCATCAAAAAGATGGAAATAAATATAGTTTGTATAGCCATCCAGTTTGGTTTCAGTTTGGCAAAAAAAGTGTTTTATTTCAAAAGGTTTCTCGCGAGTGTGAGAGGAGAGAGAGTACAAGGACGGTTATATCGCGCCTTTGACAGTGCTGGAAATAGACAAATTTGTTTTTTCCTGATCCGCATCAAGCTCCTTAAAATAACCACTGCTCAAACAAAGATCAGTAGATCGTACTCGCATACGGTGTCAGACAGACGGAACCATACGGCCATAATGTCCTGGCTCCCACGTTTCCCTCCCTCCGTCTACTCGCGCAGAACTACACACGGGCTCCGTACCTACGAGTAAATACGACGGCCGGTCCGCCCCGTCCGGTCTGGATCGACCGAGCCGGCCCGGTGGGTGGGGCTGCCGCCGCACGTGAGGCCCGAGCCGGATGGCGGAACGGGACGGGGCGGGCAATAATGAGCCGGGCTCGTACGCATGCAAATGCAACCGTGGGGCTTCCTCCTCCTCCCCCGTCGCACTTTGAATGCCATGATGGCGAGACCCCGGGCGCGGGCGCGGGCCCGTGCGTGACCACACGCACACGCCGGCCGGCCGGACTCGAGTCGGGGTTCGGATTGGATGGTTTGGTTGGTGTTGGATGGATGTGCCATCCCGGCGGCACCACCTGCCTGCCCCCCGTTACGGTTCCGCTTTTTCGGGCAGCGAATCGCGTCGCGTTTTCCGCCCGTGATTACTGCTCCGGGTCGGGGGGAGCGCGCCGCTGGTCTTATCGTTTAGTGCGGGGACGGCGTGCTGTTGCTGTGGGCTGGGCCGCTGGGGAGTGGGGACCGGAGAATCGCTCTACGTGGGCTGGAGAACCGATGGGCGGCTCTGTTTCGTCGTTGCGTTGCAGGTGGGCCGCTGCTGTTATCTCTGCGGGCTGGGAGTTGGGCTTTGTTCGGCGTGGGCCGAGTCGATGAAGGAGCGGACTGCTATAAGTTGTCTGAATTTTCAGTCTGGAAAAAAAGGTTTTATTTTCAGTCTGGGGACAGAGGGGGACTCGTGTTTGAATTTACTGTAAGTTGATTGTTTGCAGTTGCATCGGATAATTGAAGTACTACTGCAGTGGTAGACAGACTTGTGTTAGAATTCTACCAAAGAGATCTGGGTGGCGTTTGGAAAAGGAAGTCAAGGATTGAACAACCACAGAATGGCCGAACCATTGAGCCCTCGTTTAGACGCACAAAAGAGAATCTTTTCATATTTGAAGTATTAAATATAGACTAATCACAAAATTATTTGCAGATTCATTCGTAAATCGTGAGATGAATCTAATGAGCCTAATTAACCTATCATTAGTATATGTTTACTCTAGCAATTACTGACGCAATTACTGTAGCAATTTAATGTCTAATTAGGCTCGTTAGATTCGTCTCGTAATTTACAAGCAAACTATGTAATTAGTTTTTTATTTCGTCTAAATTTAATACTCTATGCATATAAGATTATCATTCGATGTGATAGTTTTGGAATTTTGAATTTTACATCTAAATAAGGAGTCATGATTCACCGAATCGGGAATCGGAACAAACTACTTGTGCCGAACTGTTCTCAGCCATAGTTAGAGCATGGCTAGTAACGCAGCTGGCTCGTTGGCTGGATGCACGGCCATGCGCCGGCCCCTACGCTCGCTGCAAGCTTTATGCCAGCAGTTGCTTTCGTTTGGACCCACAAGCAGAGATCGAGCGCTCGATTCAGTCGTTGGGGAGCAGAGCGCCCGCTTCTTTCTCTTGCTTATCTTCTCTCTCTTTCATTTCTCTCTCTTTCATGTAGAATTTAGTCTGTTTGTAGTCTGCTAAAATATTTACTCTTACCGTGTAGTAGTACATACCTAATCCCAAGGAGTACAAGACTATTTGACTACCAATGATTATGCGCTTGCAGTACCCAGCCCTTTGGATGCCATTATTTTGGACGGCACAGTGGCTGAGACAGCACGCGTTCTCTGAAAGCCTCCCGTGCTGGAGCATCGATTCAAACTCGGCTGGTGGCTGGTGCCGACCGTGGCGGACGCACTCAAGGCTCCCGCCCGTGCCTCCTCGGATCGGCGCCGTCCGTGTGCCCGCCCGTGAAGATCTCGTGGTCGGAACAGGTTCCGGCGGCAGGTAGAAACCACCGGATCGGACAGGAAGTCAGAAGCGGCCGGCGATCCGAAGTCAGACCGGCGGAAGGTCTCCGAACCGAACCCAGATACGGCTGGCGCCAACCCTCGTCGCCCCACCTTTATATTTCCGACGCGCGCAGGTCGCTGCATCGATCGATTGGCCACGTCCAAGAACTTCCGCCAGTCACGTACTGTACTCAGCTAGCCGCCGGCGAGCGACGCCGCCATGGGGCCACAGGCTCCCGCTCTCGCCGTCTTCCTGGCTGCCGCGCTGCTGTGCCTGGGCGCGGCGGCCGCCTTGCCCCTGTCTGCCGCCGGCGGCAGATTCGCCAGGGACGGTTAGTGCGCGTGCGCGTGCTGCTGCTTGCTTTCGCCGCACGGTGGAGAGGGGTGGGGCTAAAATGCCTCGTCGTTTGATCCATGCGCCGTGGATGTACGTGTTGAGGCTGATCTGGAGTAGTTAACTGGGGTGCATTTTTTTTTTTTGCAGGATTGGCCGTGGACCAAGGGATAGACCACTTCCTTGTGCTCGCGGCGGCCTTCGTCGTGTACATTTTCCGCTGATCGGTCGGTCAGCGTGCAAGATGTTAGTAAGAAAGCGCGTTGTTGTAAGGGGAACGATTGCTGAATCTCAGTGTATCTTAGTTCAAGCTTTGTTTGTAATTCTCTGTGTTGCTCAACGGAGGGAATGGTAATTTTCATTGCACATGACGCTAGGAAATCACAGAAAATAGCGGAGGCGTGTATGAGCGGGATATGTAATATTTCACTCTTTGATCTGCATGAACGCCGCCACAGAAAATCGCAATTCAAGAGATTCTTATAAAATTTTGAGGTGGGGGTGGGGGTGGGGGGGGGGGTAATCTGTGAAATCTCAAAACTGGCATCATCACCGTCGCGCCACCGCTGCCCGTCGCCGAGAAATCTCACGGAACCATCGCCGGCAATGTTTTCACGAAGTAAGTCGCAGCGTATGGAGCTCCGTGAACCCTGGTCAAGCCGCCTGCTGATTTACCTGGATCCACTCTTTGCCGCATGGCACCGTCCACAACAACCAGCGCGTGGATCTTCTCCACGTCTCCGCAAACAGCAGCCCGCAGCGCGGCCTCGACCGATGGCGCTGGCGGCGGTGAGCCGCTCGGCGTTGATGCAGCCACTTGCTCCGGGACACCCCGATGGTCCGGCAGCACCTGCGCGGCGCCCAGACGGGCCTCGGCGCGCACCAGGGCGTCGTGGAACTTGGTGAGAGCGAGCCGCAGCGCCGGCCACCAAATTTTTCACCCTCTGGCCACCGCGCCACTTTGGTCTTCCACGGGGAGGACTACGCGCTGTCCAGAGGACCACCGCCCCGAGGCTTTCCGGCACGCCGGCGAGACGAGTTCTTCTACGACACCTCGAGCTGGTGGGCACCCGACGAGGCGACGACTCTCCTCACTTATGCAGCAATGCGCCGACCGCCGCCGCCGCCATCGATTGTCCGTGGCGCGCTTGCTAGCTCCTCTCAAATCATGAGCGCATGCATCCATGCGGCGGCAGTAGGGCTCGCCCGCCTTTCCCTCTTCCACGAGCACGGCGCTCTGTCATCGGGCACGATCGTACGTGCTCGAGTGCCGGTGCCACGCACCATCCATCCCTGCCTCTCCGCCCCGGCAGTGCTCGCTCCAACGTTTATGCCGCACCCATGTGGCCATGCCCATGCACCTAGCCCGCTACACCCTCGGCGTCGAAACCGCCACCGCAGAAGACCCCAGGCATTTTCGTTTGGTTTCGCCATTCGCCTGATTCCCAAGGACCTTCTTCTCCCCCGCCGCCGGGTGCTTCGGACGGATGGCCGGCAATGGCGTCTTCCTTCAACCCTCCTGTTACACTGTCACGTGGGCCCGTGCGTGGACGGAAATGATATGAAGGTCTCTGCCGCCCTTTGTCCGGACCAATCTGAGCCGCGCACGACTAATCCAACGGTCAGCGCAAACCCGGGATGGACGGTAAATGAAACACCGTCCGCCCGGTCGGTATTTCATTTGCCGTCCTCACCGCGTTTCCAGACAGCTTGAACAATGGCGCCGACGCCGGCGTGGCTCCAGCCTCCGAGCGTATTCCGACGGGAGCCGGGTCCGGTGCCGCAGTGCGCGGCGTGTTGTCCTGCGATGCGAGGCTAGCTGCGGCGTCAGGGCCCGTCGCCCCATTGGCCGCCGGAGCCTTGACGAGGCCGGCCGGCAACGGTGTCCGTGTCCCTCCCAGGCCCATGGCTCCATCGATCACCTTAGCTTGCAAGTTGGAAGGGACGCGTGGATGGGACCTACCATAAGGATGGCTGAGGCGGCCGGCAGCGAGTGCGGCCTTTAGGGAATGACCCGGCATCCCGTGTCGAATCGGGAAAGAGAATCCGAGTAGGAAATCCTGGAGCGATCAATTCTCCAATCCGACGAAGGTGCCGCGCTTAATTATTACCCGATCCTGCAACGCAACCGTAAAGGATTAAAGGAATCCTATCCTACTCGGTGTTCATGGCGGAAGGCGCAGGGCGTCGGCTTGGGCACGAGCCTGACGACAGAGATCGATCCGAAGTTTCCCTGTTCTTGCCTTGTTGGAAATCTGAGACCAGGCCTGCGCTCGTCTTGCTGCCAAATAAACGACCCAGGTTTCCCTATTCGTGTCTTGCTGGAGATCTGTATAATTGGGCTCGAGGTACTTCCTCTTCCTCTACCTCTCGTCGTCTCCCTCGTCCAGCCTCCATGGACAGCGTCACCCAGTAGCTAGCAGCTGCAGGTTTGCACTACTCTTCAGTCTTCTCTGTAAATTCAGTTAGCAGTTTGGCTTAAGTCATTAGCATAAATTTAGAAGCGCACCCTTTAATTTTTTTCTTGGGACGGAGAGAGTATGCGTCAGTATGTAACCGATGCGAACTAATCTGCGCATGGTTGATGATGCCCTTGAATCTTTTGGGGTCCTTCCGTTTCTTGCGACGAGAGAGTTCAGGTCGTCTCTGATGTTTCTTTTGTACAGTAAGCATGCATTCATTTAGGTCTAAAAGAAATAAGTGCCATCAAGCCATGCATTAGAACTCGCTAGTCAGGCCTACGGCGAGACTAGCTATCTGGATAAACCTCTATGGCTTGCCTTTTAACTCGTCCGGACCCAATCATTGTTAAAAACAAATATTATCGCCGTGTTTAGCCAGACCATGATCTACGCCGCCGGGGCTAAAGTGGCTGAATTATTTGGAGGTCAGGCAGGAGTGCAGCACTGTTCCATTGCTTTTGTGCATCCATCATCTCTGTATTACCTAGTAGCTCCTATGAACTCTATACTGATCCAGCTCATAGAAGAAGTTGCCAGCAGGTTGTAGCATGGCAATGGCAAGACCGGAGGCGGAGGGAGAAAGCTGGACGCTGCCGGCCGCGAACAACGGCCGCCGCGGCGTCTCCGGCGAGCTTCTCCCGGCGTTCGGCGAACCGTTCCCTCCTTCCGTCGGGAACATCATCAACCCTTACGACTGCCGCTACAGGTACATACACGTCTCGTGTTATACTACGCCCTGCGTGCGCACGTGGACGTCTCGATCCATGCACGAGCTGACGTGTCCGCGCACGCTGCTGGCCGGGCCCGGGCCGGTCTCTCTGCTCCCAGGTGGTGGAACGGGTTCCTGATCGTTCTGGTGCTGTACTCGGCGTGGGCGTCGCCGTTCGAGCTGGCCCTCGAGCGGGCCGCCACCACGCCGCTCCTCGTCGTGGACCTGGTCGTCGACGCCTTCTTCGCCGTCGACATCGCCGTCTCCTTCTCCGTCGCCTACTTCGACAGGCCCGCCAACCTCTTCGTCGACGACCGCAGGAAGATCGCCACGAGGTGCCTGACGCGGCCCTGGTTCGCCATGGACGTGGCGTCGACGGTCCCGTTCCACATCATCTACCGGCTGGTCAGCGGCAGGAGCACCGGGTTCAGGTACCTCAACCTTCTCCGGCTGTGGCGGCTGCGCCGCGTCAGCAAGCTCTTCGCAAGGTACCCCGGTCCCCGGCCCTCCATCGATCCCATGAATTATCATCAGTGCAGTATGAAACATACTGCATTGAAACATTCAGAAGCAGATACTTTCGTGTGAAATACTCACTATTAGTATGCTGCATTGTGATCGATCATGTTCCCTCCCTTTGCAGATTGGAGAAGGACATCAGGTTCAACTACTTCTACACCAGGGTCGTCAAGCTCATCGGCGTGACGCTGTTCGCGCTGCACTCGTCGGCGTGCATCTTCCTGTGGATGGCGTTCCACCACCGGGACAAGGAGCGCACGTGGCTGGGCAGCCAGGTGCGCGACTTCACGGACCGCAGCGTCTGGGTCGGCTACACCTGCGCGGTGTACTGGTCCATCACCACGCTCGCCACCGTCGGGTACGGCGACCTGCACGCCGTGAACCCCGGCGAGATGGCATTCGCCACCTGCTACATGCTCTTCAACCTCGGCCTCACCTCCTACATCATCGGCAACATGACCAACCTCGTCGTCCACGCCGCCACCAACACCTTCAAGATGGTACGTACGTATAGCCCGTAGGCGATGCCGGCTTGCCGGCCGGCAGCGTGAAATTACTACGTACGGCGCGCGGCGAAGTTCTTGATGATCTGATGTGCATACGCTGCTGTTGCAGAGGGACATGGTGCGGCGGGTGTCGACGTTCGGGAGCGTGAACCGGCTGCCGCGGGAGCTGAGGGAGCAGATGATGGCGAGCGCGCAGCTGAGGTTCAACACGGGGGAGGTGGTCCAGCAGCAGCTGCTGTCCGATCTGCCCAGGGCGCTCAGGTCCGGGATCGCGCAGCACCTGTTCAGGGACACGGTCGAGCGCTGCTACCTGTTCCACGGCGTCTCCGACGGCCTCGTCGTGCAGCTGGTACTGAACGAACAGTGACATCTAGCCACCATTCGCAACCGCCGTGCTCCGAGAGACCTAGTCTAGTGGCCGTGTACTGACCCAAACAATGCAACTGGGTGAATCGCAGGTTTCAGAGATGACGGCAGAGTATTTCCCTCCGAAGGCGGACATTGTCCTGCAGAACGAGACCTCGACGGACTGCTACATCATTGTGTCCGGCGAAGTGGTAAGCACGATCTCGCGCCTGTCAGCAGCCCCCCTCCAATGATCTTCAGTTCAGATTCGTCACCTTGCTCTGAGCCTCTAACCCTGTTCGCCCTGTTCCTTCTGCTTGCCTGTGTATCAGGACGTGTTGGCGACTGCTGATGATGGAAGAGAGGAGGTAAACCACTCGAACCCCAAAGTCCATAGACACACTGAACATCGTACCCAGCCATGAGCCCATGATACTGAAGTCACTGTCTTCCTTTCTTGGATCCGTCCGACAGTTCTCATCCACTGTGTTGCCCTCTTGCAGCTTGTGATGAAGGTAGGGCCGAACGGCATGGCAGGGGAACTGGGGGTGATCTTTGGCATCCCGCAGCCGTTCACCGTCCGGAGCAGAAGGCTCACGGAGGTCGTGCGCATCGGCCAGAGCCATCTTCTGCAGATGCTCGGTGCCAACACTGCAGATGCGGACACTGTGCACGCCAATTTTGTTCAGTACCTCAAATCTCTGAAGGAACACGTTGTAGCGGACGCACCATTTTTCAGGGAGATCCTTTCCGACACGGGCCTGGTAAGTACCCAAAAAAGACTTGCTGAAGTGAAGGAGCTCGGCTCTGAAACTTGTGTGACATGTCCCATTTGTGCAGGATCAGCTCCAGAACGGCGCCATTTTTCAGAGGCAGCCGCGCAACGGCGCCGAGATCGTTCGGGACCAGGATGCCAGGCTTGGCAACGAGCAATACGAACGACGGCGATACAGACCACGAGTGGTCATCCATGATCAGTTCCCCGGTGATGGCGCCGAGAAGACTCGGAACCGTCCAGGGGGGAAGCTCATCTGCCTCCCGGAATCGCTGCAAGAGCTGATGGAAATTGCCGAGGCGAAGTTTGGGAAGGCGGTGAGGAGGGTGCTCACCGTCGACGGCGCCGAGGTGGACGACATCGCCGTGCTAAGAGACGGGGATCGCCTGGTTCTGTGTTGGTAGAAGTAGGATAGACCCACTCGCAAGCAGCTAGCAACAAGCGCGCGCAAAAGCGTTTCACAATTCACATCATCCTGTTCTCGAAATTTTACGCAAGGGGAAGAGTGAAAACAAAGTCGGATTGTGCAATTTTGATGTAAAAACTGTCCCAGAAAAATCGTACGGTAGCAGATAATTTCGTACAAAGAATGTCCAGTCACGGTGAGAGTAAAACACCGGCCCGCTGGAAAAGAATATGCAAAACCGTTGGGGAAGCACACTCCGTTAGAACACAAAGAAAAATATGCGCTTTTTTTTGTGAGCACAGGTTGAAAGCACAATTGTACATGACTACCTGAGCACCATGCAAACAAATCTGCAAAAAGGCCACTTAAGTCTCAGTGGATATGTGAAATTCAGCAGCTATAACTCGTACATGAAGGGCTACGAGCTATCAAATGCCATTATCTCGAAATCACACGTCAGTAAGCTAACAACCATACAGTAACCAAAAGAGCAGTAATATTTTGCTTAGCAGCATTGATGATGAGGACAAAACACAAAAGAGAATTACACGACAATCTGAGCAATTATAACCCAGTACATGAAGGACCAAGAGCTATCAAATGCCATTATCTCGAAATCACACGTCAGTAAGCCAATAGCCATATACAGTAACCAAAAGAGCAGTAATATTTTGCTTAGCAGCATTGATGAGGACAAAATACAAAAGAGAATTACACAACAATCTGCACCGTTGTTGGCAGATATATTCCCTGTTAATTCATTAGCTACATATCTCTTGGGATCTGAGTACTCACAATCCTAATATCAGCAGTTACAGAGTTAATCATAATCACCTGACTACCATGTGGATTCATCTATTGACATGAAAGCCCCAAACTTTTGTTCCTGAAATAACAAAGTTCAATAAGTCATCATCTGCTCCTGCTTCCAACATAAACCTTACAAGGCAGCAAATTACAATGGGCACACATTCAAGGGAACCACTTGGATACAATAAAACCACATGTTCAAAAATACAAGAGATCCTAACAAAAAGAAAATGGACATGGACTTTGCTGACAACATTTCACAACATATTACCTCCGTTCTCAATATATGAAATTTAGAACAAGCTAGCTAGTTCATATTGTCAGCAAGGTCCATGCCTCAATAGTCAATACAATTGAGAACGTCATATATTTTACAATATACTACCTCCATTCTAAACGTACTGCAAAATTCTAGCTAGTGCCTGAAATATTTCACAACATACTACCTTCGTCCTAAACGTCATATATTTAAGACCAAAGGGAGTTAGCTCAATATAGAAGCCCCCCAAAAAAATTTGTTGGACTGTGATTCAACTTCCACTACGACAGGCAATACGTGAACCATTGGCGGAAACCCAGAAGTTACACCCCCCACTGGCTGCCGTAGATGCAAAAACTAAACTCCAACAAAGGCCAAAGGGCAGTGGCCATGTCAGCTCTATGCCAACTACTTCAGAATAGATATGTTGACCATTCTTTCAAATCATGGAAAACTAAGATGCAACTACCATATTAAGTCACAAGTGTTTGTGAACTTGAGCTCAAAAGCTTGACATGGAACAGGTATAGTCATCAGAACATAACAAGAGGGGCATAGGTTTCATATCACCATGTGAACGAAACAAAAGGTTGGGAGATGCCTACAAAAGATGCGTTCAAGAGCACATCTCGACTATGTTCCTCACAAAGTAACCAATTCTAAACGATAATGGAAATTTATACCCTAGTTTCCAACTGGACCAAACAGGTGAAGAGAAATAAGGATTCATGAACACCTCCATTTCTTGACATACATAACCATTTTTCTCAAAATATTTTAACAAGTTTTTCTTGACAGCAGGCAAAATATTTTTAACAAGTTTATATCTGACTTAGCAATACCTATCAATTGGAAGCTTAATTATTTAAAGAGAAACTTTTTATTAACATAGTCACTGCACAAAATAGAACCCTAAAATCGCCAATATGCATATTACCACTCAAGAAACATGTCTGGTTCTCTACATAAGCAGATACCTTTAACCTTCTCCATTACAGTACAATGACTACTGAAAGTTGCACTCATCTCTCTTTCCACAACATATACTTAAAATGGAGATCGCCATGTGTCACGGGCTAGGGATGGATGAGAGTTGGTTGGAGGAACGATGCGAAGATTGTATTCAAAGGAGGTAGGCGGCCGTGGCCCTGGACCTCGTCGGCGCGCCGGAGCTATGGTTGAAGCTCACAGCGCGGCAAGGAGGCAGGAACCCAGGCCAATGTTTAGATACAATCTTAGATGCAAACTAATCACAGGTCAGGGCTTATATATGCCAAGCCTGGAAACAAACAAAGGAAATAAACTCTAACCGAATCAATCTTATCTAACCAAACCGACTAGGACTCCTTCCTTGATTTGCTGCGCCTGCTATATCGGAGTCCCACCATGACATCTCTCCCCTCCTGGAGAAGCAGCTCGTCCTCGAGCTGGAACTTCGGAAATAAGCGCTGAAACTCATCACGGGCAACCCAGGAAGTTTCTGTTGCAGGAGCTCCCTTCCACTGGACTAAGAACTCCAGATGGCCCCGAGCAAGACGACTCTTAAGCACTGCTTCTGGCTCTGGAACGGCACGACCATGCTGCAATGGTGGTAAAGCTGGAATCACCACTGGCGGCTCCCCATGAAACGGTTTTAGTAGCCCAACATGAAAGACATCATGAATACGAGTGCCAATCGGAAGAACTAGTTTGTACGCCACATCGCCAACGCGCTCCATAATTTGATACGGCCCAAAGAAACGAGGCCCCAACTTTCCACGGCCGCGCACATTCAGGGAAGCGGCAGGCCGATGCAACAATCGAAGCCAAACCCACTGTCCCGGTGCGAACTCCACTGGACGATGACGCTTATCATAGATAGCCTTGTAGTGTTGCTGAGCCTGCTCCAAACGGTCCCCTACCTCCGCAAGAAACTCATCCCGTTCGCTCATCGCCTTGTCTACCGCCGGCAAGCGAGTGTCCCCATGCTCATAGGAACGAATGGTTGGAGGATGGCGACCATAGACCACATGGAAGGGAGATGTCTTCAGGGACTGCTGATATGACGAGTTGTAGCAAAACTCTGCCCACGGGAGCCACTCCAACCAATTACGTGGTCGATCACCTGTGAGACACCTCAGATACATGGAGATGATCTTGTTTGCTGCCTCGGATTGCCCATCAGACTGCGGATGGAAGGCTGAAGTGAACTGCAACTTCACACCTGATAATCTGAAGAGCTCGCGCCAAAATGAGCTTGTGAACACCGGATCGCGATCGCTTACGATCGAGGTAGGAATGCCATGTAGACGGACCACCTCTGAAAAGAAAACCCGTGCCACTGAGACTGCTGTATAAGGATGAGCAAGAGCAATGAAATGAGCTGCCTTGGAGAAACGATCAATGACTGTCAAGATGACGGATTTCCCATTGACTTTTGGCAAAGCTTCAATGAAATCCATTGCCACATCGGACCATACTGATGATGGGACTTCTAGCGGTTGCAGCAAACCCCCAGGCTGCAAATGTTCACTCTTATGGCGCTGACAAGTTGTACATGCGCGCACAAAATCTTGCACCACCTTGCGATCATTGGGCACATGGAAATCAGCTCTGAGGCGATGTAATGTCTTGTGCACTCCTTCATGTCCGACGCCATGGACAGCTTCCAGGATGGTTGAAAGAAGACCAGATGATGCTGGGATGAACACTCTGCCCTTGAACAGAATCAGGCCATCAACCACCGACCACTGCACCGGCTTAAGCCCCCCACGAACGGCGTCGCGCAGCAATGAAAGATCATCATCTCCATTGATTTCTTGGCGAACCTGGTCGAACACGGTGAATGTAGGCCCAGACAACGCTGCTAGCTCACCCTCATGTTCACTGCGCCGAGATAAAGCATCAGCGACCACGTTCAAGGCACCGGGTTTGTACTCCACCACGAAATCGAACCCCAAAAGCTTACTCGCCCATTGATACTGGGGTATTGTTGTCAGGCGCTGATCCAAAAGGAACCGCAAACTCCGATGATCCGTGCGCACGATGAAGCGTCGGCCCCATAGATAAGGCCTCCAATGACGAACAGCTTGAACAAGGCCGATCAGCTCGCGTTCATATGCCGCGAGCTGAGCGTGGCGAGGGGCGATGGGCCTGCTAAAGAACGCGAGGGGGCCGTCGCCTTGGTGAAGAACGGCGCCAAAGCCGGACCCCGACGCGTCGCACTCGACGACGAAGTCGCGGGCGAAGTCGGGAAGCTGCAGAACGGGTGCCTCCGTGAGAGCTCGCTGCAGAGCTCTGAACGCCCGCTCGGCGTCTTGGTTCCAACGGAACCCCTCCTTCTTGAGCAACGCCGTGAGGGGAGCAGCGATAGAGCCGTAGTCGCGGATGAAGCGACGGTAGTACCCGGCCAAGCCGAGGAATCCCCGCACCGCGCGAGCGGAGGACGGCACCGGCCAAGACAAGATGGCGTCCACCTTCTGCTTGTCGACGGCGACGCCATGTTCTGAGATGACATGGCCCAAGTACGCCACGGAGGAGAGCCCGAACTCACACTTTGACCTCTTGAGGAAGAGCTAGCGGTCCTGCAGCGTGCGAAACACCGTGAGAACGTGGCGGAGATGATCCGACCACGATGAGCTGTAAATTAGGATATCATCGAAGAAAACAAGGACGAACCGGCGTAGGTACGGTAGCAAGATGTCATTCATCATTGCTTGGAACGTTGCGGGCGCGTTAGTGAGGCCGAACGGCATCACGAGGAACTCGAACAAGCCCTGGTGAGTGCGGAACGCGGTCTTGTCGACGTCCCTGGGGTGCATTAAGACTTGGTGATAGCCCGAGCGCATGTCCAGCTTAGTGAAGAACCGCGCCCCGCGCAGCTCGTCCAACAGCTCCTCCACCACAGGGATGGGAAACTTGTCCTTGATGGTGGCATCGTTGAGCGCGCGGTAATCCACGCAGAATCGCCATGTTCCGTCGCGCTTGCGGATCAGTAGAGCCGGAGAGGAAAACGCCGACGAACTACGCCGGATGATGCCCAGGCGCAACATCTCATCACACTGGCATTCGAGTTCGTCCTTCTGGGTGTGCGCGTAGCGGTATGGACGAACCGCCACGGCGTTTGCTCCCGGTTTGAGTCGAATCCGGTGGGAGAGGTGACGCTCCGGAGGAAGTCCCTGGGGCTCGGCGAAGAGGGACTCGAACTCCTCCAGTAGAGCGTCTAGCAGATCACCTTCGCGGCTCATGAAGGACGCCGAGGAGAGTCCCGGCGTGGCGTCCAGGCCGCTCCAGGTGATGGGGCGCCCAGCACGTGTGAAGCACATAGTGTGCCTTGCAAAGTCCCACAGGATAGGGCCAAGCGTGCCAAGCCAATGGACGCCCAGCACCATGTCGTATTTGCCCAGGGGAAGCGCGTAGAGGTCGACGCCGAACGCTTCGCCGTCGATGGAGACGTTCTGTGCAGGCGCCATCCCTGGAGACGCGACACGGTCGCCGTTCGCCACGGTGACTGTCAGGTGCAGGCAGGGCTGAAGACGAACGCCCGCACGCTGCGCCAAGGCAGTGTCGATGAAGTTGTGGGACGATCCGGAGTCGAGGAGGGCGATCCTGCTGATGCCGGCGATGGACACGCGCACTTTCATGGTCTGACAAGCGCGCGCGCGCACGCCGGTGATCGCGTGCAGGGAGATGCCCGGGTCGGCGTTCGCGTCCGCGGCCGTGTCCGCCTCCGCGTTTGTCTCCATGTCGTCGAAGCCCACGATCTCGATGACGAAAAGCTTCTTGCACCGGTGGCCCGTGACGAACTTTTCGTCGCAGTTGTAGCACAAGCCCTCTGCTCGGCGCTGCGTCATCTCGACTGGAGATAAGCGTCGGCGAGGCAGGGTGGACACGAGCGGCGAGGCCCTGCCCGAGCCTGCTTGCGCCGAGGACGCCGTGTCGCGGGGGTGTTGCCGATGGCGTGGATGACGGTGTTGTTGCCGCCGACGGAGCTCGGAACGAGGAGCGTGTGCCCCTCATGTGGCCGGGATCGGTCGACGACAGCTGCAGCCGTTGCTCGTATGCCCGGGCGAGCATGATGGCGTCGTCGAGCGAGGAGGGTCGTCGTAGCGCCACGTCCGTCTTGAGGGGGTTGACGAGGCCGGCGGTGTACATCTGGACCAGTTGTGCTTCCGTCAAGTCGGCGTCGCGGTACGCGAGGGTGAGGAACTTGTCGGTGTAGTCGTCCACGGTGTCGTCCCGGCGGAGCATCATGATTTCGCCGACCGGGCTGTCCGTCATGGGCAGGCCGAAACACTGTTGAACCAGCTGCGCGAAACGGCGCCACGACGGCGTGCCCGATGTCAACTCCAGGCGGTTGTACCACAGCTGGGCGGTCCCGGTGAGATGCAGGGACGCGTAGGGAACGCGACGGCGTTCCGGTGTGTGTTGGCACCGGAAGAACGTCTCGCATCTATTCAGCCATGGCAGTGGGTCTTTCTTGCCGTCGAAGGTTGGGAACTCGATGCGGGTGCGCGGGTGGAAGCGAGGGTCATCGTCGCCGTCGTCGTCGAGGTCCCGGCGGGCCAACAGGGGCGTCTCGCGGAACGGAGCCAGGGCCGACGCGGAGGCGATGTTTTCCTCCAGCGCCGGCTCCTTCTCGCCGCGGTGCGCTTTCTCCAGGCGGGTGACGGCGAGGCTCAGGGCGGCGACCTGGTTCGAGCCCTCGAACGCTGCCGCCTGGAGAGTGGTGACCTTGTCCGGCAAGCCATTGAGTTGCTTGACCAGCGGAAGCAAAGGGTTTAAGGGAGTCGGTCTGCGCGGCGAGCTCGGAGACCTTGGCGGCGAGGTCGGTGAGAGTGGTGAGCATGTCGTCGACGGTCGTCTCCAGGGGGTTCTTCTCGCCGGCATCCGCCATGGACACGGAACCAGAGACTCCTGATACCAAGATGTCACGGGCTAGGGATGGATGAGAGTTGGTTGGAGGAACGATGCGAAGATTGTATTCAAAGGAGGTAGGTGACCGTGGCCCTGGACCTCGTCGGCGCGCCGGAGCTATGGTTGAAGCTCACAGCGCGGCAAGGAGGCAGGAACCCAGACCAATGTTTAGATACAATCTTAGATGCAAACTAATCACAGGTCAGGGCTTATATATGCCAAGCCTGGAAACAAACAAAGGAAATAAACTCTAACCGAATCAATCTTATCTAACCAAACCGACTAGGACTCCTTCCTTGATTTGCTGCGCCTGCTATGTCGGAGTCCCACCATGACACATGCCAAATTAAACACACATAAATGACAGCTCAAGCACAACTACTTTTATATGCCACGCATGATGACATTTAAACTAGTAATCTTTTGACTTTGAGAGGGTGAGTAAATTATATGAATGGTGAACTTGAGAACCTTCAGATTAAAGTTGAACTAGCTCATAATCAGGACCTACTGATGTTCCAGCACAAAACTGACTCACGTATCAAGGTATCCCGTTTAGTTCCCAAAAAATTTTGGGCAAAATTTTTTGGGAACTTTTACCAGACTAATTAGGAGTATTAAACATAAACTAATTATAAAACTAATTACACGGATGGATGGGAAATCGCGAGACAAATCTATTAAACCTAATTAATCCGTCATTAAAGGTTGTTTACTGTAGCACAACATTGTCTAATAATTGCATAATTAGGTTCATTAGATTCATCTCGCGATTTTGCCCTGAGGGTTATGAAATGGGTTATGTCAGTTATCCACATTTAATACTCCTAATTAGTGGCCAAACCGTTGAAGTTACTGTAGCACGTGAAAAATTTTGGGGGGCAAACAGGTATGGTAAGCTCATATACTGTTGAACCTATCATGATCAAAAGCAACAATGAAAGTTCATGTATGGAAAATAGATTCCAATATTCCCAACATATCTATGGCCAGATTTTGAATACTTCAGAAATAGCAATAGCAGTACTGATCTACACTAGCATATATTTCCATCCACTGACTCCAGATTTCAATATCATAAAAAAACTAATCAGAGATTTAAGAGAGAAACTGGCATTATTTTGCATCTCTGTCTCAAATATTTGAAGATACCTTGCTGTGCCTTCTACTATTTCCTTCAATAAAACTAACATCAACCCAGTGTTAGCCTAAACGGTTAACACTAAACAGTCTGTCGCCTACCTTTTAGCTCTTTATTTGGACTAAACATTTATTTAAATGGGTTAAATGGTCATTAAACAGGATAAACAGTTGATTAAACGTACACGGCTAACCACTGTGTAGCATTTACACGACGTGTAAATAGACTAAACGGCCGTGTAGGCAAACAGTGCATCAACCATGTGATTTATTCTGCTAATCTTCCTTCTGAGAGAACATAAAACACAAAATACTATGTCAACAACGTCAAGACGCCCAAAACTGTTCATACACGACTCTACAAATTTTAGCAATGGTGCCGAATGATAACATCAGATGCGAAATTAGGAGTAAGCTGCTCCCGATCGCCGTTGGCATTGGCAACCACACACTTAGTTTCTTGAATAATATGGCTCTCCACATGAAATTGAAGATAGAGATCTTGAATAATATGGCTCTCCACATGGAACTGAAGACAGAGATAATTTCCAGACCCGAAAAAATAAAATGATTGGGTCTTTAGTTTACTCAATCATGCAAAAATTAATGAAATCCAAACATATATCACATATGCTACAATAAAACATGATCGGGCACATCGCTTCAGCAAAATATTGCACACAATATAAGCTGCTGAGATGAGTAAACCAACCTCATTTTGGGAACTTCTAGGCTGCATACTACAGAGAAGCATCCATGGTACCATTGTTTTGCTCTTCACCACCAACATCCTCCAATATCTTATCATTACCAACATCCCCATCTTCCTCCACATCACCCTCACCCTCGTCCTCATCCTCATCCTCATCCTCATCGCTGAGGCTAGCAATCTCCGCTTGTGCCTTCTCCAAAATCTCCCTCCACTTTGCGTCGAGGTCCCTTTGCAAATCCCTCCTCATTTGCTCCACTTCAGCCATGTGCCGCCTCTTGCTACTCTCTATCCTTGCAAAAACCTCTGCAAACTTCTGAATCGACTCCGTGACAGCCATGAACCCGTCCTGATTCCCTTCAACGGCGCTAATTTTCTGGGGTTCAGGTTCACCCAATTCCGCTACCGGACCCGTAACTCTGGGCGCTGCCTCTGCACCACCGCCTAGCAGACACTCCGGAGCCTTCATCCCCCATCCCAAGCGCGGTGATGGCTGCGTGTCGCGGCGGCGCTTCACGACCGGTGACTGGAAAGGGGGAAGTAGCGGGGGCGGGAGCGACGGGCACAGGATTGACTCCATCTTGTCGTAGTAGACCCATTTCACGCCGCCGAAGGCGGAGGAGAGGCCGCGGCGTGCGGCGAGGCGCGCCCTCTCCTTCTCCTTCTTGAACTGCTTCCGGAGCGTGTCGATGCGGTTGCGGCAGTGCGTCTCCGAGAAGTACCCCGCAGGGCGGTCTTCCGCGGCGGAGGCGAGGCGAGCGATCTCGAGCCACTCATCGGCACTAATGCCGCTGCGGCCCGCCCCTGGGCGGACGAATCGGTCGCCCCAGGCGTCGAGGAGCGCGAAGGTGGAGCGCTCCGTCCACTTGGGCCCGGCCCCGCCGCGCGGGGCCAGGACCTCGTAGGGAGCGAGCCGCGGGGCGAACTCGAAGCCGAGCGCGTACCGGTCGGTGCGGCGGCGCTTGGTGCGCGGGGAGGTGGGCGACGGGGAGGCGCCCGATGAGGAAGGAGAGGATGGGGAGGGCGACGGCGAGGGGGGCGCGGCGGCGGCCGCGCCGTCGACCATCGCCGCGGCTAGGGTTTCGAGCTCGTGGGCCGCGTCGTCGCCCATGGGCGCGGCTAGGGTTTCGAGCTCGTGGTTGGTAGATTTGTTCGGCGAGGTGGGTTGGCCGGGACCGGTAGGAATCCGGCGAGTTTGGGCAGGTCGTCCGTCCTCCGTGGGGTTCAGCGCGACACTGTAGCCACGTCCTGCGAGAGCAACAGCTACTGTACGCTAGTGAAAACGGGACAGATGGCAATTAAAAGTTTGTCCTTTTTGAAACTTACAATCGAGAATGAAAATATAAGCAAGTCAGTAGTAAATTATAGTTGAAAAGTACTAAAGTGTTTCTTGCTCCTTATCTAAATTTTATTATTATTATTGGAACTATTTTTGGTTGATGTTTCTATCTCATGCTTGGTTGGTTGCGCGTGTTTCAGGTATTTTTCTAGGAAGGGAGTCCAGTGCTAGAACATGTGTAATAACATTTAGTACGTTCTGGCCCTGTTTAGTTCCTAAAAAATTTCCTACAATATCCATATTCATCATATTGAATCTTCGGACACATACATGAAGTATTAAATGCAGTTAAAAGAATAACTAATTACACAGTTTAATTGTTTCATACGAGACGAATCTTTTAAGTTTAATTGGTCCAAGATTGAACATTAATTGCTAAATAATAACGAAATATGCTACAATACCAAAATCTAAACTTTTTCGCGGACTAAACACAGCCTCGATGATAAATCTACGCAAGCATCTCGGAGTTTGAAATTTCCCGAATTCTCTCCCAAACAAATCTGCAAACTCGGCAGTAAAATCTTTATCTTTTCTTAAAAGGTATTTTTGGGCAAAAGTTAACCATGTACATGGAGGTGTAGCTAAGATTTTGTTGAATTTGCACCTGGTTTGTTTGGATTTGAAGTTCGGGACTTTAAGATTTTTTCTTGAGTTATTTATATTTAGAACTACTCTTGTCCACTCCCAGTTCCATAAAAGTTGGTTTATTTGTTATGAAGTCTTGATATTTCTTAGGATTTTTTGGCCAGAGACTCGCTGTGTGTTTGCGAGGCTATATGGTTAATACTTTGCGAGAATCAGTGTTTGTTTTAATTGTTTTATTTACCTGTCCATCTGATACCCTTTATATGTTATGTCTAATTTGAACCTGTATTGGATCATCCAATACCATGTTGCATATATAGTCTCCAACAATTCAAGTTCAAGACCCTTTTCTCTGAGGATGTGTCAAAGTAATCGATGGTCAATTGGTCATATTGGATTCATCTAATACTTTGTATGTTGAACTCCGAGGACCCTTTTGGCGGAGCATGTTTTGGATCATCTAATACCCTAGGTCTTCTAGGCTTGGTTTTGGTTGGTTTCTTTCGCATTGCATTCATATTCCTCATGTGGGCATAATTAACCGAGAATTGAAAATCGAATCAAAATAATGGAACCGGAACCAAAATAACCGACCTGAAAAAATTGGTTTCCTATTTGATTCCAGAAACCATGGAACCGAAAAAGTTTGGTTCCTACTCTCGGTTAACCAAATTAATCGAAAGAACCGAATTACATAAACCTTGTATTTTGTAAGCGTATATTTAGTTTATTTGTGATGTGTCATATTTCAATTGCTATGTATATCTCTTAATATATCATTATTGTTCCCTTCTCAATTATTTTTCTCCAAAATAAAGGAAGTATTGTCTAAATTTGTTGTATAACATGTATGT
The DNA here is from genome assembly GCF_016808335.1 of Panicum virgatum. NCBI lineage: Eukaryota > Viridiplantae > Streptophyta > Magnoliopsida > Poales > Poaceae > Panicum > Panicum virgatum. The sequence goes on from NC_053149.1 coordinate 54,464,040, forward strand.
TTTTCTTGTTATCTTAGCTTCTGCCAACAAATTTCGGTTAGTTCAGCTACAATGAAAGTACTCGGTGCCTAAATTTTTTTGGAACCGATCCGTTCCTATTTCTTAGGAACCAAATTTCTTTAAAAAACCGAGAAACCGAAGCAAACCTTCGAACTAAATGACTCAGTAGTCTAGGTGAGAAAATATGTGATCCTGGCGATAGCTAAAAAAGAGGTTTGTGGGCGAATTAGGGAAGGTCCGTTAAATTTGTGGAGAAATTTTTAGGCTTCTATAATCAACATTCTCTGATCAGTCATTTATGAAAAGTTTGATTCCTTGTTGTATTGTTTGCATTTCTTTCCCAACCATGATTCAGCTTTGCATGAGCTTTTATATCGTGATTGGTTGGGTGGATATACCCCCAACTAGGCTCCCCGGATGCAAGATTGTAATGTTTGGTTGCCTGTACCACCTCTCCGAGGGGCTATCTATTTCTAGCTCACGTCAAGCTGTCACATAAGACCTCCCCACCTCCTCATTCTCCATCCCGGGCGGTGGCTCTAGCCGTTGTGCCGCCCGCCCACGGCCCACCACCCACCGCCGCCTTCCCTCCCCCTTCCCGACCTTCTCCTCGCTCCCGCCGCCGGCCACCTCCCATTGGTTATCTAGCCCCGGCCGGCCGGCGGCGCTTCCGCGCCGCTCGCCTTCACCGCCGTCGACCTCCTTCTCTAAAGCCATAAGCCATTGGAGCCCCGAAAACACAAAACCCTAACATCCGCCACCTCGACCACCACCGCAACCGCCGGCGAGGTTGCCAGCAGTCGCTCCCCCCTCCCCCAGTCGACAGCCACTCCACCCTCCCCCATCTAGCTCGCAACCCCCCTCCCTTAACCCCAACGGCCATCACTGCCGTGAGTCGGAGGAAGAAGTCCTTCTGCGATAGACCAGCGCGAGCTCACATATGCGATGAATAGATTCCCCCTCTCCGATCTGGCTTGCCGGATACAAAAAGGAGTCCTAGGTCTGGCTCGGGCAGATGCGGAAAAATCGGCGTTCCCGGCAAGCCCCGCTTGCTGAATGCAAACGAGTGCTCTGGACACTCGGCATTTTAGCTCCGCCCATGCATGGCTCCACGAAATGCAGGTAACCAACAATATCCGTAGCCAGCCAAATTGAACAGACTAAGCAATCAAACATGGTACTCCTGCATTCGCTGAGCCTGTCCTACTCAGGCCTAGCTGGGGATGCGAGCCAGGCTAGCCAGATGCACAAACCAATCAGCCCCAGGTACTCCGGTGTTGACGGCCATAAATTTGCATTCTAGCCATCAACTTCTCGGGAATAACACGAGCTTTACACTATATTCCATTTATATTTTATTTATTTCTAACGAGTTTCACAAGTTTTGGATGAGTTTTGATTTCAGGTAAACATACACCAAAATGGGCAAAATTGAGCGAAAACCCAGGCCGACCAGCCACCCCCAGGCCGGCCGGCCTAGCACCCCTGAAGACAGGGCCCCGACTTGAACCAGAGGCAATGTGACACGATCATAATGCCCTGAATTGAGGATTGGGTCTCGGTTTGATCGGATGGATCGGAAGGCTTGCACAAAGAACAAAGGGCCCACAACTCAATACCAACTTGGGTCCAGGGCAGCGATCCACCACCGTGGCAAGATCACTAGAACGCAGAGGGGACGTCGGCGCAACGGAGGGCCGAGTTGGGCCAGAGGGAGGCCGGCCGGCCTACAACTGTCAGCGTTCGGGCAACGCAACGAATACCAACCTCAGAAAGCAATCCAGGACGTCCGTGCAAAGGCGGTGGCCAGATGGCCGCACCCCCAGGCCGGCCGGCCTAGGGGAGGCCCGCCGGCCCCACCTTGCAGTCTCTCACGCCCCGGCTTCGCGTGGAAGACAAGCACACCGACCTTACCTGCTTACAACTGACGCTACGGGGATTAACTGCTAAGAACCGACCCTGAAAGGTTATAAATAGAAGCACCACCCATCACTTCAACACACACAATTGGAACTCTTCTCTCTTCACTTGTACTTTCTAGAGTAGGTTAGTAGCTTGGAAGTTAGAGTCGAGTCGAGCTTGCTCGGGACTCCGGAGTCGTCGGAAGTCTGGTATAGCTCTTGTATCCTTCTTTTGACATTATCAGTATAAGTTATCTTCTCTACTTTTCTGAGTCAGCTTTTCTTTCCGCTGTCTTTTATTTACTCGAGTCTGAGTGTCCAGCTCGTGCGCGGAAGTTTTCCTTTAGCTTAGACTAAATTATCTTTCTTAGTGGTCGGGATCTTATCTTACAGGTTTTTTTGCCCGAACTAGAGTATCTCAAGTTAGCGCTCTAGGTTGAAGGGGATTTCTCTCGAAGGCCTCGAGAGAAATCCTAACACCAAGTGCAGACGTGGTATCTGGTCTTAGTGTTAGCTAGAAAGTGTGTTCCACCCCACGGAACCGTTGTGGTAGTCGGTAGGTGGTGACAGCCCTATCCGTCTTTTATAGTCCACCACGTTCGGGTGTTTTCATAGCAGTAGTGCAGGTTGCCGTTAGACTCCCTTCTCATCCCTTTCTGAAGTCATTCCTCTTCCAGCCGCCGAAGAAAGCTCTGCTTTCCCGAGAACTAGTTAGGTGTTTAGTCTGATCTAGAGAGGTTAGCTCGATAGTTCAAAATTGTATCAGATGTCTTATCTCGCTCGTTGTCCTCACAGCTGCTACCTCTCTAAGGAGTTGAACCTCCGTGTGTCACTCGGTTATTGCCTGACCATTTATCTCACTTATCTACCAGGCTTATCCCTGTCTAATTAGCCGGACGAATAAGCTAGTACGGTTATCATTCAATTTACGATACTCTTTACCATAGTGCTTCCTGAGGAAAAATACGATATCCTGGAATACTCCAAGGTGAAGTGCTACAACAATGATTCTATGCGCTTGCAGAATATCTATTCTATCGGGCATAAGAAACGCCAACATCCGTCCATCCCCCAAAAAAAAGGTCATCCTAAAAATTTTAGGATAAATTAACTAAAAAGGTAAAGTGACCATGTTTATCTCTACTTATTGCCCATATTTAACAATAATTGATTCTTGCATCTACATGCACTTTATAAATAGGGCAAGATGACTTGTTTTTTAGGACAAATATTGAATTCTAAAATGATTTGTTTTTTGGAGGGAAGGAGTGCGCATCTAGTAGCTGATTGGTTAAAGGTTTTTTTTTTGCTAACTAGACTGTGTATTGTAGATTGTGACCTTTATTTTTTAAGAAAAAAGATACATAGGATAGCTGTCACTTATTTATCTGATTCACTTGTTTAATTCCCTGGAGAATAGTATACGACATCTATTTGTTTGACGGGCCAAGTTCGTGGAAACCAGGCATATCTCAAGTTGGGAACACACGCGTGCCTTATTCATGCACCACTATCCGATCCACGTATCTTGCAGCCTTTTGCGCTATTTGCAACTTGGAACAGAATAACTCCTAAGTAGTATGTAATAAGATCATTAAGGTTATGTGCAGACACCACTCCCTAACGCTTGATCTCCAGCCTCCATCAGCAATCTATATGCCCAAGCGGCCACCGGCTTCCCTTTTCAGTCTGTACTTGATGGGATTGAAGAATGGATAGCAGCCCATTGATTTCCTGCAAGTTTGCATTGTTCACGGTCTTAAGAGATGAACAAAGAAGCATACTAGCAAAAGGGAAATTATTAGTCTCCATGAAGGTGACTACAGCCTAAACCTGGCATTCTTGAATCTTGAAATTCCTAGTATCTGCAGATACCTGTTGGTAGTATCTTGGTGGTTCTTCCTTGGCATGCTATGGCTGCGTGTAGGGCTAAGGTCACTTCTCGTCCGGCCAGAAGCTGCATTCTCCATGGAACTATCATTGACTACTGACGCACTGTTTTCTCGCAGGGACACAGTTGAATTGGAGAAGCTTTTCCTCCTCCTGCTGCCACCACCAGCAGCAGCTCTTGATGCCGAAGGCATGAACAGCTTGATGATGAAGCTTGCCCCGTCCATGGAGGGCGTCTTCTTCCTCCAGGGCTTGGTGCTGGAAGGCGAAGGACGACTCCTTGCCGTGCTCAATCTCAACGAGCTGCTCGATGCTGGTTCGTCCGTGGTTGTGGGCCTACCAGACAGAGACAGCTCGCTGAGGTCTCGCAGGGACAGTTCATAGGCTTCTTGAGGCAGGCTGTCCGCTGCTCGTAGCATCATCTCCCGGTGGTGCCTGCTGATCGCCTGTGCCTCGGCGTCGTCCGGCCACAGATCGGAGCAGTGGTTGGCGATCTTGGATTGCTCGATCCAAGATTCGTAGTCGAAGTCGAGTGCGTCCTCGTGGGTTTCTGACGAGACTGGACTTGTGAAGGTGAAGGGCTGCTGCTCCGGGACAGAAGTAGAAGTAGGAGCCATGAAATGGAATAAAATTAGGCCCTTCGGATTTGGGAGGAGAATAGCTTGATGCAGGTGGTCTTTTTATAGGTGAAGATGACTAGGCTGGCAGAGGGCCGGGAGAGCTTGCATTGAGCTTGCATTATATTTCAAGGAAATGGAGGTGAGATGATCCGGTGCTCCATTTGGTAGCCCGTGCCCATGCCAAGTGAAACTCCCTGTCGCCTGCTTGCTTTGAACTGGGCTCGACTGAATAGAATTGAATAGGTGACAGACAGGGAGAGCGTGTTCGATCAAATTCGTGCATCTTTTACTAGTCTAGTCTTGATCTTTTCTGGCGGCTGCAAATTTTGCATTGGCAATAGCTGCCTCCCCGTGACGCACGGCAATGGTAGTTTATTGTAGCCATTCCTGAATCCTGAGTGCCACCTTACAACACACGTACACGGCACTCGCACTTAATCGGTGTGTGGCGTAGTCGTTGCCTCCTTTTCTTTATGTATGCACCATACGGCATCTGCCAGTGGAGCAAACTCATTTTGTGATGTTTGGCTTACTCTTTTATTTTCTTGCTAGTGATGAGCCACTTGTCAGACGCTCAAGGTACATACCAAACCATCATCAAGATTCTTTCAGCTTCAAAGTTCAGGTGCCTATTCTTAGATGAAGGGAGTTTTATCGATATTTAAAGAGATGCAGATTGTTAACGACATAAAAATAAAAGAGTCAAAAGGCCTTTCTTGTTTTTTTTTTGCGCGGGGCTTCCTTTCTTGTTATTATCTCTACTATCTCTATCTCTATCTCTAAAAAGAGACTAAGGTGACGTTTTTTTCGTCTACATAGTCACCCCTCCTTTGGTTAAACCTACGACGGTCACAGGTGGCTCCTGAGCCTCTTGAGCGATCTGAGCCGCTCCCAGACCCTCCCGCGAGATTTGTATTCGTATTAGGGTTAATTGGATCTATACCACTACAATTGTTTGAGTTCACAGATCTACTATTACAATTCATCATATCGGAACCATGCCATTATAATTTCACAATTCTCTAAAGAATACCATTACTTACTCCTTCGATGTGTTTCTGAAAAATTTTAGACCAAAATGCCCTCATCTTCTTCCTCCCATCCTATATCTCATCTCTTCCCCTCCTCTGTCTCTCCATGTCATGGCCGCCGGCCGCTCTGCCCGACGCGCGCATCCACCACCCGTCCTCCTCCCAGCCCGGCCCTGCGCGTCCGCGGCCGCCGCGGTCTGGCGGTCCAGTTCGGGCGGCCATCCTCACATGTCTGTGCGCGGCGGTTCGGGCCGGCCGTTGAGCGCAGGCGCGGAGGTGTGGCCGGCGAGACGGCGTGTAGGCGGGCCAGGATGCGGCGGGGCGCAGGCGCTCGAGAAACGATTCGAGTTCTTGCGGGGTCAAAGGTGGGTTCTCCGGGCGTGTTCCATCACGGGCTCATGGAAAGGTGGGATCTTGTGACAAACTAGGCAGGTTGGCGCGCTACGCACGCCTATAAAAAAAATATTGACCTAAAATATTAATGGAAAGATATTATTCGTTACTATGTTTGAAACAATATCGTATCGATGTATTGAGTTAAATCTAAAAATTACAGTTAAACAGCATAGTAGTTTAGAGTCTGAGAGCGCGCCAATCTCAAGCATTTTAGTATAGAGGTACAGACAATTTTTCCTTAGGAATTCATTTTTTTTGTGTCAGTAGGTATAGTTTGATTACTTTAGTAGGGAAAAAAAATTAGAAATGAATGAACAGTTCAAGTATATTTTGTGAGTTTACGGAGGGAAACCCAAAGCCAAAAAGTAGTAGAACTACCACGTGTGAATGTAGTGTACAAAGTTTAGTTATTATTTTTATATGTAGGAAGTAGTTAAATATATTTTGTATTGTCAAATAATGGAAGGAAAATAATTTTTTTAAGATAAAAAGGCTCACTTAAAAGAACCGTGGGCCCCACGTGGGTCCCGTCTGAATAGCGCGTGGGTCCCACGTGGGTCCCGCCTGAATAGCGCGTGGGTCCCACGTGGGTCCCGCCTGAATAGCGTGTGGGTCCCATGTGGGTCCCACCTAAATAGTATGTGGGACCCGCATAAACAGTGTGTGGGCCCCACGTGGGGCCGCGACTCACGGAAACACTCCGATTCTTGGAGCTTTAGTATAGTATACTAGTCAGGTTGGCGCGCTATGCGCGCCTATACCAAAACGTGGACCTAAAATATTAATAGAAAGATATTATCCGTTACTATGTTCGAAGCAACATTGTATCGATGTTTGAGTTAGATCTAAAAATTACAGTAAAGCGGCATAGTAGTTTTGTGTCTGAGAGCGCGCCAATCTCAGACATTGTAGTATAGAGGTACAACTAATTTTTCCTTAGGAATTTTTTTTGTGTCAGTAGGTATAGTTTAATTACTTTAGTTGGGAAAAAATAATATTAGAAATGAATGAACAGTTTAATTATATTTTGTGAGTTTACGGAGGGAAATCAAAACTCAAGAAGTAGTACAACTACCACATGTAAATGTAGTATACAAAGTTTAGTTATTATTTTTGTATGTAGAAAGTAGGTAAATATATTTTGTATTATCAAATAATGGAAGGAAAATATTTTTTTAAGATAAAGAGACTAACTTAATAGAATCGTGGGCCCCACGTGGGTCTCGCCCGAATAGTACATGGGTTCCACGTGGGTCCCACTGAATAATATGTGGGTCCCACGTGGGCCCCGTCTGAATAGTACATGGGCCCACATGGGTCCCACGCGAATAGTATGTGGGACCCGCATGAACAGTGCACGGGCCCACAATTCATGAGCTTGCGCCAATTCTTGGCCCTAAGTATATGTAATTAATATCAAAGAACTAACAAATCATAGACAAGGTAGAAAGAGAGAAAGAGAGTTTGGTCAGACCCAAGATCCATGTTGATGATGTCGCAGAGCTCCATGTTGGCCGCCCAGTCCGGGACGATGAGCATGTCGTTGGTCGCCCTCTCGGCGCACGCCACGGCCGCCGACATCTCTCCCGGCGGAGCAGCGTGCGGCGACGCTGCAGCAACGCGGGGGCGGGGCCACCGGTGCAGGGTGCGGCGCGCGTGGCAAGCGAGGCGGCGTGCGGGCTGGCCGGAACGCGGCGCGGCGCGCGGTGGTGCTGCAGACGCGCGGGGACCAAAATTTTTTTACAAACACAGCGTATGAGTAAGTAGTGGTGTATTTGGAGGAGTTATAAAATTGTAATGACATGATTTCAACATGATGAATTGTAATGGTAGATCAGTGAACTCAAATAATTATAATGGCATAGATCTATTTAACCCATATGATATTGTGATCAGTCATGTGGTGCCACGGTTCTGAAGTATAACTAAAACTTCCCTTAATCTCTTCCCGTGTATTTGTGCAGACTGATCTGCGTTTCCAGAGCCATGCAGTGCTTGCCCTGCAGGAGGCTGCACAAGCATATTTGGGCCGTGTTTGGTTTGTAGTAGTATTAGTAGCATAAAAATTTTGACCAATAATTAGGGATAATAAATAAAGGCAATTTACAAAACTAACTCCACAACCCTGCGCTACTTCGCGAGATGAACCTAATGAGGCCTTTGCCCGCACGATTAGAGGATGGTTACTGTAGCATCACTGTAGCCAATTATCGATTAATTACTATCATTAGATTCGTCGTGAGAAGTTACACCCGTTCGTGAAAAATTTTTGCAAATAAACTTCGTTTAGTACTCCATGTATTGAAGATTTTTTTTTCGGGAATCGTGTGCTAAGTATTACCGCACCGAAACAAACAGGACCTGGTGCGTCTGTTCGAGGACACCAACCTGTGCGCCATCCACGCCAAGCGGACGATCATGCCCAAGGACATTCAGCTGGATAGGAGGATTCGCGGCGAGAGGGCTTAGTTTCACTGCTCTGGTGGCCAGGTGTTCGATGCAGCTGCTTTTGTGATGTTGGTGCTCAACATCTGTCAGTCTTTTGAACTTTGAATAGTCATAGTGTTCGTTCGTGGTGCTAGGTTAGGTGCTTCCGCAATCTTACTATGTTTTAGAGTTCAATCGTTTGCTACCTAATTCATCTTATAAGTGCTGGCCATCCACCTGATTGGTGTGTATCTAGGCTTATCTGAATTCTGAACCATGAATTTGATCTATTTTATCAGCTCGGGTTGCATTATATTGTGCTGAGGTTTTTGAGTTTCTGCGTGATGTGGCCTGCTGCGGTGTTAATGGAACAAGAGCTTGTTGAGAGGCAGCTTGATGTGATCAAGGAATGTGGAAAGCTTTTCAGTGATTATGTCATGTAGACGTATTTGACCAGACACATGTGGATTGTGTTATATGTTGTCACGGCACCATGATCAACTCATTATCCATGTGATTATTTAGGCCTTGCTTGTTGTACTATTTTTAGCTTAATGGCAACCAATGGATAATTGGTAGATGTCTGATTATTTACTACAACTATATAAGCTAAAAATTTTCTCAAAAAAGTTGTATGAATTGCTTGTTACTACATTTACGATTATGGACTAAAGATATTGCAGGGTGCAACCGTGCAAAGCATTGTTCTACACCTTATCGTGCCCTTGATTTTTTTGGACTACCCAGACCATGCTGATATTGATGAGAGGACGGATATCCGGTCTCTCGGATGCAGTCTTTATGCAATCTGTAATGTAGTAATGAACTATACCACAGTATGCAACTGACAGAATTCCTACAATGGGCAAGGAATAAACCAAAATTCCTAGCATATCAAAATGGTATTAATTGAATAAAGGAGTTAAGAGATTATGTGTAGAGTTAATTCACAAGCTAAACATGAATTTTAGGAGTAAAGATTCATGAATATGATTCTGGCTTCTGTTAGTCGATGGACTTCATGAGCTTTGAGAAGCATTTCTTGAAAAGTTAAATCATTTTTAGTATAGGATACATAATGTATTTTTTCTTATATAAAAAATTATTTTACCCGTGCAACGCATGGGTATACACATAGTAAAAAAAATGCTTTTGAAACTCAACACATTTTCCCCCGTTGAATCCCTACCAGGCTACTAGTGATATCGTGCATTTTTCTGCAAAGCCTTTTCTGGGACGGAGCCTTAGTATACTTGTGGATGGGCCGGACTAGGTCAAAGTAGGTCGTGGGCCTCACGGCCTCGCTCCTCCAAAAAGGTCCATGTGTGCTGACGGGTCCGTCAGCCAAATCGTTACGCATCCCGCGATTCCTTTCCTGCTCAACAAAAGGGAAGAAGTGAAGAACTGCTGCCCTGTCCTATGGGGCATCTTTAGGTGGGCCTAGGCATCTTGCAAGTTGCAACACCTACTATTCCTAACGGTAGCCGCCGGCAGCAGAAGGCACGATTTTCATGGCCCGCCGCCGCCGCCACTAGCGACCTAGGGTTTGGGGGGAGGGGGCGACCAAGGAGGGTGGGAGGTGGGCGGAGCGGGCGCCGGCGAGGTCGCCAGCTGTCGGGGTGGTGGCGGGAGACGGCGGCCTTTATGTTTTTGGGTTGTCGGGGTTGGGGCGGCTCCATGGCCGCCGGCCATAGAGGAGGGGGCCTGGGGTGGCGGTGGCCCGGCGGTGGCGGCGGTTCGGCCGGCGGAGGGCGCGGGAGCGCCACCAGCCGGACTGGGGCCGGCGGTGGGGGCAGCGGGAGAAGACGGCGCGATGGTGGCATGCTCGGTTAGGGATGGCGGCGGCGGAGGCTGCCGGAGCCGAAGGAGGCAGTCGGCGGCGGGGGCGACGAGAAGAACAGAGACAGAAGAAGAAAGAAGAAAGGAGGAGGGAAGAGGGAGGAGGAAGAACAGTAGAAGAAGGAATACCTGTTTGCCGCGAGCGCTGTCCAGCGCCCCCTAGAAGGCATACCAGCCGGGAGGTAGAGTTTCTGCGTGGGAGTCTTGGAGCACAAGTGGCTGGGGTTCGAATGGCAGCAGCTTCTTCTTGGAGCCCAAGGAAGGTCGAACAATGAGGAGAGAGAGCAACAGCCAACAGGTTCCAGTCCCGGTGTTTTTAGGCCCCGTTCTTTTAGACCCCGTTCAATTTGCGATTTTGAGATGAAAAGTTACTGTAGCAAACTTTTTTTGGAAGTGAACAGTGCCTCAGTGGTTGTCATCTTGGGGATAGGCTCGGTCGCCTTGGACGAAAAGAAATGATTATTTACCTGTTGTCTGCGGTGGTGCATGCGGCTAGCGTTCTACGGAGTACTAGCGGCTAGCCCTAGACATGCAGGCAGGATCTGGCGGCCATTGACCTGGCAGCGCGCTGCACGCTGCGGCCCGCACGTAGCAGGTTCATGAGTCTCATGCTTGTACACAAAGAGCCGGCAAGGGCATCTAGCTTTTTGTTTTTTTGGAGAGGGTACAACAACAGGACGCACACTACACCACACTCACACCGCACGCATGGAGGGTTTAAATTCTGGGAAAGGCACAGTATCACTAAACACGCACGCGTGTGTGCGTACTCTAGTTTTGCCTAGAACAGTCTACAGTGGCGAATCTAGATGTTAATGTTAGGGTGGTCCAATGCAAACAATTTTTTTTAACTAGTTGTGAGGCTAAAAATATAGTTAATTTCTTTTAGAAAAAAAGAAAAAATACAGCAAATGAGTTTGTTGGGCTGGATCTAATCCACCGACAGTCTAGGTGCTATAGGAGGAAAAACCTCCTGGTAAGGCACCCGTGCCGGCATCACCGCTCGCATCACCGGCGCCGACGACGCACAACAGGAGGGGAAAAAGGCTAGGGAGCACAAGTAACTCACCACAAATCCATTCTTATCGTCGGTTCGGGCGGAGGATGACCGGAGAAGCGGATCGACGGTGGAGCAAAGTTTCAAGCGGGCTCCAATGGTGACCGGCGGTGGCGGGGGTGATTCCGGCCGGGAATGAGCTGGCTGGAGGTTGGGAAAGGTGGAGGAGGTGCTGGGGAAGATGCTCACGCAAGGAATCGAGGTATGGTGGCCGGAGGAGGGAGATCGAAAGAAGGGGGCGACGGCGGGGCGAGCGGACGAGCGGAGCTCGTCTCTGGTTGTCGTGAGGAGGAGAAAAGAGGATATGACAGGCGAGTCCCAGAAGGAGGTAAAATATCTAGGTGTTACTTGGGCGGACCGTCCGCCGCTCTAGAACGGACCGTCCGGAGGCAAGGTGTTACCGTGCCATTCTCCACGAGACAGAGGTGGCAACATGGACGCCAAATATAATAGAATGTTAGTGCAACAGTGCCTTCTCTCAAACAGGCCACAAAATGACACGCAAAGTTCGAATTTGTTTGATCATGTTTTATGTCTCTAGATATGAACTGATCATCAGTTTACATACAGCTTAATAGATAAGTCTTTGTACAAATTGTTATCTTTGTGTGATATTAAAAAAAACTTTTGTACATGCTCTAACAGAAGCTGATCTTAGATCGAGGTCGCAAGACTGGTGAAGGCAGACAGGAGGCCGCGCCCGGTAAAAAACCAGAGACTTCGAAACGGGTAGTAGTAGTAGATTTCTATGCGCACGAGTCACTGTGCCCCAATCTGCAAACCGCAATCGAACAAAGCCCATGTTTAGATGTATAAAATTTTGGCTGTAAAATATTATAGCACTTTCGTTGTATTTGATAATTATTGTCCCGTCACTACAAGAAATATGAGTATCCGTGACGAAAATCTAAATGACGAAAAACGAAAATGTCATAGAATAGCTGCCATTCTGTGACGATTTAAGCAATATCGTCACTAATCTAAGGTAGACGAGTACCTTAATGACGAACATGAATTTTCGTCACAAAAGATGCAACAATCAATGACGATATGACAAATTTGTCGTCAAATATCAAATAGTTAGTGACGTTTTTGTTTCATGATAAATGTAGGTTCGTCACTAAATACCAAACATCATAAACTTATTCTTCATTTAGCCTTCTAGGGAGAGTACACCTTTGAAGTCCTAGTCTTCCCTCTCAATATGATTAAGAGCTAACATTACTTCTTCACACTAAAATATAACAAAACCTTATTTCATATGTTTGCTTATATAAAAAAGACTATTAATAGTTTTACTCAATAATACTATTTTCAAAAGGACACTTCTTTCATATGTGTGCGAGCAACGACGAGCAATAGCGGCTACTCTAGGATGGTAGGGATGGTTACGGTGCATGCATCTTTTTTAAGGTCCCAAAAAAGTTTTAAAAATGAAACGAAAGAGGTAATCCCATTTAGTGTTAACTGACAGCGTACATTCATAGTTATCATATTGACTAGCAAGCTACATTGATACAAGGGCCTTGTTCGGAGAAATAGCCGAGAGTTATTTTGAGGGCTAAAGTTTAACTCAAGAAAATAGCCCTTAAATGAAATAGCCCTCCTGTTTGGCTCCCTTTTGGCTAAAAAATAACCCATAGATCCAAACACACCAAGGTGATTATTAGTTCAATTTTTTTATTAGTATTTTTCACTAGGTCTATTTGATAGAATCATTTAATTTGTTAGTAGTTCAATATTTTTGTGATACAAGGTGATTATTAGTTCAAATATTTTTTAATAGCAAAATTCTTAGGCAAAATATGAGTCCCATATTATTTTCAGATAAAAAGGCCAGACATACTACATTCGGCACCTAAAATTTTGGCGGCCAAACTTTTATTTTGAAAGTTTTGGCGGCCAACCTTCCATCTTTCAGAACTGAAAATACCCCGCTATCTCCTGCGCGCGCGCGGCCTTCAAAATTTGGAATCCAAGCGCTCCTGTCCACACGTTCCATTCTTATCCCTTCGTCTCTCCCTCGTCTGTTCTCTCTCCCTCCTCAGTACCAAGAACCAAGCACCACACACCACCAGCACCAAGAACCAAGCGCCTGGCCTATTCCCCAAGTTCCATGCGTAGCGCCGCTGCGCCGGCGCACGCAGCGGGGTGATGCCCTCTGCCTGCCTCGTCGCTCTGGCCTCCATCACCGCCAGCCTCAGCCTGTTGCGCAGCACAGCATGCGAGCGGACTACGGCGAGGTGCGCACACTGCTTGCTGGGGCCATATGCAGCGGCAAGAATGGGTACACGGCCGGGCTCCCGGAGTACTCGCACGCCATGGCGGATGGCTACATTGGGCGCAAGGAACGCCGCCGAGCAGGTGCTCAACTTCTCCCAATCCCCCCAATCCATTGCAACTAATTTCGATCTTTAATTTAGATCCAGTTTCTTTCTTGGCTCATGAGTCACGATATGCTCTCTCCCTGTGACAGGATTTGGAGTTCGGGTCATGTCCAATCCAAGCTGCCCTTGACTTTGTCCACGATTCAAGCACCGCCGGCAGCTTATAGGTAACAATCACTCCATTCGCCCCAAATCTCTATTGCTTCTTTCACTGAGATGCCATATGTGCGTGAGATGCCCCAAATCTTAGGAATTCATAGATGCTTTTCCTTAATCTCCTCTCTGATGACTGAAAGAAATTTCACATATTAGTTAAAAGGCATCATTAATGTGACATGTCGTGAAGCTAGATGTTCTGTCAAGCCAATTGGCTTCCATTGATTTACTTCAGTTGAAGCTTATCTCATCTGAAAATCAATTTATGTGACTTCTATACAGCTTTTCATGTCCTTAATTAGAGTAGATATCTTTTTTTTTCAAAGGAGCGGTGGATTGTGAAACCATGTTACAGCTATATTGTGGTTTCTTGTCTTTTCACGTATCTAAACAGGCAACTGATTCATGTTTGTGTGAGCAGGGAAAACCATGCAGAGTGTCGACATTCACATGGTCAACATCAGTGGTCAACCATGTTTGCGTTAGCTGCACACTGGAATCAACTACGGCAAACGATGATTGCGGCCACCATCTTTAGGATCATTTGTTCACACTGTCTTTTTTGTGTATATTTATTTGTATATGGTGGTGAATACTTGTGACCAAGTGCTGGTCTTGTATAAGTAAAAGAATTCTAGGATGATTGTCTAATATATATATATTTATTCTTTTGAATGGTTTTCATTTGTCATCTACGTGTATTTGGATAACCTTTTATGACAATGTGGAGATATTTTCGTCACAGAATAGCTATGTATGCAGAGGATTTGTGATGCTTTGGTGATATTGGATGATAAAAAATATCGTCATAGAATGTATAAATTTAGTGATGATAATGTAATCGTCATAAAATACATTACATTATGTTATAGAAATTGTCATAAAGTATGTTTTAATGACGATAAGTGAATCGTCACAAACTAGTTCCATTCTATGACGATTTTGTGAAGAACGTCACCAATACTATTTTGTGACGGTCGTTCTGTGACGATTCTCATGACGCAGGCTAAATGTCACTATTAAGCTTCTATGACGAAAACCCATATTTTTTGTGACGATAATGGATCATCATGGATAGTCAAATCTCTTGTAGTGCGTCAAGAGTTAACTATACTCTAAAGATTGGTCTCGGAAATTATAAACAATCTGTGTAAATTAGTTATTTTATTTAACTATATTTAATACTTCATGCATGTGTTCAAAGATTTATGAAAAATCTTGTAAAATTTTGAAATTTTAAAGACATCTAAACAAGGACCAAAGCTTCGGGGTTTCAATATCTCCTGGCGTTTGCAGTTGCAGTCGAGCCAATCTGCAATCTGAAACCCACGCTGATCAGAGGGCTAATCTCTCTCCCGATCCGACAACGCGCACGGGCCTCGCTGCTCCACGAACGGCACGATGCGTCGCGTGCTCAGCCTTCATGGGCCGTAGTGGGCGTCAGAGCCTTTAAAGGCGAAAGCTTTGAAACGCATCGCCACTCGGTGACAGATATGGCTCGATTTCGAGCTAGCTCGGCTCGTTATGGCTCGGCTCGGCTCGTTATACAAACGAGCTAGCAGATCAGTTCGACTCGGCTCGCTAAAAAGCTCGAGTCAGCTCGTTTGGCTCGCGAGCCAAATCACAAAAGCACAGTACAATGATGTCGTCTGTCGTGCGTGCAGGCGGCGTTCAGCGTGCTCAGGGCGAACAAGGCGGCGGCCTGGCGGAGGTGGTGCCGCGCGCGCAACGTAGGGCGTCTTGCGCTGCGCAGGCAGGCGGCGGGCAGCAGCAGCTGGCAGGGGTGGCGCCACGCGCGCAGGCCAGCGTGCGCTGCGCAGGCAGGGCGGCGCCACGCCGGAGGCAGGGCAGCCGGCGGCAACTCGGGATGGGGAGGAGGGGAAAGGGGAAAGGGTGAAAGAGAAAGGAGACTGTGGATCGTGGATGGTGGTGGTGTGGTGTACTGCTTTGTACAAAGGTTAGGGTTTCATAATTGGGTTGGGCCCAGCTGCCAAGGGATGTGTGGTTATATGGTTCAAGCCAATTTTTATTGTAAGCTTGAGATTCAACATGGTTTGTTATGGAGCCGGCTCGAGCTGGCTCGATATAAAATGAGCTGGCTTGTTATAAAACGAGTCTGGCTCGATATAAAACGAGCTGGCTTGTTATAAAATGAGCGAGTCGAGCGAGATAGCGAGTTACGAATTTTTCGTCCAGCCCCAGTGACAGATCTTTTTTTAGATTTAGATTAGGGACGTTTTAAAAATTATTTACTGCTGCTTGTTGCGGTGAGTCACCACGGCGGGGCTGTCCCCCGCGGCCGCGGACGCCGCAGACACCCATCGAACGAAGCAGAGCGCAACCCAACCCGCTGCCTGGGCAGAAAGGTAAAATAATGCGCGGCAAAAAGGTAAAAAGGCCCGGCCCAAGCCGGAGGAATTTCTCGTGGTCGGCGACGGGGAGCGGGGGTCAAGTTGATCATCGTAGGAACCGCACGAGGGGGGTTAATTAATTATTACCGCGGATAGCGATGGGATAACGACGGCTCGGGGGGCGACACCTGCCCCCACGGCCTGTGACAAAGACAAAAGCTCCCTAATCACCGTGCTTGGCGGCTAGTGACAGTCTTAGTGAACCAGGTTAACCGCAGGGTGATGGGTGCGGACACTGCACCTGGACGGAGAGGGGTAGATTAGTAGATAAGGCCTCGTACGAGAAAGCGAATAGTACAATCTCTTTCGGCATGTAAATGCTGATAGGATTTGCTTTGCTCCTAAGTAAAATAGTACTGAACGTGCAACATGTTTTCCGGACGCTGACTTGTGGGCCCGTATACAGTGGTGCCGGGCCGAACGGACAGATGCGTCATCATCCGTGGTAATTACCATGTGCTGTCGCTTTTCAAAGGGCGTATTACAAAAAAAGAACAGCCAAGCAAAAGCTAAGCAGGACGGGTGCTCGGCAGTCGGCACAGCACGGCTATACACGCGTCGTACCACGGATGTCTCCGGGCGCACAAGCCAACAAGCGCCACCACACACGCCCGTTTCCGTTTCGACGTTTTCACAGCGGCGGTCAAACATAGCCTGGAGGTGGGGTCTGGGGTGCTGCCCTGCAGCAGGGCTGTAGGAATATAATCCCCGTGGTTACTTTTTAATCCCCGTGGGACATCAGCTTAAGGTCCTTAAGCGCTTCTATACCTTTTTTTTCTGTTAAAAGTGGAAACTGTTTGGGCTGTGTTTAGATCCAAAATCTCAAAAATTGCCTGCATGATGTATTAAATATAGTTAAAAAATAAATCGTATTACACAAATAGACTATAAATCGCGAGACGAATCTAATGATTATAATTAGGTCGTGATTAGATACTAAATTGATACAATAAATCTACATTAAACATGCTCTAATGATGGTAATTAGACTCATTAGATTCGTCTCGTAGTTTAAAGACGAGATATATAATTAGTTTTATGATTAATCTACATTTAATACTTCAAATATGAAAGATTTTTTTCCAAAAATCTAAAATTCAAAGTAAACTGTACACACCCTTGTGACGCAAAGGCAGGTAAAAACCATCGTTGGAGCCTGCAGGAATAGTGAGCTGACCGGACCGCTCACCGGTCCGACGATGAGAACAAAACAGGAGGCAGCTCATCATGCGTAGGGATCCCAGGGACGTCACGACACGACTCATGAAGCGATGCACTGCGACCGCGAAAGCCCAATCGAAGCGCCGCACAGGCGCGGGACGCGTCTCTCTGGCTGGACCATCTCGTTGGAGTTATTGGACACCATCGAGAAGGCGCCAATAGTGTGTAGCGCGTGGTGATGATTACTGAGCTAAACCGGCGAGGCATCAAATCAGCACAAAAAAAAAACCATTCTGGATCTTCCGTGGAGTCTCGAGTCATTTGGTACTAGCACCCATCTTACCAGCTCCAGGTCTTGGCCTTTCGTCCTTTGACATAAAGTGAGAACAAAATATAAAATGCCCATGCCGTGAGAAAAGACGAAATTGTGCTCCAAGAAGCGATAGAATGAAAAGCGATAGAACAAAATATAAAAGCCGAGAAAAGAGGGTAGGATAGAATGAAGGGGGGAAAAAATAGGGAGGAGAGAAAGAGAAGGCAAAGAAAAAACAAGGAGAGAGGGGTCCCGCGTGGAGAGGTGGTGAGCCGGGAGGGCGCCAGCCACCGCACCCGCCCGTTGCCCCGGCATGCCTCCGCGGACACCTGTCCCCTCCCCCAGCGCGCAGCACATTGACGACGCCACCACCCCACGCCCCCCGCACACGAAACCCCACCAAGCAGACAGATTTGGGTTGCGAGGTGGCCCGGAGGCCGGAGCGAGGGGACCCCAAGCAAAGTCTTGACTCTTGAGCGAGAAGGTGAGTGCCGCGGAAGCCTCTCCTTCCTCCTCGCCTCTCCTTATTAAAGCAGCAGCTCCCCCGGTCGAGGCGAGCAGTCCGCAGCCGCCGCACCCCCCCCCCCCCCCGCCATCGGCCCACGCCGAGCCGGTCGCCGAGGTACGCCGCCGCTCATCCTCGTTTCCCACCTTTTACTCGTGCTCTTTCCCGCCCCGCGCTTTGCTCGTATCGTACGCGGCTGCTCGCGCTGCGTTGCTGGGGCTGGGTGGCCCGTACCGTAGTTCGGGCCTCGGATCGGATTGCTTCCGTTGGCGATCGCTTAGTGCGAGGCTTCTGCTGGTGATTTGCTTGCTGCGCCGCCTGGGTGGTTTTGGCTGGGCGCCGCGGTGGTGCCGCCTTCCACCAGCGGGCGCAACGTGATGGTGGGGAGCTGTGAGCTCGATCTCTGCATTTCAATCAAGTTGCTCTTCCTGAGGCGAGCGATTGGTCTGTCCTGAAATGTTGGGGACGAGTTCGTGGACGGGTGATTTTAGAGGATTTGGGGTGAAAACGAGCCAGTGCTTTGGCGGTGCTCTTGCATTTGTTATTTATTATGTTTCCTGATGATCATGTTCGGTTCAAATGAGCGCTGCCTTTTACTTGTTCATCATTAGTTCGCATTCGTTAGATGCTTGAAATTGAAATCGGTTCCAGACCAGTGGCCTCCTCTTCCTCTTTGGGCCTGCAACAGAACCACGTTCCCCTTTGAATCCCTCGCCTTTCCGATTTTGTTTGCTTCTGTACTTTCGTTTGATGCGCATGATATTATCCCCCTTTCTCTTTTGCCTGCAACTTTGACTTGGTTGGGAACGAAAGCAAAAGCTGAATTTCAGCTCGCCTTTTTCTTGGCTTCCCATCACCCCTTGACCAGAAACCTTACATCATGCAACTGATCCAACCGACAACTGCGACCGTTTTGATCAGGGACGCCAAGGTGCTGCTCGCCTGCTCAACACCAACCAAGCCATGGTGGAATCCAATGGCCTGCGGGGCGCCGCGCCTGCCGCCGCGGGGGTTTTCAGGGTGGCGGGGCTGTTCGTGAGGCTGGGCACCAGCACCACCAAGAGAGCCGAGGCGGCGAGCAGTGCCGTGGACGCCGACTCGGTGTGGAGTCCGACCTCCCCGCTGGACTTCAGGGGCCTCAGGTCCAGCCCGCCCAGGGTCGGCCTCGGCCTCGTCGACGCGCTCACCGCCGACGGGGGCTGCTCCGTGCAGCTGGGGTGCAGGAGCTCGTTCCTCGACTCCATCAGGCCATTCCTCGAGCTGGCGCTGCCCAAGGCGGTGTGCGGGAGCAAAGCTGCCTCGTCGGCCGGCGCCGCCACCACGCTGGATGAGGCGAACGACTACGCGGACTCCGAGGAGTACACTTGCGTCATCTCGCGCGGGCCCAACCCGCGCACGACGCACATCCTCGCCGGCGAGACGCTGGAGGTGCGCGGCACCGGCAAGGGCGAAGCAGGCGGTGGTGGTTGCAGGAAGGCGATTTTCAGCATCGAGCCTCTGAGCGACCAGCAGCTGTCGACGTCATTGCCGGCGGCGGCGCCGGTAAGTGCCGCGTCCGGCCGCTGCCGCTGCTGCATGAAGAGGCTGCCGGAGGACAGGGACATCTTCATGTACCTGTGAGTTTTCATCAGCGTTCTCGTTCTCTAGCTTGAGTGCATGGCGATCGTTGCAGCCGTTTTAGTTCTTGAGTTTTGACAGAATTTGTTGTGGACTTGTGGATGTGCAGGGGCAAGGCATTCTGCAGCAACGAGTGCAGGAAAGGCGACATCGAGGAGGAGATCGAGGTCGAGGAGGCGGAGGAGTTAATGATTCTGGACTCTGTTCTGAATCTCTGATTGAAGATTTTGTTAAGCTGCCGAGGCAAAGTAGTAGTATAATTATTGCCCGCAAGCTTTCTGCCATCTCTTTTGCCTTTACTGCTAGGATTAATTAGTAAGAGGAAAGAAAAAAAATAACAGAAAAAAAGGAGGGAAGGGAAATGCCTCTCGTTCATGTTTTTCTGAAATGGAGAGGTTTAGGCTCGGCTTGGTTGTGCAATGGCCGAGCCAATTTTAACGATTTTGTTGCGCTCC
Organism: Panicum virgatum; assembly: GCF_016808335.1. NCBI lineage: Eukaryota > Viridiplantae > Streptophyta > Magnoliopsida > Poales > Poaceae > Panicum > Panicum virgatum. The sequence continues at coordinate 54,484,206 of NC_053149.1, forward strand.
ACATTTTGGCCGCTGTCAAACTATCTCTGCGCCATGTATTACCCCATTTTTACAAGGCTAGTTCTGGTTCACGCCCTTTTTTATACCCTCTTGGTCCTTTGAATGCTGGTGATTTCTACTCCTGTCTTTATCATGGCAAATCCTGCTGAGATTTCTCATCATCATGCACTCTGTCAGCAGCAAAGCCCAAGCAGATGCTCGTCAGGAAAACTGTGATCTGGCGACCTTGCCAGAGCCACTAACTCCCGTTGCAGGGCAATTATCAACAACCTCCGCCCGTACAGTAGCTCCAGACTCAGGTCCAGCGGCATGTCGCGTTACGCAAACGCAAGGACGCCGGCAAGCGGGCAGGCATTGCTCGTTCCATGGCAGTGGCATCCAAGGCGCCGACTCAGGTCCGTCGGCCGTCGCGTACTCGTCTCTGCTACTCTCTGCAGATCTTACTACCACAGCACGCGGGTCATCACTCATCAGGGCGACACGCGCGAGTCCTGCTTGCTGCTTGGCGAGCGAGCCCGCGTGAAACGAAACCTGCCGTGGCACGTGGCACGTGGCACGTGGCACGTGGCTATTGAGGCCACGTCCCATCCTTTCTCGGAAGACGCTGACAACAGACAGCTGCCTGGCCGCCGGCGCCATCCATTCCAAGAAGGATTTTTCATGTGCCGCCTTGGCTGTTTAGTTCTTCTCATTCCTCCAAACTTTCCAAATTTTACATCACATCGAAATCACATTAAAATATTAAATATAGCAAATTTTCCAAGAAGGATTTTTCATGTGCCGCCGTTGACTGTTTAGTTCGTTTCCATTCCTCCATACTCCATATATGGAGTACTAAATATAGGTAAATAAAAAAACTAATTGCATAGTTTTTTATGTACGTTACGAGACGAATCTTTTGAACCTAGTTAGGTCATGGTAGGACAATATTTACTACAAACAAATAAAAAGTACTACAGTACACTGCAGTGTCCGATGTGACTTTTTTCCCCAAAATTTCGTGTATCTAAACACACCCTCTGTACTCTTGGAAGCCGCGAAACGCGGGATCGTCTGATCCTTTCTTTCCTGTTGGAGGAGAGCTCTGAGCTCGAGAGCAGCTACTGGAAGAACTGTGAAGTAACGAGCCTGGGAAGTCAGAAGATGAGCTCACACGAAACCGCTCGCCATATGACCTGAGCGCTGCAGAACTGAAGGCGTTTGCAGCCATCAGAGATGTGTACAGTGTACTGTATGTACTTTCAGCCTGTTCGGATGAGCTAATAAGCTCTGGCTGGGCTGGAATCGCTGGTCCAGCCGGTCAGGAGCCGGACAGCTGAACGCGGCGGGCAGCCCTTTAAACAGCTTCCTTCTCGCATCACTGTATGATGCTAACACCAGCCAACACCACCATATCCAAATTGAATAGGGAATACTAGCCGATTTCAGCCCAGCCAGCCCTTTTCAGGGCATCCGAACAGACTGTTTATTGGCTGGACTTTGGTTTAGATGTAAAATTTAAAATTTCAAAACTATCACATTCCTGTGCAGCTGACATGGAATACTAAACCTAGACGAAATAAAAACTAATTATATAGTTTACTTATAAATTACGAGACAAATTTAATAAATCTAATTAGATCATGATTAGATATTAAATTGCTACAATAAACATGTACTAACTGTAAATTAATTAGTCTAAATAAATTCATCTTATAGTTTATAGATGAATTATGTAATTAATTTTGTAATTAGTCTATGTTTAATACTTCAAATGTGAAAAGATTTATTTTTTCAAAAAAATTACATGTACATCTAAACAAAGTTCCAGAATCTAAACGAAGAGCAAAATCTGGTAATATAAAGAATTAAATATACGGAAAATGTAGGAGAGCCACATATTTGCCGTGCAACCACAAACCTCTCTCATCCTGCCAACAGAGACCCCTACATGAATCGACTTCCAGCTACAAGCTTGGGCATTTATCTCAGCTAGGACCTCCGAGGACACAATCTTCAAGCGAGGAATTATAACCAATACACCGGAACCACAGACAACAGAAGTAAACAGGCGGAAGCACCTAGAGTAACAGCTAACAGGCTAAAGAGGCGCAATCAAGGACAACAGCTAATAGCACAGATAGATAATCTCAATTCTCAAGTGATTCGCCTTCGCTGAAAGCCTGAAACTGCACCCGATGATATGGGATCCCCGTCCCGAGAGCTCAGCAGCTCACGCAAGAGGCGCCGTCACGCTTCTTGAAGAACACGCTTCTTGAAGAATGCAGAAACCGCATAAGAATCCCTTTCTTCATATCTGGCGGGTGTTGTATGACTTGCAATTCTGGCACTTGTGCGCGATCAAATGGAAGTGCACCTCTGATATTGCCCCGCAGTCGTTGCATAATATGCTGACCTACAAGGAAATAAAATCTAATTAGAAGTGTTCAGAACAGGCTGTGCCTCTAGTTCAATTTATCTAGTACATCGAAGGATCCAGAATTGGCTTTGTCACGGGTTTCATGGGATCACATATTTCCACTATCCCACGTCACCACACTTAGAATAATTTCATGGCTAGTAGCTACCGTTCGAGATGTTAGACGTGACTTATCAACTTTCTTTTCAGCCTGAAGAGCAGGGTTTTTATCCTTAAAAAGCTGCAATCATGGCCGTGTTTAGTTCCAAAATTTCTCTCTCCAAACTTCACTATTCACCTATCACATCAAATCTCTTACCTCATGCATGGAGTATTAAATGTAGGTAAATAAAAAAAACTAATTGTATAGTTTTGATGTACACGACGAGACGAATCTTTTGAGCCTAGTTAGGTCATGGTAGGACAACAATTATCACAAACAAACGAAAAGTGCTACAGTGTCTGATGTGACTCTTTTTACCACTATTTTATGGATCTAACCACAGCAAAAGAGAAAGGAAGATTACCATCTTGTCATCATAAGAATCGGACAGAGTCGCTAGCTCCATGTCGAGTCTCTCCCACGCCTTGGACATGTCACAAACTGACTTGGAGCAAAGTGGGCATGCAAACCTGTAGATTCATTTTTAGCAGTCAAAACCCAGTCTGTATGGTAAACCAAAGCATACAAAAGGGACATGCAGAACTTACTGGCAGTGCTCCTCCATTTCTTTCAAGCACTTCACATGAATGGTATGACCACAAGGCAGGACAGAAACATCATTTGTCGACTCAAACAAGTACTGACATTCATGAAACAGGATCAGTAACAGGACAGTATCAGAATAACAGAATTAAACAAGTCACCAAAAACATAATCGAATATCTTGAACATTAAAAAAGAGCAGAACACCTACCTCAAAGCAGATTGGACAGTCATGATGCATTGCTCCTTCAACACATGCATGACTATTCTTCAGCACAATTGAATAACAACATCCTACACGAAATAGATAAACAGTGATAAACCATACTAGTTGACTAATTTGCCTATAAATTATAACAATGCTGAATCACTTCATAACCGTATAATAGTAACATAAGGATTCTGAAAAACAATTCTTACAAGAACAAATAGTATTAGTAAAATGCAACTTATTGGATGGTTAGCCAAGTAGAGTTTAGGATTGGATGGTTAGCCAACTAGAGTTTAGGAAGTGCATCTTCCATTTTCCAATTCAGTCTACAACATTTTTCAGCTAGTAATCTACAAATTAAAATAGGTCAAACTGTCATTGAAAACTAAAATCATATAACCAATCGCGTGCTGCATGGCATAATGGAAATTACAAATTCAGAGAAAGATCAAAACTATTAGAAGCGCAGAATGAATTATATACTACTGACTTTAGAATGAAATATTACACAAAACAGAGACGTGAGGCAGTACCACATTTTGAGCAGTGGAAGAAATTTTCCCTCCCTCCAATTCTGCAAACAGTTATAATCGAAGTATTATTTTCTATACTTAAGACTTTAACGGCATTCATACCATGTCCGCTAGGAAAAACTACCACATACGTACCTACATATTCCACATCCATTGCAGTGATACTGTTGTTTAGAAACCTAAAATCACAAACAGAAGATTTAGCAAGGCACGCACTAACATCTACATAAAACAAACAGAAGATACAATAGCAAAATTTATCTTACTAACATCATCATCAAAGAGCTTGCACAATCCACAGAAGTACTTCCCCATGCATACTCCACAATTGATGCATACTTGTCGTACCTGGCAACAGACAAAGCAGCATGATGATATACTTACATAGATACATAAATTTAGCATGTCACGAAGTAGTAGCAAAGGTTGAGTCACACACCTCTTGTTCGGTGCCACATAATGAGCATATAACCTGATGACAGAAAAGTGAAAACATGGACTCAGCTGAATGCAAAAGTAACTTGCAAGCAAAAGGTGAACCTAGAGGGAAAACTTACTTGCTGTACTTCCTGGCGTGGAAGTTCATGCCTCCTCATTGTATCAACTTTAATGGAATTCTGTCAGTAAAAGTACATCTTATATTAGTTTTCCTATATGTAAGATGAACCATGGTTCAAAAACAATAATAGGCACACTCATACTAAGCACATACAATAAACATGGAATATTCCACTGAATACCAATTACATAATAGAAACAAAACAAGAGCAGATAATACTCACTGAAGATTCTAGATAGAAATACAGGCTGCAAGTGCCACGTATAAAGCTGTAGCAGACATCAAGCTACTAAGTATCTTGAGCAAGAACTGAGTACCTATCTAGAATGAGTAAAAACATACCATACTGCATGTGTTTTCAGACTTTTCACTATTAGTAAGATCATGCATCAATACACGACAATTGACAAAGCGCACAAAGCAAATTGAATATCCTAGATCAGAAAACATGACGTGACAATATAAAATTGATCCCCCGCACTAACAACTCTAAAAATTATACCTTAACTTCATTGTGGCAGTGCCGGCAATCAAAGATCTCATTGCAGCAAGGAGCTCGTATGCGGCATCTCCTTCTGTAGTGTGGACACCTGCCATTCAAATGCTTGTTACTTGATATCACGGAGAACTCCTAAGCTGATGCCAAATTGACAAGGCAACCAAAGGTTAAGTGAAAATCATACCCATACTGCATTATTCCTTTCTCAAATTTCTCAAAATCATCAGGATCTGAACCATTGATCTTCTCTTTTTTGTAATTTCCACCAGACTCCAAAGAGCCCTTGGCATATTCCTCCACATTTAGCTTGGCTTGTCCATGTTGAGCAGAAGTAGACTCAAGGTGTAGGTCCAATGCGCCCATCTTGACTGTTTTTTTATCGCTGAAAGCTATCACGTTGCAAACACAACACAAATACCTGCAAATATCATGTATTTAGCAGGATTGCTCCCGAGTCCCGATACAGAATGCAGTGGGAGATCCTAAATTCAAGGAAACCACTCCGCACAGTTCTGGAATGCCATATACTGCTGAAGACCAGGCATCACAAAAGATGAAAGCAACGCCGAACATCTTCAACCAGCAAAATCTCGATAAACTGATCACCCAACAGTCACAGATAGCACTATCTATCTGCACAGTGAGCTGAGAGGGGAATAATACTACTCGATTGGTATCCATCCAGACTCCAGAGAATTCCCAAGCAATCGAACATCCATCTGCACGAAATTTACCGCGTTGTCCACCCCCATTCTCTGGCAAGAGGAACACGTCATAGCATCAAATGCCAGGAAATGGAAGAAAAAAAATGAAACGTGACAAGGTTTCGATATGTTAACGTGTACCACTCATGCACTTGTTTTACTCTGAAAGGTTCATTAAGACGTTAGATTTCAAGGAAAGCCTACCTCCAGCAGACATCTGCTTCATCTTCGAAATCTTTACTTAACATGCACTGCTACCCATAAGAGATTTTCAATCCATTGATTCTTCGATAAGAAGTACCTTGGAGAAAACCAGCATGCTCTTTCGTGCATCATCCTAAGGTTCTACTTGAGATTTCATCAATTCAGACCTGAAATTTAACCTATCTCTACTTTCAACTGAACAGAGATCATCACCAGTGACCCAGTTTTACATGACCGGCATAAGAGAAATGTCTGCCTAATTCTCTCACAAGGAGTACAGAAATGAATAGCCTGTGAGCAGTCCACAAACTGCTTCTCAAATTCTCGTCAACTGGGGCACATAAAGGAATTCGTCCAGAAGATGATAGTTTCCCCCATTACGTTGCTAAAACGTATACTTCTCTTTAATTTAGCGAAAGAATTGCAATCGACCTGTGCTCAACGGTATTTGCAAAGGACAGCCAAATCAAGGATGCAAAATGGCGTAGTGTTGTGCCACAAGAGATGATAGAGCAAACAGAAGTGTGGTATGCATATGGATCAAACATTTTTGACGAAAATCATATGCAGTAAATATTGGTTATGGAAGTCGCAGAATGCGCTGCTTAGGACAGTACATAAGTTCTGAACTTCTAAAGGCACGGAGTCCTTGGCAATGTTAAATTCTAGCCCATTATCTGAGAACTACTGGCTAACCATCAACCATGCACATAACATTACCACAAACCTAGAACACAACCCCCAGAATCTTCAATATCATCTCAAGTAGGCACCCAACGCTGTCGGTACAAACCAAACGAATCAGGCACATGCAGTTGTTTCAAAACGATAAAGGGGATGGACATTTTATACAGATCGCACGACCAATCAATCGCCAAGGGTACTGATGTTCCACCGTGCACACGAAAAGTAAATCAAACAATAAGTCATCACAATACGCATTCAAGCGAGCAATTAGTCACCGCAAATCAAATCAGAGCAATTAGACATTATCAGCTCGTCATCACCTACGCGCACCCGGAAGCAATCAAAACAATCTCACGTACCTAAGCAGATCGATCAATCGGAACACAAATTTAAGCGCGCACAGAAATCAAAACAGAAACTAGAAAAACCGCGAGGCGTATGACGAACTTCCTATCGCACACGCGACCCAATCGAGCGGGGCGGGACGCCGCGGCGGCGGGCGCCGACCGAGAGGAGGCCGGATCCTGCAGCGCCTGCGGGATGTGGATTTGGGGAACTCGGAGACGAGGACGATGGGGTTGGGGTGGGAAGGTTTCGTAGCTGAGAGAGTGGTGACTGCGGTTCGGATGGGGAAG